>NC_138026.1:111832534-112432534 GCF_964106645.2 Podarcis pityusensis
ACGATGGGGAAGATGATCCAAAACTGTTCTATGGCTGTAACTTTAATCAGTAAGCCTTTGCAAGCAATTAAACTCAAAAGAGAAAACGTATCTGGGATATCCCCTCCTGCCCCCCAAATTAATATACTAAACTTAATTTGCAATATGGGGGAAATGGTGCAGCACTTATAACAGACTAAGTACTCCTTAATCATTCCAACACTAGAATGGTCAAAGAAACATGTAATCTAGCTTTTAAAGTCCCCCCAGGTTCCTTCCTTTCTGTCACAGAATGAACTTGCAATTAAGTAGTGTGCCAACTCTGTGCAAACAAGATATTTCTGTACAATGGCAACACAGTAGATACTTATAGGAAAAAGCTAGTACATGCCTGCTGTTTTTGATATGCAGTGTTTGGATTTATCTTCGATTCCAACAAAAGCGAACCTGAAAAAAGAAGAATTGCAGTTAGGAACCTATGTGAAGTAAAATGAGCTTTATAGAAATCAGTAATCTATGTTTCAGAGCACCACCCTCCAGTCTAACAGTTTCATACAAGCAATGATGAAAGACAGCAAAGATAAACACAAAATCAATATACACATCTGCAAGTCCATTCTAATACCTTGAGAGGCAACTAAAAGCAAATACAACTATACCATATAAATTTTCTTACTCATGAAATTATGTATTCTTATCTTCTTGAGATGGCTGACATATATTCTGTTCAATCTTACTCGACTAGGAGTAATCGCCAAAGAAGAAGAAGATATTCTGTTGCGGTATATTCATAACACTAAACTCTTTAACCCTAAACTTTGTATTATGTGTGTGTCTAAGCAGTCATGTATCGTGGCAACCGCTCGAGTAATCTTTTCCAGCCCTCACAAGGTTTATTTAGCACATTAACACCTGTTCGTTAGCAACCTTGCCAATACATTTTCTAAAAACAGCTTTCCTGATCTTTAAAGAAAAAGAACCCATTACAACAAGAGTTTAAATCTTTGCTACAAATATATTGCAACAAGGAAACTTTTTTTAAAGAGGCCTTCACACCAAAACATATATATATATATATATATATATATATATATATATATATTTTCCAATGAGAGGCTTATAAAGATTCCATCATAAGGGGAAATGTTAAGGCAGTGCTTTGGATACTTATAACCCAGTTCTCAATACACTTTGAAATAAACATGTCAAATTCATGGCTACTAACTAGTAACTGAGCTTTTCTAAAAGTTGAAGTATTGGCACACAAAAAAACTTTCGAGACTATGTTCCATATTATTTCGACATCTGTCACGAGTAATGGGCTTGGTAGCCTTAAAAGAGGCAGGAATTGAGAGAATAGAGATGGGTCTCCTTCCCCATCGTAGGCACTAGTTTCTCCTAAGCAAGTGTTTAGGGTTTTTTCCTGTAAAACTGTCAGATGAACAAGGACCTGAAGAAGACTGTTCAACGTAATAAATTTCGTTATCAAGTATGAAGAGCCTTTGAATGGGTCATCTCATTGGGATAAGCTTTTGAGCCAAGCTTTCTAGAACTGCATGGAATTTCACGTCTGGAAAGGAAGATGGAAGAGGAAAGACGAGTGGTATTTGGAAGAGTAACTCTGATACCACAGCAGGCCTGTAAACAGCCATGGCCTGGTCATCTACGAGTAAGAATCACCTGAACGAAGGTGACTAAGTAGGGAAGCTGCCTCATCCCCCCCCCCCCGTTTAACCTTTCAGCCCCTTTCTTCTTACGACAGAAAACAACTAATGTTTACCTATGGGGGGGAATGGGATTACTAATGACTTCTGCAACCTTATGGGGAGGGTACTATAGAGAGTGGAGAGGGGGGAGAGAAAAGAAGAGAGCTGTGATCTGTAAAGGAGGGCAGGCTGCAAGAGACAAGAACTGAGGGAAGAGAGTGGCTAGAATCACAGAACTGTGGAGTTGGCAAAGGGACCCCAAGGGTCATCTAGCCCAACCCGCCTGCAATTATTGCAACTATTGATATTGTTGCAGGCACGTAATCAGCAGCGCCTGTCAGCCTTTATTTTTTTCCCCTTAATATTTTGTGCGGTGGGGAAGAGAGAACAAAAACACGAATAACTTGCTCCCGAGACTTCAAGCGAGAGGGAAGGAGGATTGTGTTGTGAGAGACAAGAGGTGCTCCGAGGCACCCTTTGGGGGAGCCATCTGCCCCCTAAGCTATCAGCCTTAGGACGAAGGGGGGGGAAGCTCCTTAGGGTCCCGATGGGAAACGAGGAGGGGGGCCCTCTCGGGGCCTGAGGACCACCTCGCCGCCTCCCCCCTCCTGCCGCTCTCCATTGTCCCAGGCAGCCCAGCCTCCGCCTCGCCCCATTATTCCTGCCCCTCCTCACCGTCCGACTCGGCCCGCACCAGCAGCGACATCCCCTTGAGCCGCTCCACGTAGGTGGACGAGACGTGCCCGGTGCCCCTGTCGTCCCATTGCCGCTCTTCGTTGAGCGTGTAGACCTTCACCCGCCGCCGGGTGTCCGACATGGTGCGCGGCCCGGCCCGGCCGGACTGCGAGGGACTGAGGAAGGGGCGGCAGAGGAAGGAACAGAGGGCTCCGCCGCCGCTCAGGAGCCCTTTAACTCGCCGCTTCTCATGGCGCCCGGGCCTGCCGCCTCTGCCTCCGCCTCCGAGTCCCCCCCTCTACTCAGCGTCACCAGGCGAGCAGCAGCAGCAGCGACTACCACCGCGGCGCGGCCGCCATCTTGTAATCCGACTCCTGTCCCGTCCCTGCCTTTCTCTTCCTCTCAGAGCCGGGGAGGGAGGGGGGAGGAGCGGGGCGGAAGGCCTGCACGGGCTCCACTAGCAGGGGCTACGGCGGCCGAGAAGCGAAGGAAAGCGAACGCGAGCGGGAGGGCGCCTTCGAGCTCGCGTAGTTTGGAAGGGAAGGGCTGAGGAGGAGGAGGAGGAGTTGATGTGTGTGTGGGGGGGGTTGCGCCTGCGCGGTTGCGCCTGCTCCTGCTGAGCGCGGGAAGGCGGCGTTCCTTCGCCTCTCTCGACCTCTCTGGCAGTTGACGGCACATAGACTCATGGAACAAAACGTACAGAGAGACGCATGTGGCGAGAGTCTGAGGCCCGCGCATATTAAAAAAAACACACACGTCCACAGCCCTTCCCAGGAATTATAATTAAATAAGTAACACAAGCACCAATATTTTGAATACAAACAATCTGAAGAAGTGTGTATGCACAGGAAAGCTTATACCCAGAACCAATTTAGTTGGTCTCTATGGTGCTACTGGACAATTTTTATTTTTTTTTATATTTCTATACCTGAAACAATCACTTAAGGTTCCCCACACACAACCACCACCCCAACTACCTCCAGGTGTTTCTTATTTTGTGTTTTTATGAGCCACCCTGAGATGTGCGGACAAAGGGCGGTATACAAATTTAACAAAGATAATAACAAAATAATACATTGATTTCATAGCTAACGGTTTGAAAAGCAGTCATGCCACGGGTTCACGCATGTTCTTTCTTTGTTGCAAATGAGACGAAAGTGGGCTGCGTTTTCTACAAGCTTTGAAGGTTCTTGCGCCTGCCTTCTTCTTTGTACCTTTTCCGTACCATTTTGCCATTTAAATGTTATTTGAAAAGTATTAAAGAAGAGATGCAGGCATGGGCGGGTATCGCCTCCGAGGTGAAAGCACTTCCCTCAGTTATCACGGATATATGAATATCATTTATTTTTGTAGCCGAAGCCGATAACAACAGCAAATACATTAAACAGAATAAAATACACCACAAGGTAAAAAAAGATAATTTTAAATTAAAACCAGGCATTCTGTCAGATGAGTTTGCTCCCCTGAATAATTTAACTTTAAACCTCCCACAAACTTTTCTCCTTAAAATTGCTGCTCCAAAGGCCAAAACAGGCTACTTTTTCAGAGGTGTAGGGGACGCTGTCCCCTAATAGAAAGTTAAATCAGATAATCAATCTATCAACTGGGATGTTTAAATCTTTGAACGAGGCTGCTCTTAAATCCTCCTAAATTGGGCAAACCAGTAAGTAGCGGGTAAGGCTTCAGGTCCATTGCCTCCACATGGGCAAACACTCAGTTCACATGCCGTTTTCTCAAAGCTCAAGATTATAAAAAAAAAACACCTCCTTAAACTCAACAACGTTGCAAAAAAGAGTAACTGGCTTGTCAACTATATCAATTGAACATGCCCAAGCACCAGTGCTTTTGACCTGAAGGAATTGGTGACAAAATATGCAAAGGAAAAGGCACGCAAAGCAAGACTTAAATTTTAACATCACAATTCGCAAGGTTGTGCGCTGAAACATTTTATTTTGCATTTGAGGAAGGTAATCAAAGGTTGCTGCATTACTACTTATTGCAATTTAAGTTAAATTCAGTGGTTTCAAGTTTTGCACTTTTCGTTTTCCTAGAAGACACCTGTTTTTGAAATTCGAAGTTAGCGGTCAGGCTTGGGGGTTGTAAGTTGCTAGGCTTGCCTAGGGCACTGGGACTAGTTCCAGAGAAATCTGGAATCAGTGTCCTTCAGCTATGGCATAGTGGGCAGGGGGACAAACAAAAAACTATTGCATAGTGCATAGACTGGAACTGCAGAGCCATAAAGGCGTTTATCCATTTGACATTTGTGGTGCTGGTTACATAGTGAGAGTGAGGAGTTTTCATGGGGAGTTGGGTATACCAAGGAGCTCCAGTATTAGGGGGGGGGGGTGGCAGGAAAAGGGTCTTGCTAGTAAGGTGTAGTGGTTAGAGCGTGGCCTTCGACGGGTGGGTCACAGCGTGATCCAAGATGGGCTGCAACAGGAGCACTACCGCCATGCAAACGTATGATAAATGATGGGGAAGTAGATTCCCTGGTTAAAACTGGGTCTGAAAAGATTGAAGATACTTGGGTTAGAGTGTCAGGCTACAACCTGGGAGGCCAAGATTTCAAATCCTCCCCCCTCCACTCAGCCATGAAGCTCTGATACCTCTGTTCTGATACAGCATTCACAAAAACACGAACAATCTCTTTAAAATAACAAACATCTGGCTGTTGTCAATGTCTATTGTGTCCCTGTGAGGACATGAGTTCTAGTTATTCAGGCTTTACAAGGCTGGCACCACCAACTCCAGCCCCCTGGCAGTGGCTAATACCTGCCCTGGGACCTCTTTTTTATTTTTATTTTTTGGATGAATTAAACATTTGGAAAAGACATTATCTAACTGTACAATCCATAACCTTGTGAACACTTATGGAACCTTCCTTTTCTCGCATTTATTCATAAAGCTATTCCGATCGGCTGTATACAGTTGTGTTTTATGATATGCTAAGCAGTATACAGTGGTACCTCGGGTTAAGTACTTAATTCGTTCCGGAGGTCCCTTCTTAACCTGAAACTGTTCTTAACCTGAAGCACCACTTTAGCTAATGGGGCCTCCTGCTGCTGCTGTGCCACCGGAGCACGATTTCTGTTCTCACCCTGAAGCAAAGTTCTTAACCCGAGGTAATATTTCTGGGTTAGCAGAGTCTGTAACCTGAAGCGTATGTAACCTGAGGTACCACTGTAATTGATTAGGATACTATTTTCTAATTCATGCTAGTTGCTTATTTCCCTTTAAAACTGGGTCTAAATCCTGGGCTGAAAATGAAGCTCAGGACAGCAATAAATGATGGAATGCAGGAGATTTCAATCTGTGTAAGAACTGCTGAGCTCCTGTGTGTCTTTTCCAAAGAGTATATAAGCTGAAGACTCTCCAATATGTTTTGCACACCAAGCGGTGGCCTAGTTTGCTTCTGTGATTGGAGCAGTCTTGATCGCAACAGAACACTTATTTCCCCCAAAAAACTCTTTAAGTTAAAATTACTGAGTTAGCTAGAGACTTAGAGTCATAACAATATTTCCAAATCAATTGACAATAAATTCACCAAAGTGAGTCCTACTTTCTCTCATTGAAACTACAATTACTACCAAACATCAAACAAAACATTAAGAGTTGTGGGAACTCTAACCTCAGTCCTCTGTTTTACAAAAGCCTAAAACTGTGAAGTTACAAACCACTAAGAACACTGTAGATAAGAAACACTACTTGGATAGCAGTATTGGAGTTCTTTTCCTTTTCCCCTGGAACGATTAATGCACAAAATGATGTCACCTTCATTAAAGGATAGTCCATAACTCTTCATACTATGCCGGGTGTTAGACTAATTATATACTAAACAATTCAGAAGTTAATTCCACCTCAGCACCTTTATTGTTCCCCAAGGTGCTTACAACTAAGTTCCAGGATGAAGGACGTGTCTCAATGGTTAAAACTGGAGCAGCTAATGGTTATGCAGAGACCAACAAACCAGTCACTGTTGTTTAGACTCAGGGCTTGTGGTGACACATATTTGCATATCTAATTATGCAAATAAAATGTGAGATCACCTTAACCTTAGGCTTCAAGAACAAGCTGCAACAGGGAGAGTTGTCCTACAACACTTATGAAAGGCACACTCATTGGGGCAAGCCTCTGGCTGCTGAGAATACCCTCTGCATGACCTTGCCAGCTAAACTTAATGCACAGACGCAACAGCTAAGAGGTGCTTCTCAGGGCAGCCAAGGGTTTATAGCGCTAGGGAATCATAGTCCTGATGGCACGATAAACTCGCACAAGCTGCACTCCGAGTAAGTCCCACAGAACACTGTGGGATTTACTTCCTAGTGTACATACAAACACGGGGGGGGGGGGGGGATAACAGCCTTGATCAAACAGCAGAAAAGCAATATTCCATCCATTTTTATTTTATTCATCATTAAACATATTTTTAGTTCCTTCTCCATCAAAGATCTCAGGGTTGGTCACAATACCATTACAAAGCAATCTCATCAGGAGACCCGTTCCATGTGACCTAGGAATGGCGGCATTTAGTTTGATGGCACCTACCCTTTGGGACGGGACGCGGGTGGCGCTGTGGGTTAAACCACAGAGCATAGGACTTGCCGATCAGAAGGTCGGCAGTTCGAATCCCCGCAACGGGGTGAGCTCCCGTTGCTCGGTCCCTGCTCCTGCCAACCTAGCAGTTCAAAAGCACGCCAAAGTGCAAGTAGATACCGTATTTCTCACTCCATAAGACGCACCAGACCATAAGACGCACCTAGTTTTTGGAGGAGGAAAACAAGAAAAAAAAAAATTCTGAATCTCAGAAGCCAGAACAACAAGAGGGATCGCTGCGCAGCAATCCCTCTTGCTGTTCTGGCTTCTGGGGTAGCTGTGCAGCCTGCATTCGCTCCATAAGACGTACACACATTTCCCCTTACTTTTTAGGAGGGAAAAAGTGAGTCTTATAGAGCAAAAAATACGGTAAATAGGTACCGCTCCGGTGGGAAGGTAAACGGCGTTTCCGTGCGCTGCTCTGGTTTGCCAGAAGCGGCTTAGTCATGCTGGCCACATGACCCGGAAGCTGTACGCCGGCTCCCTCGGCCAATAAAGCGAGATGAGCGCCGCAGCCCCAGAATCGGCCACGACTGGACCTAATGGTCAGGGGTCCCTTTACATTTACCCTTTGGGACACCCTCCCATCACACACCTTTGCTCTGGGCCCCACTGCTGCCATAAGGGAATTGCTGTTGTGCTCATGTCCTGCTCCCGAGTACAGGATTTGATGAGGCTTTGGTCTGATCAAGCTGGGGTCTCCTTAACAGTCAACACTGGGCTAAATGAAGAGGCTAAATAGACTTCTCTGGCAGCAGCAAACAAAAGATGCTTCACAGTGATTCCCTCTAGAATTTGCTCTCTGTCTGTGCCTGGATGTATTTGATAGGAAAAACATTCACCTTTGGTACCCACCCTGCGTTCAGCTCTCACTTGTGGCTCCTAGAAGCAGTCAGCATGTGACAGCGGCCACAGCCTGGGAATGGCTTTGACTAGCTGGCTAAACTAGGGGAGAGTAGTTGATGTGTCTCAAAACCTCAGTGAGATAGGGGCTCACCTAGACAGCATCTTAAAAAGCAGAGACATCACCTTGCCAACAAAGGTCCGTATAGTTAAAGCTATGGTTTTCCCATAGGACAGATCGTGGAAGGACAGATCGTGAAGCTGAGGCTCCAATACATTGGCCACCTCATGAGAAGACTCCCTGGAAAAGACCCTGATGTTGGGAAAGATGGAGGGCACAAGGAGAAGGGGACGACAGAGGACGAGATGGTGGGAAAGTGTTCTCGAAGCTACCAGCATGAGTTTGACCAAACTGCGGGAGGCAGTGGAAGACAGGAGTGCCTGGCGTCCATGGGGTCACAAAGAGTCGGACACGACTAAACAACAACAGCAGCATGTGAAAACATGCTCTCGTGGATGAGACCAAGAGTGGGTCCAGTGGTCAAGAAGGCAGTTTCTGCACGCTTGCCGTAGTGGGGAGTGAGGGGCAGATGGGGCTCATCAACCTGGGAAGGCAGCCCACCTAGGAGAAGGAAAACTCAGATCCTAAACCTCCGCTGCCTTGCAGGATATCTTCAGGAGAAAAAAAGGCTGAGGAATAAACCCTACAGAAATCCAAAACACCTGGAAGGTACCTTGTACACCTTGCAACTCAGGCAGCCAAGCGGGTGCCAAATTGATTGCTCTGCTTTCCTTTGGACTATATCCATGAGGCTGAAAGGGGGTCTTGTCATCTGGGCAGCCTCGCGCCCCAGGGAGGTCACAGCACTGCTGTTAATGCAACGGCTTTACTTCACCTCCAGAGGCACACTCCATTGGCTCTCAAGACAGACGGATGCCAACAGCTGCACTCTCAGTATGGTTTTAACACTGGAGAGCACCCAATATTTCTTCTGGCTGTTGGTTCATTTTGACATTTAGGTTATCGCTTCTACTGGGAAGTGCAGCTCCCAATATGCAACAATAATTTCAAAGTACAACATACTTGGGAGCTTAGCATTTTATGAAAATAACATAGTAAACCCATACATCTTGCAAGGTTCCTTTCTGGTTAGAGACAGTTTCGTTTTGCTCATCCTGTGTTGTTCTTCACACTTACATGTCCCCCCAGGAAGGTAGATTGTCACATTTAACAATGTGCATCCCTGTATGTACAATTAGTGTGTCTTTTTTATTCTGAGGCCAAGACTTTCCCTCTTGTGCTATTGTACACAATGGCAGGCTCACCATTTCTAATATAACACCACAAGAGATTTGCAGCAATGCTTCCAGAGCTTCAATAAATTTATCAGATTTGCAATTTAAGGCATCCATTTCAGTTTTCATCTTGTTTTTCCTGAACAGACGTTGGCAGCCCACAGGCCACCCTCTCTCCACCAGTCTTTACACATCCCAAAGGTTTTTCCTGCCTAACCACCTGTATCTCTCAACTGGTAGCTTGAGGACCTGATTCCAGTGTGAAATATATGTTACACATTCAGCATGACCAAAAGACAAAAAAGCCACACTGTCTTGGATGAGCTCTCCTGAAAATGTCTTTTAAAAAATGTTCATAATGGGATCAGCCTGCCATTCTTCAAAGTCGAACTAATTTTGCCAGATTGCTCCTGTTCAGTTATAAATATGCATTTGCTAAAATGTTCGCCCGCAAAGTTGTGTTGTGCAGTTTGCTCCATTTTATAGCAGTCAGTCCCATCGTCACTAGTTTCTAATGGGAAAGATGCACATAAAATTGTATTGAAAGGGTTTCAAAGCAAAGCCTACCGCAGAGTTAAATAGATCATGGAGGTCATTTTCTGTTATGCGAGAGAATGAGCTGTTTGGATTTTTTAAAGACATTCTTGCAAGCCGAACAATATACAGAAGAGAGCTGTGTGCGCACACACACAAGTATCTTCAACACACCTCTTGAGCAACAAAAGGTGTTAAGCAGAAGGCAGTTTTCTTTTCTTATTGTCTGGAAACAGTCCAGCTACTTGGAAGTGTTGTTTCAAGTTTTACATAATTTATAGAGGTGTTGCTATGGGCATGTTTTTCAAAAGGAAAAAAAATCTACAAGGGGAAAAGAAAAAGAATCAAACGACAGAAAACGTGAACTGATATCCACTGATCTTTATACAAAATTTAAAATATTTCTCTGTGTGGTATACAAACCTGCATGATAAGAAGCTGTCACTTCACAACAATTTAGTCTCTTGTCAGAGGGTCACAGCATTGGTAAGTCCAGAAAGATTTCTACAATTCCGAATAAAAGTTGCTACGATGTTGAACTAGCAGGCTCTGGAATGGCACCTCCCACGACTATATTGCTTTTGTCACTCAGTGTTTTAACAACTGTTGTAGCTGGAGACTGAAGCACTTTCCTCGAAAGCCTCATTCTGCCGTCAGTAGGATCACGCCCAAAATATTTCACCTGTTCATTGGGAAGAAATGGGATTGATTGTAAGGGGATTTGACACTTCAGTATAAAAGTTAAAACACCTTAATTGTTTTTTAAAAATCCTATTTTTAACTATTTGCTTGTACAATATAGGCAGACAGTATTAATAATAACCCATAAGAGGTACTCAAGTGATTTTAGAAATAGGACATCTTGGGTATGACTGAAAGCCTCAATAGTGAAAAGGCTTCCCTTTCTTTTCTACTAATAACATTTGAGGATTCCCTACTGATGCACTAAGTAATTCCAGAAAACCAGGAATACCTTGTGCAGGAAGACTTTTGTGGGCCATCACAAGTGCATAAAGGCCTTGTGGTCCCATTTTTGTTAATTTCTGTTTTGGACCATGGAGAGCATTGACTTTGGCCTCGTTCACCCTGAGCTTTGAACCACATTACAAACCTTGGTTACAACCTTTGGTTTGTGTGCAAAGAGCCTGGGTTCAGACAACACATTAAGCCAAACCATGGCTTACAGCAAAACAACCAGGAGGAGCTAAGCAGCTAGAGTCTTCAATCCAAGAGCCTACACCTTTGCTCATTCACACTATGCCACACTTTGGTTGAGCATGATGTCCAAACCGAGCCTTTGCGATGTACCGTAGATTCCGGCGTATTAGGTGACTGGGCGTATAAGACAACCCCCAACTTTTGCTGCTCAATTTTAGAGTTTGAGAGTTTGAGAGCCACCAGGGGCAGAGCGTGTACTCCTCCGCTGCCTCTGTCGTTGCAGCAGCAGCAGCCCGAGGTGAGGGGTTTGGCGGGTGGGCGAGTAAGTTCCCCGCTCGGAAGGACTTTCCGTGTCTCCTTCTGTGGGGAGGGAGGAGGAGCAACGGCAGAAGGGGCAGAGCACACACCCCTCCGCTGCCTCTGCCGTCGCAGCAGCCCGAGGTGAAGCGTTTGGTGGATGGGCAGGTGAGCGCCGCACTCGTAAGGACTTTCCGCCTCCCCTTCTGTGGGGAGGGAGGAGGAGCGACGGGAGAAGGGGCGCCTCTGCCCACCGGCTCCCTCTCCTCCTTCCCAACACGTATAAGGTAAAGGTAAAGGGACCCCTGACCATTAGGTCCAGTTGTGGCCAACTCTGGGGTTGTGGAACTCATCTCGCTTTATTGGCCGAGGGAGCCGGCGTACAGCTTCCAGGTGATGTGGCCAGCATGACTAAGCCATTTCTGGCAAACCAGAGCAGCGCACGGAAACGCCGTTTACCTCCCTGCCGGAGCGGTACCTATTTATCTACTTGCACTTGGACGTGCTTTTGAACTGCTAGGTTGGCAGGAGCAGGGACCGAGCAATGGGAACTCACCCCGTCATGGGGAGTTGAACCGCCGACCTTCTGATTGGCAAGTCCTAGGCTTTGTGGTTTAACCCACAGCGCCACCTGCGTCCCTTCCCAACGCGTATACCCTGTGTATAAGATGACCCCCGACTTTTGGGGTGATTTTCCAGGGATAAAAAGTCGTCTTGTACATACGGTATGTATATGGACCTGTGGGATTGTATGAGACAAGAATATATACCTATCAACCCCCCTTTTCCCGTAGTCCTGCTTTCAAGTGGGGCTTCACCTAACAGGATGTTCCTACATACAAACACACTGAGCACAGTTCTAGCTTTTTGGGTTGGACCAGATGATCCTCATGGTCCCTTCCAACTCTTTGATTCTCCCCCAACAGACCAGTTTTCTACGTGCGGAGGCTCATTCAATAAGGACAAGGCCCTCTCGCAGTTGGAAAGGGTGCATCTCAGAAACAGGCCTCCCACCTCAGGCAGACCCTGTCCCAAGTGGGAATGCAGAAGGACAGCCCTACTGTCAAGCCAGAGGAGTATGAAAAATGAAAAGAGAAAATTCACCACAGGATTCCCCCCAATATTGAGTCAGTTTACTAGCCAGCTACTATTTATAGTCACCAGTGACCCACTTCACTCCTCTGAATCCTCTGGCAAGCGCAGAAGAGTTAGGAGAAAGGAAGGGAGGAGTCTTCTCTAATTTGCACTAATGTATGGAGAACAAGAACATTTGTCCCACTTCTGGGAAGAGATCCCTGCTGTTTTCTCACCTTATCTGAAGCAGAGTGCGAATGGGAGCTCTGGGGGGGGAATCTGTGCTTCACTGCTTTACATGCCAGAGAGCCAGGAGAATTTATCCCTGGCAAGAGGATTTGTGGACACCTGAACAGGCACACACTCTCATCCCAAACAATCCCACAGGTGCATTATTAGGACAGTATATGAACAGCAGAAATCATATAGCATAGCAGAGATCTATTACGTACAGTGGTACCTCTGGTTAAGAACTTAATTCGTTCTGGAGGACTGTTCTTAACCTGAAACTGTTCTTAACTTGAGGTACCACTTTAGCTAATGGGGCCTCCCACTGCTGCTGTGCCGCTGGAGCACGATTTCTGTTCTCATCCTGAAGCAAAGTTCTCAACCCGAGGCACTACTTCTGGGTTAGCGGAGTCTGTAACCTGAAGCGTCTGTAACCTGAGGTACCACTGTAACCTAATGAAATGCTAGCTGCGCAACAGAAACAGTTTACGGATGGTGTCCACTGAGTTTACATACACATTAACCTTCTTAAGACAATTGAAAAACACCTAGAGGATTTTCATATATTGGTTTAAAGTTTACCTGGATTTCTTGGCCAACTTCTAATCCAAGAGCACTGGGATGTTTAATCTAGAACAGAGGGTCAATATCATTATTTTTAGCCAATTATTTGCCGGAAAATCCTACTCTCCTGGGGCATGAATTGTTCTTCTTGTACCTTTCCATCTTCCATTTGCTTGGTGTTAACATGTAACTGCAAAATTCTCTAAATGGCCACCATGGTCAGAACGACCCATTCATGTGACAGTAATTGCACAACATCAGTGGGGCCAAAGCTTAAAGATAATGGGTGAGATGGAAGATAGTACATGCAGGTGTCCCCTCACACAACTGGGCTTCTCCATCATCTCCTCCCCTCTGCAGCTCCTCACGCACTCTAGAGGACCATTTGGAGCAGATTTGGGGCAGGGGGGCGGAGTCTGGGATGGTGGTGGAAAGAAAAGAAATGAAAAGTTCCATTGCATCAGCAGGTGGTCATGGCGGGATATTGGCTGTACACTTACTAGTTAGGTTGCTCCTGCCTCAAATGACTCTTCTGATAAGCATGGCCAAAAGGCAGACTTCTTGACCTACTAGCATAGCTTCCTGAGCACCACATCTCCACAGTAATGGCACGGGAAATAGCAAAAGCACCAAAGCACAACTCAGCCACTACTGAAGGAAAAATAAATACCTTTCTTTGATCCAGCTGAGAGTTGTGAAGTAGAACGGGAGTCATGTTTGGGTACAATTTTACCATCACCCCAATATCTCTGCATTAAAAAAAGGAGAAGAGTAGAACTTGCTTTACGTCAACAGAATGTGATAAGAGGGCTTGTGTTGCACAATATATCCTTACTTAGATGAAGCTAAGCCTGTTCCACACATTCGTCTATTCTTGGCAGGATAAAAGAACCACCTTATTTTTTGCAGGCTTGTTTTCTTTACTTATTCTCTAACCTTTTCTGAAGTGCACACAAAAAAATGCTTTGCAGTCCTTATCTCAATAGATTTTTGTGGACATCTTGATCTCCATTCTTATGTAGTGAGGCTGGTGAGAACATGGGTAGGGGGTCAGCATTAAATCACATATAATAATAATAATAATAATAATAATTTATTATTTATTATTTATACCCCGCATCTGGCCGAGTTTCCTCAGCCACTCTGGACGGCTCCCAATCGAGGATTAAAACAATACAGCATTAAATATTAAAAACTTCCCTAAATAGGGCTGTCTTCAGATGTCTTTTAAAAATAGGATAGTTGCTTATTTCCTTGGCATCTGATGGGAGGGTGTTCCACAGGGTGGGCGCCACTACCAAGAAGGCCCTCTGTCTGGTTCCCTGTAACCTCACTTCTCGCAATGAGGGAACTGCCAGAAGGCCCTCGGCGCTGGATCTCAGTGCTGAACGTTGAGAGTGGAGACGCTCCTTCAGGTATACAGGACCAAGGCCGTTTAGGGTTTTAAAGGTCAGCAACAACACTTTGAATTGTGCTCGGAAATGTACTGGGAGCCAATGCAGATCTCTCAAGACTGGTGTTATATGGTCCCGGCGGCCACTCCCAGTCACCAGTCTAGCTGCCGCATTCTGGATTAATTGCAGTTTCTGGGTCACCTTCAAACGTAGCCCCACACAGAGTGCATTGCAGTAGTCCAAGCAGGAGATAACTAGAGCATGCACCACTCTGGAGAGACAGTCTGCAGGCAGGTGGGGTCTCAGCCTGCATACCAGATGGAGCTGATAAACAGCTGCCCTGGACACAGAATTAACCTGCGCCTCCATGGACAGCTGTGAGTCCAAAATGACTCCCAGGCTGCGCACCTGGTCCTTCAAGGGCACAGTTACCCCATTCAGGATCAGGGAGTCCCCCACACCTGCCTGTGCCCTGTCCTCCCAAAACAGTACTTCTGTCTTGTCAGGATTCTACCTCAATCTGTTAGCTGCTATCCATCCTCCAACCGCCTCCAGGCACTCACACAGGACATTCACTGCCTTCACTGGTTCTGATTTAAATGAGAGGTGGAGCTGGGTGTCATCTGTATACTGATTTAAGGGTCTGGGAGGGAGTTGTGGAACGATGTACTCCCTCATGTCTGTTGCACACAACTGCCTTTATATATGGGCAATAGCAGTTGTGCAATTCCAGATTCACTTCCTAAAAATATAATTAAACGGCTGGATAGCGTGCAGAATCAGGTCAGTTATGAGATGAGGGAGGTATCAGACTAAACAGAAGCTGCATCGAGACGTTTACAAATCACTGCACTTGTATTTAACTTTAAAATGACCTATTTTTAAACATACCGTATTTTCCCGTGTATAAGACTAGGTTTTTTTTTACCAAAAAATTAGGTTTAAAATTGGGTCTCATCTTATACACAGGTAGTGCTGAGGGTTGTTTTCTTAATTTGGAGTCCCCCAAAATAGGAGGCGTCTTATACATGGGGGCATCTAATACACGGAAAAATACGGTAATCCTTCAAATGAAGAAAAAAAATATTAGTATTCACCACCATTTTCAGATTTGTGTTCATGATGTTTGTAGGCATACATAAAATATACATTATATACTCAAGCTAAGCAACGGAATAGTTGCTTATATAAAGCACACATGCTCAAAATAATGTACATTGTTCTCCTTCCTCCATGTTTAATCCTCAAAACAACCCTGTGAGGTAGGCTGGACTAAGAGGCAATGACTAGCCTAATATCACCCAGTGAGCTTAGTGGATCATTAGTCATTATAACCTCAGTTTCTCTTACCTCAGTTCTGTTATTGTGGCTGTATAAATAGCTCCAAATTCCAACTGATAGTCCTGCTACAAGAAAGAAACCAGAAAGAGATGAATGACTAGTTCCGCAAAACCAAGGAGTCTGGAATTTGTGTGTGTGATTCGGCACAGGACCTGCTGCTCGATGAAAAATGCAAAGTTCGCACTGGGCACCAACAAGCCCTTTCTAATAGCTCTATGGGTTGTGGCCATCATATCTTAGTTATATGTTTTAGCACACCCTATCTAATAGGCTTAAGGCAGCAGGAAAAGCAGCCGTACCTATATTAAGAGATGGATCTTGATACATGAAGCATATGCACAATATATCAAAGTCCTTAAAATATGCACTTACATCATCTTTGCAGATTTCGGTAATAAATTCTCGTGCTTCATGCATAGCGGATGGCGTTGGAGCAAATACGGAAAAGGTCTCTTCGTCTATTTGGCTAACAGTTACCCCTGCGGGATAAAAATGTGGATAAAATCAACACTGCTGTAAAAAAGAAAGAAAGATTGGGTGTTTTTGTACAGGAATTGTTAAGTGACTCAACACACTGGTGCTAGAGATGTGTAGGAATCAAGGGGTGAAAACATAACGCCCAAATCGTCAACGTAAGATCAAGAGGAAGGAGCAGACAGATTTCAGACTTGCTGGATCTACTCTGCAGATTCCTGAGACAAGTGAGCAGATTCTGAGCCTAGGAATTTGTTCTCCGTTCCACAACGGAGCTGAACTCACAGTCCTTATGGAAGAAAATTCCACTCTTGCTCACTGCCTCTCACCAGCCTACATGTCAGTGGGAAAGTAATCTTGCTGCTGGGTGTCAGAAATCTCCGTGCTAATCTACAGTGATGCCCCGCAAGACGAATGCCTCGCAAGACGAAAAACTCGCTAGACGAAAGAGTTTTCCGTTTTTTGAGTCGTTCCGCAAGACGAATTTCCCTATGGGCTTGCTTTGCAAGATGAAACGTCTTGCGAGTTCTTTCGAGTTTGTTTCCTTTTTCTTAAAGCCACTAAGCCGTTAATAGCCGCTAAGCCGCTAATAGCCGTGCTTCGAAAGACGAAAAAACCACAAGACGAAGAGACTCGCGGAACGGATTAATTTTGTTTTGCGAGGCACCACTGTACTGCAAAGAGATCTGCCAGTAGGTCCCAATGCACCTTCTTGCTCATCTCTGCCATGAATGAATTCTCCTCCACGTTGTTCACTATAATGAAGGATGCCAATGCCATACACGTCTCTCTCAGGAAATTGAAGCCAACTAGCTTAAGCAAACTCTGGAAGATATTGGTTGTTCTTAAGGTTAACGGCAGGAAGTGCAAAGTAGAGAAAGTTTTCATGGGACAGGGAAAGAGTCTACAGGTATCATCATCATCATCATTATCGTCATCATCATCATCATATATTTATACCCCGCCCATCAGCCTGGGTTTCCCCAACTACTCTGGGCGGCTTTCAACAAAATATTAAAATACAGTAATGCATCAAACATTAAAAGCTTCCCTAAACAGGGCTGCCTTCAGATGTCTTCTAAAAGTCTGGTAGTTGTTTTTCTCTTTGACACCTGGTGGGAGGGCGTTCCACAGGGTGGGTGCCACTACCGAGAAGGCCTTCTGCCTGGTTCCCTGTAGCTTGGCTTCTCACAGGGAGGGAACCGCCAGAAGGCCCTCAGCGCTGGACCTCAGCGTCCGGGTAGAACGATGGGGGTGGAGACTGGAAAAGAGGAGACTGAGAGGAGATACGATAGCCATCTTCAAAAATCTAAAGGGCTGTCACGTTGAAGATGGAGCAAACTAGTTTTCTCCTGCTCCAGAGGGTAGGACCTAAATCAATGGCTTCAAGTTTCAAGAAAGGTGATTCTAACTAAGCAGCAGTACAAATTTTAATATTGGTAAGAGCTTTTTGACAGCAGAACGGACTCCCTTGAGAGGTTGTGGACTCTCCTTCCTTGGGGGATTTAAGCAGAGGTTGGATGGTCATCTGTCAGGGATGCTTTAGTTGGGATTCCTGCCATCACAGGGGGTTGGATTAGATGACCCTCGTGGTCCCTTCCAACTCTACAATTCTATGATTCTCGTCTACATTCCATTTGCACTAAGAGAAAGCACACGGCCACCAGAAAAAACTTTATTTGTATCCCTGCTTTTAGTCTTTGGGGAAGGAGGACAGGATAATTTAATAAATTGGCAAAAGTACACATCAAAAAGCAACGAAGACTCACCAGTTTCAGCTTGAAGTTTTTTTAAATTATAACCTCCAGGGCCAACAAATCTTGCCCTTTTTGATAATGGCACCTGAACGTTTTCTGAAATGCAGAGAGTTTAAGTGAGAAATTTGTTGCAATACTAGGAGCAAGGGCTTTCCAAACCCACACTACCTTTTTTTTCCTGGCTGTACGTAAACGTTAATATTTTTAGAGACTTAAAATGTCGTGGCATCGTTCTGGAACTCATTTTCTCCAATGGGAATAAAAGTTCCATCCATGGGACACTCCTACCAGTAGATGAGGGGAGGTGAACTCCTCTGATTTCCCATGTAACGCCCTTCTGCCCCACAAAAAGGATTTGGAGTGTATATGAGAATGCAGGAGGAATCAGGAAAAGCTACCTTTCTTCTTTCTGCCAGCAGGATCCTGTTAGATCAAAAGCCCTTCCATGAATAGAAGGGAATTCAGGACCTAAACTATTATCTTAAAGACGTAACTTTTCAGCTCAAAAGATGCCATCACTTTATGGTAGCCTTGTAAGTTAAAATTCATTAGTTCACAAAAAATGGGAGGGGCGGTGGCTTTGCCATACTAGTAGTCTGAAATGAAGTATAAACAAAATTTACCCTGAATTTACAAATGTTTACTCCCTGCCTGATCACCTGGAGGTGATTCTTACTTGCCAGATATAACCAGCCAAGTTGATGTTTACAAACCAGCATTATTTACCTTATTTTAGACGTGGGATGAAGCCTTTAATAGTACTGTATCCTGAACAAATTTTTTAACATGCTTATGTGACTTTTGTTATCAAATTTCTCCTTTCGTTGTAGCTCCTTTCAGGACTTTTGTAGTGGGAAGTGAAATATACATTTAAGAAACCTAAGCCTATACTGAATTAGGAATTAACTTGAAAGAAAGGTTCTAATCTAAAAAGCAATGTATGCATAGCCTGACAACTATGGGCTGTATCCTTGACCACCAACCACTGTTCTTAGAAAGAATGGTTTGCGAGAACTTTGGCCGTCCAACTGCACTCCCCACCCCACCGCTCAGAACATGTACAGTTAATTAAAATGCTATTACCTACAAGTGGTCCGTTCTCTTTTCTGCTTGCTCTAGGTTTTGCAATCGTTTTGTTCATAATTTTGCAGTATTTCTCTCTTTGCCACTAAGGGAGAAAAACACACACACACACACACACACACACACACAAAAAACCCCTTCTAGTTTAAATATAGAACACACATGTTAAATGCTTTCATTTTTAAAAAAAATCTCTATTTTGTTGCAAGGAAACCTTCCTTTCTTCCCTAATGCTTTTTAACATGACTAATCAAGCAAAACTTTTGCATGCAGCAGCACAGCGAGGGTTTGAGGCACTTTTGGGGAGCTGCATTGTTCAATAAAAGAGCAGAATTGTTTCCAGTTTTATGCTTCATAAAGGCATTTAGGGCAGCAGATCTTCTGTCCAGCCCTGTGCATTATTTCCAGCGCGTTTTAAAAAGCCCTACATCTCCCTCCCCCAGGTGAAGCACATTACACTACAGAGCACTTAAATCACTGTGCAATAATGAATCCTTATTCCATTGGTGTAAGCTTTTGCTGGTACAGTGGTACCTCGGGTTACATACGCTTCAGGTTACAGACTCCGCTAACCCAGAAATAGTACCTCAGGTTAAGAACTTTGC
Source organism: Podarcis pityusensis (assembly GCF_964106645.2). Lineage (NCBI taxonomy): Eukaryota > Metazoa > Chordata > Lepidosauria > Squamata > Lacertidae > Podarcis > Podarcis pityusensis. The sequence continues at coordinate 111,852,136 of NC_138026.1, forward strand.
TTCAGGATGAGAACAGAAATCGTGCTCCGGCGGCGCAGTGGCAGCTGAAAGCCCCATTAGCTAAAGTGGTGCTTCAGGTTAAGAACAGTTTCAGGTTAAGAACGGACCTCCAGAACGAATTAAGTACTTAACCCGAGGTACCACTGTATTGTATTGACCGTGCGTGTGTGACTTCTGAAGCTGATTCTTGGAATACAAAAACACAACACCCAGTGCAATCACAAGTTCATCTAAATTATGGGCCACCATATGTTATTTAGGTAGAAACCACCCTCCACCCTCAAATTTATTTCAATGAACACCTTGCTTGGAATGGGTCACATTTGCTTATGTCACATGGAACGCTTTCTCTAACACACGGCTTTTCTGCAAGCAAGCTAGCAGATGCAAAGAAATCAAAATTGCTTTCCTGAGAAAAATGAGAGCAAGCCAGCTTTCTTTTTCAGAAACAGAAGTCACGCTGGGTGGGCAGAGTTCACTGCCTATAAACAACAGTTTGGGAAGAAATATGGCTAAGCTGTAAGCCAAAGAGTATCAAAGCAGATGATGCAGTTGTGAATTCACAAGGTGTTTTCCCCATGCCAGCCTTCACCAACATGGTGCCCTCCAGATGTTTCTGACCATAGCTCCCCAGCCAGGATGAGGCAGATGGGAACTGAAATCCAGAACCTCTGGAGGCAACAGGCTAGTGAAAGCTGCCCCATATGGAGTAAAGTTTGCAATGTTTAATTATTTCTAATTGGTAAATCAACTACAGTGGTACCTCGGGTTACATACGCTTCAGGTTACATACGCTTCAGGTTACAGACTTTGCTAACCCAGAAATAGTACCTCGGGTTAAGAACTTTGCTTCAGGATGAGAACAGAAATTGCACGGCAGCAGCGGGAGGCCCCATTAGCTAAAGTGGTGCTTCAGGTTAAGAACAGTTTCAGGTTAAGTACGGACCTCCGGAACGAATTAAGTACTTAACCCGAGATACCACTGTATCTAAACCTTTATGCCAGCCTTTCTCAAATTTGGATTCCCAGATGTTGTTGGTCTACCACTCCCATCAGTCCTGACTGCTGCCCCTGCTGGCTATGGAAGATGGGAGTTGTAGTTCAACATCTCAGAACCCAAAGTTTAGAAAGTCTGCTTCATATGCTGATTAGTCATGGTGGCTGCAACTTAAATACATTCTTGGTTATTTTTTTGAGGCTATTCTGCTTAATAATAAAATAATAATAATAATATATTATTTATACCCCACCCATCTGGCTTGGTTTCCTCAGCCACTCTGGGTGCCTTCCAACAAAATATTAAAAATACAATAAAACATCAGACATTAAAAACTTCCCTAAACAGGGCTGCCTTCAGATCCATTCCTTTAAGAAATGAAAACGATAACATGAAAAGGAAAATATTAAAGCTGGGCTCGCCGTCTAACAGTCAATGGTAGGTTTTGTTTATTAGATGCAAGATAACTCTTCATTCTCCTGCCAACCTAGCAGTTCGAAAGCACGTCAAAGTGCAAGTAGATAAATAGGTAGCGCTCCAGCGGGAAGGTAAACGGCGTTTCCGTGCGCTGCTCTGGTTCGCCAGAAGCTGCTTGGACATGCTGGCCACATGACCCAGAAGCTGTACGCCGACTCCCTCGGCCGATAAAGAGAGATGAGCGCTGCAACCCCAGAGCTGGTCACGACCGGACCTAATGGTCAGGGGTCCCTTTACCTAACTCTTCATTAGGACACCAAATTGAGGTCTCGCAGCATGCACATTAAAAAAACTGATCAGTCATTTTGCTTCGAACAGGGATAGTTAACATGTGGCCTTCCACATATTGTTGGACTCTAGCTCTCATCAGCCCCAGACAGCATGGGCATGGTGAGGGACAATGGACAAAGTCCAGAACCATCTGGAGGGCCACAGGTTCCCCACCCCAGTTTAAAATGAAGTGACCCATAAGCTAAAAGCTCTTTTATAAAACTTAACATGAAGGATGAGGATCTCAGTATTATCATATTTTTATTTTTTAGATTGTGTCCAAGGAGTACCTTGGCTCCAAACAAATATATGCCCAGTGCATATCTTTCGTCTTCAAGTCTTTTATTACATTTTACTGCATATAGAAGCATTCTGAATAATGCATATTAGGTCAATAACCTCTCAAATATGCTGAATCCCTTTAATATTAAATATTTTTTCCTGCATATCATGAACCAGTCGCCTAACTTTTAAACACTGGAAAAAGAGACAACCAATTTACCTGGCACATAAGAAACCATACATTTTACCAATGAAATGATTTTTTTTTTTAAATTCACACATCAAAATTATTCTTCTCACACCACTGAACTTCCTATGTCTAACAATGATTGCTTGTTACACCAACAATTTTAACCAGGCATCCTCAAAAGGCCAAAACAGGGCCAAAACCAGAAGAGCGATTTGTTAATTTATTATTTGTGCTCATAGTGCAATGTGTAGTTCACCAAATGGGACTAGCGCAGGTAGCAAAAATATGAAAATCGCTGAAGAAAAACACAAAAACGAACAGTATCAAAGAAAAGGTGGTTTGACGTCCAAGGACTTTCAAATCAGGCAAAAGCATGTTTGTGGACCTGAGGTTCTGCCCCCCCCTGGTATGTAGGGACAGAATGCATGCCGTTACAGAAGCTTTCAAGAGGCTTTTATTTAGAAGGCTTAACCTCAAAGAGACCACCTAAATACAATAGTCAAGTCAGAGATTAAGGTGGGCATTGATAAGGATTTACAGTGGCACCTCAGGTTACAAACGCTTCAGGTTACGAGCTCCGCTAACCCGGAAGTAGTTGCGAACTTTGCCGCAGGATGAGAACGGAAATAGCGCAGCAGCGGGAGGCCCCATTAGCGAAAGCGCGCCTCAGGTTAAGAACAGATTCGGGTTAAGAACGGACCTCCGGAACGAATTAAGTTCGTAACCTGAGGTACCACTGTACTGTTCTAATAGGGCTGATTGTCCATTTCATGGGAAATTATTAAAACAGCAGTGAAAATCAAACGCCACGCGCTCTACACTCACCTGTGGCTTGCTGAATTGCTTCCATCACAATTTTTAGGGGTATCCCTGGTAGTTTGATATCAGCCTAATGATACACAAGTGAAAAAATTAAAATCACTATCAATAGCATCTTTTTTTCTGGAACAGAGGTTTATTTCAAATGAAGAGGATTGGAGGAGGATACCTGTAAGGCAGTGATTCCTTTATTCGTTCCAGCCATTTTGAAGTCCATATCACCATGATAATCCTCTATTCCCTGCAGAAAATAAATATATTCCAAATGTCTTTCCAAGACCACAGAGGTTCTACTCACAGACCCAAAAAACCAACATCCCAGCCCTGAATATAATAGAGGGATTCTACTACAATAGGTTGAAACAATTCCTACATTTTGGCTGCAACCACAAAACCTATACTTGCAACATATTTTCACAGTCGGCCCCTGTCTGAGGAACCTTTAGCAGAAGTCCCCTCATTATAGTTTCATGGTTTCCTTGGAAAAAGTTAGATAACAAAGTAGGGGTATTTTGTATAAGAGTTTGAATACAACTGCACTACAAGCTTAAGCTTATTTTAAGCCAATGAAAGTGGTAAGAATTCTATCAGAGAACACTAGCTCCATCAAAAGAACTATGATTTCCAAGATTTCAGGTAAGCAGACACAATTACTGTATACCAATTCATGTATACATCTAATGCAGAGGTCTTCAACGTTTTTGAGTCCATGGGTCCCTTGACCAACTACATTCGTTCTGCCGCACCCCTGTGGGGCTCAGAAACCCAGTTGTGTCACACCCTTTTTCAAACACCCTCCCTTGTGGAGTGTTCCCTCAGCCTCCTCTCCTCCCCACTTTCCACAGAGCCACCATTCGCCTGGGGAGCTTGTATACAGGGCTGCTGCAACGAACAGCTGTGCAAGCCTTTTGGAGGCAGAGACGTGAGAGGGCATCAGAGGAGGCAGGGAAGGACAGAGGCCAGTGTTGCCCATGGCACCCCTGACCATCATTCAAGGCACCCCAGGGTACTTAACCTGAGGTACCACTGTAATTTACACATGTCACAGATATGAGTTTTAAGCTAGAGTCCAGATCTTTTGAATACTGAGAAACAAGACTCAATTAGGAACTCTTACCAGAATGTCTGTTAGCAAGCGATAATCCTCAATGTCTCCATTTTTTTCAGAATTAGCCCTGGAAACCAAACCAACAGCAACACCTGCGACAGGAGACGATATTGGGACTCCTAACAATAAAAGAGAAATTATGCATTTCTGAGTTTTGGTGCCACTTCCACTGACCTATGCATAAACACATCCCAAAATATGAATTCTTCTTTGTGGAATACCTGCATCCATCAGTGCCAAACTCCCACCACAAGCAGAAGCCATTGACGATGATCCTGGAAACAGAAACCACAAGATTATGCAATCAACCATTTCTGAGTAGCCACTAAAATATATGATCTGCATATAAATAAGTTTCTTAGCAACACAAAAGACATGGACAACCGTTTGCCACCGTATGATTTATATTTCTCCCTGGGATAGGGGGTTTTCTTTCTAGATACAAGAAGCACTCGGTTTTTGCACCGTTTTGTTGCGGTTCAGAAATTTCAGCTAACATCTGCAACAGTAAATAGTCTAAAGACATGTGCTCAAATTATGGGGCAAAGAGTAAGGTAAAGGTAAAGGCACCCCTGACCATTAGGTCCAGTCGTGACCGACTCTGGGGTTGTGGCGCTCATCTCGCTTTATTGGCCGAGGCAGACAGCATACAGCTTCCAGGTCATGTGGCCAGCATGACTAAGCCGCTTCTGGCGAACCAGAACAGCACACGGAAATGCCGTTTACTTTCCTGCCGGAGCGGTCCCTATTTATCTACTTGCACTTTGACGTGCTTTCAAACTGCTAGGTTGGCAGGAGCAGGGACTGAGCAAAGGAAGCTCACCCCGTCGAGGGGATTCGAACCGCTGACCTTCTGATCGGCAAGTCCTAGGCTCTGTGGTTTAACCCACAGCGCCACCCGCGTTCCTGGGGGAAAGAGTAGGGGTTTCCCTAATGAAATCCACAAATATTAGGCCAAAGCCCATTAGCTAATTCATGACCCCTTGCGCCTTCTAAAAAGGGGGGAAATCTCAAAAAGTAACAGGGGTGGACCTCATCCTTTGCCCTTCCCATTAGCCTTGTGATAAGGGCCCTGCCAGATTTCAAATCATACGTGTGGGGCGAGTGGAGATAGTTTTATTAGCGCAAGCATTTCTGCTTGTGCGATGGAACAATCTGCTTAGTGCTAAGTTGAATTCCACCCACACATTCTGAGCAACAGTCAAATAATAAAAATCAAATACCATTTGACTCCAGTACTTCTGAAGTAACCCTTATTGTGAAAGGGAATTCACTGGGAATCACAGGCTTCAAAGCCTTCTCTGCAAGTGCACCTACAAGTAAAAAAATTATGTTGTGAATTACAAGGAGTAATTCAGTTTCAGTCTAGATATTCAGCTTCTTCTGTTCTTACTCACCATGGCCAAGCTCTCGTCTATTCATGCCAGTAATTTTGCCAATCTCGTTAGTTGCGTATGGAGGAAACTGCAAAATTTTAATATATCAAGAGGGGGAGAATGTCAGTATAATGCTTTTCTGATTGTCAGCATTCATTTCAAGGCAAACATCCATGGAATTCACCCAAAAGGATAAAAATATGCTCATGCAATGAGTCATTTGCAGAGTTATTAATATGCTACCCTTTGGAATAATCTTCAGCCACATATTTTAAGTTGTACACTTTCACAGTCGTCACGAAAACAATATGACCTTTTAAAAAATAAACTATCTGGCTTATCCTATGCGGAGTTATGCACACCTAATGAAAGCAGCAATCTTAAGTAGATCAGAGTGAATACTTGCACTATAATTTGAAGTGATACAACCTCCAGACGTTTTATCAGTTAAAGTAGCTTTACTTAGAGGTGCTATACTATGCTGTACAAATGGAAGTTTGAATTAGTGCCTAATTTTAAGGTTTAGACACTTTTCAGGATCTTCTCTTTCAAAGTATGAAAGAGGTTTCTTTCAAAACCTAATTGAAACTCTCCAACATTTTTAAACGTGTCTTAAAACTGCAGAAAGGTCTTAATGCTTAAGTTCAGCCATCTTTCACAATAATCTCTGTAGCTTCAGTACTCAAAAGTTTCACTGTCAATATAATTTGGATAAGCTAAGGGATGATTTACAAATCGTAGTTTTAATAAGAGAGGGTGGGAAATCGAAAATTCCAGTGCATCAGGTTCCTTTGTGCAAGCAGCTACGGATGCATAGCATTTTCAGCAATCACCTATCTGGTTCTGTATTCCTGGATCAGACTGATCCCACTGCTACTGTTATTACAGTGGTACCTCAGAAGTCAAACAGAATCCGTTCCGGGAGTCCATTCGACTTCCAAAACGTTTGGAAACCAAGGCGCGGCTTCCGATTGGCTGCAGGAAGGTCCTGCAGCCAATCGGAAGCCACGTCGGACATTCCGGTTCCAAAGAACGTTCCCAAACCAGAACACTCACTTCCGGGTTTGTGGCATTCAGGAGCCAAAACGTTCGACTCGCAAGGAGTTCGGGATCCAAGGTACGACTGTATTTCCACCATCTACTACTGCTACATTATATCTCACATTTCCTTCAATGGGCTGAAGGTGGAGCACGAAGATTCTCCCCTTCCCCATTTTATCCTCGGAACCCTATGAGGTAGGCTATGCTGAGAAACTGTGACTGGTCCAAGGTGAACTTCTTGGCCGAGCGTAGAACTGAAACCTGGATTCCAAGGTCCTAGCTCAGCACTCTAAGCACTACACCCTACTAGCGTATGGTGGACTCACTCCAAACCTAATCTTCCCCTAATCTCGATCTCTTTCTATCTCTCATACACACTCTGGTGTGTTTGAGAGACAGAGAGAGATTAGGAAGAGGCAATTATGGGTGCTTTAGCTGAGATCCGTGGATGCTTTAGCATTTCAGGGGATTGTACCAGATGACTCTTGGGGTCCTTTCCAATTCTACAGTTCTATGATCCTGACATTAGGAGGAGGAGGAGGAGGAAGAGCAATCCTCCCATTTACAGTGGTACCCCGCAAGACGAACGCCTCGCGAGACGAAAAACTCGCAAAACGAAAGGTTTTTTCGTTTTCGAGTTGCCTCGCAAGACGAATTTCCCTATGGGCTTGCTTCGCAAAACGAAGCTTGCCCCGGGGACAGCGGGTCTTCTCTTTTGAAGCAAGGGGCGGCGAGGAGAAGCGATCTTCTCCCCGCAGCCCCAGGTCCGGGGACAGCGGGAAGCGCTTCCCGCTGCCCCCGGACCTCTTTTGAAGCAAGGGGCTGCGGGGAGATCGCTTCTCCCCACCGCCCCTTCCTTCAAAAGAGGTCCGGGGACAGCGATCTCCCCGCAGCCCCTTGCTTCAAAAGAGGTCCGGGGGCAGCGGGAAGCGCAGCGCTTCTTCCCCGCTGCCCCCGGACCTCTTTTGAAGCAAGGGGCTGCGGGGAGATCGCTTCTCCCGGTGCTCCGAAGCGGGGCGGGGGGGCGGGAACACCTGCCCCAGCCGCCCCACTTCGGAACGCTGTTCCGAAGCGGGGCGGGGGGGCGGGAACACCTGCCCCAGCCACCCCACTTCGGAACGCTGCTCCGAAGCGGGGCGGGGGGCGGGAACACCTTCTGAAGGCGGGCGGGGGGCGAAAGTCTTTGTCCCCCCTGCCCGCCTTCCCAGGGGCTTTTAAATCGCCCTGGACAGCGGAGAAGTCCTCCGCTGTCCCAGGGCGATTTTAAAATGCCGCCCGCCAGCATTTTAAGATCGCCCGGACAGCGGAGAAGTCCTCCGCTGTCCCGGGGTTTTTTAAAATGCTGGGGGTGGGAAGAAAAGCCCTTGTCCCCCCCCCCCCAGCCTTCAGAAGAGGTCCGGGGACAGACTGTCCCCGGACCTGGTCTGAAGGCGGTTTCCCTAGGAACGCATTAATTGATTTTCAATGCATTCCTATGGGAAACCGTGCATCACAAGACGAAAAACTCGCAAGACGAAGAGACTTGCGGAACGAATTAATTTCGTCTTGCGAGGCACCACTGTACCATATTTTTCGCCCTATAGGATGCACAGGACCATAGGAGGGGGAGAACAGGGGGAAAAAATTCTACCCCTCTCCGCTCAGCGCCCCTTCAGCAAAGTGGTAGGAGAAATGGAGCCCCTTCCATTTCTCCTCCCGCTTCGCTGAAGGGGCGCTGCGCAGAGAGGGAAAACTGTGCAGCGCCTCTCCAGCGAAGCGAAGCCTGGAGAGCAAGAGGGATGGGTGTGCACCGACCCCTCTTGCTCTCCAGGTTTCAGGCGGCTATCTGCAAGCCTTCGGAGCACAGCGGGAACTCCTGCTGCGCTCCGAAGACTTGCGGATAGCTGCCCAAAGCCCCCAGAGCACAGCGGGAGTTCAACGAAAGCAAAGCGAAGCCTCCGGAGCGCGGGGGGAGCTCTCCCTCTGCGCTTCGGAGGCTTTGTGTTGCTATCGCTGAAGCCAAGGAGCCTGCATTCGCTCCATAGGACGCACACACATTTCCCCTTCATTTTTGGAGGCGAAAAAGTGTGTCCTATAGAGTGAAAAATACGGTATTTGCTTTTGGACAGCAAAGCAACCAGCGAACACAGCTTGTCAGCAGCAGTCTCAACAAAGGTTCTCGCCTATCCAAAAACGAGCAAGAAGCAAAGGTGTGAGTGAAAAGGAGCCTGTTTGTTTCAAATACCAGCGCTATTAAAGTCAGGGTGAGGGGAGAAGACGCTTTATTTATGGTACATATTCAGCTGCTTTTTTAATATTATTTTTTAAAGCACCCAAAGCAGTGTACGGTATTAAAATCACAAAACAATTAAAATAAATACATTATAGCACTGTGCAACTCTATACAACCCCTAAATACACCCTGACACCGCAAGATGGACGAACAGCAATTCCACATACAGCCTGTCTCCCTAAAGGAGGCTCCGAAGAGGCCTGCATGCAGCTTTCAGGCCTCAGGAACGGGCTCCAGGTATAAAGAAAGCAATTCGAGAACAAGCCCCTATGTTTTCAGAGTAATTACTCCTAATAATTAAGCACAAATGCTTTTTATGAAGCTGAAGTGAGTTCCCATACCTCGTAGTGGAGCATGAAGTTCTTCTCCTTTATTCCACTAAAAACAGAAACAAGTGTTACAAAGAACTAAACGAGCTGCAAGTAATTTACTTACATCAGGAACCCCTTGAACCTTCTGTCGACCCTCTCTCTCTCCGGAAGGGGATGGGTACAAATGAGGGGTAGGTTTCTGTAATACCTTAAATACTAAGGGAAATTCTTTTCCCGGGAAGGCCTTGCCTGACTGCCTCTACCAGAGCTCAGAGAACAATATTAGGGTACAGTAAGCTACTCTTGGACTGCAAGAAGATCAAACGTATCCATTCTTAAGGAAATCAGCCCTGAGTGCTCACTGGAAGGACAGATTGTGAAGCTGAGGCTCCAATACTTTGGCCACCTCATGAGAAGAGAAGACTCCCTGGAAAAGACCCTGATGTTGGGAAAGATGGAGGGCACAAGGAGAAGGGGACGACAGAGAATGAGATGGTTGGATGGTGTTCTTGAAGCTACCAGCATGAATTTGGCCAAACTGAGGGAGGCAGTGGAGGACAGAAGTGCCTGGCGTGCTCTGGTCCATGGGGTCACGAAGAGTCGGACACGACTAAACGATTAAACAACAACAAAGCTACTCTAGCATTAAGGCAAAGTGCATCTGAGCCCGGCTTACGCTTCATTGCGAAGCTGGGTGAGCAGCAGACCAACAACAGATTAAATAATTTTTATCTGAGTAATCGTTTGCATACAGGCGGCGACCATTTCTTGCGGGTGTTCCGATCCTGTTCTGTCTTTGATCACGTGCCAATTGGACACGGCTAAGATGGCTGCTGCCTATATAACCAAAACCATGTTAGAAGTGTTTTTCTGATACTGACTACAGTGGTACCTCGGGTTACATACGCTTCAGGTTACACACTCCGCTAACCCAGAAATAGTGCTTCAGGTTAAGAACTTTGCTCCAGGATGAGAACAGAAATTGTGCTCCAGCAGCGCGGCGGCAGCAGGAGGCCCCATTAGCTAAAGTGGTGCTTCAGGTTAAGAACGGACCTCTGGAACGAATTAAGTACTTAACCCGAGGTACCACTGTAAATAACAGATGAAGCAGCCTTTGTTAGATTTCTGCTTATTGTTAAAGCAAAGTCCGTGTTTTAATATATCCTGCCATTTCTCAATACATCTGCTCCACTGATTAGGATTTGTCCGTAACCAGTTAGAACTATCCCCTATGGAATAACCAACTCACATTAGATCACATTGCCTGATCCAATAAAATTTTTGTCCCTACAGAACAAAAACCCAGCAACTTTCTTCTTAGGAAAGCTTTTAATAACTACTTTTGCACTGTACTGTCTCAGGATTACTTCCAAGTTCAACTTAGCTACGTTATTTTGATATTCTTTTTTGCATGTGGCCAGTCTTGATTTCTCTGAAGGGGCTGTATATACCCATTTTCAATGATGTTTAGAGAGATTGCCTTCAAAGAAAAGGTGATTTCATATGAATTTCGGAAGCTGCATTACCCCTGATCAGATTTGCCCATACGGTCCAGTTTATCGACTCTGACTGGCAGAAGCCTGCCCCAAGCTCTTAGGCAGGGAGAGGCCTTCACCACTGTCTGCCACCTGATCCTTTTTAAATGGAGATGCCAGGATTGAACCAGGGATCTTCTTCATGCAAAGCATGAAGCTCTAACCACTGAGCTATGGCCCCTCCTGATTTACTTGAAGATTATGAACACAAGGTCCTAAAGAGTCACATGGTGCAATTAACACGCCAAAGTCAAGTTGGGGTTTGAAAGGAGAAGGGATGGTGGTATATATACCTTAAAGCGGTTGTGATAACGTCAGATTTTACACTCGATTCCAGTGAGTCAAATGTAACTGTGCAGAGGACCTAGAAAACAAAGGTCTATTGAAAATACTGTGGTTTAGGGGAGAGGAATTAAGTTCTCAACAAATAAGAAAATGCAATGATTCAAAAGCAAGACACATAAAAACCCAGATAAGGTAAGCATTGCTCTGGGCACAAACTCACAATGATATCAGAAGGGGAATCATTGACATGCACGGTTTGCACTGCACTGTGTTGGATTTACAGAGAACAACTTCAAGTTTCAGCCCTCCCCCCTTCTTGGTTCCAAATTCTGCTAATTATGAACCAATCTAGAGGGCACATTTGCTATTCTAGCCTTCCCACCGGATACCAATTACAGCTGGGCGAGTCACTAATGCAGTTCAAAGGTGTGACAACTTTTAAATTGACATTTGTTAGAAGAACTTGCAGTAAAATATACACACAGTTCTTCTGAACAGATTTTCTTTTTGGCGACGGGGGGGGGGGGGGAACTACCACACACACACTCTCCACCCCCACCCCCATATATATATATACAGTGCTTTTTTCTGGCGGGACGCATACCCCTAAACATTTTGTGAATCTAAGTTTGGTCTCATTGAGGGGCACTATTTCAATATGAATAGGAAAATGAGAGCACCCCTAAACATTTTTTAAGAAAAAAGCACTGCACGCATACACAGTGCTTTTTTCTAAAAAATGTTTAGGGGTACTCTCATTTTCCTACTCATATTGAAATACTGCCCTTCAATGAGGCCAAACTTAGATTCTCTCATATATATATATATATATATATATATATATATATATATATATGAGAATTTATCACCCTTCAATTTAAGCAGAGCAGCAGGTCTGATTCATAGATGCTGTTATTTTAAGCAATTCGCCCACGGGGAACCTTTTCATTCACTGACTCACACATCCCCCACACAGTGCGGTTTTTAATAGTGATGCAGAATGTACGTGTACTCTAATTTTATAAGCACGCTCGGAGAAAGTTAGGAATGATTTTGCACTTATTCAAATAAAGAATCAAGTTTATTTCAGGATGGTCTTCAGGAGCTTATCCGCACCATCTAAGTCAATTTCGTAAATTTCATTTTAGTTGCTGACCCACGGCCACTGAACCACAGTATTTTTATTTTTGAGTAAAATAAAAAACGGAAAAAAGGGGGGGTAAAGGAAGATCAGTGAATACCTGGGTTTGGCCCCTCTGAAATAACGCTGATCCATGAAGGGTTTTGAACATGTCCACCTCGCAAGTGATGTTTCTAAGTGAAGTCAAGTCTCGACCATCACATCTATGGGAATAAAGCAGCAGAGAGGACAGTTTCCACGGGTTCCTCTCACCTCGGCTCTAGATTTGGCCTGCATTCATGAATATCTGGAGTCCAGTGCAAGTATTATTATGGCTATAACTGGGGGAAAGGGATGATTGTGGCTACCCACCTTGCCTCTAGTCCAGCCTGATGTGCACACATTTGAAGCCACAGTCAAATTAGGCCCCAAAGAGAGCAGGTTTTGGCCTTGGTCACACACTGCTTTTAAACATACTCAAACAAAACCATGATTTAAGGCCTTTCGATTTAAACCACAGTATAAAGCAGACTGGTGCACAGCACTAAAATCACAGGCAATTTGTTCCTCTCCTGCTCCTGATGTATTGCTGGGAGTGAAACCGTGACATGGCCTAGCATTACATCCAAACCAGGGCTGTTAGCTTGTCTCCCTCCAAACAAACCACAAGCTGAAACTAAGGTTTGTTCCTGGCTTACTGCTGCTTTTGGTTCGTTTATAGCACATTCTTAACCAGGCCTACTCAGAAGTCAGATACATAATAATAATAATAATAATAATAATAATAATTTATTATTTATACCCCGCCCATCTGGCTGGGTTTCCCCAGCCACTCTGGGCGGCTTCCAAAAGAATATTAAAATACTATGATACATCAAACATTAAAAGCTTCCCTAAACAGGGCTGCCTTCAGATGTCTTCTAAAAGTCTGGTAGTTGTTGTTCTCTTTGACATCTGGTGGGAGGGCGTTCCACAGGGAGGGCGCCACTACCGAGAAGGCCCTCTGCCTGGTTCCCTGTAACTTGGCTTCTCGCAGTGAGGGAACCGCCAGAAGGCCCTCGGTGCTGGACCTCAGTGTCCGGGTAGAACGATGGAGGTGGAGACGCTCCTTCAGGTATACTGGACCGAGGCCGTTTAGGGCTTTAAAGGTCAGCACCAACACTTTGAATTGTGCTCGGAAACGTACTGGGAGCCAATGTAGGTCTTTCAAGACCGGTGTTATATGGTCTCGGCAGCTGTTCCCAGTCACCAGTCTGGCTGCTGCATTCTGGATTAGTTGTAGTTTCCGGGTCACCTTCAAAGGTAGCCCCACGTAGAGCGCATTGCAGTAGTCCAAGCGGGAGATAACCAGAGCATGCACCACTCTGGCGAGGCAGTCTGCAGGCAGATAGGGTCTCAACCTACGTACCAGATGGAGCTGGTACACAGCTGCCCTGGACACAGATTTAACCTGTGCCTCCATGGACAGCTGTGAGTCCAAAATGACTCCCAGGCTGCGCACCTGGTCCTTCAGGGGCACGGTTACCCCATTCAGGACCAGGGAATCCCCCACACCTGCCCGCCTCCTGTCCCCCAGAAACAGTACTTCTGTCTTGTCAGGATTCAACCTCAATCTGTTTGCCGCCATCCATCCTCCAACCGCCTCCAGACACTCACACAGGACCTTCACCGCCTTCACTGGTTCTGATTTAAAGGAGAGGTAGAGCTGGGTGTCATCTGCATACTGATGAACACCCAGTCCAAACCCCCTGATGATCTCTCCCAGCGGCTTCATATAGATATTAAAAAGCATGGGGGAGAGGACAGAACCCTGAGGCACCCCACAAGTGAGAGCCGAAGGGTCTGAACACTCATCCCCCACCACCACTTTCTGAACACGGCCCAGGAGGAAGGAGCGGAACCACTGTATGACAGTGCCCCCAGCTTCCAGCCCCTCAAGACGGTCCAGAAGGATGTTATGGTCGATGGTATCAAACGCCGCTGAGAGATCCAGCAGAACTAGGAAACAGCTCTCACCTTTGTCCCTAGCCCGCCGGAGATCATCAACCAGTGCGACCAAGGCAGTTTCAGTCCCGTGATGAGGCCTGAATCCCGATTGGAAGGGATCCAAATGGTCCGCTTCTTCCAGGCGTGCCTGGAGTTGTTCAGCAACCACTCGCTCAATCACCTTGCCCAAGAATGGAAGATTTGAGACTGGGCGATAGTTGGCCATCGTGGCCGCATCTAAAGATGGTTTTTTAAGAAGCGGTTTAATAACCGCCTCTTTCAGCGGGTCTGGGAAGGCTCCCTCACGGAGGGAAGCATTCACCACCCACGAAGCCCATCGCCCAGCCCTTCCCGGCTAGCTTTTATAAGCCAGGATGGGCAAGGATCCAGGAGACAGGTGGTTGGTTTCACTCGTCCAAGCAGCCTGTCCACATCCTCGGAGGTAACAGATTGGAATTGATCCCACACAATTTGACTAGACAGGACTCTAGCACTCCCCCGCCCCGGCCCTGCTCCCACGGTGGCGTCTACCTCTTCCCGAATCTGAGCGACTTTATCTGCAAAAAACTTTGCAAAATCATTGCAGGAGATCATGTGGCCCGTATTGGGCCCCGATGTAGCAGGTGGTTCCGCTAAATTGCGGACCACCTGAAAAAGTCTCCTGCTGCTGTTTTCTGCAGATGCAATAGAGGCGGCGAAGAAAGCCTTCTTCGCCGTCGCTACCGCCACTTGGTAGGCTCGACACTGAGCTCTAACCTGTGTCCGGTCAGCTTCAGTGGTGCCCCGCAAGACGAATGCCTCGCAAGACGAAAAACTCGCTAGATGAAAGGGTTTTGCGTTTTTTGAGCTGCTTCGCAAGACGAATTTCCCTATGGGCTTGCTTCGCAAGACGAAAAACGAAAACGTCTTGCAAGTTTGTTTCCTTTTTCTTAACACCGTTAATACAGTTGCGACTTGACCTCGAGGAGCAACTCATAGAACGCGGTGTGGTAGCCTTTTTGAGGTTTTTGAAGACTTTGGTGATTTTTGAAGCTTTTCCAAAACTTCTTTTGCAGTCATTTGGCAAGTTAAACTTTTAAAACTTTTTGGGGGGGTTTTGGATTTTGGGTTGGGGTGTTTGGAATTCAAGGACTTGGTGTTGGGGAGGGGTTTGCAAGAATCTGGAAGCTTGTGTGTGTTTTTTTCTGCATTTTTATGATTTTCTGTGACCATTGGGCCACTCTGCTTTTTTTAAAAAATTTCTGGATTTGAATTTCTGTGTGGGGGAACAGTTGAGGAGGGGGTTCTTCAGCAAGAAGCAAAGAGTGGAAGAAGAACCTTCTTCGAGTTGTCCCCCAGAGTCTTAGAAAATGTACTTTAGAAACTGTACACTTTGTTGATTTTTAAATGTTTTTCTGTCATGTTTAGAAACTTAATTTATTGTTCCTTCAATTTTTGAAATGCTCTTTACGGTATGTGTGACTTTAAATAGCACTTAATAAACTCTTGTTGTACCAAATTTGGCTTTGTTTGGACTTTTTTTGACCATAGGAACGCATTAATTGAATTTCAATGCATTCCTATGGGATTTCGTGCTTCGCAAGACGAAAAATTCACTAGACGAAAAAACTCGCGGAACGAATTAATTTCGTCTTGCGAGGCACCACTGTATATTAAATTCAGTGGGCAAGTAAGGGGGCTTAGCACTGAGCCTTAGCTCCTGGAATTGCCTACCACCTGAAATTTTTAGCCTTGTGCTCCCAGCATGTTGTGTGTTCACCTTTAAACCACAGTTAAGCTTAACCATGGGCTTAAAGCTATGAGAAAACAAGGCTGTGTACCACAAAGTAGGAGCATACTGATAGTTCTATGTTTGTGGGCATCGATTCCTTAAAGGAACCATGTGCAGACGGCTTGGTATGCAAGGCCACTGTAAACCGGTGCAAAGATGATACTGCTTTCGACCTTTTAGTGTCCTTATTCTGCGGATGAACCTGTTTTAAACACAGTGACCCGGAAAACACCATGTTTACCTCCTGTATTCATTCAGAACAAGATTTCTAAAGACTTCTTTCAAGACGACGTTAAAAGATTCCATGATTTCGTAACACTCCGCTTCCGGGAACTTTTCTAGAGAGAAAGAAGAAAATTGAAACGAAACCTAAAACACAATGCTTATTCCCTCCCAACTATATGACTAGAAGGGAAGTAAAAGGAATTTGTGACAGTAGGTGTCACAACTTGCTTTAAATTTTCAGTTAAGAAGAAGAGGAGTTTAGATTTGATATCCCGCCTTTCACTCCCCTTAAGGAGTCTCAAAGCGGCTAACAATCTCCTTTCCCTTCCTCCCCCACAACAAACACTCTCTGAGGTAAGTGGGGCTGAGAGACTTCAGAGAAGCGTGACTAGCCCAAGGTCACCCAGCAGCTGCATGTGGAGGAGCGGGGAATCAAACCCGGTTCACCTGATTACGAGTCCACCACTCTTAACCACTACACCACGCTGTCATTGGCAGGTTTGATGCTCAAAGCACCTAGGAGAATGGCTGGGGCATAAGATGAGGACAAAGAGCTGCACCAGCCTGGAGCTGACACACTGGTTATCCTCAGTGCTGTCATGGGACAGTAGTGGGGCTCAGTCCCTCTCCTGAAATGCCGCCCCTCACCTACAGGGATCCTGCTGGTGACACCACTGTCCACCTGCATGTTTGGTGAGCAGAATGGTGAGCTCTGCACCAGTGGAGTGAAGCTGGCATGAGCCCATGGGCAGGGACACATCCGCATAATACACACACACACACACACACACACACTGGCACAAAGTGGGTTTGGATTACAGTGTCTGGCTGGTTTCTGTCTCTTTTCATTAAGCAGGTACACAGTACACAGCCCAACACTAGCCAAGAGTATTCTCAGTGCCTTTGGAGGTCAGAATGGAAGACTGGTTTGGGGGGGGGTACATGCTTTTGTCTTCAGCATCTTCATCTTCAACATCCACAACAGGGAGGACTATAGCGTAGGCTTAGTTCTCATGGGTGCAATTCTGCCCAGACACATTTATCTCTTTGGATGGCAAAGCAGGGGTACATACGACCCAATGCTCCTCATTAAAAATCCAATCCAGCCTCCCACCCCACTGGATGTCAATCTGGTTTTCAATTTGCAGAGAATGTTAAGAAATGAGGCAAGAAGCATTTGGTCATGTGACACCCCCCCATCATAAGTGGTACAGCCCCGACGCAGCTTCACCATCTGAGTAAGAACCAGGCTGCTGCAAATATCTGTATCCCCAAGTCCATGAAAAAATGTTTGACTGCCGAACGCAGAACTGTAAGACAAACCCTGGCAAAGTAAAACATTTTAGAACATAGTATAGTCAATTATGAGTGTGTCTGACCTTTCAGCTGCTCTTCTGTTTCAAGTCTGATTTTGTTAATTGCTTCATCTCTTGAGATCTAGGATGTAAGATATCCATTGACACATTCTGAATTTTATTAAGATGAGCTATAGAATCTCTTGTGCATCCTACGCTTGGGAGCTAACGTACATCAGCACGCAGAGGCCATAGAAAGACACTTCCCTAGAGAGTCACGCCACTCAGTAGATGTGATCATAGAATTGTAACATTGGAAGGGACCCCTAGAGTTACCTGGCCCAACTCCAGGTAATGTAGGAACCTCAACTCGATCATACATAACAGATGACCATCCGAACTCTGCTTATGTATGATCTAGCTGGGAACCTGAAAAAGCTTTTCTCCCAATGCATGCAATTTCTCCATGCTGGCACCACCGATGGGGAACACTTTTAATTCCCACCATATGCAGGTGGTTACCATTTTATGCTGGCCCTCAAACTTAAAGGTAAAGGGTAAAGGGGCCCCTGACCATTAGGTCCAGTCGTGGCTGACTCTGGGGTTGCGGTGCTCATCTCACTTTACTGGCCGAGGGAGCCGGTGTACAGCTTCCGGGTCATGTGGCCAGCATGACTAAGCCGCTTCTGGCGAACCAGAGCAGCGCACGGAAACGCCATTTACCTTCCTGCCAGAGTGGGACCTATTTATCTACTTGCACTTTGACGTGCTTTCGAACTGCTAGGTTGGCAGGAGCAGGGACCGAGGAACGGGAGCTCACCCTGTCACGGGGATTCGAACCGCCAACCTTCTGATCGGCAAGTCCTAGGCTCTGTGGTTTAACCCACAGCACCACCCGCGTCCCTGGCCCTCAAACTTAGGAAGGAATAAAGCAGCAGAAGGCTTCTGGAGATACACTTCTTGTTCTTTGGATCGGGATGGGAGGGCACTGTGGTGCCGAAGAGAGCAGGCCAATTGAGGCTACAGTAAGTGGGTGGGCAGAAGGGTTCTTTGCACTGTCATTTACATTTCATCTAACAAGAGGAACAAATTCAGAGCAAAATACCTAGACAGTTGTGTGTGAATCTCTTTAAACTGGCTGAAGCCAAACAGCGAAAACCCGCCTGGTTCAGGCGCAATTTAACCAAAATGAATTTAAATACTCACTTTATCATGCGCGAAGTCGGAAAACACAGCAGTGATCTTTCCAGATGCAAGGCTTCAAGCACCGGAAGGTGGGGGAGAAAAGAGAAAGGCGAAAAATTATAACCAAATCATACAGTGGTACCTCGGGTTACAGGCGCTTCAGGTTACAGACTCCGCTAACCCAGAAATAGTACCTCGGGTTAAGAACTCTGCTTCGGGACAAGAACAGAAATCGCGCGGTGGCGGCCTAGTGGTGGCGGGAGGCCCCATTAGCTAAAGTGGTGCTTCAGGTTAAGAACAGTTTCAGGTTAAGAACAGACCTCCAGAACTAATTAGGAGCTTAACCCGAGGTACCACTGTATCTGAATGCCAACCTGGTTGGATCCCCATGACATTTAAAGCAGCAACACAGGGCAAGCAGAGAAAACAACAGGTGCTACACATAAATCCTAGCCAGACAGGCCAAGGCCCGAATGACAGTTCTTCTCTGGCACCTCATATATTCTGTCTCCAGAAGGATCCCAATCTGCCTTGAAGCAGACCGCAAAAATCAAACAGCTGTGCCAAGAAGATGAAAAGAAGCACAACCGCAACACATTTTGCCCACCTGAGTCCCACATGTTAGAGGCCTCTCAAGCAAAGAGAAGCCTTGCCATTTCCATCAGTTAAATAGTGAGGAAGCTTACCCTTTCTGCTTCATCCTATGAACCGCTACAGAGAAAACTAGAGCAGAATAGTGGGCACAAGACCACTACAACACCGCTGCTCTTCTTTTATTTAAATACAGTGGTACCTCGGGTTAAGTACTTAATTCGTTCTGGAGGTCCCTTCTTAACCTGAAACTGTTCTTAACCTGAAGCACCACTTTAGCTAATGGGGCCTCCTGCTACCGCCGGAGCACAATTTCTGTTCTTATCCTGAAGCAAAGTTCTTAACCTGAAGCACTATTTCTGGGTTAGTGGAGTCTGTAACCTGAAGCGTATGTAACCTGAAGCGTATGTAAACCGAGGTAGCACTGTAATGCTGTCAGGGCACAAGGTATTTTATAGAATAATGTAAGTCAAAGGCTGGCACCTCTTCAGAGCAACCCACAATCTTAGGTTAATGTTGGGGGTGGGGGTGGAAGGGGCAGTATAATCCCCTCCCCATTCCAATAGTCAATCACTCAATGAAGATGTTTAGCTGTCATTAGGCTGTTTTGGGTGTGTGTGTCTCTTTCCACCCTAAATATTTTATTGTACTTCTGCAAACCTCAGTCCAATAATACCTCCCCCTCTCACACATGGCTGTTGCTGTTTTGGCTGCATAAGCAACAACACTCACAAGGACTGAGTGGTAATTAGATCTAGAACAATACACAGTCCTAATGCAATACACAAAGTCAGCATGCGATGCGACCCTGAAGACTACCAACATGTCGTCTTACGCACTCGGAACACAATGGAACTGCAGCCAAATTGCAACAGTGCTGTAATTACTTCGGCAAAAGCTGTTGTGCCCATACTGAAGATGGGAAGGTTGAGGCCGAGAGGGAATTACTTGTCTAAGGCCAGCACCTGGTTTTCTACAGCACAGGTGAAATTTACAATAAGAATTTCCAGCTTATTCTTTTTACTGGGGCACTAGCTTTCCAATCTGTACAGTGGAAAGAACGACTGAATGCTGTTGCAGACAGGTATGAAAGAAAGCCTATTTGTCATGAAGCAACAGAAGAAAGAGCACCCCACCAGAAAACATAAGATAAGACCGCTATAAGGCAGGCTTCCTCAGCCTCGGCCCTCCAGATGTTTGTGGCCTACAACTCCCATGATCCCTAGCTAGCAGGCCCAGTGGTCAGGGATGATGGGAATTGTAGTCTCAAAACATCTGGAGGGCCAAGGTTGAGGAAGCCTGGCTATAAGGTGTCTCATGGCTGAGACTATGTTTCACTTTATAGATCTAAAAAGTACAACTGCTTTAAAGAAGAAGAAAAAGCCTCACTCAGCGTAGGTCAGATTTTTGCTTCTACTCCTTATGCCTTTTCAACCCCTGCCATGTATTTGGGTGTTCCGATTCGTTACTCAATTTATCTTCAATCCTCACTTTGATGCAAAGATGTTGGACAGACTCCAGCACTTTGCAGCCTCTCTGTTCAAGGCAGATTCCCAAAATATTGCTCAGGGTGGTTGTGAAGAAGAGGGTGGAAGTTCAAGCTGATTCAATAGCAGGTTTCCTCCAGACTGCACGCATATGAAAACACCACTCTTGCTCTCTTCAGTTATTGGACCACATGTGCCAAGTGAAATACAGTGGTACCTTAGGATGCGAACGGGATCTGTTCCAGAGCCCCGTTCGCATCCTGAAGCGAACGCAACCTGTGTCTGCACGTGCTGCGATTTGCCGCATCTGCACATGACGTCATTTTGAGCGTCTGCACATGTGCGAGCGGCGAAACCCGGAAGTAATGCGTTCTGTTACTTCTGGGTCGCCGCGGAGCACAACCTGAAAACGCTCAACTTTAACCTGAGGTATGACTGTACGCAGCTTGACACAAATATTTTTTTCCCTTAAAAAGAAAAAAAGGGCTTCTTCTTTAATTAAAATAAACCACGGGGCAAGAATTATTCATAATTCATAAAAGACAGTCCAACTGCCTTTACAGAGACGGTGAACTAAGAAGTTGCTTTCACTTAATGCTGATATTTTTTAATACAACCCACTTTAAGCCCCAGTGGCAGTTGGAGGGGGGGAGAACACTTTTTTTAAAAAAGGAAATTTGTGTGCCTTGTTATCCTGGCGGCCAGCTCTGTCCAGTTTTCGTGTCCAGAGACAGAAGGCAACATCAGGAGCTGGGCGGACAGGGGCCAAATGGATCAAAAGATTCTGCCAGCTACAAAACTGAAAATTTCCCAAGATGAAAAGCACCACCGTCATTGCTGAGCAGTATTTTGTGAGAAACTGTTTCGTCAGCAGTGCTAGCTAAGGACAAGGATGGTGGGAAGCACACAGTGAAAAGGTTTTAACATTCTGTTCAGATCCCTTGCTCTGCTCTGCCTGTTGCGTTCCCAAAAGCAGAGATGGGTAGCCTGCAAGCCCAGTGGTCAGGAATGATGGTGTTGGGAAAAAGCATCACCCAGAAGGTCACAGGTTGTCCATCCCTGGGTCCTTGTGGAGGAGGGGCAGTCCTAAAAACAAAATATTGCATATCCCTCCATATCCCAAACCAAACTGTTTTTTTCTTCCACAGCTTCAGAATTTCAGGGAATTTCACATTCACCAAGGATTAAGCAAGCCTATTTTTACCAGCACAATTTAGGCTCCTACGTACAAAGGAGGATCAGTAAAGAAAGGCAATTACTAACACAAATATAATTAGTAAAGGGTACCAAACGGAAGAGAATGTGATCAAGAGCTGGGCTCTTATTTAGCATATGAGTGGAACAGTTTTAATATATCCTTTTCTTTCCATATCATAGCAGCTTGTGTTGTGTTTTGAAGGTGGATGAAAATTTACGTAGGTGTATTTTAGATTTTTAAAATAAGGAAACCCTAAATTCAGCTACTATATCTGCAGTTGCAGCCCACATAGCCCAGAAAACCTTTTGTGTACTTACTGCTTTGCACATTCCACGATCTGCTCAGGAGCAGTGAATAGCTTCGGCACGGTTCTCTTGGCAACGCCCTGTTCCTTTGCCAGCTGTTGTATGCCTTGAATTATTTGTTGGGTGTGCTTCACGCCCACTTTGATAGCATGGCAAAAGTCCTGCTGCAATACGTTCTCAGCAGCAGCTTCCAACATCACTATTTATTCAAATTCAGAGATGGGAAAGTCAGTCCCAGCTGTCTTTGACTGATACGTTTCAGCTATCAACCAATATTCACAGAGAAACCCAAATGGCCAGTGTGGATTTTGAAAACAGAAGCTAACAACTTAACCTGCACTCTCGCAATGCAGGTCATTTCATTATGACATTGATCCTGACAAAGTAGAAACAGTAAGCCATGAGACATCACATACAGTCGTTTTAATGCAACAGCCTGTTGGATCAGACCGGTGGTCCATCTAGTCCAGCATCCTGTTCTCACAGGGGCCAACCAGATGCCTGTGGAAAGCCTGAAAGCAGGAACTGAGCCCAACAGCAGTCTCCCCTCCTGAGCTTTCCAGCAACTGGCAACCACAGCGGAGACAGATCATAGCCGTTGTAGCCTTATCTTCCATGCTTAGCTTTCCGCAGGGCCTGCAAGACAGAACTGTTCCGCCTGGCCTTTCGTTTGGACTCAGTCTGACCCCTATGTTTCCCTTCCCTTATGGTCCTGATTTATCGGCTACTTTTAAAATGGGGCTGCATTTTAAATTGCATTTTAACCTGTATTTTAAATTGGTTTTTTTTCTTTTTCTTTTCCCCCTATTATGTTTTTACTGTGATTTTATTGGTGTTAGCCGCCCTGAGCCTGGCTCTGGCCAGGGAGGGCGGGGTATATATAAATTTTATTAATAATGATAATAATGATAATGATAATGATAATGATGATGATGATGATAATAATAATAATAATAATAATAATAATAATAATAATAATATTTTAAAGTCATCCAGGCTGGTGGCAATCACTGCTAGGGCTGGGCGATATATCAATATATTGTCCAAAACTGGTTTGACGTCCATATTGTGATATCAGATCCAGTTTCATAATTCTTGATCTGGCAATGTATCTTGAATCGTGTGTTTGTGTGTGCACGCGCTATGCAAAAAAACCAGAATGTGGGGGAAACTGTGAAGCCAGGCAATGCTTCTCTCGATTCCTACATTCCCTGCTAACTCTGCCGGCTCAGCTCTCCCGACTCCTGCAGAGGGCAGCGAATCACTGGCAAAAATCACGATGCGGGGAAAAACGTGAAGCCAGCCAATGCCTCTACATAGCTCCATCCTTATTCCAACCACCATGATATATCAGTATATCACGATGCTTTGCTGGTGATACATCACAATGTTGAAAACCTGATATTGCCAAGCCCTAAACACTGCTTCTCCCGGGAGCAAATGTTATAGTTTAACCATGTGCTGTGTGAAGAAGTATTTTCTTTTGTCTATCCTGAACCTTCCAACACTCAGCTTCATTAGATGTTGCCAAGTTCTAGCTCTGCGAGTGAGAAAAACATTTCTCTATTCATTTTCTCCTTACCATGTGTAATTTTATACTTCTATCATGTTTCCTCTTAATCGTCCTTTTTCTAAGAAGTCTCAAATCTTGTAACCTTTCTTCATAGGGGAGTTACTCCATTCCCTCGATCATTTTGGTTACCCTTTTCCAACTCTACAATGTCCTTTTTGAGGTGAGGCAGCCAGAAACGTACACGGTTTTCCAAGTGTGGTTGCATCATTGATTCAAAGAAATCCTACCTACAAAGTTTCAGCCCAATTGATAAATTTAGTGAATGACCTCAAAACTGAGGAATCAGGAAACCACTTAAGTTTAGAACTGGTTCATACACATCAAAGTCCTTCAACACATCTCTCAGCCCCTCAATGTTCAATGCAAGAACCAGGAATTATTGCCCCTGAAGTTATCTAAAGTGATACATGAAGTCTAACTGCAGTGTTTTGATCTGTGGTTGCTGACTCACACATGCTAGTCATCAAGTGATGAATATGTGTATGTGAACCAGTCCTTGGAGAGGGTCGCACACAGGTTTTCGAATGAGCCTTCCATCTAAGCCTTCTCTCGGTGCTGCCACTCTCACAGGCAGGTTTGGCAGGGATGCAGTAGAGGGCCTTCTTGATGGCTGCTCCCAGACTTTGGAACTCCCTTCCTAGAGAGGTTAGGCTGGCTCCCTCCTTGCTGTCTTTCTAATGGCAGGTGAAGACTTTCTGGTTCCAGCAGGCTTTTGGGAACCGACAGTTTTTAAGGAAAGGGCTGGTGCTGTGATATTCTATTAATATTTTGCTATTTTTAAGTACTGTGGTACCTCTAGTTACAAACTTAACTCATTCCGGAGGTCCATTCTTAACCTGAAACTGCTCTTAACTAGAGGCGTGCTTTCGCTAATGGGGCCTCTTGCTGCCACTGCACCGCCGGCACACAATTTCCGTTCTCATCCTGGGGCAAAGTTCTCAACTCGAGGTAACTCTTCCAGGCTAGCGGAGTTTGTAACCTGAAGCATTTGTAACCTGAGGTGTTTGTAACTTGAAGTACCACTGTACTGATTTTTTTCCTGTTCTTACTAACAGCTAAGCACAGGTGGGGGAAAAAACAGTCCTTAAAATTTTTAGCTGTAAGCTGCCTTAAGTCCCTTTTAGGGAAAAAGGTGGAATATAAATAAATGGGATACCAGTAATAACAATAATCATAAGGCTGACACCTGCTTAGCTTTAAAATAGCATAAAATGGCTTCATCCCATACTCTGGCCATTTTACTAGTAAATAATCCATTTGAATCACTTACCAATTTGGCTACGAGGGGCTCCAGAGACCACTAAATCCAAAGTGCTGGACGACATTTCTTTTCGTGTGGGATTCACAACAACTTCGCCGTCAATCAGTCCTACCCTCACAGCACCTGAGAAGATACTCCATAAATTAAGATATTCCGTCAGTTAGCTTTTTGCAACTAAGGCAACACTAGCTTGTGAGATTACTTTTCAGATGTGCTTTTAACACGGAAAAGCTAATGTGGTTTGGGAGAACTGCGTAGGGCTTGACAATTGATTAATTCAAGAGATTTTGCTGTCACACACGAGTATTTCAGCAGCTCCACCACTAAGAGAGCTGCCTACCCTTAGTTTGCCTGTACTGGACACAACTGATGAGGATTTAGCTCTGTTCAAACAAGTACAATACAACTTGGTCTATCGGTGCTTTGACAGCAGCAAACTCTGCTCTACATAGTACATAGTAGGTGGTGAACTGAGGGACTAGTTCCCAGGGGACAATTTAGCAGCCCCCTCCCTTGCTGCACAGCAAACTGCAATGAGTTCCTAAAGCAATTTTTGATACAGCAAGGAGAGGTTGGACAGCTGTTCAAGTAAAGACAAAGCAGAACTCCATTGGGCAGATGAAATTAATGGACTATGCAGAATTGAACAAAATGACAGGAAGGATTCAAAACCTGCGGGACCAGAGATTTACAGAAGATTGGAAGAAGTATATGAATTACTTGAAGAGCAACTGTAATAAACAAATTACGCTAGTAGGACTACAAGAAGTTTTGTAAGGAGAAATATACGAAGTGTTACAAAGTAGAAAAAGATAGAGATATTGGTTATGAGTTTGAAATGTAATAGGGAAGATAAGAAATGCATACAGAGAGATTAGATTGGAAAATTTTCAGACAGGATTGCTGGAAGTCAAAAATTTGAATAAGATGTAAAAGTATGTTTAATTACTGTTGAAAAAGATATGTTAAAAGAAGAAGAAGAAGAGTTTGGATTTGATATCCCACCTTTCACTCCCCTTCAGGAGTCTCAAAGCGGCTTACAATCTCCTTTCCCTTCTTCCCCCACAACAAACACTCTGTGAGGTGAGTGGGGCTGAGAGACTTCAGAGAAGTGTGACTGGCCCAAGGTCACCCAGCAGCTGCATGTGGAGGAGTGGAGACGCGAACCCGGTTCCCCAGATTACGTGACTACCGCTCTTAACCACTACACCACACTGGCTCTCAGTATGTAATAAAATATAAAAAATTATATTAAAAAAAAGAAGCAGAACTCCACTGTGCTGAAGGACAGGAGCAAATCACTACACAGGTTGCACAGACTGAATGTTAATTCACTGCTGGCACAGATCTGCCAAAAAACCCCAAAAGGACAAGAGCCCAGAGGAACCAAACAGAAAGCCATGAAAGATGTGCAAGAGGGAATAAAGTGGGCCCTGAAAAATCTGGCCACGGTATTACACTTTATTATGCTCCTCAGCAAGTACTGAACTGGCCCTGAGTCCAGAGTGACTGGACAAAAAAGGAAAGACAGAATGATGGGAGGTATCATTACCTGGCCTATTCAAGTCTTTAAGGGACCCTGCTCACATGTGATCTGTCTATTTATATGTATGGGCGTTTTGCTGTACACGTGAATCAGGTTTATATTGTTTGCAGCTAATGTCTGTGTGCTACTTGTTTTCAAATGAAGCTTTAATTGCCAATAGCTATGCAACAATAAAGACCGTCTACTTTGGAACTGGCCAATCTTGCAGCTACAAGGATGCTCTTACAAGACTGAAGCAAGACTAATCTAGATAGAACGTTAATAAACCAGGTCAGAGGCAGAACATCTCTTGAGGAGTTCCAAATATTCATTACAGGGGTGCAAACTTGAATAATATGGGGGGGGGGAGAGGTAAGTCCACCCCACATAATCGATCACAAGACGCATACAAGCACACCATTTGAATGGCAATGCTCATCAATGGGGGTGGGGGGGGTGGGCTGGCCCCCTCAAATATTTTACTGAGTGTGTCTGTGTGTGAAGGGACCTTGCCCCCTAGGAACTGGCTCTTATGATTCATTACAAGTTTTATTTCCCCATTCTTCTATATATGCTCTGATATATTCAATGTATCAATGACTTCAAATGTATCAATGACTACTTAATATCCATCCGGGGGGGGGGGGGATACACAATGTAATCTAGCCTCTAAAGTTTTCTAGCCTTCATGGTGCCTGGATTTTTAAAGCTTTTTTTAAAAAAAAACCACGTTACAGCTTCAAACTGGTGAGGTTTGCTTTCATTTCTCATAAACTTGCACCATGCGTTTTCAGACCAATGCTAAATTTAAGTTAATGCATCTTTACTCACCAATGGGACCGTTCCATGGAATATCCGACAAAGCAAGGGCTGCGGAAGCTAAAAGTAATTGAGATGCGTTACTTGAAAACTCTTTATACCGTTTTGCTAAGACTAACTAGTCTTGTTTACAAAAAACAACAACATTTACCTCCATTGATGGCCAGCACCGCAGGATCGTTGACACCATCTACAGCCAAAAGATTACAAAGTATCTGGGGAAATCAAAAGAAAAGTTGATGCATGATTTCATGTAGAAGCCCTGTTCATGTATATGGAGGTGCCAGGATTATGTCTTTAGCTCAGTCCCCAATGAGGCATCTCCCAACGATGCGTTCTTTGTGGTTATCTAAAGTCCAACAGGTAAGCTTCTACCCGCAACTGGGCACCCGGTTGCCCAGAAGTTGCATGTTTAGATTTCTTTTCAGAAAGCTCAAGGCAAAGTACAGCTGCTTAAGGAAGGAGACAAAACCTCAGGGGCGGGGGGGGGGGGGGGGGAAGCTCAGCCACACTCCAAACAGACATGGTAACACCCTATAGCCAAGCAGCACACAAAGAAGGCTAATATTATTCAAGGTGTTGGGTGACAATCAAAGTTAGGCATATTCAGAGTAGAACAAATTAAATCAATGGAGTTAAAATACTTAAATGTGGTCTACTCATAGAGTACCAATTAGCTGGGTATTACCCGTTATAGAATGTGCACCTATGGAAGTTGAATAAATATATTTCTCTACAAATATAAAGATCATCAGTAACACTTAGGTAAGGACTATCACCTTACATGTGTTCTTCCACACACACTCTGAATGACATTAGGGTTCCAGTTTTGGATTTGTTCTCTCAACAAAGATGGGTCAGGAAGACCTTCTTTATGTTCTTTTAATTCCCCCATGAAAAACTTTTCATTTAAAAAACAAACAGAGGTTCCTATCTGTCAGGTTTACCCAACGTATCGTGGGGTTGCGTCCCCTTAATGCCCTGCTGATTATTTATTATTGCTGCTTGCTTTTTGGATCGTTAATGTTTTGTTGCCCAATAGTGATGTTATTCATTTTTGCCTTGTTTAAAAATTTAGGAGAGGGATTTTTCCAGAGCCAAAGTTTTAAGATATTTCATTTAATAAATACCTTTTGGGTCCCCTGTTTCTCATCAATTATTTTCTAATATACTGTAGAAAGAGAAGACAACTGACTATTTCAACAGTGCCGCCTATCGCAGGACGGCTAACTGGATCCACAGCATCCCTTCCATGTACAGAAGGGCTCCTTCCATTCATGGAAAGCACTGAAACTCAGCAAGTCTTCTGTTGGAGAAAGCAAGGTAAGGCGAGTGACATTAACTACCTCATGCAGCCCCTAACACCCCCTCCCCCACTGCTTGTTAGGGAGTTTTCCACGGGGCCAGAGAGACGGAGGAATCGGCAGAGGTTGCCTTCCTCTCTTCTTCCAGCGGGAGGATCTCATGAATGAAGTTCCACTCAAAAGAACTCTGGATCCAACCCAGAGTGATATTTCCCACATTTATTTAGTAGCAACATACAAAGCAGCTATTTAATAGTGGTATCGCACTAACATCACACTAGTAACTAGGCTAGAAGTAAGAAGTGATCAAAGTAACTTACCTGTGTATCATAATAGTAGCCTGCTGGAAAGAGTGGTCTAATGGACCGATCTGTAAAACAGTATTAAATGCTTAAGGTCATCTCTCTCTCTCTCTCCCTCCCTCTCAATGTTTACCGTATTTTTCGCTCTATAGGACGCACTTTCCCCCCTCCAAAAATGAAGGGTAAATGTGTGTGCGTCCTATGGAGCGAATGCAGGCTTCTGCTGAAGCCTGGAGAGCGAGAGGGGTCGGTATGCACCGACCCCTCTCGCTTTCCAGGCTTCAGGAAGCTATCCGCAAGCCTGGGGAGCCCGTGGGAGTTCCCGCCGGGCTCAGAAGGCTTCTGGATAGCAGCAAGCTCTGGGAGCTAAGGCGAGGTTGCACGCAACCTCGCCCCCGCTCCCGTTCTGGGGGCTGGGGGAAGCTTGGGCTTCCCCCGCCCCCAGCCCGGCAAGCTCCGGGAGCTAAAGAGAAAGCCAAGATTTGGCTTCTTTGCTCTTTGGGGCTGGGGGGGGGAATAATCCCCCCCTTTATTCCCCCCCCAAAAAACTAGGTGCGCCCTATGGTCCGGTGCGCCCTATAGAGCGAAAAATACGGTAATTGTTTTCACAAGCTATTCATACTGCAGCAGATGGGGACATAAAACCGGTTAAGCCAGTCCCCTGATGCAAAACAGGACTGTCTCCCAAAGACCATGTCCTGGGATCCAGGCAAACATGAAGATCGTATCCAGCCAAGAAATTAGTATCACTGGTTTCCATGGAAGAAATGCATGCAAGGCTCAATTACCTTGGAAGCCAGTCTACTGAAATCAATGAGATTTGCGTCCAGGTTAGAATGCTCAGGATCAGGTTTATGTCATCCCAAGGTAAGTAGCACTTAAGGCACAATTTTCTCTAAATATATCAAGAAACTACTGCATCATGGGGAAAGGCTTTAAAAACAAAGTCCCCCTTTTCAAATTTCCAAGAAATTATTGCAACAGTTATAATAGAACACAGCTCAGACTTATAGTACATACCTATTACTCTGCTTGTAAGAATTTCTTTATCGGTAGAGCTCAGTTCTCTTCTCAGATAATTGGTAGGAATTCTTCCTGCTGCAGCAGCTTTTTGTCGATAGTCAACCTTACATAAGAGACAATATTACTGTTCCCTTTTATTTTATTAAGCACAGGACACTGTAGAAAATCACAAGATACCAATCCAGTTTATCTGATTCACCCAGAACAATGAAATAATTTTATAGGCTTTTGTCTAGAAATGTTTTAACTTGGTTCTTTGCAAGATATTTGCATTATAACAAACTAGTATAATTTTATGCAGAGCTATGCATTATGTTAAATACTTCAGTGCTACTCACCACCAAAGGCATGAACTGAGATGGAGAAGGCTTCGTTTTACTGACCGCTGTCACCATCACTGATGTATCACCTAGCTTAATTATTTTTTAAAGAGGAGGAGAAAGGTATTAGGCACACTTCTTCAGTACAGAGCAATGAGATATCAATCTCTATATTTGCTATATTTCTGGAAAGATAGGCAAAATGTATCAAACAACTGAAACATATTTCAATGGTATATGGTTATTGAATAATTTTCTACCTGTACTACAGCACATCCGTCAGCGAATCGGGCTAATTTTCCAGAAGAGATTTCTAGTTTTCTGAAGAAAGGAAATTAAAGAAAAGTTTCATTATGTGAAAATTTATATTTCTCTTAGATCTGTGTGGCAAGGGGCTGCATTATTCAGCTGACAGGCAAACACACCCTGCAAATGCCTGTAGGTGCTTTCATACTTTCATAATGCTGTAGGTAGAAGGTATGAAAAAAGGCACCCCACACATGTTTAGAAAAACTTTCACTTTACTATAAAACTGAAGCTGGTCAGCTGTGAGGGAAGAGTCTCTCTGCACAAGTTTTGCTCATATTTATATACATATATATCTTGCAGATATAAAAAATGAAATAAACATTACCAGCTCATGTTAACAACTAAGAAAAGTGCTTGCGACCTTTGAACACATGCCTTTTCATCAATCTTGTTTGGATGCCTATTTATATGTTTTAAGTCAGGACTGATGATTTTTACCGCACCTGCTCAGAAGTGACAGCAGCGTGGGAACATGTTTCTGCTTCCACCTTGATTTTTTTAAATTCATCTTTCCCCTCCCCACATTGCAAAGTGATCCCTGGGAGCGGATAACATGAAACGTGGCAAAAGAGCTATGCGGACAAACATTAAAACTGCACCAAACTCAAGGCTGCTCCTTCTCTGGAAAAGAAATGGAAAAGTATAGCGGTGTGGTGCAGCAGTAACAAAACCACAAGCACATTTGCAAAGCTAAGCGGTGTCCGGTATGGTTTCAAATTGGATGGGGGGGGGGGGGGCTGACTGCACGTTGAGATTCGTTTGGACTAGGTCACCCTCTTGCCAACAAAGGTCCATATAGTTAAAGCTATGGTTTTCCCAGTAGTGATGTATGGAAGTGAGAGCTGGACCATAAAGAAGGCTGATCGCCGAAGTATTGATGCTTTTGAATTATGGTGCTGGAGGAGACTCTTGAGAGTCCCATGGACTGCAAGAAGTTCAAACCTCTCCATTCTGAAGGAAATCAGCCCTGAGTGCTCACTGGAAGGACAGATCCTGAAGCTAAGGCTCCAATACTTTGGCCACCTCATGAGAAGAGAAGACTCCCTGGAAAAGACCCTGATGCTGGGAAAGATGGAGGGCACAAGGAGAAGGGGACGACAGAGGGTGAGATGGTTGGACAGCGTTGTCGAAGCTACCAGCATGAGTTTGACCAAACTGCGGGAGGCAGTGGAGGACAGGAGTGCTCTGGTCCATGGGGTCACGAAGAGTCGGACACGACTAAATAACAACATAAGATCAAATGCTAAAAACAAATGGAATGAAAATATGAAGGAAATAATACTATGTTAAAATTAACCAGAAAAGGAGGCTGAGGGAAGTCCGAGGCAGGAGGGGAAACTCTTGAAGTAGTGAATTATTTGTTATGATACAACACTGGAAAAATGGAAAATTAATAAAAACGATTACAAAAATAAATAAATTCCCAACTGCAGGCAGACTGTTACAACCCATCTTATCTTCAAAGGAGGCCTCTTCCAACCCTGCCATTCTGTGATTCTTCACTATGCAAGGCGGTGAGGGCAAAGACACTCTGCTCGTGGCCAGAGGCAACATCAAACACCCCCAGGAGTCAGGCGCGGCTTTGGGAACGGATTCCAAGGCTGAACCCTGGTAGGTTTTAAGCCCTGGAGGAAAGGAAGAGGATCACACACCGGTCTTTATGCGCAGGGTAACCAGTCACCTTTGCTTCCCTATCCCTTACCTTCCCCCCACGTCCACAGACACCGCTTTGGGGCCTCCAGCAGAGCTCCACAGGCCTCGAGCCCGAGCCAGCCGCGCCAGGCGGAGGCAGCCCGGACCCCTCAGCCAGGGCCCCATGGCGCCGCTACCCCGGTAAGCGCTCGCCCTCCGCCTCAGCCACGAAAGGCAGACTGCGCTGGCGGCCGCCATGACACCACAGTCGCCCGGCAAAGCGCGACCTCCGACCCCGCACTGACTTCGCACTAAGGCGCAAGCCGATTGGCTCCCCGCGACAAAACCGCCGGCAAAGGGGCGGAGCAAAGGGGCGGACCAATGAGAACGGAGCGGTGCCGAGGTTCGATTTCGATTCCCCGAAAGCGAGGGAGCAGCCGGCGGTAGTGCGCACGCGCCGGAGCTCGCCCCTCAGTGGCCGGCCCGATGCCGCGGCTGGGCCAATAAGAGGAGACTTAGAACGCCGGCGGCGTTTTCTCGTTCTCTCCTGTTCCTGGCAAGGGGCGCGGCGGAGTAGAGGTTCGATGCACGTTCTTTCCCGCAAAGAATTGTGGGTGCTGTAGTTCTTTTTTGGTTTTGAATTACAAACTTTATTGAAACTCATTTTTTGTGTGTAAATCAGTCAGTGTTTCCCAAACTTGGGTTTCCAGCTGCTTTTGGACTACAATTCCCATCACCCCGATCACTGGTCCTGCTAGTTGTAGTTCAGAAACAGTTGGGCACCCAAGTTTGGGAAATGCTGGAATTATCTAGTTCTGCATCTCTAAACTGTGCTGGCATCCATCTGTGTGGGGAGACAATGGAGGCTTGTGCCTATGGGGGTGAGGTCAAGCTACTGGACAGTTGCAGCGCCTGCTGTGGCTGTAGAGACCAATGTGGGAGAGACACGTTTTAATACTAAGAATAGTAATTATTATTTATACTCTGCCCATCTGGCTAGGTTTCCCCAGCTACTCTGGGTGGCTTCCAGCAGAATATAAAAATATATATATTCTTTTGCAGCTGGGACATATGAAGGTGCCCAGTTGTGCTGCTGTAGATGCACCATGGAGTTTCTTCAGTATACCTGAAGGAGTGTCTCCACCCCCATCGTTTTGCCCGGACGCTGAGGTCCAGCGCTGAGGGCCTTCTGACGGTTCCCTCATTGCGAGAAGCAAAGCTACAGGGAACCAGGCAGAGGGCCTTCTCGGTAGTGGCACCCGCCCTGTGGAACACCCGCCCATCAGATGTCAAAGAGATAAACAACTACCTGACATTCAGAAGACATCTGAAGGCAGCCCTGGTCAGGGAAGTTTTTAATGCGTGACATTTTAGTGTACAGTGGTACCTCAGGTTAAGTACTTAATTCGTTCCAGAGGTCCGTACTTAACCTGAAACTGTTCTTAACCTGAAGCACCACTTTAGCTAATGGGGCCTCCAGCTGCTGCCACACCGCCAGAGCCCGATTTCTGTTCTCATCCTGAAGCAAAGTTCTTAACCTGAAGCACTATTTCTGGGTTAGTGGAGTGTGTAACCTGAAGCATATGTAACCTGAAGCATATGTAACCTGAGGTACCACTGTACTTTTGGTCTTTGTTGGAAGCCGCCCAGAGTGGCTGGGGAAACCCAGCCAGATGGGCGGGGTACAAATAATAAATTATTATTATTATTCTCTCTGCAGTCCTCCTAGCGGTCATTTCTCCTATGGTCACTGCTATGGATACACGACTGCATATCTCCAGGCTCTGAGGATGCAATGAAGGATTTTCCTGGATTTAGACTGCTCCATATGGGAAGAAAGACTTAAACAGCATTTGAGCTTTGGGCCTCCTGATACCTCTCTAGCCTGCTAAATATACACACAATTAGGGCCAGCCTAATATATTTTGGTGCCTGGGGGAAAACGCAACATGGAGCCTCCCCCTCCCTCCCTGCCAGGGAAGAAGGGGTGAGTAAAGATCTACATCAGGAACAATGAGGGGATAAAGATCCACATTGGGATCTGCTGCCTCTGCGGATCTTGCCTTCAAGGCTGGACACAGACACAGGCACAAAGGTTTGTGGAGCAGAGAAGGGATGTAGTGACATCCAGGCAGCACCGATATCTCAATGGAGTTTGTGCCACTAAGTGGTGTCCAAACTTTTTTCAAAGAGGGCCAGATTTGATGAAGTGAAGGGCCGTGAGGGCCGACCAAAGTTGATGACCTTTTTTTAGGATTTTACCCCAGACCAAAGTTGTTGTGCTTTTTAAAAGATTGAAGTTGTTGAGCCTTTTTAAGGGTTGAAGTTGTTGAGGTTTTTTTAAAGATTTTTACCCCAGGAAATAAACTGCACAGAGGCCAGATTACTGGTAGGCCGGATTAGGCCCCCTAAACGGACTTTGGACATGCCTGCGTGACTAAGGGTTCACTTGGCTTTCTAGACGAAGCCTTCCAACCACAGTGGTACCTCAGGTTACAGACGCTTCAGGTTACAGACTCCGCTAACCCAGAAATATTACCTCGGGTTAAGAACTTTGCTTCAGGGTGAGAACAGAAATCACGCTGCGGCAGCGGCAGGCCCCATTAGCTAAAGTGGTGCTTCAGGTTAAGAACAGTTTCAGGTTAAGAACGGGCATCCAGAACGAATTAAGTTCTTAACCCGAGGTACCACTGTACTTGTTCAGACTTAATAAACCGGTATCTGCATATAAGCAGAGTCATGATCTTTTCTTTGAAGATGCAAAACAACACATGCAACTGTTGCTATTTAGGTGTGGCAAAGACACTTTGTGTTGTTCCAAATATAATGCGGCTCTCTGTGTCTTGTTGGCACAGCCCTATTGCTTGCGGTGAAGCACATTGTTGAAACTCCTGCCCATTGAACAGGGGAGTTGATAAGGAGGTCTTGTTCAACAAAGCCATTCCCCCCACCCCCCACAAATATCACACTTTTGTGGTTAGGAATGTGCACCGGAATGTGTGGGATAAGCACTTGCTTTGACACGTCATCTAACATCCCTGCAAACAAATCAGAACTAGTGCTTATTAAATAGCCAACATCATCTAATCTCTCTGCAAGCAATTCAGGAAACAGGTCACCGAGAACCACCCAGTGTTGATTTTTAGAAATTAGTAAAACCAACCAAAGAACTGGGGTAACACCACTAAGGCAAAAAAGGACAGGGAAGAACTTTGTTTCTTCAAGTCATTTCAAGGGGAAATATTGTTCAAGAGCAAATGTACAAATAATGTAATATAACGTAAATAGCATAGCTAAAAGAAGGGTAATTAGTACAAAACTGAGTGAAATTTATTATCATAAGCTCATGTTAAGCTGTTGAAAGTTATCAAGCTCCTTTATATGAAGTAAACTCTGGAAATTTAAAATATAATATATTATTTTATTTGTTTATAACAATAATTATAGGCAGCTGCCTCATATACGAAATTTGCACGTACAGTCGTACCTTGGGAGTCGAACATAATCTGTTCCGGAAGTACATTCGACTTCCAAAACGTTCAGAAACCAAAGTGCGGCTTCCGATTGGCTGCAGGACATTTGGCTCCCGAAAATCATTCAAAAACTGGAACACTCACTTCTGGGTTTCAATCGTTCGGGAGCCGATTTGTTTGGGAGCCAAGGGGTTCAAGATCCAAGGTATGACTGTACGACAAAATATCATATACCTTAAAAACAACAAAAATAATAATAACTGGCGCATCTTGGGAAAAAACCCAGCAACAACTGAAGAGACCTGTCAACATGAAAGGGGCACATGAAACTTAAAATCAAGGATGCCTGTTGAACCTTTGTTAGAGGCGTATTCCTCAGCATGGGATTGGTGACACTAAATGTCCGACTTCAATTGAAGCTACAGAGCTACAGTAATCAGCTGAAAAACTCGCAACCCTAAAAGAAGAGACAGACTTAATAGCTCTGAGTATTATATACCAACTTTATGGTGTACTATGGAAAGCAAAAATGTTTTTAATTATGCTTGTGTGTGTTTAAGGTATGATACATTATGGGCAAGTCTTATTATTATTTTTAAAAGGATATTAATTATTCCATGAAGTGTAAAGTTATATAGCTCTCTTGCTGGAGACCAGAGATGATTGTTCATTCATGCTCAGACAGCAGAATAATGTGAGCTCAAAGCAACAATTGTGCCAGTATTGGACTTCACACAAGATTAAATTAGTACTAGCTGATGTGCATTATAGAGTTGCACGCAGCTTCAGTCCCGAAACAGCGATAGACTCAATGGGTGTCTGGCTTACAGAGGTGTGGTTACCTTAGAATGAAGGTCAATGGCTGTGGTATCTTTTTAGGATATATTATTTACACATATATACAGCCTGAGACATCACCTTGCCAACAAAGGTCCGTATAGCTAAAGCTATGGTTTTCCCAGTACTGATATATGGAAGTGAGAGCTGAACCATAAAGAAGGCTGATCGCCGAAGAATTGATGCTTTTGAATTCTGGTGCTGGAGGAGACTCTTGAGAGTCCCATGGACTGCAAGAAGATCAAACCTATCCATTCTGAAGGAAATCAGCCCTGAGTGCTCACTGGAAGGACATATCCTGAAGCTGAAGCTCCAATACTTTGGCCACCTCATGAGAAGAGAAGACTCCCTGGAAAAGCCCCTGATGTTGGGAAAGATGGAGGGCACAAGGAGAAGGGGACGACAGAGGACGAGATGGTTGGACAGTGTTGTCAAAGCTACCAGCATGAGTTTGACCAAACTGCGGGAGGCAGTGGAAGACAGGAGTGCCTGGCATGCTATGGTCCATGGAGTCATGAAGAGTCGGACACGACTAAACAACTAAACAACAACAACAGCCTGAGCATAGGATGGAGGGCTCACAGTATTAACACTTTCAACAGACCTCACTTCCCCATTAAGTTTCCCAGGGAATCCCAGCCCAGAGCAATGCAAGCCTCTGTGTATCTAGCTTCCAACATAATCCAAAACACCCTCTCTCTCTCACAGACACAAAAGCCCCCTTGGCCTATTGTTCTCCAGCCTAGGATGATATGGCATCATACCAGGCGAGGTGGGGAAAGCCCCCCCCCCATTTGTATCTATGGGCTTACTCTTTTAAGATGCAAATGGCGGGAACTTAGCTGAGCAGCTCAGGCCATTCTGCAAGCTTCCTCCTATGGATTCTAGCCTTCCCATACACAGGTTTAGGAGGAATCTGTGGTATCTTCCTGACACCCCCCCCCAACTTACAAAACTAACTTCACTTGCTATCTGGAGCTAGTCTGAAATAACTATCTCTATAACAATGGCTAAGCAAATCAGTCTCTTAAACTTAAGCCAAGAAAGAGTATTCTCTATAAGACTGAATATCAATATACGTATCAAGACGTATAGAGGCCCGGAAAACTAGTTTGGGAGTGTGCTACCTGCAAGCCCCAGTTTAAGGGCCCCATCGGGGGTGAACGGCGGCCTTTTGATTACTTGGACTGCCAGGGCGAAACAGGTGCAAAACGCCAGCACCCTGCCGTCTACAACTTCATTGTCTACAACTTTATTAACATCTATCTGCAATTCTACTAGCACCTCTCGGTATTGTGAATATCATCGAACTTACCTTTTGTTGGTATCTTCATGAACTTATCCAAAAGACTGAGTTAAGTATTTGAAAAATCTATTGAAACCAGACATTATAAGTTCATTTTAGGCTGGGTAGTTTGCAAGTCTTTGTGGCTTTGTTTAATGTTTTGTATTTTTCTCAGAAGGTTGATAAAGTATGTATAATTATTGTTCTGTGTATAATAATCGCCAACGTGTTGCATGAGTCGCACTACTTCTATCAGCAGCACAGGTTGCATTTTTCTAGCACTATTACTATTTTTCGCTCTATAAGACGCACCAGACCACAAGACGCACCTAGTTTTTGGAGGAGGAAAACAAGAAAAAAAATATTCTGAATCTCAGAAGCCAGAACAGCAAGAGCAATTGCTGCGCAGTGAAAGCAGCAATCCCTCTTGCTGTTCTGGCTTCTGTGATAGCTGCGCAGCCTGCATTCACTCCATAAGACGCACACACATTTCCCCTTACTTTTTAGGAGGGAAAAAGTGAGTCTTATAGAGCAAAAAATACAGTATATTTTGCAAGCAATTGACAGAGCAGTGGTGTCATTTTTGGAGCATCACTTACGGAAGTCAGATTCGGTATGTATGTGTGTATATGTATATGTATATGTATAAAGGTAAAGGTAAAGGGACCCCTGACCATTAGGTCCAGTCGTGGCTGACTCTGGGGTTGTGGCGCTCATCTCGCTTTATTGGCCGAGGGAGCCGGCGTACAGCTTCTGGCTCATGTGGCCAGCATGACTAAGCCGCTTCTGGCAAACCAGAGCAGCGCATGGAAACGCCGTTTACCTTCCCGCCGGAGCGGTACCTATTTATCTACTTGCACTTTGTGCTTTCGAACTGCTAGGTTGGCAGGAGCTGGGACTGAGCAACGGGAGCTCACCCCGTCGCAGGGATTTGAACCGCCAACCTTCTGATCGGCAAGTCCTAGGTTCTATGGTTTAACCCACAGCGCCACCCGCGTCCCATGTATATATGTGTGTATATATGAAAATATGAAAAAGTGTGCTGTGCTCCCCGCCAAATATTAACAGATCTATTGCAGCACAAGGTTTTGTGAACTAATGTCCATTTGATAAGATGGGTAAAGTGCCATCATCAGTTTGGTTCATACACAAACATACAGAACAGAGAAGAGAGGGAATAAATGCAAAGCTGACATATTGAATAGTAACGGAGAACCTGTAGTCTTCCACAAGTTGCTGGACTACATTTCCCACCATCCCTGACCTCTTTGCCTGGTGGCTGGGGTTGATGGGAGTTGGAGTCTAACAACACCTGGAGGGCAACGGGTCCCTCATCCCTGGAAGAGCTTGGATTTGGATTTGATATCCCGCTTTATCACTACCTGAAGGAGTCTCAAAGCGGCTAACATTCTCCTTTCCCTTCCTCCCCCACAACAAACACTCTGTGAGGTGAGTGACGCTGAGTGACTTCAGAGAAGTGTGACTGGCCCAAGGACACGCAGCAGCTGCATGTGGAGGAGTGGGGAATCGAACCCGGTTCACCAGATTACGAGTCTATCGCTCTTAACCACTACACCACACTGGAAGAGAGCGTAAGTGGAGTGACCTTTCATAGCAGTGAAAATGGGCAAACACCGACTATTAACCTGACTGATGCATTCTGGGCTAAAGGACCATTCCAAGTCTGCTCTTCATCAGGGCAACAGGATGAAGGCACCACATTCTGCGATCATTTTGTGGAAGGTAATTTTGAGTCCAAGCTGGTGAGCATCTACCATGCACTGGGTGAGTGACATTTGATGATCAATAATTCACTTTCTATTGATAGGGAAGCTGCTTTAATTGCTCTCTGGTTTATGGAAGATCGAAGAGGTCGTGTCAGTCTCATCTGCTGTGTTTTTTGGTTTAATTAGATCTAGCCTGGGGAGGGAAAAAATTATCTCTGCACATAGGTGGCCTCTCTGTTTATTAACTTCATTCAACCGTCTTGTGCACTAATTGAGATCTCAAAAACACTGTATAAAAACAATGGCTGCTCCCAGACAATCTGTTTCTTGGGCATACATTCTGATTTGCCTGCACAAAGTTTATGGGGAGGTTAGACAATGTTTGCTATTTACTGAGCATCCATTCTGATTTTTTTCTGGGAGAAATTATGTGACAGTGTATTAAGCAGCCATTATCCCACACTTTCCAGTGCGCTTCCTAGTCACTTTCCTTAGTGCAAAAAGCCCTATTTTGTTTTGGTGTGTGTGTAGGGAAAGCGGGTTTGTTGTGCAAGAGCTTTAATTGCACAACCTGAATGTGCTGTTATGTCCTTGTCACTATTATTTGGGTGGGATTTAGTCTGGGAGTACCAAGTGTCTGAGTACAAGGACTGAATGCAGAAGGGCTGGATGAACGGAAGCCAGAAAACAATGAGTTAATGATGGTAGTAAGGATGTAAGAAGGCATGGTCTCCTGATTCGCCCTGTATTTGTCACATGCAGCCCTGTTTCCGTTCCACTGCGGGTTGTATTCTTCATATCCTGTGTTCATCTCACCACCTACTGTTGTGAAAATTCCTTAATTTATTAATTTACTTAATTACTTAAATAAACTACTTAAATTATTACTTAATTACGTAATTTACATAAGTAATTATGTAAATTATGTAGTCGTTATGTTATCCCACTTTATTCATTTGTCATAGTGGCTAGCAGCCATTGATGGCTTTGTCCCTCATGAATTTGTCAAACCTTTTAAAGCCATTTAAGTTGGTGACTGCTACTTCCCAGATCACTACTGGGAAAACCAGAGCTTTAACAATACGGACCTTTGTTGACAAGGTGATGTCTCTGCTTTTCAAGATGCCTAGGTTTGTCAAAAGCAAGAAGTACTGAAAACAAAAGGCTTTTAAATTGCACAAACTTTCTCTCTTTCTCGACAGATTCCTTTTCTCTACCATTAGGTGGCACCAATTAGCTGGTTAACCACATGCCCAACTTTTATTAAACTTTTTCGGTCTTCCACGTTCTTTTATGGAGGTTCAGTGACAATGGGCAATAATAATAATAATAATTTATTATTATTAAATTATTAGAAGGCCCTCTGCCTGGTTCCCTGTAACTTGGCTTCTCGCAGTGAGGGAACCGCCAGAAGGCGGCAAAACCTTGTTATATCATTACATCAAAAGTTGTTACAGCATATTCACAGACATACCTCATGTTGCATCCCCTTCAAGTTACGTCTTTTCAAGTTGCGTCCTGTGGCAACCCGGAATTACTGTAACGGTTACTTCCGGGTTTCACCACTCGCGCATGCACAGAAGCACTAAATCGCGCCATGTGCTTGCGCAGACACGGCACTTCTGGATGCAAATGCTTCAAGTTGTAGAGGTTAGTCCTTGTATGCCCTGCGGAGGACCTTAAGGTCCACAAATGACAACACTTTGGAGGTCCCAGGTCACAAGGTGGTTAGATTGGTCTCAACTAGGGCCAGGGCCTTTTGAGTACTGGCCCCGGCTCGGTGGAACGCTCTGTCACAAGAGACCAGGGCCCTGCGGAACTTGAAATCTTTCTGCAGGGCCTGCAACACAGAGTTGTTCCGCCTGGCCTTTGGTTTGGACTCAGTCTGACCCTTATGTTTCCCTCCTCTTATGGTCTTGATTTATCGGCTACTTTTAAAATTCATTTTAAATTGCATTTTAACCTGTACAGTGGTACCTCGGGTTAAGAACTTAATTCGTTCCGGAGGTCCGTTCTTAACCTGAAACTGTTCTTAACCTGAAGCACCACTTTAGCTAATGGGGCCTCCCGCTGCCGCCGTGCCTCCGGAGCACGATTTCTGTTCTGATTCTGAAGCAAAGTTGTTAACCCGAGGTACTATTTCTGGGTTAGCGGAGTCTGTAACCTGAAGCGAATGTAACCTGAAGCGTATGTAACCCGAGGTACCACTGTATTTTAAATTGGTTTTGTTTTGTTTCTCCCCCCCCCCCCCCATTATGTTTTTACTATGATTTTATTGGTGTTAACTGCCCTGAGCCCGGCTCTGGCCGGGGAGGGCAGGGTATAAATAAAATTTATTATTTATTAAATTTCTTACTTCTGCAACTCGAGGTTCCACTGTATATATATTTTTAAAAGCCTGCCCCCCACCCCGAACAAATTTAGCTGCAAATGCACTTCTGGAACAAGGATTCCCACATTCACGTTAGAAGAACTTCGTGGATCAGACCAATGGCTCATCTACTCCATCCTGTTCTGTCAGCGGCCACTCAGATACCTTTGGGAAGCCCGAAAGCAGGATTTGAGCACAAGAGCAACACTGTCCCTTCCTGTGGTTTCCAGCAACTGGTGTTCAGAAGCATGGATGCCTATAACAGCAGAGGCTGCGCATAGCCATCATGGCCAGAAGCCATGAATAGTTCTCTCCTCCGTGAATTAATCTAACCCTCTAAATCTACAGCCAACTGACTCATTGTGTTAGCACATTGATTTCTACGAGAGCCAGTATGGCGTAGTGGTTAAGAGCTGTCGTCTCGTTATCTGGGGAACCGGGTTCGCATCTCCGCTCCTCCACATGCAGCTGCTGGGTGACCTTGGGCTAGTCACACTTCTCTGAAGTCTCTCAGCCCCACTCACCTCACAGAGTGTTTGTTGTGGGGGAGGAAGGGAAAGGAGAATGTTAGCCGCTTTGAGACTCCTTAAGGGAAGTGGAAGCGACGCAGGTGGCGCTGTGGGTTAAACCACAGAGCCTAGGACTTGCCGATCAGAAGGTTGGCGGTTCGAAACCCCTTGACGCGGTGAGCTCCTGTTGCTTGGTCCCAGCTCCTGCCAACCTAGCAGTTTGAAAGCACGTCAAAGTGCAAGTAGATAAATAGGTACCGCTCTGGCGGGAAGGTAAACGGCGTTTCCGTGCGCTGCTCTGGTTCACCAGAAGCGGCTTAGTCATGCTGGCCACATGACCCGGAAGCTGTACTCTGGCTCCCTCGGCCAATAAAGCGAGATGAGCGCCTCAACCCCAGAGTTGGTCATGACTGGACCTAATGGTCAGGGGTCCCTTTACCTTTTAAGGGGAGTGAAAGGCGGGATATCAAATCCAATTCTTCTTCTTCTACTTGTGCACAGGCCCAGTCAGGGGGGGGGGGACATATGGGCCACTTGGCCCGGGCCTCTGATTCCAAAGGGGGCCTCGGTCAGCATGTTCACAATCCCAGGGGATGCACTGGGGTGAACGTGGAGGAGCAAAGGCGGCGGAGGGCAGATTCTCTGGGGCCATGGCTGGCAGCGTGAGAGAAAAGCTTCCCTGGTGTCGGGGGCGGGGTCTGTGATTGGCACCATAGAGGAGCGTGGAACGGGCGCTGGGAGGGTGGAGGCGACCAAGGTTCCAGCATCCAGCGCAGCGCAAACGTGATGGTGGACCATGTTTTTCATGTTGTTAAAAGTTGGTGAGTTTTTGTTTGAAATCTTGTTTGCCAAAAATTAAAACCACACGTACCTTAAATATAAGTGTGTTGGCTTTCTTATCGCTAATTTTTTTTTTTTTTTGAAAATGATGAAAAATTGATGAAGATGTGGCCATTTGTTTAAAATTTTGTTGACTAGGCCAGGAATATTACTTACACCCGAGGAGTACATATAGCTCAATGAAGATAAAATTTGGTGGAAACCATATTTTTTAAAGAAATAGTGGCTTATGAGCAATAGTGGCTTTCTCACAAGCACACATCTTTTTAAAGAGTAGAATAAGAAGACGGAGAAGTTTTAATAATAATTATAATTTAATTATAAATAATAGTCAAAGTTGTCTACTTAAAAATAGATTTTTAAATACATTATTGAACTATTAAAAATTGTAGAATATATTTTAAAATGAATAATGTATTTATTGTAAAATGTATTTAAAATTATAATACATTATTTAAAAATTACGTTATATTCTTACTTATTTATAAGACTTCAGTTATCCCCAGGGTAAAAAAAAAAGCGGGGGGGCGGGGGGGGTGGCACATTATCTACCTGGCCCGGGCCTCTGCCTGGCTCTGCAAGGGCCTGCTTGTGCAATGGGACTTTCCCTCCTCTCCTCCTCTGCGTTCCCCCTAAAGTCATTCTGGGGGCTCCCACATCCCTCTGGGGCAAGTTTAGCAAAGGTGTGGGGTGCGCACAGGGAGAGAAAGCGTTGAGTCCTGTTGTGCATGTTATGTACTGAAGTTCTCACCCTGGGCCAGCAGGGGGATACTGTAGATAGTTTTCACTCAGGTCCACATATGCAAATAAGGGATTGAAAGTGACGTTCAGTGATTGGATAGTTACAGAAAGTTGTTACTGTTGCATTGTGGAGCTCTATATAAGCAGGCTGGCTGAACCCTTCAGTTCAGTTCTGTTCTGGCCAGTGAATAAACAAGAGCTGTTTGAAGAATCGCTGTGTCGTCTGATATGTTCACCCACAACTTAACTGTGCAAGTGGTTTTTCTTGCGCAGACAGTACGAGTTAGTTTGATACCACCCTAGATGACTTAAGTTTTTGCCCTCCCTCTCTTGAGTAACAAGAGCCACCTTCCAGCCATCTGAGGTTAGAGGGAGGTCTGGACTGAGTAAATGATTTCCCGGTAAATTTTAGCTGCAACACCTGACGCCTTTACGCAGGAGATACTGCTCACCTGAACTGTTGCCAACCCCAAATCAATCGGGTGGCCCATTTTCTTCCTGGAATTGTTCGGCCCCACCCACATTGCCAAGAATATTTCTTTTCATCCTGTGTAAACCAAACTTCCAAGGAAAGAGAATTAGGAAAGAGAGCTTAAGGGTTTCCCTTTTCTTTCTGATTTATATGTTGCCACAGATAGCAGCAGCTGGAAAATGCAAACCACCCAGAAGTTTTTAATTGGGGAGGGGTGGGAAGGTTAGTTTAGAAGGATCTTGAACCGAGGAAGAGTTTCAACAATCCAGAGATGTCATCTTGCATAAAGCTTTCAGACGCAGAAGGAGAATTCAAATTCTTTTGCCGCATAGCTGTTCTATGACTAGGCTTGGCAGGTCATGATTTTAACAGGGCTCAAGAAAGAAGATA
The DNA here is from genome assembly GCF_964106645.2 of Podarcis pityusensis. Classification (NCBI taxonomy): domain Eukaryota; kingdom Metazoa; phylum Chordata; class Lepidosauria; order Squamata; family Lacertidae; genus Podarcis; species Podarcis pityusensis. The sequence goes on from NC_138026.1 coordinate 111,896,975, forward strand.
ACTTCCTTCTGAAGACAGCTTATATATTACTGTTTAATTTTTTAATTTTTCTTAACAAACAAAAACAGACAATACACAAGAAAAGAAAACAAACAAACAAGCCAGACATCAACAACCAAATAAGAAATACAACACGAGGAGCTTTCGATGATAAAGTCAAAAGAAAGATGAAAAATCAGGAGTAAATGAACTGGGTTCAGTTGTTGTTGTTGTTGTTTAGTCGTTTCCGACTCTTCGTGACCCCATGGACCAGAGCATGCCAGGCACTCCTGTCTTCCACTGCCTCCCGCAGTTTGGTCAAACTCATGCTGGTAGCTTCGAGAACACTATCCAACCATCTCGTCCTCTGTCATCCCCTTCTCCTTGTGCCCTCCATCTTTCCCAACATCAGGGTCTTTTCCAGGGAGTCTTCTCTTCTCATGAGGTGACCAAAGTATTGGAGCCTCAGCTTCAGGATCTGTCCTTCCAGTGAGCACTCAGGGCTGATTTCCTTCAGAATGGAGAGGTTTGATCTTCTTGCAGTCCATGGGACTCTCAAGAGTCTCCTCCAGCACTGTAATTCAAAAACATCAATTCTTCAGCGATCAGCCTTCTTTATGGTCCAGCTCTCACTTCCATACATCACTACTGGGAAAACCATAGCTTTAACTATATGGACCTTTGTTGGCAAGGTGATGTCTCTGCTTTTTAAGTTGCTGTCTAGGTTTGTCATTGCTTTTCTCCCAAGAAGCAGGCGTCTTTTAATTTCGTGACTGCTGTCACGTGACTGCTGGGTTCAATTACAAAATTATAAATGGGGTATAAAAAATAGGGACATTCCAGGCTCTAATCAGAAGCAAGGATGACTTTTATAATTCCAGGACTGGGACACTTGGAGGGTCTTTAAAAAAGCAAACCAAACTGAATTTCTTCCTCATTCCCAATGGCGCATAGGGGATACACCTTTCCCCACCTGATGATCTTCTGCTGCAACACCTACTCTGTGGGAGTCTTGTGGATAGTAGGAGAGGATATATTGATTAAATAGTATCCTTCCTCACAGCACCAGTGAGCTGGTAGCATTCTCCTGTATACTGCAGGAAGTTGGTAGATTTGTTAGAATCTCTTGAGTTAAGCTATCCAGTCTGGCTTGTCCAGATTGGATTGATCCTGGTAAATTCCCTTTGTTCCCTCTTAAAAAAGAATAAAGACACCACAGTCTTTTCTTGAAAGTAATAAAAAGTTTACTTACATTCAGTTCACAGTAGGATCCTGAAGGCAGGCTTTAGCTTGTACTGTGGTACCGCGGGTTAAGTGTTTAATTCGTTCCAGTGGTCCGTTCTTAACCCGAAACTGTTCTTAACCTGAAGCACCACTTTAGCAAATGGGGCCTCCCGCTGCTGCCGCACTGCCAGAGCACGATTTCTGTTCTCAACCTGAAGCAAAGTTCTTAACCCGAGGTAATATTTCTGGGTTAGCGGAGTCTGTAACCTGAAGCATATGTAACCTGAAGCGTATGTAACCTGAAGCGTATGTAACCCGAGGTACCACTGTAGTTACAGAAGAGAGTGTGAGTTCGTCTCGTATGGGGATTGAGCCCATGTGCTGCTGGCTAAGAGCCAGCAGACAGCAAAAGCATCAAGATGGAATAAAGCGAAGGAGAAGGAAAGATGGCTGCGTGACCAGTCCTTTTATGGGGTCTCTCAGGGTCATGCCCATCTACCTGGTCTGATGCAGGGGGAGGATGCTCCAGGCCAGGTGTGACAGGAAGTCCTCCTGGCTGGAGCAACATTCCCCTGTGTGTCCACTCTAGGCAAACAGGAAATGTAGTATTTGACTGCTTTTGTGATGTTACATCCCACATTCTCCACTTTTCTCATAGGCAGGGTTGCTAAGAACTGGGCAATACGATAAACTAAGCAGAACAAGAATCAACACTTTGAGTAGGCCCATCTGTATCAGTGATCCATGTGACGGTCACCTCCAGGCTTGACTACTGTAATTCGCTCTATGCGGGGCTGCCCTTGAAGCTGTCCCAGAAACTCCAGCGGGTGCAGAATGTAGCAGCGAGGCTCCTCACGGGGTCTCTGCCATGGGAGCATATTCACCCAGTGCTTTTCCAGCTGCACTGGCTCCCGGTGGAGTACAGGGTCAGATTTAAGGTGCTGGTTTTGACCTTTAAAGCCCTTCACGGCCTAGGACCCTTGTACCTACAGGACCGCCTCTCCCAGTATGCCCCACGGAGAGCCTCATAAATAGCAACACCCTAGTGGTCCCGGGCCCTAAGGAAGTTAGATTAGCCTCAACCAGAGCCAGGGCCTTTTCAACACTGGCTCCGGCCTGGTGGAATGCTCTGCCTCATAAGACCAGGGCCCTGCAGGATCTGATTTCTTTCCGCAGGGCCTGTAAGACAGAGTTGTTCCACCTGGCCTTTGGCTTGGAGCCAATTTGATTCCCTCCCCCTCTTTCTTTTTCCTTTTCCTTTCTCCTCCTGTGATGAGGCTACATTTTAATATTTTAATGTTTCAATATTTTAATGTTGTATTTTAATTTTGTTTTTAAGTTGTATTCATTCAACTTGTTATTATTATGGCTTGTTAGCCGCCCTGAGCCCAGCCTTGGCTGGGGAGGGCGAGGTATAATTAAAATTATTATTATTATTATTATTATTATTATTATTATTATTATTCCTGCTAAGTGCAGAACAGGCTTTGGGGTAGCAGAACGCTGAACTCTTCTGGTGGTAAGTCTAATCCTGTTAGTTAAGTCCAACAGTGTAGGACGAAAAACCAAATGAAAACATCAGGATTGTTCCCATAACTTTTTTTCCCCCTCATCAGACTTGGAATAGAGGCATGGGAAAGGGTTTTAGCTTTTCGGTTCCAGGATAAACCGACTCGCAGCCGCCACTCAAGTAACTTGCCAAACGCAAATGCCATTCAGAAGACCTGCTTGAGACTTCATAAATTCTACCTGCCATGCAAAAATGCATGTGACTTCACTCTGCTGGGTGGGATTATTGAGCCAGGATAAGAAAATGTTTTCTTTTTTGATATGTAAATATGAAGCATGGCAACAGCAACCACTGAAAATCAGCAAAATAGACCAGAACCAAGCAAGGAAGAAAAATAAAGAAAGATAGGACCTACCCACACCTTTTAGGGCTGATTCCGCACTAATAATAATAATAATAATAATAATAATAATAATAATAGTCGTCTTTTAAAAGTCAAGTAGTTGTTTATCTGTTTGACATCTGATGGGGGCGTGTTCCACAGGGCGAGCGCCCTGGATGAAGGTCTGATGATCTGTTTGAAAGTGGATGGGAGATTATTGGATCAATAAACTGTCAGACAGAATGAGCTAATATGCTTCTCATGCTGCCTTATACTGAGGACTCAGCTACATTAGTCAAAAAACGTTTTGAATGTGTTAAAAACATGCAACACCAGATGGCACCAGAGAGCAAAACAATTTCTACGTGATTTTTACATAGCGGGTTTTTTTGTTATAATGATTAATTTCTGACTCATTTATAGCATTATTTTTCCTGTGTGTAGATCCACCCTGAGTCAGATCATCTAGTCAGTATTTTCTACACTGACTGGTAGTAACTCTCCAGGGTTTCAGGCAGGGATATTCTCAGTCTTACCTGGAAATGAAATGTCCCCTTCATGGATCACTGCCTTGCCATGGCGAAGGGGCTTGAATAACTCGTACAAGCTATGAGCTATGCCGTGCAGGGCCACCCAAGATGGACAGGTCATAGTGGAGAGTTCTGACCAAGTGTGATCCACCTGGAGCAGGAACCGGCAAGCCACTCCAGTATCTCTGCCAAGAAAACTCCATGGACAAAGACAACAGGCATATAAAAGTTATGACGCTGGAAGATGAGCCCCTCAGGTCAGAAGGCGTCCAACATGCTACTGAGGAAGAGCGGAGGACAAGTACAAGTAGATTCAGAGCTGATGAAGCGGCTGGGCCAAAGCCGAAAGGACGCTCAGTTGCGGATATGCCTGGAAGCGAAAGGAAAGTCCAATGCTGTAAAAATATCAACAACCTCAGATATGCAGATGACACAACCTTGATGGCAGAAAGTGAGGAGGAATTAAAGAACCTTTTATTGAGGGTGAAAGAGGAGAGCACAAAATATGGTCTGAAGCTCAACATCAAAAAAACAAAGATCATGGCCACTGATCCCATCACCTCCTGGCAAACAGAAGGGGAAGAAATGGAGGCAGTGAGAGATTTTACTTTCTTGGGCTCCATGATCACTGCAGATGGTGACAGCAGCCATGAAATTAAAAGACACCTGCTTCTTGGGAGAAAAGTGATGACAAACCTAGACAGCATCTTAAAAAGTAGAGACATCACCTTGCCAACAAAGGTCCGTATAGTTAAAGCTATGGTTTTCCCAGTAGTGATGTATGGCAGTGAGAGCTGGACCATAAAGAAGGCTGATCGCCAAAGAATTGATGCTTTTGAATTATGGTGCTGGAGGAGACTCTTGAGAGTCCCATGGACTGCAAGAAGGTCAAACCTCTCCATTCTGAAGGAAATCAGCCCTGAGTGCTCACTGGAAGGACAGGTCGTGAAGCTGAGGCTCCAATATTTGGCCACCTCATGAGAAGAGAAGACTCCCTGGAAAAGACCCTGATGTTGGGAAAGATGGAGGGCACAAGGAGAAGGGGACGACAGAGGACGAGATGGTTGGATAGTGTTCTCGAAGCTACCAGCATGAGTTTGACCAAACTGTGGGAGGCAGTGGAAGACAGAAGTGCCTGGCGTGCTCTGGTCCATGGGGTCACAAAGAGTCGGATACGACTAAACGACTAAGCAACAACAACCTGGAAATGTCAGCTCAGGATCTTCTGTATGCAAGAAAGATGCTCTCTCACTGAGCTATAGCGCGCGCGAGAGAAAGACCTAAACACTGATGGTATGGACACCCGAATAATGTACAGGACTGCGGAGTTGGGGCATGTTAGAAATTTATCAAATAATGCATGGTCCAGAGAAAATTTAAGAGAGAAGTTTAGAAATACTAGAAACCAGGTTTCTCCCCCAGAAACCTATTCCCATAAACTTATTTGTTACAAGGGAGCTTTGTATGTTCCTATTCATTTTATGGAGTTACTGTTTATTTTATATTTAGAAAAGCATTTGAACTGATATACTTGCAGGAGAACATCTGAGAAGCTCAGCCTAAAGGCGGTTGTGCAGCTTTTCGGATCTGCTTAATTTAGCAACCTTGAATAGTCCCCTTGTATTCCCACAACAGGAAAACACACACACTACTAAAGCATTTGTAGGGTAGCAGCTCAGATTTACAAACTGTAAAGCTCCCCACAAATACTTTTGATAGCGACAAATCCTCCGGCTTTGGAAGACCACCCAGCCTTTGGGTATTGTGTGATATAAAATGACCTCCTGATTTTTCCATCAGCTCAAACAGAGGAGCCTGTTGTACATTCACATGATGTAATATGTACATATGGTAAAAACACTCATATGGCAACCTAGGGTGTAATAGGAGATACGTTGCTTGTTCTTTGAATTGCCATCATTAAGCAACTCGAAGAGAGAGAGAAACTACTTACTGCTCAGCTTTCCATTTAAACCTCGCTGCCTTAAAAGTGGACATTCAGAAAGCCAGAAATTAAATGTTAAGAGCTGCTTCATGCTGAAATCCAATGCATATCAAATTCCAGAGGGGTAGCCACATTAGCCTGTGGTAGCAAACAACATTAATGAACCCTTGTGGCACTTTAAAAGCTAACAAGACTAGCGTTGTGTGCAAGCCCATCTCCAGTAACGAAAGCCTTACCTAGTGCCCAGTTTCCTTGGCATGAAGGTCAGCAGAGACTGTGGAAAAACCAGAACATCCCATTTTTTCTTGTGAGAGAACGGTGGCCATTTTGGATGCAATATCGTGTGATTTTGCGCTGTGATCCCCTCCCCCAAAAGCACTTTTTTGAGGGCTGTGATATCACGCGGGGCCCCCAAACACGTGTTTCTGGGCACCGTGCCCCAAAAAGCACTTTTTTGGCGGGGTGGGGGGAATCATGGCATGAAATCACGGTTTTGAAAATGGCCGCTGTTCTCATGTGAGAAAAAATGGGAAGAAGGCATCCCGGAAGATTGTGTGCCAGATTTTGCCGCAAAGGTGTTGGAGGTCCGGGAATCAGCGTGTTTTTACATGAGTAGAATGTGTCCTTTTATTTAAAATGCGTCTCTGGGTTATTTGTGGGGCATAGGAATTCGTTCACCCCCCCCCCATATAGTCCGGCCCCCTACAAGGTCTGAGGGACAGTGGATCGGCCCCCTGCTGAAAAAGTTTGCTGACCCCTGTACTAAATGAAGCACAGTGTGGTTCTAATGAATAGAGATAAGTTTTCATCTCTTCCTCACAACACTGCGGTCGTTCGCAACAAAGCTGGATGATGGAAGATTCAGGGCAGGCAAAAGGAAGGGTGTTTTTATCGCAGTGTTATGTACTGAGCTGAATCCTAGAACAATAGGATCCAGAATGCAGCAGTCTGTTTTTTTAAAAAATGATATTTATTAAAATTTCAGAAAGAAAAAATTACATAATTAAAAATAAAAGAGACAAGGGAAAATATAGGGGGGAAAAAAGAGAAAAAACATACAAAATACAAAGTATAGAATTTTTTTTAGAAAAAAACACTTAAAAAGAAATTAATCCTTCCGTATCTTACATTTCATTTCCTTGCTTCCCTGACCTCCTCTTGCCTCCCTTTTTTGTATTCCAATTCAATTGGTTAATTCAGCAATTCCTTTCCCTCTTTGTTTTTGTCTTCGTCCTTTAACTTAATATATTATAGCTTTAGATTCTCACCTATTAACCAGCCATTTTTTCATACACCTTTATGACATTGCTGCTAGAACCACTTAACTTCATTCTGACATCATTCTAACATTCATTAATTTTACAATATTTCTGTAAATAGTCTTTAAATTTCTTCCAATCTTCTTCCACCGACTCTTCTCCCTGGTCTCGGATTCTGCCAGTCATTTCCGCCAATTCCATGTAGTCCATCACCTTCATCTGCCATTCTTCCAGAGTGGGTAGATCTTGTGTCTTCCAATACTTTGCAATAAGTATTCTTGCTGCTGTTGTACAGAATGCAGCAGTCTGATTGGTCTGCAGGAGCCACCCAATCCAGCTCCAGGTGGAAGTGAATCAGCGACCTGGTTGGCCTGCAGGAGCAGCCAATCAGGCTTCTGGAGGAGGTGAATCCGCAACCTGATTGGCCTACAGGAGCAGCCCGGAGTTAGCCAATCACGCGGGGCCCATTGTGTTATTGATGTATATATAGCTAGACGTTTTGGGGAACGTTTCATTTATTGCTACTGTGAGCTGAATAAAGAGCATGAAAATCACACTCGACTCCGAGTATACTTCACGCAGCATGCTGTTAAACGGTGGACTCCTGCAAAATGTCATGATGGCCACCAACATGGACGGCTTTGGAAGGGGATAGGCAAATTCGGGGAGGGTTAAGCTATCAATGGCTGCTAGCCCCAAACTACTTTACTTACGAGACCACCTTACTTCACATGTGCCTAACTCGACTGCTTCAATCTGAGGAACGTAATGCTTTGCTGTAATTTTCCCCCAGCACCTGCTTAAAACATTTTTGTTTAGGCAAGCCTGCCCAGATATGTAGAATATCAACATGTGTTTTAAATCTGTTTTTAACTTATCTCTGATTTTAATTATTTTTTGAATGCTTTCAATAGCTGTTTTTAACTCTTCTGCTGCCAGCTTTATTGTCAATTGCTTTTGTAAACTGCTTGGAGGGGTGTTTTCTTCTTACAATCAAGCAGTCTGTGTGTGTGTGTATGTGGTGGTTTTATATTTTATAATATAGTGGTGTGAGAGGAAGGAGGAAATGGAATTCAGATTTTGAGCATTTTCAGCGGAGGAGAAAGAAGGAAAAAAATGTTCCCCTGCAGATATTGCTGCAAAACGACTCCCATCATCCTATGCCCTTTTAAAATGCATATAATTCAGAAGGCAGTTGGGCCGGATCCGGCCCCAGGGCCTTAGTTTGCCTACCCATGGTTTAGTACATTGCTATGCATCATTTTATACACCTCTGTCCTGTCCATCCCCCTTACTTGGCTTTTACCCCCTCAGAGACGTCCGCCCGTTGCCTTTCCTGGCCTTTCGTCCCAGGTGAGTTACCTGAGAGAAATTCCTATGAATTCCAGCTTCACACGCTACTGATGTTGGGGTGGGGGTGGGGTGGGGCCTGCTCTCTTCACAGCTGACAGCCCTTTAAAAATGTTTCCTTGGCCTGAGGAGAACATACAGACTCGCTTCGGCGCCTGGAGGCACAATTTTTAGCCACATCCATGGAGACCAACATCTATGACAACATCAAAACAAATCAGTCTATCAGTGCAATGTAACACTACATACTGAACCCATATATCATCGGAGCCACTTCCAAGAATTTCACCACACCTGCAAAGGAAAATTTCGCAAGACAATATAGACATCCAACTGCGGCTGTGAGCAGGACTATAAAATCCACCACATGTATAGCTGGCTTTATATTTTAAAGTACCTTCCTTTACTCACTGCCCCCCATCTTTGACCATGCCCATTCCAATAAAGAAACATATTAGGATTATTTTAAGTAATCATAATAATTTTCCAATTTTATTATCGAACATTCTGGTTGTTCTGGCAGAGCTTTTGGAGAAAAGAAGAAGCATCAGGTGTTTTTTTTTACTGTTGCACAGGAAATCCCAAGATAATTGTTTGTCGCTTGCATTATGGAGGGCAAACTGGGTAAACCACTTTAAAATCCTTGCATTAGGTTAGTTTGCAGCACAACTGCATAACACACATGCTCGGTTTACAAGCCACTCAGTTGCCCCCAAACACCACACATTCAGTGTCTTTTTCAAGCCCTTAATATAGGAGCAACAGGGCCAGCCCAATACATTTGGGCACCTGAGGTGAACCACAAAATGGCAGCCAGGGAAGAAAAAGTTGAGTGAAGATCTACACTGGGAACAAGAAGCGGGGAATCAAATCAACCTAACATGTCAGTTGAAGTGGAAATCAAAGGCCGTCGCAGAGGGAAAGGGGACCACTCTGAATTATACTGGGTGGGTGCAGACCCCAAGAGACGCCAGAGGGCATAGGAGGCAACTCCTACGAGCTGAGGTCCCTTCAGCCCCCAATAAAATATTTGAGGGGGCACCCCCAAGTTGATGGGCACTGCCATTCCAAAGGCATGTGAGCTCCATGTCTTGTGATTGATTAGGCGGGACAGGGCTTACCTGGGTCCCCCACCCCAATATTTTATTCAAGTTGGCACCACTTCCAGACGGCAGTCCCTGCCATTTCCTCCTTAGGGGTGACAGGAGACCAACAGCGCCTCCTATCTGCCAAAAGCCCACTGTAGAGGGGCCATGGCAGGGCAGCTGAGGAGGAGGCGGCAGTGCGCAATGCATTCCTTGGAGGCCGGATTTGCTGCCTCTCTGGATTCTGCCGCCTGAGGCTTTTGCCTCACCTTGCCTCATGGGTGAGCCAGCCCTGATGAGCAAAGTACTGTTCTTCTCCTCCTCTTCCTCCTTCTCCTCCTCCTCCTCCTCCTCGGTAGGGCCTTCTCAGTAGTGGCACCTGCCCTGTGGAACGCCCTCCCAGCAGATGTCAAGGCAATAAACAACTATTTTACTTTTAAAAGACAACTGAAGGCAGCCCTGTCTAGGGAAGTTTTTAATGTCTGATGCTGTATTGTTTTTAATTTTTGGTGGAAGCTGCCCAGAGTGACTGGGGAAACCCAGCCAGATGGGTGGGGTATAAATAATAAATAATAATTCTTCTTCTTCTTCTTCTTCTTCTTCTTCTTCTTCTTCTTCTTCTTCTTCACCTCCTCCTCCTCCTCCTCCTCCTCCTCCTTCATTAAGAAAAGCACCACTGAGCTAATCCATTTTTGTCAATTTTGTGCACTGAGATTATGGTCTTCCAGATTACTTATTTGAATCACCGATTAACGTGCTGAGGAATCTATTTACAGGTTTGAGATTTCACACTGAGCTCACAGCCTGTTTGGCCTGGATGCCTGTTCATAGGGATGGAAGGGCGTGACAGTTTACTTTCCCTCAATTTCTCATTTTTCCAATTTTAAATTCAGTTCTTCACATTTCTGCAGGGAATGCAAATCTGACAGATTCATCTTCAAATGTGAACTGAATTGAAATTCTCCTACACCCACACCTGTACACAATCATTTTGTACCTGGGGCCAGGAAGGAGTGAAAAATATTGTTCATTATGTGTAGGGTTTTGAAAAAAATCTCCAAAAAATTTGAAGTTTTTGAGCTATTTTTAAGGAAATTCGCCAAAAATCAACACTTCCAACATTCCATATAGGTTGTCATATGTCCAGGTATTCCTGGACATTTTCACAATTTCTGGAAATTCCATCTGGACACTATTTCCAACAGATGTATCCTGGATATGTCTGGAAAACCCAGACGTATAAGTCATATTGCTCCCTATAGAATTCTTCTAGGGATATATTTTTAAAAGAAATTCCCCAGAGGGATAAAAACATGTGACTTGTTGATGGATGGAGATAAATACCCTGCATAAAAGTTTCCTATGGACTCTGCTGCATTAAAAATGTTTTAAATGTGTTGTAAAGTGCAATATACAAATATGACACCAGATGGCGACAGTGAGCTACGCCAAATTCAATGTATTTTTCAAAACTTTTTTATGTGTATATAGATTCCACCTATGTTTTCCTTAGATCAGACATGTATAGCATGGGGTCCTATGTGCTGGGGACCATCAATGTTGAAATGTACAGTGGTACAGTGGACGCTCAGGTTGCGAATGTGATCCGTGTGGGAGGCACGTTCGCAACCTGCAGTGTTCACAACCTGCAGCACCACGTCTGCGCACGCGCGGGTTGTGATTTGGTGCTTCTGCGCATGTGCAAAGTGCGATTTAGCGCTTCTGTGCATGCGCAACTGAAACCCAAAAGTAACCCATTCCAGTACTTCCAGGTTTCGGCGTGTCCATAACCCAAAAAAACGCAACCTGAAGCGTCTGTAACCCAAGGTATGGCTGTACTTTGGGTTACAAACACCTCGGGTTACAAACACTTCGGGTTACAGACTCCGCTAACCCGGAAGTAGTACCTCAGGTTAAGAACTTTACCTCAGGATGAGAACAGAAATCGCGCGATGGCAGCAAGGCGGCAGCGGGAGGCCCTATTAGCTAAAGTGGTACCTCAGGTTAATAACGGTTTCAGGTTAAGAACGGACCTCTGGAACCAGAGGTACCACTGTACCTCTACACTGCTTGTATTTTTGTGATAGTCAGTGGTTTGTAACAAATAAATCTGGCTGCCTGACCTCGGAGGATTGGGGCCGGCACTACTGTTAGGCAGAGCGAGACAGCTGCCTCAGGCAGCAGATACTGGAAGACAGGGTTATGGCAACAACGTGCCAGAGGACAGACATTGTTAAGTTGTGGCTGAACATATCAGACGACACAGCGATTCTTCAAACAGCTCTTGTTTATTCACAGGCCTGAACTGAACTGAACTGAAGGGTTCAGCCAGCCTGCTTATATAGAGCTCCAGTACAACGCAACTGTAACAACTTTCTGTATCCAATCACTGAACGTCACTTTCAATCCCTTATTTGCATATGTGGACCTGAGTGAAAGCTATCTACAGTATCCCCCTGCTGACCCAGGGTGAGAACTTCAGTACATAACAGACATTGTGCCAGGTAATCCCTCTGCCCACAAAGTTAGCCTGCTGTTGCTCTCAGATGTAGTGCAGAATGCCATACTGTCACACTTTCCCCTAATATAAGCATTCAAACTGAACCAAATTTCTCCCGTGTCTCTAAATCTGGGTGCCACTCACTCCATCATTGCCCCTTTCAGTAGCTCTTGCATTTTCAGTTCCTTGCCTTTTGCAGACTGTGTCTTTGCCCCCAAGTATCTGGTGAAGGTTTTGATCCTGCCCCCGGGGAAGTAGGAGCTTGTCTCCAAGCCAACAAACTGCCAAGGGGCCTCTCTTCTCCAAAAGCACAGACTCTCTCCTTCCAAGACATTCAGACAATTTAGGCTGGCTCCCCAGGAATGTTGGCATTCGAGAGAGGTGCCCATTTGCATCTACAGGCTGGCAGAGCTATACATAGACGGGTGCACTCCAGTTAAAAGGAAATCTTTCTGGGTGGCATTATAAAATATCATAATTCGGAGTGTGTGTGTATGAAATAGAACTCTCTAGACCCATAACAGACTTATCCAGAATTCTGTGAATGTTTTAGTGCTTGATTAAAGATTTGAAATGGATAATTTCGGGCTTCCCCCTTTATAAGCATTCCAGAGCAAAGACAGAGCTCTTCCTCTCCCATTAAGGTTTCATGTTACTATTTTTGATCCTCGTGACTCTTTTCTGTGTGTATAAAACAGCCAGTGCCTCTCAATAAGGCCTCAACATGTTGCTTCGCATTTCCTCGCTCGCTTCATCCCTTCGCCAGATCCTTATTTTGCTGTTGTTGTTATTTTAAAAGATCTCATGAGACAAAAATAGCCTTGTTAAATATTAGGATTAAAAGATAAAGGCCCCAGGACACTAAACACAGCTCCGGATTTGGAAGGAGGGGGAAACTTGGTTGCCGTCATTTATAGAAACCATTTGGAGGCACTATTTTTTTAAAAAAAAGTAAAAACTGGGTACAGTGGTACCTCGGGTTAAGTACTTAATTTGTTCTAGAGGTCCGTTCTTAACCTGAAACTGTTCTTAACCTGAAGCACCACCTTAGCTAATGGGGCCTCCTGCTGCTGCCGCCCCACCGCCACATGATTTCTGTTCTCATCCTGAAGCAAAGTTCTTAACCTGAAGCACTATTTTTGGGTTAGCGGAGTCTGTAACCTGAAGCATATGTAACCTGAAGCGTATGTAACCCGAGGTACCACTGTACTGAGTTTTGGGTGGATTATTTCTCTCTCACATACACACCTGCACTCGGACAGCCCCACAGTCACACCCACCCACCTACCCAAATTTACATTGAGCCTTGAAGTCATATCCAGATGTTAAACTGTCCAGCCCAAACTCTGTACCACTTACCAGATTGTCCCAGGCTTTGCGACATTTCAGACATTTTGGGGATTCCTCTCAAGAATCAGAACAAGGGCAGGGGCCCTTTAGGTTAAAGCCACATTTCCTTTGGGGAAATGGTTATGTACTGAAGTTCTCACCTTGGGCCAGCAGGGGGATACTGTAGATAGTTCAGGTCCACATAGGCAAATAAGGGATCAAATGTGACGTTCAGTGATTGGATAGTTACAGAAAATGGTTACTGTTGCGTTGTAGTGGAGCGCTATATAAGCAGGCTGGCTGATTGGATGGTTACAGAAAATGGTTACTGTTGCGTTGTAGTGGAGCTCTGTATAAGCAGGCTGGCTGAACCCTTCAGTTCAGTTCTGTTCTAGCCTGTGAATAAACAAGAGCTGTTTGAAGAATCGCTGTGTCGTCTGATATGTTTACCTACAACTTAGCAGAAATTGAGTTGGGTGACCGCAGAGGATGTAGGAAAGAATTAGAGCCCAAAGTGTTTGGTACTACATTTTTTTGTCTGCCACCCTGTTTTCTTTCTCCCTCCGTGCCACCCCCTTTTCTGCAACAGAATACGGGAGTCCAGACCTTCCTGGGTCTTCTACAGTGGAGTCATCCGAATCAGAAAATGGTCATGCCACACCCTTAGGATGGGCAGCGGGAAGTACTGGCTTCATAGGCTCATATAAAGGTAAAGGTAAAGGGCCCCTAAGGGACGCGGGGGGCGCTGTGGTCTAAACCACAGAGCCTAGGGCTTGCTGATCAGAAGGTCGGCGGTTCGAATCCCCGTGATAGGGTGAGCTCCCGTTGCTCGGTCCCTGCTCCTGCCAACCTAGCAGTTCGAAAGCACGTCAAGTGCAAGTAGATAAATAGGTACCACTCTGGCGGGAAGGTAAACAGCGTTTCCGTGTGCTGCTCTGGTTCACCAGAAGCGGCTTAGTCATGCTGGCCACATGACTCGGAAGCTGTCTGTGGACAAACGCCGGCTCCCTCGGCCTATAGAACGAGATGAGAGCACAACACCAGAGTTGTCCGCGACTGGACCTAATGGTCAGGGGTACCTTTACCTTTACAGTGGTGCCTCGCAAGACGAAAAGAATCCGTTCCGCGAGTCTCTTCGTCTTGCGGATTTTTTCGTCTTGCGAAGCAAGCCCATTAGAGGTTTAGCGCTTAGCGCTACAGTATTAGCTGATAAACGGCTTAGTATCAGCTGTTAAGCGGCTTAAAGATCAGCTGATAAGCGGCTTAGCATCAGCTGTTAAGCGGCTTAAAGATCAGCTGATAAGCGGCTTAGCATCAACTGTTAAGCGGCTTAAAGATCAGTTGATAAGCGGCTTAGCATCAGCTGTTAAGCGGCTTAGCCATCAGCTGATAAGCGGTTTAGCAGCTTGGGAAAAAGGGGGGGGGGAGGAAAAAAACCCTGCAGGAACTCGCAAGACATTTTCGTCTTGCGAAGCAAGCACATAGGAAATTCGTTTTGCGAAGCACCTCCAAAACGGAAAACCCTTTCGTCTAGCGGGTTTTCCGTCTTGCGAGGCATTCGTCTTGCGGGGCACCACTGTACCTTTAAAGGACCCCTGGATGGTTAAGTCCAGTCAAAGACAACTATGGAATTGCGGCGCTCATCTCGCTTTCAGGCCAAGGTAGCCGGTGTTTGTCTACAGACAGCTTTCTGGGTCATTTGGCCCGTGTGACTAAACCGCTTCTGGTGCAACGGAACACCGTGATGGAAGCCAGAGTGCACGGAAACACCGTTTACCTTCCCGCCACAGCAGTACCTATTTATCTACTTACACTGGTGTGCTTTTGAACTGCTAGGTTGGGACAGAACAATGGGAGCTTACTCCGTAGCAGGGATTCGAACTGCCGACCTTCTGATCGGCAAGCCCAAGAGGCTCAGTGGTTTAGACCACAGCGCCACCTGCCACCTTTGCTCATATAAGAACACTTATGGAACTTCCTTACACACCCTTCGCCTTCTGCTTCCTTTGGTGACGTTTTCAGGTCACTTCTGGCTTCAGTGTGATATATTGGATGACCCTAAAACAGTCACAGCCTGTACTTTCTTCAAGGGACCGCCTAGCCTGTTATCAGCAGAGAATTCAGAGCAAAAGGTGTTATTGGGGCTTATTTGTTTCTTCAAGGATCCGAAATGTCAATGGTTAGGCTAATCGCCGGGTGGTCCTCAGCCATTTTTCAAAAACTGTCTTGACGCACAATTCAAAACAAGGCATCTGATCCCTGTATTGTATAAATATTAGTTTGTAGGGAGGTAAAAAGAAACTATGTAAGAAATATGTAACTGTGCAGTATAAAGTAATGGATAGACAAACTACAGTGAGATTAATTGAAAGTCAGTTTTAAACTTCTTTTCTATAAATTTTATAATTGTGTTCAATACCAGGACTATATATGATGATAATTATATTAATCTTCTTATATCTTATAGTGTGGTGGTTTGTTTGATTTTTCTGTTATTTGTTTGTTTGAATGTATGTTTGTTTACTTGTATGTACGTCTGTTTTTCATATATGTATTTATTTTAAATTAATAAAGATATATTTTAAAAAAACAGGGCATCTGAGGGGTACAGCACATCACTCCTCTTTCAATTTGCATCCGTCAGCAACGATCGGGGTGGTGCATGAAGTACATGGACAAAAGCCCTTAACTGAGCAACTGCATAATATTATTCCTAGCCAGAGACGGCTCAAAGCTCCCAATTTTTACCAAAAGGCCCTGCCTTTTGCTAACGTATACACAAGCCCGCACAAAATAAACAGCCCTGTTTAACATCTGCTTTTGCCTAAATAGAAAAAGCAGTTGATATATTTCCCCACCCGCACCCTCTCTCCTTTCAATTGTGACAATAATTTACTCTGCTGGCCAGATGAAATAAGATTTGCCTCCCCCCGTGGCCCACCCCCTGCCCCCAACAACAACCAGATGCGGCTTGTATCAATGCAGGTGTTCCCCCAGCTGGGAAATATGGAAATCTGCCATCCAGCAGGGATGATGGTTTGTGATAGAAATGCGAGGGCGTTAAAAATAATTCAAGTAAGAGGAGGCTTTTCTCCCTGGGGTGGAGTGGGGGGGGGCCTCCCATATGCAGAACATACGATGGGGGAAGCAGCTGGGCTGCCGTTGAGCCGAAGAGTTATAAAGTTAGAAACGTATTTGGCCTTTTCAAAACATAAGCAACAGCCCGCTGCCATGGAAACGGATTTCAACAGTAAACTCCTGTTTTTTAAGACTTCCAAACATAATAATCCCATTAGACTCATGTTCAGGTGGTCTCAAAGAAGTGAATGAACTCGGTTACTATGTCCACGAGAGTCTTGTTTACTCAAGGCTTCTATATTTACCGCCAGCATCCATGTTTCTGGGAAGAGGCAGCATTTTACAATCGGTCCTATTTTAAGGCCCACGATCTTTGATAGTGGCAGAAGCAAAGAGAGGCAGATGAAAGGGGAATGGGCCCTGTGTTGGTTGCTATTTTAAAGTGCCTTAGGAGTGTCTCCACCCCCATCGTTCTGCCCGGATACTGAGCTCCAGCGCCGAGGGCCTTCTGGCGGTTCCCTCACTGCGAGAAGCCAAGTTACAGGGAACCAGGCAGAGGGCCTTCTCGGTGGTGGCACCCACCCTGTGGAACGCCCTCCCACCAGATGTCAGAGAAAAGAACAACTACTAGACTTTTAGAAGGCAGCCCTCTTTAGGGAAGCTTTTAATGTTTAACAGACCATTGTATTTTAATACTTTGTTTGAAGCTGCCCAGAGTGACTGGGGAAATAAATAATAAATTATTATTACAGTGGTACCTCGGGTTAAGAACTTAATTCGTTCTGGAGGTCCATTCTTAACCTGAAACTGTTCTTAACCTGAGGTACCACTTTAGTTAATGGGGCCTCCCGCTGCCACCGCACCGCTGCCGCGCAATTTCTGTTCTCATCTTGAAGCAATGTTCTTAACCTGAGGTACTATTTCTGGGTTAGTGGAGTCTGTAACCTGAAGCGTCTGTAACCCGAAGTACCACTGTATTATTATTATAGTGCATATAGGAAGGCAGGTGAACTCTGGGCTCGTGGGATCTACTTTGTTTTTCACAAAAAACCGCAAGATCTGCCAACCAGAGCCACAGGTATCTTAACAGAAACGGTCCATTTGTCCAGCCTATGAGTTCTGTTGTCCACAATTCCACAGCAGTTTGCAATATTATCATTTTTAAGAAGTCCCATATGAATTTTGGGCAGTGGAACACAGAGGCAGTAAGTGCCACCTTAGTTGGGTATAAGTCCTTTTGCTAATGTTTGCTGGTGCTGACTTGTGACAGGACCTCTTCGGTGGTGGTTCCCTGGTGATGTAATGCCTTCCCTAGTGAGGTGTGCCTGTCTCCTTCACTGTTAACTTTCAAGAGGCATTTGAAAACATTCCCAGGTGACTGACTGGTTGTTCCTGGCAACCCTGTGATCAATAGGTAGACTAAAAATTGTAATTGTAATTGCTTTTTGAATTTTTAAATCTGTTTTAGAATGCTTTTCCTTTGTTTTAAAATTGTGTATCTGTCTGTGCCCTGGGAAGGGTGGGATACAAATTCAATCAATAAACATGCAATACATTGACAGGAAGCATTTTTCCTGTTCTCAATTGTCCCTTTTCTGAATGATTCAGGGAAGATGCTCTCTCCCACTACGAAGTCACAGGCAGATGCGCAGCTGATGTAAACTTGTGTGTTTCATTCACATTAGCAACACAATCCACTGACATATACCAGCTGCTGATCTGGTTTCTTTGAGCTGTCCTTTTAAGATAAAATAACTCGCAAGACAAAGCAAGTCCACTAAAAAAAGTTTATTTACTTATTTCTTTATTTTTTATAAAAAATTGTACATCAAAGACTTCATTATGGTTTTTCAATGAAGAAACAGGAGAAGGTTTTACATATTACAAAGGGATGTATTCAGTTCCAGGTTTTACTACCATTGTTTTTTTTTAAATGAACACTGTACATTTAGAATTGCAAATCTGAGTTATAAAACAGATATATAGGATGAGTAAGGCACTGCTGTATTGTAGAAAGTTTAACAAAGGGGAGCCAGCTCTTGGATCCCAAATTCTGAAAAAAAACAACACAAGTCAAAGCCAAAAATGGTTTAAAAAGAAAAAGAGAACAACGTAGAAGCAGCTGTTTTTTCAATTGGGGGATCTTAGTATACAAACATATATTCCCCCACCCCCTCCTTTGCTCAGGAACTAGAAAGAAGCAAGGAACAATACTCATGCAGAAACATTTCTCCAAATGATGTTGTCTTTCCATTGGGAGCTTCACTCATTGTTGGCAAAGCTTCTTCCTTATGTCCCATTTTTCTTGGAAAAGATAAAATGGTAACAAGTGGTATGGAAACACCCAGTGCGAACTATTTTCTCTTTATGATGCTCATTAATCCCAGATCAGTTAAACAACAAGAACACAAAAATCGAATAGGAGAGAAAACATAGGTGTCTGAGGAATTAATTCTTCTTTTTTTATAACCTCTATCCACATTGTTTAATGTGGGCGAGCTATCTTACTGTTAGATTTCTTAACGGTGTTAGATGGTCTTAATGGTGTGTCCGTAGGTGACTGTGGAGGCCAGTTCTGGATCTACACATCCTTCCACAGTGGGGACATAGGTTTCTGGGTGGGAGTCGATCATTTGAACGGCCTGTTCTGATTGAAGCGCTTTGAGCACAACGTGGGTTTGTGGACAATGGGATGTACAAATAAACCACCTGAAGTGTAGGTGGGTTCCCACGAGGCAAGACACAGTGATAACAGCAAGAACCTCTACTGAACTACAGAACTGGACAACAGGGGCAAAGCAACTGCTTATATACATTTCTGAAGGCCTGGGCCACTTCCACTCCCAATGTGATTGGCTGTCTAAACTTCCAACCTGCGAATTATAACTCAGAGTTTAAGGGCCAATGGCAGAGGCCCAAATCCTGAAATGTTCTGTGATTGGATGTCATGTATCGAATCAGAACACAGGGGCTCAGAATCCTTAGTCAAGACTCAAGCTCAGGCAAACACAGACCACTTAATACACAGCAACACCTACGACAAGGACTGGGAAACCTACACTCATAGCTGTCAACTTACAGATTTGAAAATAAGGGACCAGCAGCCTCGAAAATAAGGGATCAGCAGCCAAAATAAGGGATTTTAGTCAACCAGCAGCCAAACGAAGCCTCAAGCGGTGGTTCCCACAGTGCAGCAACCCGGCAAAGGGGATGCAGCAAGGAAAACCACCGTCTTCTCTCCGCTGGGAAGCGCTGAGCAAAGGCGAGTCCCCAGGCAACGTGGCTGATTTGATCGGCACAAGGCATGCAAGCTCCACCCCCCAGTCGTTCTTAGACTTGTTATTGGGTGAGCAATGCAGCCAAGCAACACAGTTGGAGCCTCCCTCCTCCCTGGCCGGCAGGCAGGGAGGGAGAGGAGCTGCTTCCTTTGAAACCCAGGGAATTTAAGGGACATCATCAATAAGGGACAGCAGCGGGACACAGCGCTGGGATAAGGGACTTTCCCGCCAAATAAGGGACGGTTGACAGCTGTGCCTACACTCTGAATGCCAAATGTCGTCCTCCGTTCCCCTACATCAGGCTCTTGGGAATCTGCCTAGGCCACACCCCCTTCTCAGGCCACACCTCTGCCCCCTGCCCAAGTGCTTTTGCCTTGCTGAAATGCACGCTTGAACTGCAATGATGCCTCGGTGGAGGACAGCAAGGCATATGAATGAGTTTCTGCGTCAAAAACACAGACCTCTGCATGGCTGAAAAGTTGTCTTGCTGTACAAAGGCAGGAGTCACATCTGTTGCTTTGCTCGCCTTCCCCTCTGGGCACACTCACTTTTGCAGCTGGCCCCACCCACCACTGCCATGTGGCCCCTGGGAGGCTTCCGACGAGGGGCTGTGGCCCTCGGTTTATAAAAGATTCCCTCCCGCATAGATTCTATGACCACCAGGCTTTTGAACCCAGGGACACTTTCCAACCAGTACAAAGTGCATTCAAGTCCCGCTGATTTTAAACGCCATTGGGACATCAAAAGTGGCCCTCTCTGGCTGGGTCCCCCCTGCAGATGTGCTTCAGTGTGCACACGAAGCTCTTCGGTATGCTAGCAGTACTATTTCACCCACGTCTACAGAGGAACGTACAGTGGTACCTCGGGTTACATACGCTTCAGGTTACATACGCTTCAGGTTACAGACTCTGCTAACCCAGAAATAGTGCTTCAGGTTAAGAACTTTGCTTCAGGATCAGAACAGAAATCATGCTCCGGCAGCACGGCAGCAGCAGGAGGCCCCATTAGCTAAAGTGGTGCTTCAGGTTAAGAACAGTTTCAGTTTAAGAACAAAATAAAAAAATTTAAGAAAAAAAAAAAGTTTAAGAACAGACCTCCGGAACGAATTAAGTACTTAACCCGAGGTAACACTGTACTTGAAATTGGGCTTCTTCCATTGAAGTAAGCAGGGCAGCCCTTGCAAAGAGAAGAACATCATCTCCGCTGGGCTCATTTCCCCATAAAAAATCAGTGGGAATAGGTGAAGCACTATCCAATCCAGGATCTCATACAGTGGTACCTCTGGTTGCGAACAGGATCCGTTCTGGAGCCCCATTCGCAACCAGAGCAGAACGTAACCTGTGCCTGCGCATGCACGGGTCGCGATTCGCCGCTTCTACGCATGCGCGAGACACCATTTTGAGCTTCTGTGCATGCGCGAGCGGCAAAACCCGAAAGTAACCCTTTCCGGTAAAAGATTTAACCCGAAGCATCTTTAACCCGAGGTATGACTGTAATAAAAAAGTGTTAGCCTTCAGTCAAAACTAATTTTTACTTTTAATTTTTAATTTTAACAGTCTGTATTTTAAGCTGATGTCCTGCTATTCTAGAAAGAAAATGAGAAAGGCAACAATTATAGCCCTATTCTCATTTCCAAACCGTGAGGGGAGGGGTGGTGGTGAGATTTTGGCCTCTGGCCTTGTCCTTCTGCCTCCCCAACCTCTGTGTATTCAGTGGAAAGTGTGGCTGGACCCCAGTTATGCATGAAAACTCTTTCATGCGATTGGAAAGCCTCTGTGATTGGGGTCCTCCGTGGTGTGCGCACAGAGCCAATGCACGTGCGGTTTCCATGTGCACATCGCTCTTCCACCACTTCCATCAAACACATGAGGGTCTGGGGCAAAGCCAGTGGGTACGACCAGTGGCGTAGCGTGGGTTGTCAGCACCCGGGGCAAGGCAAGTAATTTGCACCCCCTAACCCATGGATTTGCCCCCCCCTAACCCGTGGATTTGCGCCCCCTAACCCTAACCCCACGGTGTTGCGCCCGGTGCGGCCGGCCCCCCCCTGCACCCCCCACGCTACGCCACTGGGTACGACCCCACTCTTCTCAGTGGGAATAGTGCTGCTGTGCAGTCGGTGTGTGACTTACATGCGCAAGGAATCAGGTGGGGAGAAATGCCGTCTTTATACAGAAGGTTTGCAATGCCCAGGTTATATTGCTGAAACACATATCCTACTCTTGAATTATAAGCATAACAGCGTGGTTACAAGTACTAATTTCCTTAATAAAGGGGCTTTCCCTTCCCCTTTTAAAAAACAAAACAAACACACCCCGTAAATTCTATAAATAAAGTCGTAAGTGCTTCATTTAAGGGAATATTTCTTTGGCTGCTGTGGGTGCTTGCGAGTGGCTTAGCTGCAGAGGCTAAAAGGGGTATGGGCCTACAATTAGCGTTAATCTCAGCACGGAACTCGACCGATAGTTCATACTGTTGACGGTCAGCAACTCCAGGTCAATGATATGTTCTCGAGGTCCCGTTAACGGTTTCACCAACACAAGCATTGCGCTCACAGAGCTTGTTTGCTGAAAGAAAATAAGGAATTGGAAGTTATCACCTGGAAATGTCTGGCTCCACCCCACCCACCTGGAAGTAAGTTTCAAAGAGCAGTGTTTTCACTGACTTATGGATAGGGATGTTAGAGAGTGGAAATTGCCAATGTTCACTTATTTGCCCCATGTCTGGAATGAACATTTGTCCAGCAAAATAATCGGTACTCTTGCTGCTGATGTCTGCAAACAATAGGTAATAGATTACTTTCCCCTCCCTAAGCATCGCACTTCCTTTGCACTGAAATGGTGCAGGATAATGTAATGATAATTATGTAAAATTCTCCCGCAGCAGAGAGTGAGACAAATAATGTCGTCTTTGACGGAAGCTGAACTGCAGCAGAACAGCCCCAAGGCTGCATGCGACAAACGGCCTCGGTCCAGTATACCTGAAGGAGCGTCTCCACCCCCATCGTTCTACCTGGACACTGAGGTCCAGTGCCGAGGGCCTTCTGGCGGTTCCCTCGCTGTGAGAAGACAAATTACGGGGAACCAAGCTAAGCAGTTGGCTCCTTACCTCTCTCGCCCTGACCTAGCCATTGTGATCCACGCGACGGTCACCTCCAGGCTTGACTATTGTAACTCGCTCTACGTGGGGCTGCCCTTGAGACTGACCCAGAAACTCCAGCGGGTGCAGAATGCCGCGGTGAGACTCCTTATGGGGTCTTCGCTGCGAGATCATATTCATCCGGTACTATACCAGCTGCACTGGCTCCCGGTGGAGTACAGGATCAGGTTTAAGGTGCTGGTTTTAACCTTTAAAGCCCTATGCGGCCTAGGACCCTCGTACCTACGGGACCGCCTCTCCTGGTATGTCCCACAGAGATATTTACGGCCTGCAAATAAAAACATCCTGAAGATCCCAGGCCACAGAGAGGTTAGGCTGGCCTCAACTAGAGCCAGGGCTTTCTCGGCCGCGGCTCCAATCTGGTGGAACGCTCTGTCACAAGAGACTAGGGCCCTGCGGGACCTGACATCTTTCCGCAGGGCCTGCAAGACAGAGCTGTTCCACCAGGCCTTTGGTCAGGGCGCAGCCTGACCCCCTCCTCTGGCAATCTGCACAGAATTTTGCTTAATGGTTGCCATCAATTTGATTTTAATTTGATTTTAATTAATTTTATAATGAATGTTTTTAGAATGTTGGATTATTTTAATTGTTGTTCGCCGCCCTGAGCCCAGCTTCGGCTGGGGAGGGCGGGATATAAATAAAATTTATTATTATTATTATTATTAACCAGGCAGAGGGCCTTCTCGGTAGTGGCACCCGCCCTGTGGAACACCCTCCCACCAGATGTCAAAGAGAACAACAACTACCAGACTTTTAGACGACATCTGAAGGCAGCACTGTTTAGGGAAGCTTTTAATGTTTGAGGCATTATTGTATTTTAATATTGTGTTGGAAGCAGCCCAGAGTGGCTGGGGAAACCCGGCCAGATGGGCGGGGTATAAATTATAAATTATTTATTATTATTATTATTATTATTATTAAGAACACATGTTGGAATGAAAATCAATACCTTCTTACCCTCCCAGCTGCAGAGCTGAATTCATTTTATTTTTTTCAAATACAGTGGTGCCTCGCAAGACGAAATTAATTCGTTCCACGAGTTTTGTCGCCTTGCGATTTTTTTCGTCTTGCGAAGCACGGTGTCGGGAAAGTTTTGGAAAAGCTTCAAAAATCACCAAAGTCTTTAAAAACCTCAAAAAAGGCTACCACACCGCGTTGCTCCTCAAAGTCAAGTCGCAACTGTATTAACGGTGTTAAGAAAAAGGAAACAAACTTGCAAGACGTTTCCGTCTTGCGAAGCAAGCCCATAGGGAAAACCGTCTTGCGAAGCAGCTCAAAAAACGAAAAACCCTTTCATCTAG
Organism: Podarcis pityusensis; assembly: GCF_964106645.2. Classification (NCBI taxonomy): domain Eukaryota; kingdom Metazoa; phylum Chordata; class Lepidosauria; order Squamata; family Lacertidae; genus Podarcis; species Podarcis pityusensis. Next base: position 111,920,881 of record NC_138026.1, read on the forward strand.
CGGGTTTTTCGTCTTGCGAGGCATTCGTCTTGCGAGGTACCACTGTATCCCTAAAGCTGCTCCGGGCTGGCAGGGCGGTGTGAGAAGGATGCAACAGCCATGTGCCTTCAAGCCTAACCTCCCCCTCGCTTTGCGAGGCTGGGATCGAAGGGCGCGTGACTGTTGCGTCCTCCTCATCCCACCCATGGGCGTCAGGGTGCAGGTGAGATTCGCCTGCCAAGGGTTGCATCAGGCAGCTGGGCTCTCACCTGTGGGGGGACAGGTGGGGCAGCGTGGCCCTTCTTGTCTCTGGTGGGGGTGGTGCTCTGGCAGTGTTGGCAGCGAGGGCTGGGCTGGCACAGCGAGCTTCATTCATGTGCCGGCCCAGGAGCCGGCAAACCGCACTATGCTGCTGCCCTTATGGGAGCTTTATGGAAACCCAGGCGAGCCGAGTCAAATTTTGTAAGCGGAACTTGGCGAAATACTCACTCTCAGGACGAAGTCTCCGTTCTCATTTCCAGATTTGATCCGGAACGTGTTAATGGTATTGGGGTAAATGGTGGTCGCCTGGATTTGGAAGATATCGGACGGAGTCGTTCTTTCTGAGCGGATGCTCATGTATTTGTGCACAATGGAGTATGGAAGGTCTCGGCAAAGGGGGTTGGACACCGGGCAAACGCAGCGACTGTAAGACAAACCACAACGACTGAAAAACAAACTCCTCGCACCTGTGGGCTTTGCAGCTCTGAACGTTGCAAATGAGGCTTTGCTAAAAGATCTCTTAGCGGTTCCCCTTACTTTTCAGACGACAGCACGTAAGGCTCTTGGCAAGGGTTCCTCGGGTAACAGCGGTATCCGCCGTGATAGTTCCAGCACATTTCGTCCTCCCGGCATTCATGGCCCACTTCACATTCATTGATATCTAAGAGAGGAATGTGAAAGAAGTGAACCTTTAGAGCTTTGCTGACAGAACCCTTGAACTATTATAATTTAGATAGGTCTTTGTACAGTCATACCTCAGGTTACTGATGCTTCGGGTTGTGCAACTTCCAGTTGCGCACTGCGCCAAACCCGGAAGTACCGGATCGGGTTACTTCCAGGTTTTGGAGCTTGTGCATGCGTCAAAGTGCTAAATCGCGTTTTGCGCATGTGCAGAAGTGCCAAATCACGACCCGCGTATGCGCGGGTCGCAAGTTGTGAACGCTGCGGGTTGTAAACGTGCCTCCTGCATGGATCACGTTTGCAACCCGAGCATCCACTGTACTTGAATCTGCAGCAGATAGCTGTCTCTACTAAGCCGGCAGTAGAAAACTTCCAGCCCTGTGGCCTGATTATTTATTTATTCATAAAATTGATATACTGCATGATTGTAAATAAAACATAAAAGCAGTTTATCCGCCCCCAAGATATAATTATCACTACAAATTTTACAGCCGCAATTTAAAACAGACGAAAAGTTAAAACTGCAATAGAATAGGCCAAAAAAAAAAAAATCAAAACTTGTACAAACTTTGTAAGTGTTTGGGTAGGCTCGTCTAAGTATAAATGTCTTCAGCAGGTGCTGAAAAGGATGCACTAAACGACTTGGTTCTTACAAATGTGGAATAAGTTTTAGGTGGCACTTGTAGAAGTCCCAATTCTACCGATCGAAGCGGTCGAGGGTAAGGTGATCTCGTATGTAAACCGGTCCCAAGTTGTAAAGGGCTTGATATGCCAATAGTAACACCTTGAACATGCCCCCTGTAGCAGATTAGCAGTTCAGTGCAAATTTTTTGAGCGCAGGTGATTTAAAACTATCTAATCCCTGCTCCTGCCAACCTAGCAGTTCGAAAGCACATCAAAGTGCAAGTAGATAAATAGGTCCTGCTCCAATGGGAAGTTAAACGGCGTTTCCGTGCGCTGTTCTGGTTGGCCAGAAGTGGCTTAGTCATGCTGGCCACATGACCCGGAAGCTGAACACCGGCTTCCTCGGCCAATAAAGTGAGATGAGCACCGCAACCCCAGAGTCGGTCACGACTGGACCTAATGGTCAGGGGTCCCTTTATGTTTACTTTAATCAATCCATAATTAAAATATGAAATGACATTAAAACATCTTTAATTAAACGGAACAGTTTAAAAATGCAACAAAACAGTTAAAAAACCCCTGTTAAAACAATGTCATCATAAGTTCAGATCCAGGAGAATGCTTGCCTAAACCGGAGCCAGTGGCATGCCAATACTGATGACTTCTCTTATTTTAGAAGGACGTGCATTCCACAACCCTGATGACGGCGCTGAGAAAGCTTGCCTGTGTGTTACCACAAGCCGATGATCTCCAGGCTGGGGCAAAACTAACCTGATATCACTGGATGTCATAACGACGTAAGGTGGGTGGTGGCTCCTCCTGTCAAAGGTCTTGTCCACACTTCTGCTTGCTCCGTGCTTTCCGGGCTTGGGTATGAGTGGTTGTTCATTTGTCCCACCACTTTCCCCAGAAAAACCCGCTCTTTACTGCTGAATCGGAACAAACGCTAATCCACAGAATAGCCGATTGCCATTTGTTCTGATTCAGCAGTAAATCAGTGGGACAAGTGGAAGTGTGGACAAGGGAAGGTTCTAGCCCATGAGTCAGAACCAGTTGCCCACCAAGTCACCTGGCTTCTGTTAGCAAATCTTGGGGTTCTAGTGAAAAAATAGAGTAGACCCCAAAGTCTGGAACCTGCCCACCTGTCACGTATAGCTGCCAGCCTCATGCATGCAGGACTTCCATTCATCTTAAACCAGGCCTACACAGAGCCCACCAGTCATGTACTGTGGTCTGTAAGATGCTTAATATCTCCTCCACCTCTTCCTGGATCTTTGCTGTTCCCTACAGGGAGTGAAGAAGGGTCATCTGTCTCCTGCTTTGCTGTGCTGGTGGCAAGTTGCACAGGGGACATTTTGCACTGCCCATGTTGAAGAGATTTACAGGAAGAATCCTGAGACAATGACAGACTCTTTAGAAATGGTTGAAAAAAGGTTCTACGAGTTGATGGAGGATGAAAACCATGGACGATTGTCTTAACAAAGTCGGTAAAGGGATACTATGCAGTATATAGAAGGTGTGGTTCTTCCTACCCCACAGATCAATATTGGTTTATATGTTAGAATCAAGGCGGCAGGAGTGCCACAAGAGAAATATGCTTACCTTGACAGTTTCTGCCTCTGATTAACTGGTAACCATCTGGACACAGGCAAGAATACCTCCCTGGTTCATTGACACATTGATACATACAAATGTAGTTCGAAGTTCCGCATTCGTTGACATCTGTAAAACAGAGACATCTGCTAGACGCCATATTTTCCTCCGGTTTGTTTGTTTTTTAACAAAAAACTTGCAATTTATTTATTTGACTTCTATATTTATACGACTTCATCATCAGATGCCAGGGCGGTTCATAAGATAAAAATACAAAGCAACAGATTGAGGGCAGGGAGCATTGGCCAATGAAATCTGGGGTCTGAAGTCCAATCAGAGTGAAGGCAACGCTTCTGCCTCTTATTCTGGCATCTTGTGTTTAATTTCTTTTTTTAAAAAACCACACCCAGTAACAGGGTCTTCACCATCTGAGACATGTGCAGGCATCAAAAAGGGGGAAAAGAAAAGGGGAAAAGTCACCAGGGCTTTTGACCCCAGAAAAGCTCCTGCCATTTGAAGTGGGGGGGAAATTGCTAGTAAATGTTTTGCTCAGTTTTAACTGTGGGTTGAATCCAGTTAAGTCACTGCATGAGGGGAAGAGCTTCTGCTTAGACAACAGAACTTCCTCTCCCCCCTTTCATCTATATCCTGACCCACAACATCTATTCTGAAGGGTTCAAGGAAACCATGAAGTGGATTTAGAGTGTTTGTGTGTGAGGTGAGGAGAGGGACAGGAAGTTCTCCTGCACATGCAGAAGTCACTTCATTCATGCAACGACTCTGCTGGATACAACCCTATAAGAGTTATAGGGTTAGGACAAAAAGCTCTTCCTGTTCTGTTATATCTCACAGAGCGGGATTCAACTAAGTTGTTGACTGCACAGAAGGAGGTCTGCTTGTGCAACAGGATTGCCCCCCTTCTCTGCCCCTCTGCATCCCCAAAATATGCTCTGGAGGGTTGGGGGAACCCCCAAGCCAGGTGACTCACAGATAAACCCTCTTGAACTTTTCCCCCACAATGCACCACTTTTTAAGAGGCAAAATGCTGCCACCCCACCGTTTTCGCAACCCGAGCACAGGCCTTTGAGATGGACTCAATATTATTTCTGGTATTTGGGAACATTTAACCAGAGATGCCAGGGAATAAGCTTGTGACGTTGTCCTTGTTTTCACATCACTTCAAACCATAGTTAAAATAAGCCATGGTTTAATGTGCCTGTGCTGTGGAAATCACATTCGGCCCTGTCCTGCTGCTGCACTGCCAGGAAACAAACCATGGCCTGGCATAATAATAATAATAATAATAATAATAATAATAATAATATATATTATTTATACCCCGCCCATCTGGCTGAGTTTCCCCAGCCACTCTGGGTGGCTCCCAGTCAAGTGTTAAAAACAGTACAGCATTAAATATTAAAAACTTCCCTGAACAGGGCTGCCTTCAGATGTCTTCTGAATGTCAGGTAGTTGTTTATCTCTTTGACATCTGACGGGAGGGCGTTCCACAGGGCGGGCACCACTACCGAGAAGGCCCTCTGCCTGGTTCCCTGTAATTTGGCTCCTCGCAGCAAGGGAACCGCCAGAAGGCCCTCGGCGCTGGATCTCAGTGTCCGGGCTGAACGATGGGGGTGGAGATGCTCCTTGAGGTATACAGGACCGAGGCCATTTAGGGTTTTAAAGGTCAGCACCAACACTTTGAATCGTGCTCGGAAACGTACTGGGAGTTATATCTGAACCAGGGCTCTTTGTTTCCTCAAGGAAACCATGAGCGGTAAGCTAAGAACAAACCATGGTTGCTGCTTGCGATTTGTTTTAAAAGAAGCAAAACACAGGGTTCAGATGCAACAGTAAACCAGAGTGTGGTTTGTTCTGCAGCACCATGGCAGGAGAGGAGCAACGGCACATGATTTCAGCAGCATGCACCACGTTCTCATTAAACTATAGTTTAACTATGGTTTAAAGTAGGGCTGGGAAACCTGTGGCCCTCCGGATGTTGCTGGACTACAGCTCTCATTGTCCCTGTTGATCAGTTGAGGCTGAAGGGAGTTGTAGTTTAACAACAACTGGGGGGCCACAGGTGCTTCACATGCAAACCAGACCATAGTGCATGCAAAGCCCATGTTCTGCAGAAGTCAGACACAATTCAGTGCAAAGTGAAGCCCCATCAGGATTGATTTCAGTGACTGCTTAGCTCGCCCTCTGAAATCAGTGGGATTTCCATGTGCTTAACCGTGGTTGTACCTGTGGCAGATGAAGGTGATGGACTACATGGAACTGGCGGAAATGACTGGCAGAATCCGAGACCAGGGAGAAGAGTTGGTGGAAGAAGATTGGAAGAAATTTAAAGTTTACTTACAGAAACATTGTAAAATTAAGGAATGTTAGAAGGATGTTGGAATGAAGTAATGTGGTTTTAGCAGAGATGCTGTAAAGGATTAAGAAAGAACAGATTGTTAAATGGTGAAAGGAGGGAAAGTAAAGTTACATTATATTAAGATAAAATAGAGGACAAAAACTGGAAAAGATGGAAAGGACTTGCTGAAATAGCTAATTGAACTAGAATACAAAAAAGGGAGGTGTGAGGAGGTCAAGGAAACAAGCAAATGAAAGATAAGTTATGGGAAGATTCATTGCATTTTTTCTTTTTTCTTTTTTTCTTTATTGTGATGTGATGTTCTGTTTTTGCTTAGTATGCTGTTTTCTATTTTTTCTTTTTGTAACCTTTCAAATCTTAATAAATATTATTTTTAAAAAAACCAAAAAAACCCCCGTGGTTGTACCTGATGACCGTGGATATTAAATGTTAGAAGACTGTTGATAAAACAAATGGGGACAGTTAAAAACCTCTGACTAGGATGATGGAGAATCTGGAGTCACTAATGTTTCTACCCCCATATTACTTGCACCGCCCAAAGTCAACTTACAAGCCTCCTACCATGTCCTTTGAGAACCACCAATGTGGCCAACAGTCACTCACCATCGCAATTCATTCTGTCCCGGCTTAATTCGAAGCCCTGATTGCACTGGCAGATGAAAGATCCGACCGTGTTGTAGCACAGTTGTGCACATGGGTTGCTGGTCTCACATTCATTTATGTCTAAAAAGGAAAGATGATAGGCCTTTACTTCATTTTTTCCCAATCTTAAAAATCAGTTTTTCACATTTCTGGAGCAATTTGTGATTTTTTAAAAAAAATCATCGTGCAAATTTGCCTGCATTTTAATGCAATTTTTTTTTAAAAAAATCCCAAACACATCTTTGTATGCATTTTCTCCCAATACACATATTTTTGCAATGCAAATTTCTCTAATAGAATGCATTTTGGTATATTATCTCTTCTAATTGAGATACACTTTACCCTAGCATACGAATTTTTGTACACATTACCTGGCTTGAGAAGAACACTGCAAAATTCATAGAACTGCGAATGTTGAAGGAGAGCTGTGTTTTGGTTTGCGTATTATTTCAGAGAGTTTAATTTAGTAGTTTGCCTTTAAATGTGAACTGAATCAAATTTCTGCCCCAGCCTTACTCTTCACACAAAGCTGGGTCTTCTCTCACGTTGTATTTAGGCAAATTCACCAGACGGTCCAGGTAGGCTTAACTTTGCAGAGTCAAGACAATTTATGTAGGATTGATGTACCTAGGAAATGACAGTCAAGGTGCCTGGGTCCTATCTGACAGAGGTCCCCCGCTATTCTGTTATCATTTATTAACCCTGGAGGTGGTGCCTAGTATTGTATGCATTGAAACGGCGGACTTTATCACCAGAGGAAAGAGACTACACAGAGAATTGTGTGACTCACTCAAATGAATGGGAACGTCCATATTAGTGGACATTTCATTTCACAAAATGTATATATCGCTTACTAGTTCTAAAGACCTCGAAGAAAGTTTGCAGTAGGCAATCCAAAATATGGATTGAAGGCACCAATAAACACAACCCTTAAAAACAAATCGCATGAGAAAAGTGTAGATTAAAACCCAGAAACATTTCAAAACACTGATACTTACTAACATAATGTACCAAAAGTACAGAGAAATTTTCAGCAGGCATCAAAAACCATCTGGTGTCCAGGTGGATCTTGGACCGACCCTGACTCTTCTGTAAATTTGGCATTTTAAGTTTATGTTGTGGTTTAATAGGGCTCTCAACTTCTATGGATGTTAGCTTATGTAACTACTGTTAAACTTCTGTGATGATAAGATATAAACAAATCCGAATCTATGTACTTTTCTGTTGCTTCTTTAAATTAACATTTCTATGATCAAACGTTTTAGGGAAGTTTTTAATGTTTGATGTTTTATTGTGTTTTTAATATTTCGTTGGGAGCTACCCAGAGTGGCTGGGGAAACCCAGCCAAATGGGCGGGTATAAGTACAGTGGTGCCTCGCAAGACGAAATTAATCCGTTCCACGAGAGTCTTCGTCTAGCGGTTTTTTCGTCTTGCGAAGCAACCCTATTAGCGGCTTAACGGATTAGCGCTATTAGCGGTTTAGCGGCTATTAAAGGCTTAAAGGCTTAGGGGATTAGCTGCTAAAAGGCTATTAAAGGCTATTAAAGGCTTAGCAGATTAGATAAGGGGGGGGGAAAGCGAAAAAAAAATCTCTAGACTCGCAAGACATTTTCGTCTTGCGAAGCAAGCCCATAGGGAAATTCGTCCTGCGAAGCAACTCAAAAACGGAAAACCCTTTCGTCTAGCGGGTTTTCCGTCTTGCGAGGCATTCGTCTTGCGGGGCACCACTGTAAACAAATATTTAACTTATATGCAGAATTCATCATGCGAAAGGCTGGGCTAGATGAATCCCAAGTCGGAATCAAGATTGCTAGAAGAAATATCAACAACCTCATATATGCAGATGACACAATCTTGATGGCAGAAAGTGAGGAGGAATTAAAGAACCTTTTAATGAGGGTGAAAGAGAAGAGCGCAAAATATGGTCTGAAGCTCAACATCAAAAAAACGAAGATCATGGCCACTGGCCCATCACCTCCTGGCAAATAGAAGGGGAAGAAATGGAGGCAGTGAGATTTTACTTTCTTGGGCTCCATGATCACTGCAGATGGTGACAGCAGTCACGAAATTAAAAGACACCTGCTTCTTGGGAGAAAAGCAATGACAAACCTAGACAGCATCTTAAAAAGAAGAGACATCACCTTGCCAACAAAGGTCCGTATAGTTAAAGCTATGGTTTTCCCAGTAGTGATGTATGGAAGTGAGAGCTGGACCATAAAGAAGGCTGATCGCTAAAGAATTGATGCTTTTGAATTATGGTGCTGGAGGAGACTCTTGAGAGTCCCATGGACTGCAAGAAGATCAAACCTATCCATTCTGAAGGAAATCAGCCCTGAGTGCTCACTGGAAGGACAGATCCTGAAGCTGAGGCTCCAATACTTTGGCCACCTCATGAGAAGAGAAGACTCCCTGGAAAAGACCCTGATGTTGGGAAAGATTGAGGGCACAAGGAGAAGGGGACGACAGAGGATGAGATGGTTGGACAGTGTTCTCGAAGCTACCAGCATGAGTTTGACCAAACTGCGGGAGGCAGTTCCACAGGGTGGGTGCCACTACTGAGAAGGCCTGACAAACAGGATCCCTTTTAAAAGATGAAGATGATTTTTTTTTAAAAAAGACCTAAATCAGGAACATTTTGGGGGCACCTTTAAAAATTAAAAATAATGTGGACAACCTATCTGAAAAAATGGGGAGTTTCAAGGATAGTGGACTAATTTATCCAATGCAGCTGCTATGCTAGTTTCCTTCTATGCTTGAGAGAAATGCTGTGAGTTCTTTTGTTTTAAATATGACAACTTGCCTTCACTAGGCTTGTTCAGCACCAACCCTAACACTGAGCTACAGCTGCTCTGATTTGCTCAGACGTACGGTGGATTCTGTGGTTGCTGTAATGCAGTTAGAACTGTCAAGGATATGACAAGGTTTGAGGCTGCCTTTAAATCACACAAAATTAAATGCAAAATCCATTTTACATTGTCTTTTGCTTTCTATCGAGAACGTCTGGTATTATGCTTCAGGGGAAGGAAAAACAATATCCAAATTCCTGCGCCATGAGAAATGGAAGTCAAGTGTCATAAATCATGTTATGCAAATTAATACTAAAGTATGCAGCTGTGCTAAAGTAAGTATTCTGGCTTTTGAGGGTTTTTTTTAAAGCAGTGAAAGTTAATTGAACATGTACAACAGGAGTAAAGGTAAAGGGACCCCTGACCATTAGGTCCAGTCGTGGCCGACTCTGGGGTTGCGGCGCTCAACTCGCTTTATTGGCCTTATTCACTTAACAATTTATTGGCCGAGGGAGCCGGCGTACAGCTTCCGGGTCATGTGGCCAGCATGACTAAGCTGCTTCTGGCGAACCAGAGCAGCGCACGGAAACGCCGTTTACCTTCCTGCTGGAGCGGTACCTATTTATCTACTTGCACTTTGACGTGCTTTCAAATTGCTAAGTGGGCAGGAGCTGGGACTGAGCAATGGGAGCTCACCCCGTCACGGGGATTCGAACCGCCGACCTTCTGATCGGCAAGTCCTAGGCTCTGTGGTTTAACCCACAGCACCACTCGCGTCCCTACAACAGGAGTGGGGGACCTCATTTTCATCTGTCAAATGTACTCCTCTAAGACACTCAGGAATCTCCCAGGCCACACCCCTTCTTTCCAGGCCACACCCTCATTGTCCCCTCCATGCCCTCTTTGAATGCTTTTGCCTCACTGGAATGTGCCTTCCACTAGCTGCCTGGATGGGAAGAGCTGTCTGTAGAATCCTCTAACTTATGTAGGGCTGAAATGTAGCCTTATATACTATTCACCTGGCACATGGTCTCTGAAAGGGTGCCCATGAAGCAAACCTGCCCCCAGAATGCAAAAGGTCCCCTACCTGATGGAAATCACAGCAGGGGTAAGGGAGCGATAATAACATACGACATTGTCCCTAGATAGGAGGACCATTAAAGTGACAGGCAGGATCAAGTTAGGTTCTCATTGATTTCCATAGCAATGGCTTATGCACGTGCTTAAACTCTGATATTACAATGTGTTGTTGTTGTTGTTTATTGTTGGGACTTCAAAGTTGAAATCTGAAAATGGAGGCCTCGGCCCAGTATACCTGAAGGAGCGTCTCCGCCCCCATCATTCTGCCCGGACCCTGAGGTCCAGCTTCAATGGCCTTCTGGCGGTTCCCTCCCTGCGAGAAGTGAAGTTACAGGAAACCAGGCAGAGGGCCTTCTCGGTAGTGGCGCCCGCCCTGTGGAACACCCTCCCCTCAGATGTCAAGGAAATAAACAACTATCTGACTTTTAGAAGATAATTGAAGGCAGCCCTGTTTAGGGAAGCTTTTAATGTTTGATGTTTTATTGTGTTTTTAATATTCTGTTGGAAGCTGCCAAGAGTGGCTGGGGAAACCCAGCCAGATGGGCAGGGTAGAAATAATAAATTATTGTATTATTATTATTATGCACAAAATTCATTGGTATTCCTCCAGCCGAGCTGGCAGCCACCATTTTTCTTTTCCAAGGAATTCCTGGAACAATACTATGTTGGGGTGCATTGGGATTAGCATTCTTAGACATTAAAATGGCAATCCTCAGGTGAAGAGAGCGCTGATGAGTGTTCCACGCCCCACCAATGCCTACCACACCCCAGAAGATGAAAAGACAACATTCCATTCTCTTTCAAAATCAACCCCATTCTAAATCAGCCAAAACTTCTCTTTTGATAACCTTTGGCACAGCTTTGGCTAAAATTGGGAACCCTTTGAACTATGCGTTGTTGTCTCATGTGATGAGACACCACTATTTTTATATAAAAAAGACCCACCACCTTAATAGCTAGGATACTGTCTTTCTAAAAAATACTAAATAAAAAAAAGAGGGATGGGTGAATCTGACAATTGGGGTTTGTCTTAGTTTCTAATTTTTCTCCAATTTTAAGTTCTGTTCTCTATATCAGTTTTTTTTTAATATAAAGCCTTCATGAAAATTCATCAGCATTTCAGTACAAATTTATCATAATTTACACATATTTGCATGCAATTTTGTCTTCTATACACGTTCTCGCAGTTATGTACCCTAACATAATTGATTTCTATATGTTGTTTGAATATATGCATTTATATGTACACCTTACCTTAGTATGTACATTTTTACAAGCCTTTTATTTGGCTGGAGAACAGCATTGCAAAATTCGGAGAAGTCCAAATTTCAAAACCTGGCTGTGTTTCAGTTTACGTATTGTTTTGGAATGTGCTAGTTAGGTAGGTTCACCTTCTAATGTGAACTGAATGGACTCTCCCCCATCCCTAATTAAAACACACAGCACGACACACCTATTACCTACAACCTATGACTTGAGTGGAATCTTGCATCCAAACTGGCTGACTTTTTGAAGGAATGTGTTTCAGACCATTTTTATTCAGGGTTTTTTGTTTTTTTAAAGTCATCGATTTTGCTGTGGTCCCATCCCTCTTTGCTTCACAGATGGCTCATTTCTTGTAACCAACAATTGCTCTGTATATTTTAATAGCGATGACTAACACGGCCGTATTTGTTTTGTCGGAGTTGCTGTTTCTACTTTTAATAGGTTTGGTTTTATGGTCCTAGCACCAGGCCTGGTTGTCCAGAACATTTTCTTGATTAGTGGAGGATGAATTTAATAAGAACGAAACACCTGTTGTTAGATTTGTCTGCCAGGTTCCACAAGTTTGAAAGAATGGCAGACCACAACATCAACACAACTCCTGCGAGCCAGAAGAAAACTCAGTTCAGTCAGTCACATAAGACCCACAAAAAGAGCCTTGTTGAGTCAGGTCAATGACTCAGCTACTTTAGCATCCTCTTCTCAATTTCGCCCTCACCCCTGTGAATAAGAATTACCCCCAGACAACTAGGCATGGACACTGCTGCAAAATTCAGTTCCCCACAACTTTTAGACCAGGGGTCTGCAAACTTTTTCAGCAGGTTGCCGGTCCACTGTCCCTCAGACCTTGTGGGGGGCTGGACTATATTTTGAACAAAATAAAATGAACGAATTCCTATGCCCCACAAATAACCCAGAGATGCATTTTAAATAAAAGCACATATTCTAATGTAAAAACATCAGGCAGGCCCCACAAATAACCCAGAGATGCATTTTAAATAAAAGGACACATTCTACTCATGTAAAAACACACTGATTCCCGGACCGTCCGCCGGTCGGATTGAGAAGGCGATTGGGCCGGATTCGGCCCCCAGGCCTTAGGTTGCCTACACATGTTTTAGACAAAAGGGAACATCTGTGCTGTTAACCCCTGTCAGCCTGCCTGAGAAGACCTGGCTGAAAGTTCAGCTAGTTTCTGCAAAGGACCCCATTCACTCTCCTCAGAGAGATGGAGTAGCAAAGCAGAAGCTGTCCCTAACTGTTTGAGACCAGGAATGTAAGCAGGTAAGGACTCCTATCACGAGGAAATGGCTCCAGTAATATCCCCATCAAACCCTATCCAAGTCAGGAGACAGGTTCTTGACCTGTGTATGCTTAATTGTTGCTGATGAAGAAACAGTTTGGGAGATGAGGAAGCTGCCTGATACTGAGTCAGACCATTGGTCCATTTAGCTCAGGGGTCTTTCCCAGCCCTACCTCAAGATGCTGGAAGTAAAAACTATAGGCTCATAGTCCAGTAGAACTTTGTACTCACACCATCCTTTGAAGGTGCTATACGAGTCAACTGCTCCTTAGTGTATCTCACCAGGACAGAACCTGAGACTTCTGGGAGAGTCACAACCTGCACTTGGCTTAACTCAGGGCGATGTCCTGTGTTACATGAACAGAGTTCCCTTTGCTCTCTTCCCTTCTAGAGCTCCCATGCTGTAGATTTGAGGGACACGCAGAGGACTGCAAGGGGAAGGGGAAGAAGGGGAAGTTCCATAGTGCAAGTCCAGATGGGCAGAACGGGATATCACCTTTGGTGTGCCTTGTCCTAGAGGAGGGCACCAGAAAGTGTTCTCTCATACTGTCTGGTATGCTGGTTTGACAGCCATGGACAGAAAGTCCCTTCAGAGGGTGGTGAAGATAGCACACAATATCATGGGCTGTCCCCTGAGTCCGCTAGATGTTACCTCAGGAGACTGTTGCCTCAGAAGAGCGAGGAACATTCTCAGGGATGACTCACACCCTGGCCAGCACCTTTTTAATCTCCTGCCCGAGAAGCATGATAAGCCTCACCAACAGGTTAAAGAACAGTTTCTACCCGTGGGCTGTGAGGCTGCTGAATGGAAGACAGCAACATTGCAGCTGATGTTCGGGGTTGGTGGTCATACGACAACACACAGTGTGTATCAAGGACTGAGAGATTGTGGGGGACTCATTTAATCTCACTGTAAACAAGTGGTACAGTGACAATAAAGTATTTCTATTTCAGTTCCTCTGGTGGGGAATCTGTCATGCTCCTTCTGGGGCAGTTCTGCAGCTCCTAGAAGTTGTCAGCATGTGACAGTGGCCACACCCCAGGAAACGGCTTTGACTGGCTGGCTAAACCAGGTGAGAGTTAGCGACATCCTCTGTATGTGAAGACAGGCTAGGGCAGATTGACCGGATGAGACCAAGAGGGGGTTCAACAGTCAAGAAGGCGGTTTCTGCACATGCTGTAGAGGGAAGTGAGGCACAGATGGGGCTTGTCAACCTAAGAAGGTAGCCCATCTAGGAGAAGGAAAACTCTGATCCTAAACCTCCGCTGCCTTGTGGGACATCTTCAGGAGAAGAAAAGGCTAAGGAGCAAAACCTATACAAAACTGGAGTCCCTAAGTTGGTTGGATGGTGCCTTGCACGCCTCCTTCTGGCAACTCCTGCAGCCAAGCTGGTGCCAAACATATTGCTCTGTGTTTTTTTGGCCCAGATCAGGGAGGCTGAGAGGGGTTTCTCGTTGTCTTGGCAGCCCAGGACCTCCATACACACTGCCTAGGCTTGTGCCCTGATGCACACCCAATTGTCTCTTGAGACAGGGATGCCAACAATCAGTATGTTGTCCCATTGGCTAGCTTAGCCAATGGTCGAGGATGATGGGAGTTGTAGTCCAATAACATCAGGGCCCCCAAAGTTGAAAAACACTGTCTTACAGTACTGTCTTCTTGACTGCTTCATGGATAACATAATTCCCAGGGAAGGGGAAAGCAGAGACAAGTTGGCATGGGACTTCCGGGTTGGCGCCATCGCCGAATGGCGGACTCCCTCCGAGCTCCGGAGGGAGCCTGCTCGGCAGGGGCTGGGTCCTACCGCACCGGCAATGCGGGGACCCTTAAAAACCACGGCCACGGGGGCCGTGGACATGGAGACTCGGCTGGCACCGCTAGCGCCCTCCCGACTCGTGAAGGAGCCTTTTTAAAGGCTACGGATCGGGTGCCGGGGAGAAGCGTGGTGCTTTGAGTCCTCTGCTATCCCTGCCGAGCGCAGCCGCATGCCATCCGGCGGAGAGCGCTGACTTCTTCCATTGAAAATTCGGACTTCTTAACAACAACCCGTGAGTAATTTGGAAACCGGGTTTAAAAGGAGAAAAAAAAGAATTTTTTTTTTGGATTGGACACGAGCGGGGGGGGATCCAAAAAGGAAGTCAGTCCCCCCCCCTACTGTAAACCTTCCAAAACAAGGACGGGGAAACCAAGGTCCAAAAAGATTTGTATTGCTGATAAAAACTAAGAATTCCACGATGGGGAACTATAAGAACTGTGCTGGAGGAAGAATTGAGGGTGAAGAAACGTAACCCCCCCCCCCCTGGGAACCGGGGTGATTGAAGAGAGAGCCTGGTGAAAAGAGTCGGAGATTTTGACAGCTGTCAAAGTAGCTGTCAAAGTCGGAAAGCAGAGAGGATTTTATTATGAGAACTTTGCTGGTTAAATTTGTTACAATTTGCTACAACTCGTTAAAACTTGGATACAAAATGGCGAAAACATGGATAACAATCGGACTTTTGGACTAGAGAAAACAAAGTTACAACAATCCCCCTAGAGGAGTTTCGGGACATTACAAAGATGGTCGTAAGTGGAAAAATACCATTGGAATTTTACAGGACTGGTTATCTTCTGGGAAAGCTGCAAAACGGAAATAATATTTTGTCTACAGGGTGTTCAGCTAAAGGAGACAATAGAATTTTCTATTGAAGAAAGGAAGGGACTGAACGCAAGTTTTTGTTCCTGAATAACAATAATCCCTGCAGATTCACTAAGCTTCTGAATTAGAACGTTTTAGCAGCGGAACAAGAGGAAATTGGACTACAATTTGGAAAGAACAATGGGGGGAGTTTTATTTTATTAAAGATCTGAAGTTAAGTGTTTTTAAAAATAACTATAAAAAGAAAAAGCCAGCAAGGAGTTGGGGGAAATAGGTGATTTATGGACTTTAAGAATTCCCGGCGGATAACATGGTTTGGTGGTCAGGGGGAAATTAAACCGGGGACGGGGGGGGAGAACTAAAATCCAAAGGCTTGTTAACTTCTTTCTTTCTTTGAACTGGCTCTTTTTCATTTATTATATTTTTTATTTCTTATTTCTGATATTTCTATTGTGTGGGGTGTCCTTATCATTAAAAAAAGGGAAATTGTGGAATGAAAATGGGGTGGGCTCTGGGGAGAGAACTTTTGTTTTTTATTAGGGGTATTGATGAGGAGTGTATAAATTTTAAATTTGAATAATGGTCTAAACAAATTAAGTTTCAATTAGAACTGAGAGCTTGTGGAGCCAACAATATGAAATGGGAATATGGTAGGGGTGGGGGAAGGGGGGAGTCCCAGAAAGTGGATCTATGAAAATAAGGCTTTGAATGTACTTTAATCTTTACTTTCTGTATTTCTGAAAATCTTAATAAATATCATTAAAAAAAAAAAAAAAGAGACAAGTTGGCATGGAGGCCAAAGCTGAATGGAGAATTCCTCTCTCCTCTCAAAATTGGGTCGGGATATGTGTCGCCCTCTATCAATCACACTTGTTAGGCCTGTGAGAATTATTCTTCATTTCTCTTAGGAAATGTTGGTGGCATTTTAGCATGTAGCAAACTTTTCCAGAAATCCTATTGTGGTTTTTAAATGCTGGATTCCAGCATCTTCCCCACTTGCCCCCCTCACCCCCCATGCAATTTTTGGTGAGGGGTAGGTCTATAAATAATTGCTATAAGAAACACATACTGATAAAGCTTCTCAGCATGCAGGCAGTTTAAGATTTATCTGGAGCTGTTTATTACCCTGGAGACCTGTTCTTTTAAAATTCCACTTCGTTTATGACATGAGCCTTTGAGACCAGTAGATCATTTTGCAATGCTCAGGGGCAGCAACCGCATTGCAAAATGGTGAGATTTATTTCTCCTCAGTGCAATGTTGGGGGGTCCGTTTTATATCCATCTTAAGAGAATTATCAGAGGGCACAGAAATGTAAAAAACTTGCCGGAATTTCAAATGTAAAGTTTAGGTATGTGACCCCGTAGCGAACCCTGTTTTGCATTATTAACTTTTTACTACCTACTACCTACCACCTACTACAGAGTGTAACTTCTAGTAGGTACAGATTTCCTCCTGAGTGTAAAGCTTCTTCCCCAGATCACTAACTCTCCAACATTTGAGAGACCAATTTTCTCAGAGGTCTTTGGCTCTGAGAAAAAGGTGATTTATTGGTTATTGTTTGGATATAAATAGCTGAAACAACACTATTTATTAATAATTCCTAGCAACAAGCCCGCCAGCTGGCAGAACTATTAATGGGACTGTAGTAGTAGTAGTAATAATAATAATAATAATAATTTATTTATTTATTTATGCCCCGCCCATCTGGCTGGGTTTCCCCAACCGCTCTGGGGGGCTTCCAACAAAATATTAAAATACGATAATGCATCAAACATTAAAAGCTTCCCTAAACAGGGCTGCCTTCAGATGTCTTCTAAAAGTCTGGTAGTTGTTGTTCTCTTTGACATCTGGTGGGAGGGTGTTCCACAGGGCGGGTGCCACTACCGAGAAGGCCTCTGCCTGGTTCCCTGTAACTTGGCTTCTCACAGTGAGGGAACCGCCAGAAGGCCCTTGGCGATGGACCTCAGTGTCCGGGTATATAGGGCCAAGGCCGTTTAGGGCTTTGAAGGTCAGCACCAACACTTTGAATTGTGCACAGAAATGTACTGGGAGCCAATGTAGGTCTTTCAAGACTGGCGTTATGTAGTCTTGGCGGCTGCTCCCAGTCACCAGTCTAGCTGCCGCATTCTGGATTAGTTTTAGTTTCTGGGTCACCTTCAAAGGTAGCCCCACATAGAGCGCATTGCAGTAGTCCAAGCGGGAGATAACCAGAGCATGCACCACTCTGGCGAGGCAGTCTGTGGGCAGATAGGGTCTCAGTCTGCGTACCAGATGGAGCTGGTAAACAGCTGCCCTGGACACAGAATTGACCTGCACCTTCACTGATAGCTGCGAGTCCAAAATGACTCCCAGGCTGCGCACCTGGTCCTTCAGGGGCACACTTATCCCATTCAGGACCAGGGAGTCCTCCACACCCGCTCGCCTCCTGTCCCCCCAAAACAGTACTTCTGTCTTGTCAGGATTCAACCTCCATCTGTTAGCCGCCATCCCTCCTCCAACTGCCTCCAGACACTCACACAGGACTTTCACTGCCTTCACTGGTTCTGATTTGAAAGAGAGGTAGAGCTGGTCTATAGCTAAATAATACAGGTGGCATGAGACACCTGTATTGGGGTGGAGAACTTCAGGCACAAATGCATCTTCTAGACCTATCTAGCTGACCCTTGGGAATTCTCATTGGGCCAGACGTAACACCAACACACTAGCCAGGAGGACTTCCTTGGCAACTGCAAAGCTTCTGGGCGATCCTCTCTTTGTCATGAAGTGCTTACTTCCCTCCTCGAAAAATACATAGAGCTGAAAGAGGAAGAGGAATACTCTTTCCCACTTCCTCTTTCAGCTCTTTTCAATGCTCAGATCAGCACCTGAGCAGCTGAGGGAGGGAAAAGGGAGGAACAACAAATCCTCATTGGTCAGTGCTCATTGGGGACAATATTTAAAAGTGCAAATGTGTCAAGATTTGCCTTTTTTTGCTTCATGTTTATTCAGGTTTCTGTAAGGCTGCAGTTTTTAATCAATCAATTAGTTAGATCAGGGGTGAAGAGCCTCAGGGGGAACTGAAGTTCGCCTGCCAATTTCAGTGTCTCGTTTTTCGAATCTTAAGTTCAGTCTGCCACATCAGTTTGCATTTTTAAGTAGCTTTTTACTGTGAATTCCCCCCCCCCAATAAATTTATTTCTCTGCATTCCTCCCCAATATACACATCTTGCAAACCAATTTCCTCCAACACAATGTATTTTTGCATATTCATTTCACTAACATATGCATTTTAATGTACACAGTATTTGGCTGAAGAACTGCATTGCAAAATTCAGAAAACTGCAAATTTAAAAGGATGGCTGGAGGATTGCCTATGAGAAAATGTGGCCCAAAGGCTGAAGAAGGTTCCTTGCCCCTGAGATTAATTGATAAAACTTTCTTAATCAGCTGAAAAAGTGTCCCTATAAACTTTTAATACAAGCGCTTATAAACGCAGATGGCAAACAGCATCTTAAAAGAAACACAAAAAGGAATGCATTTTATAAGACTTTGTCTGCTGTAACTGTTCTGCAGATCGTGTAGGAAGAGAGAAGATGTACTTCTTACTTTAAAAATACTGTGTTAAGCCACGTGCAAATGTAATCGATAGACTAATTCACCAGAAAACTGCTAGGTATAGTAATTTAATTCACTGAAATTATAAATGCTTGTATGCATTACTATGTGTTTAAATTTGATTTGTTGGTAACTGAATTCTAGAGTGTTCTCTAGTAGTTCTCATGTGATTGGCTAACAATGGTCACATGGGAGATATCTATTGAAGGAGATACTCCATTTTATATGATGCAAGATGCTTTAGAATCCACTGTGAACACTGCTAAGTTGAATAGAGTGTTGGAGTGCTTCTTCTCTGCTTGAAAGACAGAGAGCAAAGCTGCAGGAGAAGGAAAAAGTGGAAATCCTTTATAGGAGCTGCAAGACATGGCCTAACTGAGATACAGAAGGCTGAAAGTGCTGTGCTCCGAAAAGAGAGGAAAACACAGTTGTTTGGAAGTTAGAAGAAGAGACTATAATGCTTGAAGAAGCATGTGACTATAAATATTATGTTTTAATTCATCTCTAGCTACAAGTTTCTGCAAGCTTTTGAATGTTAAAGTCTGGACATTGGTTTAATCTCCATAGAAGGGTGTCAGTCATATATCTGTTTTGAGTTTCTTAGGTGCGATTTCGCTACCCTTACTCCAAGAGAACTTCAAGGTCTATTGATCAAAATGCCTTTAACAGGTTGCACTCCTAGCTTTCAGAAATAGCAAATGCAGCGGTTGGGGAACCTGCGGCCCTCTAGATGTTGCTGGACTAGCAATGGCCAATGACCAGAGATGAGGGGAGCGGGAATCCACCCATCAGCCTTTGGAGGGCCAAAGGTTCTTCCCCTTCCTTGCATGAAACCAACAATGATTAAGCAAACTCCGCTGGCTTGAGAAGAATACCACAACAGAAAAACAAATTAATCAAACAACACAATACAGGCTAAAAACCATCTTAGTTCAACACTATCATGACAGGGTCAAGCATTTTAAACTGCTCTGGGCACAGCTTTCCAGGGAAGATTCTAGCAAAGAGAAGAAACAGAAACCGTGTACTGAGAAAACTCTCTGTTTTGGTGACCGAGTTCCTGGATTTGATTGGCAATTCTGACCACAAGCTCTCACAAAGTTATTAACAGAAACCCAATCGGAGGTAGACAATGTGGTGCCCTTTCGATGCTGTTGGACTACAACTCCTGTCAGGGATGATGGGAGTTGTAGTTCAGCGCCATCTGAAGGCTCCCATGTTGGATGTCTCTGCTCTACAGGATGGGACTGTCTATTCTGACAGCGGGGAAGCCTCTTCTTCTAAGTCCAGATCTGCCAATTTCCCCCTCAAATCTTACCTGCGCACGTGTGGTTGTCGGCTGCTAACTGAAAACCAGCGTTGCATTGGCAGTAGTAGCTACTGGGAGTATTCACGCACCGATGATGGCAAAACGAAAGGCGTGCGCATTCATCTATGTCTGGGTTGCCATAAAAGCACAGCATTTAAAAAAATAAACAAAAACAAAAAAATGGAGTTAAAAAAACTCACATTGCCACCATGGCTTTACTCTGACAAGAATAAAGGCGCTAAGATATGGTTATCAGATTTTTTTTTCAATGAATCTGGGGACACTTTTTTTTTTTGAAGCTGAGTAGCAACAGGGAGTCAGTAGTGGGGATGGTGAGGCAAAAGACCCTGGGCCCAAGCACACATGCATATTGTATAAAGGTGCAAAGCCCTTCTTTCACACCCTGTGAAACATAAATGCGCAGTTTTTTAAAAAACTGGGCAATGGCGTGCCATCCACCTGTGACTCCTGAGCCTTCCCTGATCTCCTTCCCCTTTCCCCCTTTGTTTTGACAGATTAGGGGAGGCTCTGGAGTCACGGGCGGGCAGCTGCCATGGCACCCGCCATTTGTCCTGCACCCGAGCAGCGAGCAGCTCCTGAAGCCAGCCAGAGTCAACTGCACTACCAGGCTGGCTCCGGGCTGCTGAAGCTGCCACTGCCATGTTTCCCGGGGACAGATTTGCAAATCTGGGGACATTCCGGGGACAGAATTTGTCCGGGGACAGATTTGTAAATCCGGGGACTGTCCCCGGGAACCAGGGACATCTGGTAACCCTATGTTAAGATGATGATTTGTCATCATTTATACAGCTCCTATAATTTTCTAGCCACTGCATGAAGATTTGAAGCAGAAGCATCTCTGCTTACAGGCTTGCAGTTTAGTAGGTATAACACAAAAGGAAAATGGGATGGCAAGGGAAGAGGAAAACATGAGCCCAGGCACCAATTTCTAGAGCTACTTAACACTTCTTAAAATGGCCAGCTGGACTAGACAGCTCAGAGAGGAGCCAAATGGCAGTCGAGTCAATGGAGTGTCTCTCCCATCCTTCAGTTGTAACCAACTGGAATGACTGCCAATAGATGTTGAATCAGGGAGAGAGAAAGAGCCAGGAGGGATGGAGTTAACCCTAAAACCTAGCTCCAATCACATGGAGGTTAATAAGGAAACCCACAAATACAAGATTCATGTATTTAACAATGGGGAAACATTGCAGAAGAACTTATAAAGAGGAATGACGTGTGGGCAGTCCAGTATAAATCTACCACCACTGTACTATCTGCATCAGTGGCCTGTTGCAGAATACACCTGTAAAAAAAACCCCAGAACTAGTTAGGGAGAAAGGCCCTTAAACTTTACTGCCAAAGAACATCTTGCTTCTCCACAGTACTTACCGACACATTGGTCCCCTCGCCTCTGATACCCGGCTGTGCACTGGCAGCTGAACGATCCTCTTAAGTTGACGCATATCTGATCTACCCTACAGTTGTGGGCGCCTGTCGCACATTCGTCAATATCTTTTGAAAGCAAAGAAACAAAAACGACAGCATGGACTTTAGGGACTTTGGAGGTGCAGTCCTAACTTTTCTGTTCGTCTCCAGAACCTTGGGAGAAAGTAGAAGGCAGCTGAATCCCATATTCAAGGATGGATTCTCGTGTTGATGGAACCGTACAATCAGCTTGGAGAAGCGAATATTAAGAGGGGACATGCTAAGGTAAAGGTAAAGGGACCCCTGACCATTAGATCCAGTCGTGACCGACTCTGGGGTTGTGGCGCTCATCTCGCTTTACTGGCCGAGGGAGCCGGCGTACAGCTTCCGGGTCATGTGGCCAGCATGACTAAGCTGCTTCTGGTGAACCAGAGCAGCGCACGGAAACACCGTTTACCTTCCCGCTGGAGTGGTACCTATTTATCTACTTGCACTTTGACGTGCTTTCGAACTGCTAGGTTGGCAGGAGCAGGGACTGAGCAACGGGAGCTCACCCCTTCACGGGGATTCGAACCGCCAACCTTCTGATCGGCAAGTCCTAGGCTCTGTAGTTTAACTCACAGCGCCACCCGCGTCTGAGGGGCCTTCAAATACCCGAAGGACTTGTTCTCCACTGCTCCAGAAGGCGGGATTAGAGCCAAAGAGAGGAAAGTAGATTGCGGCTAAACATTAGGAAATTCCTAAGGGTAAGAGAAGTGAAACAGTCAAACAGACCACCTTGGACACATATTTGGCCTCTCCGCTGCTGAAGGATACGCAGCCACTGCCAAGGATGCCAGGGTTACATCCTGCTGCACAGATCCTGCATGGAGAAGGAAGTCAGATTAGATGACTTCCAAGGCCCTTTCTAGCTCTATGATTCTCTGACTATTGCTTCCCTGTTCCTGGATCCCAGGCTGTACTGTTTGCTGCAAAGTTTTATTGAGATTCTCGCGATACAATAAAAGGAAAACAAACAGGCTAATCTACAAGAAATAATAAAAAAGGAAACTAAAAAGAAAAGAGAACAACACCATTCTCTCTCACTGCTATATCTGTGTGAGTGTAGGGAGGCGGTTGGAAGATGGATGGCAGCTAACAGATTGAGGTTGAATCCTGACAAGACAAAAGCACTGTTCTTGGGGGACAGAGGGCGGGCTGGTGTGGAGTACTCCCTGGTCCTGAATGGGGTAACTGTGCCCCTGAAGGACCAGATGCGCAGCCTGGGAGTCATTTTGGACTCACAGCTGTCCATGGAGTTGCAGGTTAATTCTGTGTCCAGGGCGACTGTCTACCAGCTCTATCTGGTACGCAGGCTGAGACCCTATCTGCCCGCAGACTGTCTCGCCAGAGTGGTGCATGCTCTAGTTATCTCCCGCTTGGACTACTGCAATGCACTCTACGTGGGGCTACCTTTGAAGGTGACTCAGAAACTGCAATTAAACCAGAATGCGGCAGCTAGACTGGTGACTGGGAATGGCTGCCGAGACCGTATCACACTGGTCCTGAAATATCTTCATTGGCGCCGAGTACGTTTCCGAGCACAATTCAAAGTGTTGGTGCTGACCTTTAAAGCCCTAAATGGCCTCGGTCTCGAATACCTGAAAGAGCCTCTCCATCCCCATTGTTCAGCCCGGACACTGAGGTCCAGCGCCGAGGGCCTTCTGGTGGTTCCCTCGCTGTGAAAAGTGAGGTTACAGGGAACCAGACAAAGGGCCTTCTTGGTAGTGGTGCCCACCCTTTGGAACACCCTCCCAGCAGATGTCAAGGCAATAAACAACTATTTTACTTTTAAAAGACAACTGGCCCTGTTTAGGGAAGTTTTTAATGTCTGACGCTGTATTGTTTTTAATATTCAGTTGGAAGCCGTTCAGAGTGGCTGGGGAAACCCAGCCAGATGGGCGGGGTATAAATTATTATGATCATCATCATCTTAACTTTTATCTTATACAGATAATTCCTCTCTTCTCTCACCCTTTGAGGTCTCCCCTTCTCCGCCTCTCACACAGGGTCCTTCAACCTCTTCTTCACCTTCATCGCCTTGCAATTCCATCTGTGAAGTCTCAGGCTGTAATGTTTGGATAAGCACCTGCCTTTCTACAAACTGATGTGATCAAGCCACAAGGAGATCCCTGCGGGATCAGACCATAGCTGTCAAAGTTTCCCTTTTTTAAAGGGAAATTCCCTTATTCCGAATAGGATTCCTCACAAGAAAAGGGAAAAGTTGACCGCAGGCCCATCTGGTGTGGCACTCTCCTTCCCACAGTGGCCTATCAGGACAGATAAAAGAAAGCACTTCTTTGTGCATAGTTGGAACTTTGAAATACGTTCCCAGAAGAAGCAGTGATGGTCACCAACTTGGGTGACTTTCAGAGAGGATTGGACTAATTCATGGAGGGATAAGGCTCTCAGTAGGGACACGGTGGGGCGCTGTGAGTTAAACCACAGAGCCTAGGACTTGCCGATCAGAAGGTTGGCGGTTCAAACCCCCGTGACGGGGTGAGCTCCTGTTGCTCGGTCCCTGCTCCTGCCAACCTAGCAGTTCGAAAGCACGTCCAAGTGCAAGTAGATAAATAGGTACCACTCCGGCGGGAAGGTAAACGGCATTTCCGTGCGCTGCTCTGGTTCGCCAGAAGCGGCTTAGTCATGCTGGCCACATGACCTGGAAGCTGTATGCGGCTCCCTCGGCCAATAAAGTGAGATGAGCGCCGCAACCCCAGAGTCGGCCACGACTGGTCAGGGGTCCCTTTACCTTTTATCTTTAAGGCTCTCTGTGGTTACTAGTCACAATGGCTGCCTGATGGAGGCAGGAGTGAATGCTGCTGGGATCAAATCCAGCTTGTGAGCTTCCCAGAGGCATCTGGCTGGCCATGAGGATGCTGGACATCATCATCATCATCATTTATTTGTACCCCACCCATCTGGCTGTTGACTTCATCAAGCAGGACTCTTCTGATATTCTTACATTCTTAATGGCTTGCAATTCTTCTCTCTCTCTCTCTCTCCCCCTCAACCCCAGTAGAAGATTCAGCACTCTGCATCACTGTAATGGGTTTGTGTGTGGCTTCCCAGATTTATGCCTTTTATAATCCGATGCAGCGCAGTTTGACAGCAGTTTCTTCTGGCACTCGGCACCAACTGGAAGTCTCTAAGCTGAATAAACAAATTCCTTGAAACTAGTTTACAAATCCCACTTGAACTCTTGGTGTTTGTTCAGGAACTGGGGACCAGTGGCATATTCCGGGTGGGGACATGGAAAAGAAAAGATGGATTCTTTCTCATGCAAAATGAAAACAAACTTGACCCCCCACCACCACACACACAAAAAGCCAGATCACAAATAGAATGGACTGTTTTGACTCTATTCTTCAGGCTTGCTCCCCCGACACACACACGCACACTCTTCGAATGCCCAAATATTTTCCTACATGCTTCCTTTCTATATGACAGCTCAAAAGAAACTTTCCTCCGCCCTGACTCAGTCCTTGAATTGATGGCTGTTATCAGTTCCTAAAAGCTGGCTTGCTGCTGGAAAAGTACACAGAAGAAGACGGGCAGGTGGAATGCAAACTTTGCATTAACTCACAAAATGCCTGTCATTGCGACCAGTGTGCTTGTGTGCGTGCATGTTTATTATATGGACAGCTAGCATCTTGCAAAGACCTGTATGATGTCTGTGTCGAAAGAGAGTTGAGTTGCAAAGATCTGTCTGGCAAATGAATGCTTGTGTACAGTGGTACCTCGGGTTAAGTACTTAATTCGTTCCGGAGGTCCGTTCTTAACCTGAAACTGTTCTTAACCTGAAGCACCACTTTAGCTAATGGGGCCTCCTGCTGCCGCCGCGCCGTCAAAGCACGATTTCTGTTCTCATCCTGAGGTAAAGTTCATAACCCGAGGTACTATTTCTGGGTTAGCGGAGTCTGTAACCTGAAGCGTATGTAACCCGAGGTACCACTGTACTGCATTGTGTACTGGCAGTGTTCGTCTGCATGTGTTGTAAGCAGAGCTTGTGGGTCTCTGTAGAAGAAGACTTTGACCACACAAAGGTCAGAATCACAACTGTTACTTTATCAACTTTTGCCTCTGGCAATGCGGCCCCAGAAGGCTGTCTATGAGAATAATAATAATAATAATAATAATAATAATAATAATTATTATTATTATTAAACGTGGCCCTCGGGGCCTCTGCTTTAAGATCCTATGGTAGGAAGGGAGACAATTGGTCCTTCTGTAGGAACACAGGAAATTGCCTTTAGCTGAGTCACACCATTGTTCCATCTAGCTCAATAAAGCCAGCAGCCCGCCAAGGTTTCAGACAAGGGATTTTTCCCAGCCTCAACTGGGAAGGATTGAACCCGGGACCTTCTGAATGCAAGATGGGTACTCTGCCAGTAAGCTACAGTCCTTCCCTGTAAAATCTGAGCAGCGCAGCCAGGGGCACCCAGAGACCATGTGGCTTGTCCTGCTTCCCTGCAATATGAGGGCTACTCAGCCAATCACAGCCAGAGGCCTCGTCGCCCCTCCGAACCCTTTGCCATAAAATTCCATTGCAATTTGAGTGGGGGTTTTTTTGCAGCGGTCCCCAAGACTTTAAACACCCCCCCTTTAGAAACAGTTCTTATAAATTCAGTGTGGTTATGAATACTACAGTGGTACCTCAGGTTAAGTACTTAATTCGTTCCGGAGGTCCGTTCTTAACCTGAAACTGTTCTTAACCTGAAGCACCACTTTAGCTAATGGGGCCTCCTGCTGCTGCCGCGCTGCCGGAGCCCGATTTCTGTTCTTATCCTGAAGCAAAGTTCTTAACCTGAAGCACTATTTCTGGGTTAGCAGAGTCCTGAAGTGCATGTAACCTGAAGCGTATGTAACCCGAGGTACCACTGTATTAAGAAATCCTTCTCCAAACTGCCTTGCAACCTGCTGAGGTTTATGAGATAATATAGAAATACTGCGAGAAGTGTTTCTTTTGCAAGTTGGGGGGTGTGTGTGAAACGACTCCAGCCCCCCCCCCGCGCACTGTGGCAGAATACAGATTGGCTTGCACCGCCTCGCACTTGTTCCCACCAGCTTCACTAATAGCTGCGCTCCAGCGACTTCCTCTCATTTGCCAAAAATGTACCCAGCGCTCTCTCACGAAGTGATTTATACTGTTTTGTCCCCTTCCGTTGCTGACTTTGGCAGGGCGCTCGTCATTCTGTGCTGAAATTCTGGGTGAGCTGGCTTTGAGCTCTCGGAAGACCCTTCCTTTGAAGCAAGCTGCTTTTAAAAAGTCTTGTCAGTGCCCCCCAACTCTCCCCCGTCCTTCCAAGCTCGCTCTCTGCCACCTCCTCGGATCCCTTTGCTGGAACCTCCACCCTAAGAACACACCGACTTGAGAGAAAGTCCACGGATTCTGTTGGAACTTGCTTCCAAGAAGAAAGCACGCTTTAGGATCTCTTTCTTTCTCTCTCCCTCTCTTTACATGCTTGGCTCCGTTCCCTCTGGCTGTGACTCACTCTTCCCAAAACCCCTGACTCACGCTGCTCGCTCCCTTATGTAACATTTTAATCTCCGCCGGTTGCTTCCTACAACCAGATAATCACAACAGCGCCTGGCGTTTCCCACTGGCCATTTACACTTCAGTGCAATTATTCCCCCAGCTCAGCTCTTTTATGTAACCAAGCCACGGGGTTGCTTCGATGCCCTTTTAAACCTGTGTCAATCTGGAGCCCATGGTTACGGAGCAACACACCCGAGCCAATCCAAGCATGCGCTGACTCTCATTATTCTTGGTCGCTAGCTGCCGGGCTGGAAAACCCCCGAGTCCTCCTTGCCCGGGCACCTCGCTATCTAAGGCTGGCACCTAAAGAGGACATGCTGTAGAGGCAGGTACCCAACTCCCAGCTGGGAGAGAGCCCAGGGCATATAAAGAACAACAACACCCCAGATACTTGTAGGCCAAGGCCTACGGGACCGCCTCTCCCAATATGCCCCACGGAGGACCTAAAGGTCCATAAATAGCAACACCCTAGAGGTCCCGGGCCCTAAGGAATTCAGATTAGCCTCAACCAGAGCCAGGGCCTTTTCAACACTGGCTCCGGCTTGGTGGAACGCTCTGTCTCATGAGACCAGGGCCCTGCAGGATCTGATTTCTTTCCACAGGGCCTGTAAGACAGAGTTGTTCCGCCTGGCCTTTGGCTTGGAATCAATTTGATTCCCTCCCTCTCTTTCTTTTTTCCTTTCTCCTTCTGTGTTGGAACTCCTATTTGGGGACTTCCCTGGCTTTTTTCTGGCCCATGTAGGACCTGTCTGGATAGTTACCCTTGGTGAAGACTTGACGTTTTTATCCCCCAAAAAGTTTTTGATTGAGTTTCCACTGAAATGAGGCTGCATTTTAATGTTTTAATGTTGTATTTTAATCTTGTTTTTTAAGCTGTATTTCAATCAATTCTTTTTATATTTGGTGTTAGCCGCCCTGAGCCCGGTCTTGGCTGGGGAGGGCAGGGTATAAATAAAATTATTATTATTATTATTATTATTATTATTATTATTATTATTATTGGAGACGCTGTGGCTATTCAGGTGTGGCTGGGTCACAACTCCCATAATCCTTGACCACCGGCCATGCTATGGGATTTGAGAGTCCAACAACAACTGGAAGCTAAATAGGTCCAAATTCAATACAGGCAACTCCCCATTTACGCACGTTCAAGGCACACGCTACCATGCCGAACCCAGAAGCGACCCCCCCAAACGTCAGAAAAACGTCACCAAAAATGGGCGGAACAGAGCAGGGGTGAAATGGGTTGTTTGCAGGCTTTTCCAATGGCGTTTCAAATCTACACGATTTCACTCCGATGCATAGTGCCTTGGAATGTAATCCCCAAGTAAATTGTGACTGGGAGAAAGCAAACTCTTTGGGGTGGCCCAACTCTCTTAGCTTTAGGGCCATCACAGTAGAGACCCTGCTCCATTTGTATGCAGGTAAATGTGCTGCTGGAGGAGACTCTTGAGAGTCCCATGGACTGCAAGAAGATCAAACCTCTCAATTCTGATGGAAATCAGACCTGAGTGCTCACTGGAAGGACAGATCCTGAAGCTGAGGCTCCAATACTTTGGCCACCTCATGAGAAAAGAAGACTCCCTGGAAAAGACCCTGATGCTGGGAAAGATTGAGGGCACAAGGAGAAGGGGACGACAGAGGACGAGATGGTTGGACAGTGTTCTCGAAGCTACCAGCATGAGTTTGACCAAACTGCGGGAGGCAGTGGAAGACAGGAGGGCCTGGCGTGCTCTGGTCCATGGGGTCACAAAGAGTTGGACATGACTAAACAACTAAACAACAATATGTGCTGCAGGGCTCCTTTGACAATTCTCTGTGTGTGGTTTTTTTTAAAAAAACGATTGCGTCCTAGCAGAGCGATCTTCTGCATGTTCTACTGTTTTCACTGGGGCTTACAGTACAAGGTGTAAGTTGGGGTCCTCCACATGATATCTGTTGGACTACAACTCCCATAATCCCCACCCAGTATTGTCAATGGGCACAGATGATGAGAGCTGTAGCCCAACACCATCTAGCGGGCCACAGGTTCCCCATCCATGGCTCTGGTAAGTCTTTAGGACTGCAGTCTCAAAGATCTCTGAAGCAGAAAGCAGATACGATTCTGGCATGTCCCAGCCTTTCTCAACCTGGCACCCTGCAGATGTGTTTTGGTTTTTTTTTGGACTACAACTTCCATGAGTGCTGGGTAGGGCTGCCGGGGGTTTGGAGGGCACCAGGTTGAGGAAGCCTGGGAGATACCAATACAGTATGGGGAACAAACTCTTCTGTGGATGCAGAACAAATGGGCCTCCAGTCTCCTGTGCTGCAAAATGCAGTCTGCAGGGGGACAAATACCCCTAAACATTTTGTGAATCTTTGTGACTTTGTCCATTTACTGTACAGTCATACCTCGGGTTACAGACGCTTCAGGTTGCGTTTTTTCGGGTTACAGACCCTCCAAAACCTGAAAGTACCGGAACGGGTTACTGGTAGGTTTCGGGGGTTGCGCATGCGCAGAAGCACTAAATCACGCTTTGTGCATGCGCAGAAGTGCCGAATCACAACCCGCGCATGCGAGCAACCCGAGTGTCCACTGTATTTATTTTTCCTGATTTGAACTATAAAATGGTGATCTTCTTCAGTCAAAATGAGAGTCACTGGTGGAGAAAAAGGAGTGCGGGGGGAGCGCACCGCCCCTGGCAATGCGATCCCGGTTCGGGTGCCATAATGGCTGCCCCCCCACCTGCTCTGGGTGCCACGCCCCCGCAGGCAACATGCCACGTCCCCAGGATGCGCACCAGCCCTGCCCCCACCTGCTCTCTGCCCCCCCCAGTGCCAGAGCATGGAGCTCTGTCACTGATGAGAGTACCGCTAAAGATTTTATTTTAATAGAAAAAAAAGCACTGGTGGCATCTATAGGAACCTAACCTTTGGCACCTGCACTGGTTACTTGACCTGAAACAAGAGGCCAGCAGATTTTGGCAGTGTTCATTTCTGCCTTTTAAGCCGCAATCTTATTCCCAAGCTACCTGAGATCAAGCCTCTAGGAAATCGACAGTTCCCAATGCACAGAATTGTATAGGATTGCTCCACCTTTGGAAAGAAAAGAAAAACTGCATCTGACTTTCTGCAAGCTTCAACCTCCACTCCACCCCAGTAAATATCCTCCCATAACTGTGCAGTTTTTTGTTCTTTGCAGGACAGGCCTTTGAAGAGTCCTGGCGAATTACCGTATGTCTACTGTTTGAGGGAAGCGTTTCCCAAGAGCTGAAGGAAATCCATTCAACTTCTTCTGCTTCTTGTGACGACTGCACTTTAGGATGGTGGTGCCCTGACATGCCCTCTCTTCACATTCCTCCCTTATATTTCTTATGGCTAAAGCCAGGCTCAGCGGCTATAGGCTTCCCTGGACCCTCCCTTGATCCCTTCCTTGCACTTCGCAGCAACACCAGGAACCTTGCTAATCCTCCGCTTTCCTCTTCTGCATTAGCAAAGCTATCTGCAATCTCTGTCAAAGGCTTTTCTTTTCTTCATTTCCCTTGCTACTTCCTTCCATGTTTGGAATGTTGCACATCTGGGCTTAATGCCCAGACCACTTTTAACTCCTTGGTTTTGGACGCTCTGGTTTTATTTATTTATTTAATACAATACGAAAATGTCACCTACTATCTTCGAATCAGGAATCAGCTCTAGGTTCGCATCCACATCGTACCTTTAAAACACACGGCTCCCCTCCCCCCCGCAAGAATCCTAAGAACTATGGTTTATCCCACCACAGAACTACAATTGCCCGAACGCTTAACAAACTACAGTTCCCATGAGTCTTTGGGGGGGGTAGCATGTGCTTTTAAATGTGTGTTGAAAGTGCTTTAAATATATGGCATGGATGTAAAGTAAAGGACCCCTGGACAGTTAAGTCCAGTCAAAGGTGACAATAGGGTTGTGGCGCTCATCTCGCTTTCAGGCCGAGGGAGCTGGCGTTTGTCCACAGACAACTTCCTGGTCATGTGGCCAGCATGACTAAACCGCTTCTGGCGCAATGGAACACTGTGACAGAAACCATAGCGCATAGAAACGCCATTTACCTTCCCGACGCAGCTGTACCTATTTATCTACTTGCGCTGGTGTGCTTTCGAACTGCTAGGTTGGCAGGAGCTGGGACAGAGCAACGGGAGCTCACTCCATTGTGGGGATTTGAACTGCCAACCTTCTGATCGGCAAGCCCAAGAGGCTCAGTGGTTTAGACCACAGCGCCACCCACGTCCCTGTGGCGTGGATGTGGCTGATGTCAAAAGGACGGTGAAACAGGTGCTGAAATCTGTCTCTCTAGGAAGCCAACGGGACCCAAGGCTAGTTAACTTGGGGTGGGTTCTGCCCTAGGGAAATTAATGACTGCCACCATCATTATTTCACAAGACACAAGTATTATGATTTATAACAGAGCTTTCCAAACTGTGTGTCGCGACACGTTAGTGTGTGGGTTGCAGTGTGTAGTTGTGTCATGCGAACGCTCCCCGTGCTCCTCCTGGAGCCCGAAAGGGGTGAGTTTAACCTCTGGTTTGCTAGTAAAACTGAATTACCATGTCACGAAATAATGCATGTCTAAAAAGTGTGTCACCAGGGCTGGTTTTTCCCAGCTGGAGCTCAATGGAACGCAGATCCAGCACCTCTCAGGTGGGCGCCATTGCCATTATAAGAGAAGCGTTCATGGTGAATTTCTAGAAAAATATCCCTGTGTGCCACCAACAGGAAAACTTTGGAAAGCTCTGATTTATAAAATGCAATCTTGTGAGGGATGCCTTTTTGCTGGGGACTGAATTGCAGGGTCTTGTGAATCTGCACTGTGCTGCAAGCTGCCCAGAGTGGCTGGAGAAACCTAACCAAATGGGCAGGGTAATAATAATAATAATAATAATAATAATAATAATATCCATTGCTTTATTGCTATATTTTCAGTGTTTTTATGAATTTTTAAAATGCGCTTGTATCTTCTTTTTCTGGTAATCCACTCGGGCATAATGAAATTTGACGTAGAGCAGGATACAACTGCAAATAATAAATGCATTTTGACTCCCATGTTGCAAATGAGCCTATAAGCGTTGGTTATGTTTAACTTTGGCATCATGATCTGAATGCTATGGTGCAGTTTATCATCAAGATGTCGAAAGAGCCTCTTGCCAGTTATGTTAATGCTAGCAGTCAAGATTGTGAATGGGTGGATAATAATGATAATAATAATAATTTATTATTTATACCTCGCCCATCTGGCTGGGTTTCCCAGTTAGCAAAACTGGGCCAACTTTCTCTTGCAGGAGTTGCCTCTTTAAATCTGTTCCTTTCACAGATGAAGCAAGCACGAAACCAGCGCAGTGTGAGCACAGCTCTTAACCCACCCACGATGACCAATAAATGTTGGAGGATCGTCAAAGGAAAAATAATAATGATCAGAGATAAAAGAGTTCCCCCTGCTTTCCCTCATGGCATATCGTCTTCAGAACTAATATGGAACATTTCCATGGATTTCGTTCAGCACCATATACTTCCCAAAAGCAAGTTCTTGAACAGGAAAAGAGAGCACGGCAGCTAAATTAAATTAACGTCACCAAATTAAATTCCCGGTTCATCACTGCAAAATTAAGCAAGAGAGGGGGAGAGAAACACAACACACACGCACCCAAATCAAGTCATCGTGTGCGATTTCTTTGCTTATGTAAGTTAATAGAAAAGCTATTTGCCATTTGATACGAAACTGCCACTCTTCGTTGAAAGACAGCCAGCAATCTGATTATGCTCTAACGGTGTCCAGAATTATGTGATTTTCTTTTGTTGGGTTTGTCGTTTCCAGTTTGGTAATCGCTTCTGTTTTTGTTTACTTCTCTCCTTGGAAACCTAGGAAGGAACCAGCAGGCCAGACATAGGGGACCTGTGGCCCTACAGATGTTGCCAAACTACATCTTCCATCATCCCTGAACATTCACCAATCCTGGCTGAGGGCTGTTGGGAGTGAGAGCCAGACAACATCTGGAGGACCACAAATTTCCCCATTCCCTAACATCTGGAGGACCACAAATTTCCCTATCCCTACTAGGCTGAACTTAGCCCAATAGCCACCTATTAAGTGCTTGCCAGTTCCTCTGTTTTACTCATCCAAAACAGGGAGCAAAAATGGGAGGTTTATTGCACTTCTGGTATGCTAATGAACATGGCTAGAGTTCATGGAATCATAGAAATGTAGAGTTGGAAGGTACCCGAGGGTCATCTAGTCCAACCCCCTGCAATGCAGGAATCTCAACTAAAGCCATTCCAACCTCTGCTTAAAAACCTCCAAGGAAAGAGGGCCTATCACTTTCTGAGGGAGTCCGTTCCACGGTCGAACAGCCTTACCATCAGAAAGTTCTTCCTGATATTTATTCAGAAACTCCTTTCTTGTAACTTGAAGTCAATGGTTCGAGTCCTATCCTCTGGGGCAGGAGAAAACAAGCTTGCTCCATCTTCCATGTGACAGCCCTTGAGATATTTGAAGATATCGTATCTCCTCTCAGTCTCCTCTTTTTCCAGGCTAAAGATACCCAGCTCCCTCAACCGTTCCTCATAAGGTTTGGTTTCTAGAACCCTGCTCATCTTGGTTGCCCTCCTCTGTACACCTTACAGCTTGTCAATTCTACCGCATGTTTTTTTTATTTACAGTGGTACCCCTGGTTGCGAATGGGATCCGTTCCAGACGCTCGTTCACAACCTGAAAAGAACGCAACCCACGTCTGCACACGCGCGGGTCGTGATTCGCTGCTTCTGTGCATGCGCGTGATGTCATTTTGTGCATCTGCGCATGTGCAAGTGGCAAAACCCGGAAGTAACCCTTTCTGGTACTTCTGGGTCACCGCAGGACGCAACCTGAAAACGTGCAACCTGAGGCAAACGTAACATGAGGTATGACTGTACGCATATAAAACCAGGAAATGATTCTGGAACCGAGTACAGTGGTACCTTGGGTTACAGACACGTCAGGTTACAGACTCCGCTAACCCAGAAATAGTACTTTGGATTAAGAACTTTGCTTCAGGATGAGAACAGAAATCGCATGGTGGTGGTGCGGCGGCGGCAGCGGGAGGCCCCATTAGCTAAAGTGGTACCTCAGGTTAAGAACAGTTTCAGGTTAAGAACGGACCTCCGGAACAAATTAAGTTCTTAACCTGAGGTACCACTGTAACACAAGACATGCAGTAGAACATGGGTGGGGAATCTCAAGTCCTCTAGGCCTCTCTTTCTGGCCCTCCGAAGTTTCCCCGGGGCCACACAACCTATCTCATAGTAGCCACACCCCATAATCCTAATATTTTTGCCTGGCTGGAATGGGTTGCATCCAACTAACTCTTGCGCAGAGGAGCGCCTCAGGATTTCCCCCAGGCAACCCTTATCTCTCAAGCCCTGCTCAGTGTCCCCAAGTACTTCTGCCTCGCTGTAATGTGTGTCTCTTGCTTGCTTAGATAGGGGGTGGAGAAGTGGGGTAGGGGGGTGGGGTGGGGAGACAACTTTTGTGTGGCTGGAATGGGGCCAACTACACAAGATTTAAGAGCCAAACCCATTGCCCTGCCTACTTCTGCTGCTTATCCTTGTGACAGGAACAAGCCAGCAGAAAACCACACCAAACAAGTCAATTTTAACTCTTTACAGTGGTACCTTGGTTTTCAAACGCCTTGGTACTCAAACACTGCAAACACGGAAGTAAGTGTTCCAGTTTGCGAACTTTTTTCGGAAGCTGAATGTGCTCCATTTTGAGTGTTACGCTTCCGATTTGAGCGCCACACTTCCGTTTTGAGTGTTAAGCTTCCGATTTGAGTGTTACGCTGAGGTCAGTCTGTTTTTGCTATTTAATTTGCGTTTTTGTGGCTTTTTTTTTGTTTTTGTGGTTGTGTAGAACCCA
Organism: Podarcis pityusensis; assembly: GCF_964106645.2. NCBI lineage: Eukaryota > Metazoa > Chordata > Lepidosauria > Squamata > Lacertidae > Podarcis > Podarcis pityusensis. The sequence goes on from NC_138026.1 coordinate 111,955,920, forward strand.
GTTCAGCAACTGATTGATTGATTGGTTCATTGTGTGACTGCAGGACATTGTTTACTGCTTTCATTTTATGGATCAATGGTCTCATTAGATAGTAAAATTCATGTTAAATTACTGTTTTAGGGGTTGTTTTTAAAAGTTTGGAATGGAGTAATTCATTATGAATTACTTTCTATGGGAAAGTGCACCTTGGTTTTGGAACGCTTTTGGAATGGACTTCCGGAATGGATTAAGTTTGAGAACCAAGGTACCACTATATTAGCAAACAAACAGGACCAGGACCGAAGTGTCAGGGCTAATGAGCACAGAAGCTCATCTCCAGCAGATTTTGTGCCCAAGAAGCAGTTGCAGAGACTTGAGATCCCTACATCCCCACAGCTGCCTAAGTCTCCTCCTTTTCAGTGCTTTTCTGAAGTAATCTGGGACTATGCCTGCGTGACGCTAAATTCTCTGCTCTCTTCATGTGTCTCCTGGTTCTGGGAGACCAGAAGGAGGGGAGCTGGTCGCAGCAGGAGGGGGAGACACATGCCTCTTCACCAGCTGGACTCATCTCTGCCTCTTTGCCTCCCTCCTCTCCCTCTTCAGCTTCTTCCTCTGAGTCTGGACAGCTTTGTGCCACGGACTCCACCCACCCACAAAGCCCTGTTACCTCTTCATATTCCGACACCTCTTTTCCCCAGTCTTCTCCCTCTAATCACTCATTGTTGTCCCACCACCACTCCCTGGGCTATGAGCCTTCTTCCCCAGCTGGTTCCACCAGCTGGTTCCACCATTTCTCTGTGCCCAGCCAGTCTGTGACACCTTGCCCATGTGGCCCCCACATGCTTATTCATGTGGCCCTCAGGCTGATAAATATTCCACACCCTTGTTCCAGAGCCACACAGTATTCCGAGCTCTTGAATAAACGCCAGTTGGAGCAGACCAAACATTGTGGTCCCCACCTTTAACAACATTAGGGCTGCTCCCCCTTTTTACTGGCCCTGAAAGTAAAGGTAAAGGGACCCCTGACCATTAGGTCCAGTCGTGACCGACTCTGGGGTTGCGGCACTCATCTCGCTTTATTGGCCGAGGGAGCCGGCGTACAGCTTCCGGGTCATGTGGCCAGCATGACTAAGCCGCTTCTGGCGAAGCAGAGCAGCGCACGGAAACACTGTTTACCTTCCTGCCAGAGCGGTACCTATTTATCTACTTGCACTGGTGTGCTTTTGAACTGCTAGGTTGGCAGGAGCAGGGACCGAGCAACGGGAGCTCACCCCATCGCAGGGATTCGAACCGCCGACCTTCTGATCAGCAAGTCCTAGGCTCTGTGGTTTAACTTACAGCGCCACCCGTGTCCCTACTGGCCCTGATACTGCATCTCTAACCACAGTCTGACGCCCAGAAAAAAGCAGGCAAAATCCTTCTTGCCCAGTTTGCCAACTTTGGCTGGCAGCACCTCTCCAGATCCCCCCCCCCCCCAGAAATGCCAGGGACCCACCCTGGTTTTGCAGGCAAAGCAGGGGTTCCAACCCCCTCCCCAAATGAATCATGCCAAGAGCATCCGGAGCCCCTCTCTGAAAATGTTCTGTGAGTTCTTTTCGGGCGGCTGCGAGTGCAATTTAAGTTCAAGCCGAGCTCGGTTGACAGCTATCAAAAGCAGGAGCCTTATCTCAATGAGGATATTGTTTTCCAGCTGCAGTCATGCTATCTGCTGGCAGCAGCCCCCTTTTCTGAAATCTCTACAACTCCCTGAGTAAATAAGTAGATTCCTGACACGGTTCCAACTTCCAAAATATGCCTTTGAAGGGCTCAGCCAGCAGCAAGCCGCAATGATTTCCCCACCGCCGAACATGTCCATGTGAGACTCTAAGCTCTCAGTTAGATAAGAAAGGGGACTGAGGCTTGTTCGTTTTCAAAAGGAGACAACTAGGGCCGTTTTCGAAAGATAAGAAGCCATTGAGGGACTCTGTCAGGACATGAACGGTCTGATTCACAGTGTGCATCAGCACAGGTTGGATTAAAATAATCTGGAGGCAGCTTGGCCTCCCTTGCCCGAGTGGTTATGCTCCAGTTACACTGAATAGACTTTCTCGTTCATCCCTAATTGCAAATCACTTGGGGTCAGACAGACAGTGTCACGTCTATAAGAATGATCCTCTTAGGGAGCAATCCTACAGCAAGATCTGCTGGGATAAGTAGGGTTAGGATACAGCAGTTTTCTGGCTGAGCCAGTGTGTGTGTGTTTGTGTGTGTGTGTTTGTGTGTGTGTCTGCACAACCGGCATAATTCCTGATCCTTGGCTCAGCTGGAGATATGCTAACATATCTCCTTCGCTCCGAGCCCAGCTAGGTGAGGCTAAATTCCAGAACCTAAAACTACCTAACTGCGCTGCAGTGGGAAGAGAGAGCTACATGAGACAGGATTGTGGTCTGATCTGACAAAGCTATTTGTGTATCTTGATAGTCTCCAAAGGGGCAACACCTTTTCTTCTCTTTCTGGCGCAGGGCAACAGACAGGCCCACACATACCAAAGAGCTTAGGAGAGAAAGGGAAGGAGGATTTCTGCCCGGTATCGCTTCTGCCAAGTGAAACTCGCAGACGGAGTTTGGCTGAAACAACGCACACACTTTGCCCCAGGGCTATGAAATTCTGTTGACCCGGGTGCAACGGTAGAACAATGGCGTTGCCAAGGAAAACAAGCAGAAATGCATACCGCGGCACAATAGGATTCCTCAGAGCTATGACAGGGCAGGTAAGATCTGCGGAAAAGAGTGCTGTTGGCCAATGAGGCAGTCCAGGAAGAATTTCTCAATGTCACCTGTCAAAGGTAGGCCCATGGAAGCACCTGGGCTGCAACTCAGGGGTAGGACTCATGCTTTGCAAGCAGAAGGTCCCAGATTCTTCATTTCAGCAGCCTATTTTTCATGGAGAGAGTTGCTTTGTTGCTGCTTTTGTTAAACAACTGTTGCTTAGAAACCACGCAGTGGCCAACCTGTAAACCTTGTTTTGCCTTCTGCACAACCATGCAGATTAATTTACTAGGATCCCTTTGATGGACCTTTAAAAAATAACTCTTAAGCTCCTTTTAACCGAAGTATTTAATGTCATAGAAGAGGCAGTCTGCATTCTCTCTTGTACCAGACAAGATACCTCTTCAAAATTGGTGCTTGCTGCATGCTGTGCAGACGTGATATGAAAACAAAGCATCCAGATGAAAATGTATGCTGATGGAAACCTATTAAAATTTACAAAAGGTAGACCTCTTTTTAAAAAAACAACAACAAAAAGAACAACAACTAAGTGACTAGCCAAGTCGTACCACTTTGGACTGCAGGTGGTGGCGCAAGTCTTGTTGAGAAAGCTCACTGATGTCAATAATTCTCTGCGCATGAAAAACTAGGATGTTTTAAAGGGTGGCTTTTGAATAGCCTTTGCCCTGACATGCTAGCTTCCCTGATGATGGTGGACTCCAGGTCCCATGAGCTATAGACAGCTTGGCCGGTGAGTCAAGGATGATGGGAGATGTAGACTAGCAATATCTTGAGGAGCCCAGAACCCTGATACGTTAGTTGAAGAGGGGGAGCACTCAGACCTGCGTTGCAAAGGAGCATTCCATGCGTAATCCGTTCCAGAAGACTGTTCGACTTCCAAAACGTTCAACATCCAAGGCGCGGTTTCCGGTCGGTTGCAAGAGCTTTTTGCACTCAAGCAGAAGCAGCGCTGGATGTTCCGGTTCCAAAAAACGTTCGAGAACTGGGTTTTCGCCGTTCGGGAGCTGAAACGTACAATAACTGAGGCGTTTGAGAACCGAGGTTGGTCTGCAATTGAATCCACCTCTCAAGATTAGGGTGTCAGAAGAGGCATACAGTGGTACCTCGGGTTACATACGCTTCAGGTTACAGACTCCGCTAACCCAGAAATAGTGCTTCAGGTTAAGAACTTTGCTTCAGGATAAGAACAGAAATCATGCTCGAGCGGCGTGGCGGCAACAGGAGGCCCCATTAGCTAAAGTGGTGCTTCAGGTTAAGAACAGTTTCAGGTTAAGTACGGACCTCCGGAACGAATTAAGTACTTAACCTGAGGTACCACTGTATTTCAATATTGATAAGGGTTTTGTACCTGCCTATTCAGAAGTAAGTCCCACTGCATTCTGCAGGAATGCAGCTTTCTTTTATTACATTCTTGGAAACTTTTGAAATGGTCAAACGGAAACAAATACAATTTTGCGTTTGAGCAGCTGACCTAACAGCAACAAGGCTTGAAATGTTTTGTTACCAGCCTTGGTTCACTTACTGATTCCAAGGAAAATCCTTCTCCCGCTCCCATCAAATGGCTGCAGGTTTGCACAAGAAATACACTAATGAGCTTGAAATTTAAATTTCATCACCACGGGAGCTAATTTGTTTTGACAGATAAGGAATGCCAGGTACTTAATTTATTATTATTATTATTATTTCTGCCGGGCAACGTTTTTCCTCTCCAGCTATATATAATTATATGGGAACGGATTCACTCCATGCTAATATCTGAAGAGAGCTTGAAGGCCCAATCAAAGAACTGTACAGTGGTACCTCGGGTTACATACGCTTCAGGTTACATACGCTTCAGGTTACAGACTCTGCTAACCCAGAAATAGTGCTTCAGGTTAAGAACTTTGCTTCAGGATGAGAACAGAAATCGGGCTCCAGTGGCGCAGCGCCAGCAGGAGGCCCCATTAGCTAAAGTGGTGCTTCAGGTTAAGAACAGTTTCAGGTTAAGAACGGACCTCCGGAACGAATTAAGTACTTAACCCAAGGTACCACTGTAGATGCATCACTAGTAAAGCAGTTTCTGGGCCTATCTTGTGGTACAATCCTACACACGTCCACTCAGAGTTAAGACCCACTGAATTTAGTGGGACTAACTCCCAGGGAAGTGTGTATAGGACTGCAGCTATAGATAGGGAAGGGCCAAAGCTCATTGGGAGAGCATTTGCCTTGCACGCAGAATGCCTCATGCTCAATCCTCACCATCTGGGAAAAGTCTCACGCATTTGCGCAGCCGACATATCATACCAGCAATCTTTCTCTCTAGCCCTCCAGTATAATTCCATCTTTCTTCAGTCTCGGAGCGCTGTTGCTTATGTAAGCAAAATGGCATGGCCCACACCTGAGAAGAAGGTACTACTGCGCTTGGGAGAACCACAAGGTTTGCAGAAGTTAAAAAAAAATCTTCAGCAAAAATAAAATAAATGCTCTGATGATGAAATCCCTTCCTTTCCCCATATCATTCCGATACGGACTGAGCATGCTCAGTGGCAACAGAACACGGACTGACTGTTGAAGCCGCTAGAATCCGAAACTTTCTAGGCAGGGGACTAAAGTCAACAGCAAAGCAATCCCGACTTACCAAACATGACTCTTAATGGAATACCGACACTACAAACTCATAGACCAGTCTTTTCTCAACCTTGGATGTTGTTGGACTACAACTCCCACCATCCCTGACCAGTGGTCTTGCTAGCTAGGGATGATGGGAGTTGTAGTCCAACAACATCCGAGGACCCAAGGTTGAGAAAGGCTGTTGTAGATGTTTTATATCATTGTAACTGCCATAGCTGCCCCTGGCCTGCCTTCCCCTCATTCTTTAACAGATACTACTTGGTGATGGTTTTCTATTAGGGCCAAACACACGCACCTTTCCCATTTTGTTAACGAGATTTTTTGACTGCATTATAGAATGAAATCCTTGTCAATTTCATGTTAATTATTGCCAATTAACACTTTAACTTATAAAAAACCGAGTCTCTTAATGCATGTTGCTTCCCCTGTGTCCTTTGCTGGCCTTCAAGCCTATGTCCTCTGTGCTGCCAAATTACACGTGACAACAAGCGGATATTTCCACACTATACTTAACAATGGGGGAAGCCACTTCTATCATGGTTCGAGCTCAACGGCATGGCAGCAAATAAAACACAAAAATGTTAATTGGTATAGAAGCCATTTTATAATCACTACATGGAGGCCAAGCTGCTCAATCACTCTATAATTTGCAAATCCCTTTTGTATTTTTAGTTCAGTCAAAACATAACATTGCACAAGGTAAAGTGGAACTCTTCGGGATATAAGCATACTTCCTTAACATACCTTTCCAGAATATCTTCACATTTTTTCTCTGCTCATCCACTTAAAATTACGAGAATATCTGTGATGGCCTGGGATTCGGACTCAGACGCTGAACCTGAGGAATCCCAGCCTGCACAGGAGTCCCCACCTCCAGAACCAGCTGAGCCGGGGCTGGGGCTTGAGCCTGAAGGGTCCTCACCTGTGCTGGGTCCTCAGGTGCAGGCACCAGCTGAGTCTGCTCTGGCTCCTGAAGTGATGGAGGACCTATTGCCTGCAGGTGCTCCACTCTCAGCCCCATCAGAGGAAGCTGAGGTTGCCTCTGGGTCCGGTAACCCTCCAGCCTCTCCTGAGCTACAGAGGCTCAGGGCAGAGAGATGGAGGGAACTAAGTTCCCACAGGAGGAGTGCTCGCCTCCAGGCCAGGAGAGGTGAGTCACCTGTGCACCGGGGCCGCCCTATGCCTCTGGGCAGATAAAAGCCAGCCAGCCCCAGTCCCAGGTTGCGGGAGCAACATTGTTGGTAGCCTGTTCCTGCCTGAGCTCCTGACCTCACCCAACTCCCTGCCTTGGACCCAGCTTCAGCTTTGACAGACTGCCTCCATAATGCACCCTCGACCTTGGACTGGACTCGGACCTCACCGCACGGTTAACCCTCGGGACCAGCACAATATCCATCTGTTACAAGCCATCTATAAAGAAAGCAAATCTGGGACAACTGAACCCTTTTCAGACTTGCGCCATGCAAAACTTCTCTCTACGTGATGGACTGCAACGTTTCTGCAGGCTGTCATCAGCTAGCCTGTCAAACCATTGGCTGAGCTGCTGTGAAGTCATGGGGTTACTTCCACACCTAACAGTTTAGTCTGAAGTTGCCACGCTATTTGTCCACTTGTGAAATGAGGAATCCATCTGATGTACAACTGTCTGTTGTGAAGAAAGCGCAACTGAAGCTTTCAAGGGCTCCTGCACTTTTAATTAAAGGTTACCTATTTGCAGGTCCTGTTTTGTTGCTTCCCCTTAAGCCTGACCAGAGGATTTGTGAACAGGAACAGGAAGTGGTGTGGGGAAAATTAAGAGAAATAATCTAGCTAACCGACTATTCACCACAGATTCTCTACTCAATCTCAAGAGGAGGCAATAAAACGGGTAGGGCCTGCAAATAGGAAACTTTTAATTAAAGGCACAGGAGTCCTCAAAAGTTTAAGTAGAGTTTCTTTGTACTGGATAGGCTTGTGCTCCACTGCACATCAGATTGGCTCTCCATTTAAAGCATCTTAGGCAGGGAGATATATTTTTCTCAGTGTCTGCTAAGATGATCCTTTTAATTGAAGTTGCCAAGGCCTGAACTAGGGATCTTCCGCACGGCTTTGCCACTGATTTCCCTGTATCCCCCCCCCCCCCTGCAGATTAGCAATTGCACTTTGCTAGTGAGCTATTCCCCCCCCCCCCTCCAGCTCTGATCCTTTGGTCAGAGATCCAGTCTGAAGCTTGCCAGCATTTCAAACAAGCTAGCTAATGAACAACATTTGCATGAGTGTACACCCACCACTCCCCAGGATAAAATTCCCAGGATGTTAGCAATGGTAATTCCCTTTTTAATTTTTTTTTTTTTGCACAATCAGGAATGGGGCTTGCAACAATCCTGTAAACTCTGGAGGCTGTTTCTCATTGTGTTTGTTTGTATAAATAGTTTACTTTAACATCTGTTCCTCCAGCGCATATCATTTTTGTGAAAGAAAAGACCTGGAGCCAAATTCTGCTTTTGATTCATAAACACTTGTTCTAAGGCTAACCAGTGGGGGATCCAAGTGCACGTCAGCAAAGCAATCTTCCAAGATTTGGGCTATTGATTTTTCTTTTCTTTTTAATTCTCTGGCTTCAAGAGAGAGAGAGAGAGAGAGAGAGAGAGAGAGAGTCCTTTCTATCTACAGTAATTATATTAAATAGTGGTTTAAATGGTCATAATCGAGACAAGCTGTATGAAATAGCTGTAGTTCCTTTCTCGGTATTCATAGAGGCAGCGCCAACCTCATTTACCAACAAACACGTCACTCTCAAATTAAGTTACCATTAATGGAATGCTCTCGTGGGGTTTATTTTATGAATCAGAATATAAACATGTTGGATGGAATCCTTACCCTAGAAAAACCACTGCCCAAACCACCATTGATTTCCACGGACCTCAAACTTCTTCTGCCCTGGCCAAAGGATGTAAGAGGCTCAAATACAATGCTCTTTAAGTCACAGTTGATAAATAAGCAACGATGTGTTATAGGACAGTCCCGCACAAGCTGTGAATGTCCAATATATACGCTACTTCCTAGATTATATAGTACAAGTGTGCCTTGCAACAAAATCAGAGAATCAAAGAATTGTAAAGTTGGAAGGGACCCTAAGGATCATTTAGTACAACCTCCTGCAATGCAGGAATCTCAACTAAAGCATCCATGACAGATGGCCGTCAAACCTCTGCTTTAAAACCTCCAAGGAAGGAGAGTCCACAACCTCTCGTGGGAGTCTCATCCACTCACCACCAGAAAGCTCTTCCTGATGTTTAGTCGTAACTTCCTTACTTGTAACTGAAGCCATTGGTTCGGATCCTATCCTCCGGAGCTGGAGAAAACAAGCTTGTTCCACACTCCGCGTGACAGTCCTTTAGATATTTGAAGATTGTGGGTTAAACCACAGAGCCTAGGACTTGCCGAAGGTCGGCAGTTCAAATCCCCCGCAATGGGGTGAGCTCCCGTTGCTCGGTCCCTGCTCCTGCCAACCTAGCAGTTCGAAAGCACGTCAAAGTGCAAGAAGATAAATAGGTACTGCTCTGGCGGGAAGGTAAACGGCGTTTCCGTGCGCTGCTCTGGGGTCTGCCAGAGAGTGGCTTAGTCATGCTGGCCACATGACCCGGAAGCTGTACGCCGGCTCCCTCGGCCAATAAAGCGAGATGAGCGCCGCAACCCCAGAGTCGGTCACGACTGGACCTGATGATCAGGGGTCCTTTTACCTTTACTTTTATCATATCTTCTGTCATTCTCCTGTTATCCAGGATATACATACTCAAGTCCCTCAACTGTTTCTCCTAAGATTTGGCTTCCAGGCCCTTGATCATCTTGGTTACCTTCTTCTGCAGTAGATCCTCACCACATTAACAGGAATTCTCCTACTCAAGGTTCTAACCAGCCAGCAGTGACTCTCTGGGATAGCGAACAGCTTTAACCAGCTTCGGCTGATTAGCCAGCTGCATCCCTACGTAGAGATAGTCTACTCTGATAACCTCCAGCTTAAAAGGTAAAGGTAAAGGGACCCCAGACCATTAGGTCCAGTCGTGGCCGACTCTGGGGTAGTGACGCTCATCTCGCTTTATTGGCCGAGGGAGCCAGAGTACAGCTTCCGGGTCATGTGGCCAGCATGACAAAGCCGCTTCTGGCGAACCAGAGCAGCGCACGGAAACGCCGTTTAGCTTCCCGCCGGAGCGGTACCTATTTATCTACTTGCACTTTTGACGTGCTTTCGAACTGCTAGGTTGGCAGGAGCTGGGACCGAACAACGGGAGCTCACCCCGTCGCGGGGATTCGAACCGCCAACCTTCTGATCGGCAAGCCCTAGGTTCTGTGGTTTAGACCACAGAGCCACCTGTGTCCCTAACCTCCAGCTTAGACTACTAATATATGTGGGGCTGCCTCTGAAGCAAGGTTGGAAGTGCAGCTTGGTTAGAATGCAGCAGCTAGGCTGGTAACTGGGACTAGGGGCTGCGAGCATATTAGGCCAGGGTTTTCCCAACATGTACTGGCAAACTGGTCCATTTCCGGGGTCGATTCAAAATGCGTTTAAAAATGCATAATTTTATCCTGCATAGGAACGTAGGAAGCCGCCTGATACCAAGGTAGATTGGGGGTTGAACCTGCGACCTTCTGCTTGACAGGCAAGATGCTCTATCACTGAGCTAGAATCTAAACCTATCCGAAATATGTGCTCTGAGGAAGATGTACTTTCAGATAAGATAAATTCAACAATGCATCTTTTGCGAGAAGAATTATGTTTAAAATGTGTATTTAGATACAAATTTTCAAGCAGATTGAAAAAAGGAGGAATTTGCAGATTAAGGCAGGAATACGACAAACTGACTTCAGAATGGGCAGGTGCCAAAACCGACCGAGAGCAGAAATAAGCTGGCCCAGTTCTCACTACAACCTCATCCCTTTCTTCTGAATTGCTTTCTCTGATATAAGCCACTAAGGCTACATTACTTGCCCTTCCTGTTATTCTCTACTACATAGCAGGGGCAAACAGATAAGCACAAGTCCCCCCCTTGCTTCAATTTTGCTGGCATAAGTCCATGTTTTGTGCTGATTTTTTTTTAAAAGAATGCATGACAACTCCACATTTAAACCGCGTACATTATTACATGCATTTGTGTACGTATTCCCCACCACTCCCCTCAAAATAATAATAATAATAATAAATTAATTCAATGCACTTTCTCCTAAAACACATATTTGAATATGCATTTCACTTGTGGTTTTTTTTTTTTTTTAAATAAATTTTTATTAATTTTCCAAACACAAAATAAAAAGACAAACAATACACAATACACCAACATACAAACATATAAACATGTATAATTTCATAACCATTTTTTCATAAACCTTACTTTCCGGACTTCCCCATACCTCCCCTTTTCTGCATCCTTGTTTTATATTTCTTCTGCAACTCCTCACAACTAAATATTCAATTCAATTTCTTTTAAGTTCTTCTAATATTGTTAATTACAGCTGCAATTCTCTGTTTCCCAACCCCTTGACATTTTAACATTCCTGAATTTTACAACAAGTTCTAAGATAAACTTTGAATTTCTTCCAATCTTCTTCCACTTGTGGTTTTTTTGGGTGTGCATGTTATGCGCACCGAAATGGCATTGCAAAATCTGGATAAGGCTGCAATTTGACCAGTTTTGTTCCAATCAACAACTGAGTTCTGGATGGTTGAACTGGGCCAATCTGGTGTGGAAAGGGGGCCAAATGAATCCCACCCCCCTCCCTGATACAGGGATGTAAAGTTTGGCATAAGATGACTTCCTTACCTTGGCAAACGTTGTGATCGCTGGCTTCAAACCCGGCCGCGCACTGTATCCCCGGGACAGTCCTTCGAGCTATGGCATTGCCGTTTCGGCCATTAGGCACAGGCACGGGTTCAGGCGCAGGTTGTTCTTGACCGTTGTTGACAATAATCTGAGCCGTTCTGGGCAGACAGAGGTATCCTCCAAAGTGGTTCACGCATTTCATCCCACCTTTGCAGGCATCGTGCACGATTTCACATTCGTCGATATCTGCGGTCGGAAACAAGGCAAAGGTGAGCACCAAAATGGCAGCATCTTCCTGCCTCGGATGCAGGCGAGGGTCTCAGGCAGGCAGCAGGTTTGAGAATCCTATCAGCACTTCCACGTGGAAAGAAAAGGTAGGGGAAGAGGCAGAGATAGGGGAAGAGGCAGCAACGGCCTGTCCTATTTAATAATAATAATAATAATAATAATAATAATAATAATAATAATTTATTATTTATACCCCGCCCACCTGGCTAAGTTTCCCCAGCCACTCTAGGTGGCTTCCAATCAAGTGTTAAAAACACGACAGCATTAAATATTAAAAACTTCCCTAAACAGGGCTGCCTTCAGATGTCTTTTAAAGAGAAGATAGCTGCTTATTTCCTTGACATCTGAAGGGAGGGCGTTCCACAGGGCGGGCGCCACTACAGAGAAGCCCCTCTGTCTGGTTCCCTGTAACCTCACTTCTCGCAATGAGGGAACCGCCAGAAGGCCCTCGGCGCTGGATCTCAGTGTCCGGGCTGAACGATGGGGGTGGAGACGCTCCTTCAGGTATACTGGGCTGAGGCCGTTTAGGGCTTTAAAGGTCAACACCAACACTTTGAATTGTGCTCGGAAACGTACTGGGAGCCAATGCAGATCTCTCAGGACCGGTGTTATGTGGTCCTGGGTGAAACAGAAAGGTGCTCCTCCACTCACTGCTTACTGGGGTTGCATGACTACAGTTTCTGCCAATTATTTTTTCATTGATTTTCCAAATTATTACATGTGAAACGAAATTAATTCAATCTAATATTTCCAAAACCGGTTTCCCGCTCTTGTTACATGTCCAAGATGTAACCCCAACTGCTGCATCAATTTTCACTTAGTCTCTAGTTGACATCACTTCATAATTGAGCCAGTGTGGTATAGTGGTTAAGAGCAGTGGACTCGTAATCTGGTGAACCAGGTTCGCTTCCCCGCTCCTCCACATGCAGCTGCTGGGTGACCTTGGACCAGTCACACTTCTTTGAAGTCTCTCAGCCTCACTCACCTCACAAAGTGTTTGTCGTGGAGGAGGAAGGGAAAGGAGATTGTTAGTCACTTTGAGACTCCTTAGGGTAGTGATAAAGTGGGATGTCAAATCCAATTTCCAGTAATATTTTTGATCAGCTACCCCTTTACAGTGACTACGGCAGGAGTCAGCAAACCTTTTCAGCAGTGGGCCGGTCCACTGTCCTTCAGACCTTGTGGGGGGCCGGACTATATTTTGAAAAAAATAAATAAAAATTGAACGAATTCCTATGCCCCACAAATAACCCAGAGATGCCTTTCAAACAAAAACACATATTCTACTCATGCAAAAACATGCTGATTCCCGGACCGTCTGCAGGCTGGATTTAGAAGGCGATTGGGCCTGATCTGGCCCCTGGCGCTTAGTTTGCCTACCCATGGACTATGGCTTCTGGCAAGAACATGGGAGAGGTGAGTAAGATATATGCTGTAATATTTTTTTCCTTGCTGCTGCAGGAGCAGCAGTGGGCAGGCAGGACACCCACCCCCACCCACAGGAGATGTAAGAAGTGGCGGCAGCAGCAAGATCTCGCGAGAGTTCCGCAAAATCTCACGAGATATTGCCATAAGCTGCTACCGCTGCTTCGCTTTGCTTCTCCAGCGGCAGCAACAGGGGCAGGCAGAGTTTCTGCAGGACCGCTGGCCACTCCCCTGTGTCAGGGACTGGGCAGAGGAGGAAGGGTAAAGACCGCCTCCCCATCCTGACCCTTCCAGGGAGGAGGAGGAGGAGGAAGACAGTATAGAATTACAACAGGGGTTTGAGGCAGGTCACAGCTCAGAGGCAGATGTGGGGAAAAGCTGGGAAATCATGGGAGAGCCAGAGCAACACCTGGCTGACACTAGAAAGCATCCCAGACCCTCCATCTCCCAGAACCCGGCGAGCCTTAAAAGTAGGAGAGCAAAGAGGACACAGACAGAGGGCACGTAGCAGCACCCGTAGAGGAGGTGATGAGAAAGATGAATGAGGAAGTGGGAGAGATGGGGGGTGGTTGAAGATTCGCTCAGGACAACGTCATTATCCAAGAGGCTGGGTTCTATAGCCTCTCTCTGTAAAGATTGAAGAAGAGTTTGGATTTGATATCCCGCTTTATCACTACCCGAAGGAGTCTCAAAGCGGCTCACAATCTTCTTTCCCTTCCTCCCCCACAACAAACACTCTGTGAGGTGAGTGGGGCTGAGAGACTTCAGAGAAGTGTGACTAGCCCAAGGTCACCCAGCAGCTGCATGTGGAGGAGCGGGGACGCGAACCCGGTTCCCCAGATTACGAGTCTACCGCTCTTAACCACTACACCATACTGGCTTTTTTTGAAACAAAAAAGGATGGTAAGAAACTTTTCCTTGTCTTCATACTTTCCTGGGCAACCAGCCGGGAACCGCTGACAGCATCCTGACACCCTTGGATCCTCAGTCCACCTCATGGGGAGAGGGGAATTGGATGTGCGAGAGGTACACAGCTAAGCCAATTGCATGTTCAACACTCAACCATTATTGAGCTCTGCATTACCCTCCTAAATGACTGCTGTCCATGCTGCCAAATGGGAATGTTCCATGATGCACTCTTTAAAGATAACGGGTGCTTTAAATGAATGGCATGAATGTGACTATAACCCAACAAGATCTGAAGAGCACCATGTTGGCTATCCCTGTAGCAAATGGATCATTCTCACTGCCCCGGAAGGAAATATCAATGATGAAGAATGCAAATCTGTGCTGGAGAGAAACTGATAGAGTGGATGCGATTCCAAAAACCCGGATACGGCCACAATGTTTGTGCTCCTTCCCATGCTTTCTCCATAGTCTCTGCACTGGAAAAGACTAAGGAGATAATCCCACTATGCAGACAGAATTCTCAATAGTTCAAGCTCAGGATTCCTTTTAGCAGATATAAATACATCAATGTGCCGCTTGCTACAGTTTACTGTACCTTTGCATCGCTGCAGGACGGGATCCCACTCGTAACCGTCTGTGCATTGCTGCATGTAAAACAAAGAAAACCAATTAGCACAATCAAAATGAAAATATGGATTAATATATTTTCTGCTGTTAAGATCAGGCCCCAGTTTTATGGAGCTCTCAGGAAAGAGACTTGCCCCTCTCCCCAGGGCTCACATTACTTTTTACAATTGCTGATCCATCGTCACTGAGAGCCTTCTGAGTCAGGATAACACTAGGATGGGTGGGAGGGAAATCAGTTTGCAAATTGGAAAAATGTTCTAATGCCCTAGAGGGTGATCTAATTTACTATGTTCTTTAATTTGTGTTCAATGAACGAAACTTAAAAAGTTCCCACTGCCAAGCTTGCGCAACATTTTATTTGCAATCCCCATCCATTCATTGTTGCAATGAACTTATGAAACAAAAACATTTTCCACAGAAAAATAAAGTGCTGCATTTCCCCCCATGACACCTCACTGGAGGGACTGCTGAGGCCATACCTGCACCGTCCAATTAAAAACATTCTCTAGCTTGAGTAAAAAGGTAAAGGTAACGGGACCCCTGACCATTAGGTCCAGTCGTGGCCGACTCTGGGGTTGCGGCGCTCATCTGGCTTTATTGGCCAAGGAGGCCGGCGTACAGCTTCCGGGTCATGTGGCCAGCATGACTAAGCCGCTTCTGGCGAACCAGAGCAGCACACAGAAATGCCGTTTACCTTCCCGCCGGAGTGGTACCTATTTATCTACTTGCACTTTGACGTGCTTTCGAACTGCTAGGTTGGCAGGAGCAGGGACCGAGCAACGGGAGCTCACCCCGTCGCGGGGATTCGAACTGCCAACCTACTGATTGGCAAGTCCTAGGCTCTGTGGTTTAAGCCACAGCGCCACCTGCGTCCCGCTAGCTTGAGTAGGGAGCTTCTAACTGCAAGTACAAAATTAGCACATTGGGGAGCACAAGTCTAACCAACGTTTCACCCAACTTACTATTACTGAATGTGCAAGGGTCAGAAACGTCCAAGGAGAGATATTGGACCTCGTTGGAACATTCAAATGGAAGATTTGCAGTCTCTGAAGCCATATTGTCAATCAACAGGTAAGTTGCTGAAAACAATGGCTGGCTTAAGACATCTTGACATCGAAAGGGAAAAACCAAGAAGCACCCTTCCTGTTTCTCAAAATGTAGCATTTCAGCTAAATAACTGACAATCTTCAACATCAGGTTTAACCGATGAAAGAGAGAGAGAGAGATGCATACAGATATTGTTGCAGGTTGGGTGTGTGTGTGTCAGTCTGCACAATACCTCCCTTCCTAATCCTTGGGGTCCTGTCCCCGGAAGAGTTAAAAGCTGATGGAACAATCCTTTGCTAAGTGGGCCATTGTAAGACAATGGCCAAAGCTTGTCACTTAAGCACCTAAATCAGTCCCTTTGACTAGGAAACAGAGAGTTTAGCATCATGAAGAGCATCCTAAAAAAAAATGACCTGGGCTGCAGCTAAGTGAAATAGCCAGAGGAGTTGTATGTGAGCTCAGCTGAGAGCAGGATGAAGGCTGAGACGCTGAGACAGAGCCAGGCTTGGTTTTTGTACTGGAATACAATGCTGTGGTTAAAGGGCGAAGAAAGACCTTTTGGGGTATCAATGCTGTCTGTCTATCATCTATCTATATCTATCTATCATCTATCTATCTATCTATCTATCTATCTATCTATCTATCTATCTATCATCTATCTATCTATATCTATCATCATCTATCTCTATCTGTCTATCTATCATCTATCTATCCATATCTATCTATTTATCATCTATCTATCTATCTATCTATCTATCTATCTATCTATCTATCATCTATCATCTATCTATCTATCAATCTATCATTTCTCTCTATCTATCATCTATCTATCAATCATCTATCAATCATCTATCTATCTATCTATCATCTAGCTATCTATCTATCTATCATCTATCTATCTATCATCTCTCTCTCTCTGTCTATCATCTATCTATCATCTATCTATCATCTATCTATCATCTATCTATCTATCTATCTATCTATCTATCTATATCTATCTATCTATCATCTATCTATCATCTATCATCTATCTATCTATCTATCTATCATCTATCTATCATCTATCTATCTATCTATCTATCTATCTATCATCTATCATCTCTATCTATCTATCTATCTATCATCTATCTATCTATCTATCTATCTATCATCTATCTATCTATCTATCTATCTATCATCTATCATCTATCATCTATCATCTATCATCTATCATCTATCATCTATCTATCTATCTGTCTATCATCTATCATCTATCTATATCTATCATCTACCTATATCTATCTATCATCTATCTATCTATCTATCTATCTATCTATCTATCTATCTATCTAGCTATCATCTATCTATCTATCTATCTATCTATCTATCTAACTATCTATCTATCTATCATCTATCCATCTATCTATCTATCTATCTATCAATCATCTATCTAATCTACCTCAGGGTTGCCATATGTCCTCTTTTCCCAGGACTCGTCCTCTTTTTCATGAGTAGAATTGTCACAGTGATCCATAGTTAAAAGTAGAAGTTGGCAAATGTGCCCTCTTTTTTGCTCTTCAAAATCCGGCAACCCTATCACGTCTGCCATACTAAGCACAGTGTTTTCATAGTAGTACCGATGGCAGGGAGTGAGTGAGCGAGCGAGAGAAACCCTCGAGTTAATAAATCAGCTTGTCATGGCGAGCCAAATCCATCCCTGCCGTAACTTGGTAGGCACTCACGGTGTTTTCTCCAGCTAAGAATCTGTCTCAGCATGTTGACGCCCTTGTTGCTCAACACACTGGGCTGCTGTGGGTTGTTTTGAGTAGCTTTGTTACTCAAGGAGCTTAAATCGGAGGCAGAAACTAACTCTCCCCCCCTTCCATTTATTCACAGGTGATGCTAGAAGTCTGCCAAATCTAGCAGCGAGCTGGAAGGGGAACGGGTCTCGAGTGTAACAAGGGGGCAAGAGGGCAGCTAATTGCATTACAACCCCAGCTCTCCAAAGGAATGACAGCATCCTCGGGCTGAGGCAACTGGAGTTACTGTAGCTATAAAAAGGCCTCTGAGCCCCAGAGGAAAAAACAGCAAAACTTACTGAATCTCCCCAATGCCCGTTTAATGCACAACCAAAAATCACGCCCAGTTAACAACCCAACGGGGAGCACTTCGCAGATGACTTATCCTCAAGAAATCCCATTAACTTCAGTGTGATTGCTCCACTGTGGATGATCAGCAAAATCAGGAACACAGGAAGCTGCCTTGCACCGAGTCAGAACATGTCGGTCTTAACCCGGTACTATTGACAACCGATGTTGACGTGCGGGCAGTTCCATGGAGGAGGAGGTCGTTCTCAATATGGGGATGAGGGACCGCTGGCCCTCCTGAGGTTGTTAAGACTTCATTTCCCATCCCACCCGGCCATGGGCAATGCCAGCCGGGGCTGATGGGAGTTGGAGTCCGGCAGTATCCAGAGACCCACAGCTTCCCCATCCCGGTCTCAAGATATCTCAGGAGGAAAGAGGCAAAAGCAACAAACGATATGAGACTGAATATTCGTGCAGTAGGCTGGGGGAAGAGGCTAAGGTCTTCAGCAAAAGGCTTCCTGCATGATTATGGAAGGGTCACCTCAAATTTAAAAAAGGATTGGGCAGAGGTCTTTTTCAGCAGGAACTCAGGGGGAACTGAGTTCCCTTCCCTTTTAAAAATTAAATAATTGCTCTTTTTTTTGGTTTTGGAACGGGTATACACCCAACGCCTGAGCCAAAAATCCACCTGTATCTGCAGTCAATAAACTTGTGGCCATTTCTAATCTAGATCACTGTCTGCTTGAATTTATTAATCACATCTTAAATTTAGCCCCTGCCTGGGGTGGAGGTGGCACCGTGACTCCAACTAACTAACTAACTAACTAACTAACTAACTAACTAACTTCAACACCTTTTTCACACAAAAACGCACTGGGATTGGGTAACTGTTGATGGGGAAGACCCTGTGGAGCCATTGCCAATAAAAAACTAGGCCTTACTAGGTTATACAGACCAGTTGACATCTGCTGCGGTGTGAGGTGGGTTGTGAGGAAGGACTTGAAGGAAGAGGAGCTGGGAATGGTACTATGAATAATGTTCTGTGCTGGAGTTCCAAGAAAAGGGAGAAAGCAGGTGTGCTTTGACAGATGAAGAACATCTAAACCAGGAACACCCAAGAAGGCACCCTCCAGATTCTACTGTGAACCGCCCTGAGACCTCCGAGTATAGGGTGGTATATAAATTGAACAAATAAATAGATAAATAAATATTGCACTCCGACTCCCATCAGCACCACCCAGCATGGCCAATAGCAAGGGATAATGGGAGTTGTGGTCCATCAACACCTGCAAGGCCACAGGTTCCCCATCATAGCTGTCAACTTACAGATTTGAAAATAATGGATCAGCAGCCAAAATAAGGGATTTTCCGGGCACAGGTATGTTTAGCTTCTGAGCCCCTCCAAGCCAAAGGCAGAAAGCCCAGCCAGCAGCCAAACGAAGCCTCATCAATAAGGGGTAGCAGCGGGACATGGCGCTGGGATAAGGGGCTGTCCCGCCAAATAAGGGACACTTGACAGCTATGTTCCCCATCCCTGCAATATGAGGGTCCAATAACTTTTAACCTCATGTGTAGTTTGGCCCCCAGACAGATTCTGGTGCTATTAACTTCTGTAGGATTGCTTTGAAAGTTCTGTAGTAGACAACATTTGCCCCCCCCCCTCGACTTTACCGTGTATGTGATGGTTTCGTCTCCTTCCTGTCCATGAACTGTAGCGAGCATCAATGCAGCGAGGACAGCGAACAGCGCCATCATGGATCTTAAAAGAAAGGAAGCCCAGTTTAAAAACAACCACATAGGGAGATGACAGTCAGCCACTCCTGATAGCAGGGAACTGAGAAAGGAGGCCTAGCAGATGCCTGGGTTTCAGTGCAGGATCAAACCTGTCTCTGGGATGTACCACTTCAGAGCAGTGCTTGGAGTAGTTCAGTTAAACAGTGAATTAGTTCACTGAACAACACCTAAAAGTAGTCCCCCATAATTGCTGGGTGACCTAAATGTGAATAAAAATTTTGAGAACAGAACTTTGAACAATTTATAATTCAACATCATTTTCTTAGATGTGTTCTTTTAAACCAGGCATTTAAATAAAACCACACACAAATATGGAAAAACTGCTCTCTTCAGCAGAATAAAATTTCAAAAAGGTAAGGTAAAACACTTGGTTATGCCCACATAAACATATTTTTTTTAAATATTCTGTAAGGTGAGATGCACACTACAGAGAAATATTAAGAATGCACTCCTGTGTTCTGCTTATAGGCCAAATGTGAGTTAAAGGTGAGAGCCTCTTAGAGCAACTGGTCGGACATGTTTCAGCATAAAGTCCTCTTCAGTGGCCAAACAAATGTACCTGTGATGGGAATGATTTACCTTAACTTTGTATTTTTGGAATTTAAAACTAAAAAAACCCAGAAATGCTTCACAGAGCGACAAAGATCTGTAACTGTACCCTAGGAGAGAAAATGGGGAAATTACCTGATGAGAGAGGGCAGAACTGAGCCCTGAGACAAATAGGAGAGTGTTGCTTGTAGTTTAGTGATGCTCCAAGCTTGTACCTTTCTGGAACTGAGGAGGGGAAGGCAACAAAACAGACGTTATTATAATAACTGTGAATTGTGCCTAATGTAAAAGCCACTGTTCTCTAGTGACAGATTCTTTTCTGTTTAAACTTCATTGTCCAAATTGCTCAGGTCAGTTCAAAACGTTCCCCTGTTTTTGTCCCACCCAACTCAACACAGAAGCTTGGGAACTGCTTCCCTACGATGCAAGCTCATGTCTTGTAAACAAAGCAACCACGTTGGCAAGATTAAGTGTGTGGGCTTCGCCTCTCCTGGATAACTGCCCTTCCACCTGGACCTGCGTCAACTGGCCACTGCAAATGACAGCACGATGGAGAAATCAGCTCCTGCCCCACTGCTGGGGGGGGGGTATGTGTGGCACAAGGGCTTATATACAACCAGACAGCCCCACTTTACGGAACAGCTATGCAAGGCTTCCACTGCTCTCTATGCTTTGCCGAAGGGCGAAGCAACTTTTTAATTCTTAAAAGCCATTCCTGGTTGATTAGAGGGCTTCATTTTAATCCGCGCTGGTGCTTAATACTGATTTTTATTGCTGGCCTTAAATTGACTTGCTGTTGGTTTCACATTAAAGATTATCGTATCATATTATTTCAGAGGTTGGTTCCATTTTTGAATTTTTGTTTGCGGGGAAGGGGCATTTTACAGAAATAAAACGGCAGCAAGGAAACATAGAATAAGAACATCCAGGAACCTGGCCACCACATAAGAATGGCAGTCTTCAGCACTGCCACCTGAATCCACCTGAAAGAAAAACCTTAAAGAACCTTCGTATCTGTAAGACTGTAAGCAAATTCTCTTCCTGCTCAATGTACACTTAAGGCCAGATCCCACGTTACCATGTGGTATTCTCAAAAGCTGCTACACGCCCCCCGGCCCCACAAAAATGCTCAAGATCCCAGATTTTATTCCCCACTTCCATACCCTCCAACATTTCTCCAGTGCAAATAGGGACATCCCATTCCATAATGATAATTTTACTATTTATACCCCACACACCTTAAGGGGTTGCTGCAGCCACTCTGGGCAGCTTCTGACATATATAAAAAAATATAATTAAACATTTAAAAAAACGTCCGTACACAGGATTGCCTTCAGACGGTTCGGGTGGGTTGGATAACTCCATACCCTCCATCATTTCTCCAGTGAAAATAGGGACATCCTAAGGAGAAGTGGGACATTCCAAACGGCTTCTCTAAATTACGGATGCCCCTGGGAAATAGGGACACTTGGAGGGTCTGCATTTCTCCAGTTAGGACAGAAATGTCCCCTCTCTCTGAAACCTTGGAGAGCCACTGCCAATATTGCTGTGACATTAACATATGAGAGTGCTGGAGGTGAAATAGTTAAACAGGTTACCCAATCAGAACCCAGGGGGTGGAGTCAGAGGGACTATAAAGCCAGCTCTGGGAGGGGCGAAGGAGTTGGTTCGTTGGGAGGTTGGTTGGAGTGGGAGTGAATTGGGATAGAGTCTGTGGGTAGGTTGAGTCAGTGTAGCGAAATGAGCTGAGTCAGGAACAGCTAGGGGCTAGGAAGACGAGTAAATATCTGAGAGGTGGTTTAGTGAGTGAGAGCAGGTAGCGGAATTTATAGGTCTGGATAGGCACCCCATGATTGTAATTGACCAATACCGTTTATGAAACCACACACTTGTTAAAGGTAAAGGTAAAGGGACCCCTGACCATTAGGTTCAGTCGTGACCGACTCTGGGGTTGCAGCGCTCATCTTGTTTTATTGGCCGAGGGAGCCGGCGTACAGCTTCCGGGTCATGTGACCAGCATGACTAAGCCGCTTCTGGCGAACCAGAGCTGTGCACGGAAACGCCGTTTACCTTCCCGCCGGAGCGGTACCTATTTATCTACTTGCACTTTGACGTGCTTTCGAACTGCTAGGTTGGCAGGAGCAGGGACCGAGCAACGGGAGCTCACCCTGTCACGGGGATTCGAACTGCCGACCTTCTGATCAGCAAGTCCTAGGCTCTGTGGTTTTAACCCTGGCTGGACTCAGTATTGTACCAGGTAGGGCCTGGGTGGTGGCAGCAAGAAATAAAGTGGTGGCACGGGGATCAAAAGGTGGTGAAACGTCCGGGGACCCTGTGAGATCGCCACAATTGCCAGTAGGCTATTCTGACCAAGAGGGAACTGTGTTCTCACTCAATACAAGGCAGACCTCCATGTTCTTATATGTCACTATTGAATTTGCACTCCCTCCCCTCCAGCAATGTGCTGGTCCACATTTCCCAACCTAAGCTGCCCCTGAGCCCAATGGTGGTGGGAACAGAGGGAGAGAGAGGAGTAGAGGTACCGGGGCCTCTTGCATCCTCTTTCCAGAGTGGCCAACCACAGATGCAATATATAGGAAGTGTAGGAAGCTACCCTATAATCTTCTCTAAACAGCCATCAGCGACCACATAGGATTTTCCCATCAGAAAAGGAATGAGAAGCTGCCTGGTTTTGGCGAGAAAGAGGCCGATGGCAGAATTGGCCTTTTGCTATGTAACCACCTGCAAGGATCAGGAACAGACCCTCATTATGGGCCAGATATTACATTTATAGCAACTAAGCTCGCTCCAGGTTTATGGGGAAGCTAGGCAAAATGTCTCATTTGGGGGGGGGGGCACCGACTTTGGGACTTGAGGCAGTGGCAGCAGTGCTGTGCTGAGCAGCTGGGAGCTGCCATGCTAATTTCCCATAATGCCCCTTGTTATGTCCTGAGTTGAATAGGATCCAAAAGGCAGCAGTCGAATTGGTCCTAGAACAATAGGATTCAGAATGCAGCAGTCGGATTGGTCCGCAGGAGCCACCCAATCCAGCTCCAGGTGGAAGTGAATCCGCAACCTGATTGGCCTACAGGTGAATCCCAGAATTAGCCAATCACGTGGGGCCCATTGTGTAAATAATGTATATAAAGCAGACATTCTGGACGAACTTCCATTCCTCCTCACCACTATGAGCTGAATAAAGAGCATGAAATCTACTCTTGACTCAGAGTATATTTCACCCCTGATGTTGCATCTTTCTGGGGCATTGTGGGAGATGAACATGGTGACTCCCAGTCGCTTTCAAAACGGGCTTTGCAGCCTCAGCAGTTGCCTAAGGATGCCATATGATAACACCCCTGAGGTATTTTGAGTGTACACGAGGTGGCAAACCCAGGTCAGCCTCTGCGTAATGTGTGAAAGTGCTCTAAAAAGCGACACAAGAAATCCAGCCTCCGTACCACAGAACCTAGGCATCACCTGAACTCTCCAACTTCCTGAAATATACAGGACAGCACCTGCCCTTCTTTACCAGCGTAATGATATGAACCATTGAACCCACTTTGCATTCAACCGAACCTCATGACTCGCTTCAGCTGTGACCATTGAACAAGGTTATCCACACAAACATGAATTCCACTCTTATCTCTTGACCTCATGTGCAGAGGACGTCCCATTTAAAAAGTGTTGAGCCTGCAATGGTGGGAATCTTGACACAAAACCTTTGAGCATCAATGCCCAACACATATGCCATATCAACTCCTGGTGCTGTTTGCACTAAATGATGATGGTGGACATGTGAAAAGCATACGGTATTATGTATGTGTGTGTGTATCTATCAGTCTATCAACTGTATGTAAGTTGCTTGAAGATGTGACAATCAACTTGTAAGTTTAATAAATGAAAAGTAACTCAAATAGAAAGCATAAGAAGGTGGGAGAGTTTTGTGCTTAGAAATAAAGCTCTGGTCTGATAGCACAAAACTGGAAGACTGGAGAAATTCCAACAAAAGAACAACGGCAAGAGAAATTGATGAATTACACAGAACTGGCAAAACTGATGGATGGACTACGAGAAAAGGTCAACAGTGACTTTGAAAAAGAGTGGGGACCTTTTATAATATATTTGCAGAAACAAAGAAAGAACATCGACTTGACGGCAGGATTTAAATAAACACTCACATCTTTATTAACAGAGAACATTTAAAATAATGAAGAAATGATATAGTGGATTTTAAGAAGCAGCAGTATGTAGTAAGGTCAAGGGACCCCTGACCATTATGTCCAGTCGTGACCGACTCTGGGGTTGCGGCGCTCATCTCACTTTATTGGCCGAGGGAGTCGGTGTACAGCTTCCGGGTAACAAATCAGAAATGGAAGCTGAGGGAAGCCCAGGAGGGAAGGGGTGAAGAGTTGTAATATGTATGTTATTGATATGAGATGTATGTAATGACAGAAGGAAGTGAATAAAATTTTATTTTAAAAAAAGAAATAAGAAATAAAGCTCTGGTTTTGTATTGTGGAGAAGAGTGACCTGCGAGGAACAAGAAGTCCCCTGTTCAAATCTCACCTGCAATAGACACAACTTGTAGGCTGGGATAGCTCAGTCAGTAGAGCATGAGACTCTTAATCTCAGGATTATGGGTCTGAGCCCCACATTGGACAAAATATTCCTGCATCACAGGGGGTGGAAAAGATGACCCTCGTGGTCCCTTCCAACTCTACAGTTCTATGATCACACATTGAAAACATAATGCATAATACATCTCTGTACTGCAGCTGGTTCACACCCACATTGTCCTGAAATGCATCTCTAAAACCCTGAACTGCCACACTAGCATGTGGTAATTTTTGCTTTCTTCCATCTTCGACCTTGGACAGAAGCAAAGGGAGCAATTATCTTGGGAAAGAACGCTTTCCCCTTTCTTGTGAGAATATGTAGGGGAGTTGCTCCCCAATATTTTATTTTCTATATACTTTAAGAAGAAGAAGAAGAGTTTGGATTTGATATCCTGCTTTATCACTACCCTAAAGAGTCTCAAAGCAGCTAACCTTCTCCTTTCCCTTCCTCCCCCACAACAAACACTCTGTGAGGTGAGTGGGGCTGAGAGACTTCAGAGAAGTGTGACTAGCCCAAGGTCACCCAGCAGCTGCATGTGGAGGAGCGGGGAAGCGAACCCGGTTCCCCAGGTTACGAGTCTACCAGTCTTAACCACACTGGCTCTTTAAGTGTTCAAAGGAAGAAACAACAACAATAATACTGGCCTACATTACAGGGGTGTTGTAAGGACTATCACAATGAGGTATGTGAAAAGCTTTGGGCAGTATCCAGTGCACTCGTCCTGCCTGCACAAGGATTTGCACTTGTGCAACAGACCTTTTTCCAGCCCTCCTCCTCCTCCTCCTCCTCCTCCTCCTCCTCCTCCTCCTGTGTGTGGTCCAGGCCCTCTCCAAATCTGCTCCTGAAGGTTGGGGGAACCCCAGAACGGTGGGTCAGAACACCCTTGCACTGCCAGAATGATTCTTTGGATGCACCCCTTCAAATTCTGCTATATATATTGTAAGTATAATTCTGTGAAGGTTGCCAGAGGTGCCTTCTGCTACGCTTCCTGTTTCCACAAAACACAAGAGGTTGAGAATTCTTTTACTGGATCAGATCAAGGTGTACAAAATCCAGTGGACATGTTTCTTATTTCAGCCCCATTCCAGTTCTAGAGTATTCTACAACTAGAGTATTCAGACTCGTTATCAAGTGTCTTCTCTTAGGCAATACATCTTCTGGTTCCAGCACAATATATCTCATTCAGGCCCCTTCAGTGCCATCTACAGAAAAGGCTCCACAGGTTCAGGGCTTATGGTCTTGCAGGAAGCAACCAGCATTTATTCCCCCCCCCCCCCTTTAGTAGTGGAATATATTTAGGGCAGTCTTGCCAATAAATCCACCAAAGTTAGAAACATTTTACCTGCCTGTTCGCTACACACATACACCATTTGCAGCATATCAGCAGCCTTAAAAAGGAATGCAGAGAGGGACATTTTCTCTTCCATTTTACAGAAATATTCCTGCTTGGTCACCTGGAAAAATTTCTTACTTGCCATAAGCAAAATGGCAAGTGGTTAATTTCTAGGTCAATTGGTGACCTGGATGCAAAGTGCAATCAGCTAGGATCGGCAGGCTTAAAAAGGTAAAGGGACCCCTGACCATTAGGTCCAGTCGTGGCCGACTCTGGGGTTGCAGCACTCATCTCACTTTATTGGCCAAGGGAGCCGGTGTACAGCTTCCGGGCCATGTGGCCAGCATGACTAAGCCACTTCTGGCGAACCAGAGCAGTGCACGGAAATGATGTTTACCTTCCCGCCGGAGGGGTACCTATTTATCTACTTGCACTTGGACGTGCTTTCAAACTGCTAAGTTGGCAGGAGCAGGGACCGAGCAACGGGAGCTCACCCTGTCACGGGGATACGAACCGCCGACCTTCTGATTGGCAAGTCCTAGGCTCTGTGGTTTAACCCACAGCGCCACCCCCAGGCTTACAGCGGCCTAAATTCAGCATGCGGAATAATGCCAGTGCTTAACGTCCTATGCTTGAGGATGAATATCAGATTGGTCCAAAAGTTTGTGAGAATGTCAGGCAAAGTGGCATCCGTTTTGTTGGCCCATCTCAGACAGGGATGCGGTGGGGTGTGTGTGGAATCTGTGGCCCTCCAGATGTTGCTGGACCCCAGCTCCCATCAGCCCCAGCCAGCAAAGCCAGTGGTGAGGGATCATGGGAGTTGTAGTCCAACGAGATCTGGAGGGCTACAGGTTCGCCATCTCTGATGTAGCAACTAGCAGCTATTTTTGCAGGACACACTCCACTCTCTTTCTCACCCCCACCCGTTCACCCCATTCATACACCATCCATTCATTCTCACTCAAACATCCCGTGCCTCCATTCAAACACATGTGAGGACGAACCCCATTGATACAGGATCCGTTCTCCACACACCCTTTCTCTTACACCTTCCCCCCTTTCTCTCACATAACACAACACCCTACCTATCTAGGTCCCCCATATTTCCTCCCCCGCTTTCCTCCCCCATCTCTAAAATTTTAAAGCAGGTACGAAGGCTGTGGGAACGCCCCGCTACCCTCAACTGCTGCCAGCTGGAATGGTCTGCCTCAGGGTAATGTGGCTGCAAAACCACCAAGTCCTTGCAGCTTAGTATTTTACCTACTTCATCAAGAACTGGTGTCTCTGTGTGTGGAATGTATGGGCACAGAAAGAAATGCATTAAATCTTAGAATCAACCCCCTGCAATGCAGGAATATGCAGTCATCCTATACAGGAATCGAACCTGCAACCTCAGCGTATAACAGCACCATGCTCTAACCAACTCCCTGGCTTTACTGATTTTCTTTATTTTATTACCACATCCATATGCCACTTTCCCTCCAAGGAGCTGAAGGTGGCATACGCCATTCTTCCCTTCCCCCCATTTTATCCTCACAACAGCCTTGAGAGGTAGGATGGGCTGGGAGGGTGTGACTGGTCCAAGGTTACCCTGCGAGTTTCCTGGCTGAGTGGGGCTTTGAACAGGTGTCTCCCCAATATCCAGCCCAACACCCTGACCCCTGCACCACTCTGGCTCTCAACAACCAGCCAGCCCCCTTATTTTAAGAAAGGTATCCTTCGTTAAGTCCAGAAACCTCCCCTCGCCCCGGAGAATAAAGTTCCAGGTTGCCCTTCCCTTTTGGATATTATTAATTTTGGTATGGCATTGCCTAGTCACCTCTCACTATTCTGATTGATTGAAGTGGTGGACTTGGGGCTCTCAAATTCAAAGCCTCTCTCGCTCTCTGTTCTACAGCATTGTTGTGGCGCCCCCTGCAGTGTGGCCAAACCGGTCGCGCTACCCTAAAACCGCCTCTGTCTCCTACCCCAAGCAGACTGGACCCTAAACATATTTGCGTTTCAGAAACTGAAGCCCTGTGGAATTCAAGGAGAGTTAACTCCCAAAAATGGTGTTTAAGGACCACAGAGTTCCCACTGCCTGTTCAGTTAAAGGTTTCCGCTCCAACAGGGCAGCCAACATAGGAGGGGAAGTCTTTAATTGAACAGGCAGTGGAGCTTCCTTCTGAGTTGATATTCCTTAGGTTTGCACAGCCAGACAAGGAGTTCAGAACACTACCTCCCTCCTTCCCAGTTGCTTCTCCCTCTTTCTATAATCTCATGTTACCTTCTGGGCTCCTTAGGGAGGAAGGGCAGGATATAAATTTAATATATGTAAAAGCAAGCAACGATTGCTTGTCTCCCCACACCAACCCTAACATTCTTATCCCCCCTGGACTAGAAAACCTTCCCAGCTGAGGGTGGTACCCCACCAAGTCCTAGGCGCTGAAAACAATCCCCTGAAGTCGCTCAAGTTTTCCAGTGAGTCTAATCGGACTGAGTGGGAGACACGACCCACCCCAAGGGGGGAAAAATCCCCTACATTCCGCTTGCAAGATTTGCAAACTGCATCCACTTCGGCGCACGGAAAATCCTTGCATTGATCCATTTGCACCCGCAAATCTCGGTGCGCCAGAAACTTTCCTTTGCAAGAATCTGCCCACCTAACCAAGCGAGGAATCACCTCTCTCTCTCTCTCTCCCGCCGCCGCTGCGTGCCATCGGAATCCGAATCTGAATCCGAATCCGGGCGCGCCTTACCTGCACAGCCGCAAGAACGCGATGCCCCTCTTGAAGACCGCAGCTTAGGTGAGGAGGGAAGAGGGTGGACTCCCTTCCCGAAGCGAGCCAGGCTGCAAGACGCCCAAGTTTGCAGAGAGAGGAGTTGGAGAGAGCTGATGGAAGCTCTCTCCCCAACGGCAGGTTAAGCCTGCGCCTTCGCTGCGCTCCGTTCACAGATGGAGCGTGTTCCCCGCACCGCCTCCCTTAGCAAAGATCTTTGACAAACTTCCCGGCTACTGTTTGCATCCATTGCACGCCCCCTACCGATCTTCCGCTGACTTGACCCTTTCTGAGAAGAGCCTGATGTCGAAACACAGGGCGGAGAAGTCGCGCGGTGCAAACCCAGAATTTATTATTTTCGTGTTTTGTTTTGCGCTTTGCTCTTCTTCTTTCAATGGAAGGCGCTGTTCAGTAAAGGGATTCCTTTTCAAAGGGCGCGTTCCAGAAAGGTAGCCCTGCCGTGGTCTGTTTGATAGAATCACAAAACTGTAGAGTCGGAAGGGACACCGAGGGTCATCTAGTCCAACCCCCGAAAACCAGCGAAGAGTTTGTGGCACCTTAAAAGACCGGGCACATTTATGAGCGAGGCACAAGCTTCTTTTCTCTGTTTCACAAAATGTATACATCGCTTGATTGTAAAAGCGACTGCAAGGAAACTCAAAGCGGTTTAGATTGGGCAATAAAATTACCAGTGAAAACAACTACTGCATGCACTGAAAAAATAAAATCCGCCATAAAATTAAAACAGATTGAAATATACATGGATGTTCTACGTGTCTAGGTAAGCTTGTCTAAACCAAAATGTTAGCAGGTGCCGAAGGAATGCAGTGAAGGCACCTGCCTGGTTTCCATTGAGAGGGCAGTGCTGGATTTATTATTACAGTGGTACCTCGCAAGACGAATGCCCCGCAAGACAAAAAACTCGCTAGACGAAAGGGTTTTTTGTTTTTTGAGCTGCTTCGCAAGACGATTTTCCCTATGGGCTTGCTTCGCAAGACGGAAACGTCTTGCAAGTTTGTTTCCTTTTTCTTAACACCGTTAATACAGTTGCGACTTGACTTTGAGGAGCAACTCATAGAACGCGGTGTGGTAGCCTTTTTTGAGGTTTTTAAAGACTTTGGTGATTTTTGAAGCTTTTCCAAAACTTTCCCGACACCGTGCTTCGCAAGACAAAAATAATCGCAAGACGACAAAACTCGCGGAACAAATTAATTTCGTCTTGCGAGGCACCACTGTATAATTATTATTATTATTATTATTATTATGCCGAATGGGTATTATGTGGCACATGAAACAATGGCAGTTCCGCTCCTTGTAGAAATCAAGTAGGCATATAAGGGCGTAAGGTGATCTTGCAGCAAAACTGACCCAAGTTGTTAAGGGCTTTATAGGCTCATCTTGAACTTGGCTGGGTAGCAAATCAGCAACCAGTGCTGATCTCCGGGTGTAGGTGTTACATTTTGTCGTCAGTCTTGTTCAGTCTCCGTAAGTTGTGAGTCAGTCACGGAGCTGTACAGTGGTACCTCGGGTTACATACTCTTCAGGTTACATACACTTCAGGTTACAGACTCCGCTAACCCAGAAATATTACCTCGGGTTAAGACCTTTGCTTCAGGATGAGAACAGAAATCGTGCTCCAGCGGCGCAGCGGCAGCAGGAGGCCCCATTAGCTAAAGTGGTGCTTCAGGTTAAGAACCGTTTCAGGTTAAGAATGGACATCTGGAACGAATTAAGTACTTAACCCGAGGTACCACTGTATTGCTGTTTGATTGCTTCAGCAAATAGGGCTTTAAAGGTCAGCACCAATACTTTGAATTGTGCTCAGAAACGTACTGGGAGCCAATGTAGGTCTTTCTAGACCGGTGTTATGTGGTCCCGGCGGCCGCTCCCAGTCACCAGTCTAGCTGCCGCATTCTGGATTAGTTGTAGTTTCCAGGTCACCTTCAAAGGTAGCCCCACGTAGAGCACATTGCAGTAGTCCAAGCAGGAGATCACCAGAGCATGCACGACTCTGGTGAGACAGTCTGCGGGCAGATAGTCTCTCAGCCTGCATACCAGATGGAGCTGGTAAACAGCTGCCCTGGACACAGAATTGACCTGCGCCTCCATGGACAGCTGTGAGTCCAAAATGACTCCCAGGCTGCGCACCTGGTCCTTCAGGGCACAGTTACCCCATTCAGGACCAGGGAGTCCTCCACACCCGCTCGCCTCCTGTCCCCCAAAAACAGTACAGTGGTACCTCAGGTTAAGTATTCAATTCGTTCCGGAGATCCATTCTTAACCTGAAACTGTTCTTAACCTGAAGCACCACTTTAGCTAATGGGGCCTCCTGTGGCCGCCGCACCGCCAGAGCACGATTTCTGCTCTCATCCTGAAGCAAAGTTCTTAACTCGAGGTATTATTTCTGGGTTAGCGGAGTCCGTAACCTGAAGCGTCTGTAACCTGAAGCGTATGTAACCTGAGGTACCACTGTACTTCTGTCTTGTCAGGATTCAACCTCAATCTGTTAGCTGCCATCCATCCTCCAACTGCCTCCAGACACTCACACAGGACCTTCACCGCCTTCACTGGTTCTGATTTGAGAGGTAGAGCTGGGTATCATCTGCATATTGATGGACACCCTACAGGGTTTCAGAGAGGGGAGCATTCCCAGTCCTACCTGAAGATGCCAGGGACTGTGCTACAACAGCAGCAAGAATACTTATTGCAAAGTATTGGAAGACACAAGACTTACCCACGCTGGAGGAATGGCAGATGAAATTGATGGACTATATGGAATTGGCGGAAATGACTGGCAGAATCCGTGACCAGGGAGAAGAGTCGGTGGAAGAAGATTGGAAGAAATTTAAAGACTATCTACAGAAATATTGTAAAATTAATGAATGTTCGAATGATGTTGGATTGAAGTTAAGTGGTTTCTAGTTGTATAGGTAGAAAAGAATATGGAAAAATTGGTTTTTAATATGTAAAAATTTAATGTTATAATATATTAGGATTAAAAAGAAGGGAAAGGAATTGCTGGATTAACAAATTGAATTGGAATACAAAAGAGGGAGGTATGAGGAGGTCCGGGAAACAAGTAAACGTAAAAGAAGTGATGAAAAGATGGAATTGTTTTTAACTGTTTTTTCTTTTTTCTATTTTGTATTTTTCCTTTTTATTGTTAATTTTTTTATTAATGTGTTTTTTCTTCTTTTGAAACTTTAATAAATATTATTAAAAAAAAAAAAAAATGAAGATGCCAGGGACTGAACCCGGGACCTTCTGCATGCAAAGCGGATGCTGTACCCCTGAGCTACGGCTCTTCCCCTCCCCTGATTCCATACCTGCCTAGTTTGTGCAAATAACTTTTCATCTTTGGCCTCCCAGCTGCCGCTTCTCCAAATGCATAACAGATATCTGCAATCCTTAGCAAGGCCTTGAAGCACTGAGTGATCTTCTGGCAGGAGTCTCCAGCAGTAGAAGTGATTCTCCCAGCCTCTCAGAACGTGGGGCCACAGCCACGCTTATCAATCTTTGCTCGGAGGGAATATCTGCAAGGCGGTGGGGAGGAATTGCCCCCCCTCTGTCAATTCACCTCCCGCAAACAAATGTTATTAATGACCCGAAAGGAAATTCTGATGTTCCCGGGAAGGAATTTAATGCGCGGGTCTTTACGAGGGTGCTGCACAGGAGTTAACGAAGTTATGTGCAGTCGCAAAGGAGCCGTTTATCATATCCGGGCTGGAATTAATCATCTTGAAGGGGATTGAAACAAAAGCGGCGCTAATGCACGACATGGGGTCTAAAAGGGTTCAGGTGGCGTTGAACAAGTTGCCTTGGCAGGAGAGCAGGCTTTAGAACAGCGGTTCTCAACCTGTGGGTCCCCAGATGTTGTTGCACTACAACTCCCATCATCCCTTAGCTCTGGCCTTGCTAGCTAGGGATGATGGGAGTTGTAGTCCGACAACATCTGGGGACCCACAGGTTGAGAACTGCTGCTTTGGAAGGATGAAGGCGTCAGTTCCCCGTCCCAAGAAGAATACCAGTATCAGAGAATTGTAGAGTTGAAAGGGACTCCCAAAGGCCATCTAGTCCAACCTCAACTAAAGCATCTGTGACAGATGGGCATCCAAGCTCTGCTTAAAAACCTCCAAGGAAGGAGAACCCACCAAGACTTCTGTGTAACCCTAAAGCTTGCCAATTGAATTGGTGCAATTAAAACCACCATGCTTTTTTTAAAAAAATGTATTTTTATTTAAGATTTTCTTGATTTACAAAAGTATGTGCAATGTCTCTCTCTCTTATTCCCCCACATTTAACATTTTTTTTACAAATCAGTTTCATTTGTCGAGACATTAGGAAAAAAAGGGGGAAAGAGGTGGAGGGGGGGACAAAGATGAGTGGGGGTTTCTATCAGGTGGCGATGTTTCTATTTTACTTAATATATGTGGGTTTTTGTGTCAGCGTTGCTTGTGCAGGTTCTCTGCTGTTCACTTGTGTTCCTTTGGTGGTGAGAGAGGTTGGGGTTGGCCTAGGGTGTGGTTGTTCATTTGTGGTTGGCTGTGGTGGTCTTTTTTAAAAAAAATAATCTTTATTAATTTTAATTACACACTTATACAAAGAATTTACAATCTCATACTACAAAAAGAAAATTAAAGAAAAACCATTAAGAAGAAAGAAAAGAAAATACAGAAAAAAGAAAGAAGAAAAAGCAAATTTACGTACATAAAAAACCTTAATCTTCCTAATTCTTAATTAAACACTTAAATAAAAAAGACTTCTGACAAAATGAGTCTTCCAATCATTCTCATTGTACTGTTTCTACTGTCATTTTTTCCGCACAGTTTTATATTCTTTAATATTGTTCCCGTCTACTCCACAAACAGTATTTGTTGTGTTTACAAGTATCACTCAAGTTCTGCTAATATGGTGTGATTGGTACAATATGATCTTATATAATCCTTAAATATTCTCCATTCTCCAAATATTTCCTGGTTCAATACTCCTCTAACTCTTCCCCTCAGTTTTGCTAGGTGGTCTTTGTTTTCATGTGTGAGTAACCAGACACTGGAGAGACCTGTCAGGAGTAAGCGTGGACCAATGGTACCAAATAGTATGGAAAACAGCCTTACTAGAAAAATTAACCAATAAACTGAAACTGACACCGGGACAAATAGAAGAAGATGCCTTCACCCCGGTATGGCTCCCCTTTATCACATACACAGCCCAACAAGACAATGACAAAAATCCACCAACAGCATACAAATCAATATGGCCAACCTGATCCAAAACCGCCATGTGATTAGAGATGCCTTCTTTTTTTAAAGACACCTACCTGCATATAGCCAGTATGGTGTAGTGGTTAAGAGCGGTGGACTCGTAATCTGGTGAACCGGGTTCATGTCTCCGCTCCAGCTGCTGGGTGAACTTGGGCTAGTCACACTTCTCTGAAGTCTCTCAGCTTCACTCACCTCACAGAGTGTTTGTTGTGGGGGAGGAAGGGAAAGGAGATTGTTAGCCGCTTTGAGACTCCTTAGGGTACAGTGGTACCTTGGGTTACATACGCTTCAGGTTACATATGCTTCAGGTTACAGACTCTGCTAACCCAGAAATAGTACCTTGGGTTAAGAACTTTGCTTCAGGATGAGAACAGAAATTGTGCTCCGGCGACGCGGCAGCAGCAGGAGGCCCCATTAGCTAAAGTGGTGCTTCAGGTTAAGAACAGTTTCAGGTTAAGAACGGACCTCTGGAACGAATTAAGTACTTAACCCAAGGTACCACTGTAGTGATAAAGCGGGATATCAAATCCAAACTCTTCTTCTTCTTCTTCTGTTGTGAATCAGATGTTGGTCTTCAACTAGTAGGGCAGAAATGGCACACAACAACTGTCCTCTACCAGTGAAGGCTGATTGGAAGTAGGCCAGGTTAATGCATTATGCAGAGACACAGCGGGCAGCCTCCTCTAAGAGCGAGTGCTTAGGAAGCACCGTACCTCAGTGGTAGAGCATCTGTTTTATGTGCAGAAGGTCACAGGTTCAATCCCTGGCATCACCAGGCAGGGCTGGGAGAGATGGCCAGTCAGTGTTGACAATACTGAGCTATCTAGTCCAAGAGTCTGGCTCAACATAAGGCAGCTGCCTATGTCCCTTCCTATTCACAGAAGCCGTGTACATTTTAATTAATTAATTTACTTTATTGAGCTCTAGCCACAGGGCTTAACTAAGCACCCCAGGCATTGGGGTGGGGCTTGTTATCAAGTGTTCAGTGAGTGTTTTATAAGGATTTCAGAGTAGCAGGCTCATAGCTGAAGGGCAAAGAGCAGCTGAAAGTTTTAAACTTTAACGAAAGGGACAGGGTAGTCTATTAACCTGGGGTGCCAATTTGAATAAAATATGGGGAGGAGGTAAGCCCCACCCTGCATAATCGATCACATGATGTGGTGCTCACAAACCATCTGAATGGCAATGTCCATCAACAGGGGGCGGGTAGCAACCTTAAATATTTTATTGGGGGGCCGAAGACCCCTCAGCCCCTAGAAGTTGGCTCCTATGCTCCATGTCCACAATCTCATGCTTGAAGCCTGATGACTCCCAGCTAAGGACAGAGAGGAAATTAAATCTTGTTTGCATTTTAATGAGAAACTACACTCTGCTCGCACCAATACGCGAACCAAAACACCCTTATCCTTCAAAATTCGAATTTCTCTGAATTTTGCAAGGCAATCCCAAACAATGTGTACAAAAATGCAGATTACAAGGGAAAGCGCACATGAAAATGCATATATGACTGTATTGAATTTATTCCTCTATAAATAATATTTATATAACACTATTTATTCAAGGTCTCAGAGGGCTTTACGACACGTGCATAAAACTATAGGGGAAATTGCTTGCAAAGAATGTTTGTGTTAAGCGAAATTGCATACAGAGATGTGTTTCTTCGGAGAAATTTGCAGTAAAATACTGGTTCATTTTAATGAAGATACTTTTTTTTAAAAAAAAGCAAAGTGCTGATTTGAAAACTGAGGGGACCAAAACTGACAGATTTATCCATCAGTACTCTTAGCAAACTGTGCTGAATTGCGTTTGCATTTTTGTCTTCTCTGGCTTTTTTATTTTTGAGCTTCCTAGGGACTGTGCTGACCTGCAAAACAGACCTCCTGACACAGATCACCCAGCATGTTTGTCCAGTGTTCTGCTGATCAACCGGTGGGAAAATTCCCTTATTTTTTGCCTTCATTTTAAAAAAAACACACCAAAGAACTTAGCAACAATTTTTCAATACACAGTGAGCCAGGCACAGGAAGCGGAGCCCTTTTGGAACTATTAGCCGCGCATGGGTGCTAATCCCATTCCACTCCACGCGTTCCCTATTATGCAAGGACTCCCATGGAAGAAGGAACGTTTAATTCCCCAATCTGGACCTCTTCCAGGGCTTAATGGAAAAATATATTGTTGACATGCGAGCCTGTTATAAAAGGCATCGTTCGGTTCACATCCAAATTGCGTTCAGCTGAATTTCCCTCACACTTGGGGGATGTGGAAGTTTGCTCTCTAACCTCCCTCTCCTCTTCCCCCTTCTGTCTTTCTGCACTTTCTCTGGCCAAGGAAAAGCCGAGGGTGTAAGGAGAGAGAGAGTGTGTGTCTTTGTATATTCAAAGGTCCTTTCAGGAACATCCAGCCCACAATAAAACAGTCCCTCAGCAGCTTCTCGCAGGACAGTCACAGAGTGTTGCGAAAGCTGATAATTGCTGATTCATGACAGATTTAGGAAAAACATCAGCTGAAGTAATCAGGTCAGGGCAGTGGTGTTGACCACAGAGCTGGCAAGGGAAACAGCTCCTTCCCTGTGTCCCCAACCCCCAATTCCTTTCACTCACATTTCGCTCGCCGCAATTATGTCCAAGCCCTGTCCTGCAAACACATTGTATGAGAAAGATGCTCGCTTGCTCAGAAGGATGCCAGGTCCGTTCTTAACCTGAAACTGTTCTTAACCTGAGGTACCACTTTAGCTAATGGGGCCTCCTGCTGCTGCTGTGCCGTCGTCATGTGATTTCTGTTCTCATCCTGAAGCAAAGTTCTTAACCCGAGGTACAATTTCTGGGTTAGCGGAGTCTGTAACCTGAAGCGTCTGTAACCCGAGGTACCACTGTAATCAAAAAGCTCTTTTTATTTGAGATGGATACTTTGAATGTAACAAGGTTGCCCCTCCCCCCAAAAAAGTTCCTTGCGTGCTCTCCTGTGACCCCCCCAGGCGTTGCCACCAGGTGTCTAGGTGGAAAAACTTCATGAAAACCAATCATTTGTGGCTCAGAGAGAGAATAAAGAAGCAATATAGGGATATAAGGACAGGCTAGCAACCATTTGTTTTTATTAATGGCTGTTTTTATTAATTTAGGGGTGGTTTTATAGAATCATAGAATTGTAGGGTTGGAAGGGACCCCAAAGGGCATGCAGTCCAACCCCCCCCCCCGCAACGCAGGGATGGTTAGGGGCTAACCATAAAACTATCCTTGGAAATGGGCAGATTGAATTTCACCCGGTGTCTTTATTATACACCTTTAGGTGCTGGGCCAAAACGTTCCTTTTTAACCAGGCCTTTGATTGATCTTATTGACATCCAAAACCCTTTTAGAATGTAGCTTTTTTTTGGGGGGGGGGCTATTGGGTTACTGCTTTTGGTTTGATTTTATATGTTGTGGTCTTGTTGTGAACCGCCCTGAGACCTCCAGGTATACGGCAGTGTATAAATTGAATTATTATTATTATTAATAATAATAATAATACAGTCATACCTCAGGTTACAGACTCTTCAGGTTGCATTTTTTTTGGGTTACGGACCCGCTGAAACCCGGAAGTACCAGGTTTCGGGGGTCGCGCATGCGCAGAAGCGCCAAATCGCAACCCACTCGTGCGCAGACATGCCGCTGCGGGTTGCGAACGCTGCGGCTTGCGAACATGCATCTCGCACGGATCACGTTCGCAACCTGAGCATCCACTGTAGTAATAATAATAATAATAATAATAATAATAATAATAATAATGTCACCCATACGTTTTGTGGCTGCGGGGTGGATTTGAACCCTGGTCTTCCAGGTCTTGAGTCCAACCCAGGGTCTAACCCAGGGGTTGTCAACCTGGTCCCTACTGCCCACTAGTGGGCGTTTCAGGATTCTAGGTGGGCGGTAGGGGATTCTACGGCGCAAGCTGAATCCTCCTTCCATTGAGCACTGGTGGGCGGTAAGGAAATTTTACCATCAAGAAAGATGCATTAGTGGGCGGTAGGTATAAAAAGGTTGACTACCCCTGCTCTAACCACTACACCACACTGGCAAAGATATAACACCCACACAAAATATGCATCCAAAAGAAATTGTGCACCTTTGCTTGGTTTGCATTGTCCCGAATGGTCGCAAAATCAACTTTTTAGTGGCACAGAATAGACAGACAGATAATAGCAAAGGGTGCACACAGTCCTGTTTCTTCTTCTGAAGGGGGGCTGGTTGTAAGGTTTTGCTTAGTAGCAATCTGTTTTTCTCTGCACCCTTTCATGTACCATTCTTCCAAACTGTTTGCAGTTTGGGGAACTGGTGTTTTGGACTTTCGGAGGAAGAGAGGGGAACTAGCCCCGTTGTATATTGGAGGGGTTGTGTGGAGAGAGTCTCTTCCTTTAAATTCCTGGGAGTTTACCTTAGTGAAGACCTCACTTGGAAAAACAATACAACTCAGGTGGTTAGGAAGGCCCAACAGACTCCATTTCCTCAGTGTCTTGCGAAAGAACAATGTTAAAAAACAATTGATGACCTCCTTCTACAGGTCCACAACAGAAAGTGTTCTCTCATATTGTATCACAGTGTGGTACGTTGGCTTGACAGCCACGGACAGAAAGTCTTTACAGAGGGTGGTGAAACATGATATCATGGGCTGTCCCCTGAGCCCACTAGATGACGTCACAAGGGATCGTGGCCTTAGGAGAGCGAGAAAAATTCTCAGGGATGATTCACACCCCGGCCAGCACCTCTTTAATCTTCTACCCTCGGGCAGGAGATATAGAGGTATAATCAGTCCTACCAACAGGCTAAAAAACAGTTTCTATCTGTGGGCTGTTAGGCTGCTGAACAGAAAATAATATAGTGCAACTGACTTTCGGGGTTGGTGTGTTGTGAGACAAGCACACAGAGTGCAATGAGATTGAGTGTTTGTGGGGGTGGAGGCTTGGTTAATTTCATTGTACACAGGTTGTACATTGACAATAAAGGTATTGTTATTAAAACCAGGGGACAAAGCCAACTTTGGTCACACACACGATCGCACATTTAAAGCACACTGCTCTCCCCCTCAAAGAAACCTGGGAACTGTAGCTTGCCCCCTTAAAAGGTAAAGGGACCCCTCACCGTTAGGTCCAGTCGTGGATGACTCTGGGGTTGCAGTGCTCCTCTCGCTTTATTGGTCGAGGGAGCCGGCGTACAGCTTCCGGGTCATGTGGCCAGCATGACCAAGCCGCTTCTGGCGAACCAGAGCAGCGCACGGAAACGCCGTTTACCTTCCTGCCGGAGTGGTACCTATTAATCTACTTGCACTTTGACGTGCTTTCGAACTGCTAGGTTGGCAGGAGCAGGGACCGAGCAACGGGAGCTCACCCCGTCGCGGGGATTCGAACCGCCAACCTTCTGATCGGCAAGCCCAAGAGGCTCAGTGGTTTAGACCACAGCGCCACCCGGTAGCTTGCCCCCTTACAGAGCTACAATTCCCATCACCCTTAACAAACTACAGTGGTACCTCAGGTTAAGTACTTAATTCGTTCCAGAGGTCCGTTCTTAACCTGAAACTGTTCTTAACCTGAAGCACTGCTTTAGCTAATGGGGCCTCCTGCTGCCGCTGCACGATTTCTGTTATCATCCTGAAGCAAAG
This sequence comes from Podarcis pityusensis, assembly GCF_964106645.2. Classification (NCBI taxonomy): domain Eukaryota; kingdom Metazoa; phylum Chordata; class Lepidosauria; order Squamata; family Lacertidae; genus Podarcis; species Podarcis pityusensis. The sequence goes on from NC_138026.1 coordinate 111,995,381, forward strand.
TTCTTAACCTGAAGCACTATTTCTGGGTTAGCGGAGTCTGTAACCTGAGGCGTATGTAACCTGAAGCGTATGTAACCTGAGGTACCACTGTACCGTTAGCAGGAATCTTTGGGAGAAAGTGATGTGCTACGTGGATGTGATATTTGACTTTCCAGAAGTCTGCAAAGATTGTTATCTCTCCATCAGCACAAAGCGATTGACTCTCTGTTGGCCTGCCAAAATCTTGACCAGATTTACTCATCCTGACAAAGCTGAAAGATGGTTTCGTGCCCCGCTAAGCCCCATGGCTGAAGACCATTGGAAGGTGGTGATTTTGCCTCCACAAAACCAAGCAGAGCCTCCTATCTGCACATCCATTTATTATAGAAGGAACATGGATGAAGTCATTGGGCTCAAACGCCACATGTGGTGGTGGGGAACTTTTTCAAGCCGACAGACACCCGTCACATCATTTGCCCAGCTGGAGAAGGGCTGAAGAAGAAAGGAAACAAGCAAGCAAACAATGTTGCCTTGGTCCAATACTGCAGGAATCACTGCTCAAAACCAGCAGGGGTCTTAAGATAGACTATGAGGGGATAGGAAAATCCATGCAGCGATCGTAAGCAGGAGGTTCCTTTCCAGGAGGATATCGGCTAAAATAGATTTGTGGTTTGTGAAGGGAACTGCTTTGGAATGTTGACCTTTAAAAGCCCAAGATGGGGGCTGTTTCTTTGGAAAATTTGTCATCGTAACATGGAAGGACTCTGTAGCCTCTGATCCTTGTGCGTTGCAACAAGATGCACTGAGGCCTAAGTTATTCCTCCCGACAGATGTTTGCCACAGATGGCATTTTGGAGATCTGGCCTCGGTTGAAGAGTAAAGTGCAAGAATGTAGGAACAGCTATAACGGATCAGAACCAAAGCAACGTTTTTCAGCTGGGGGATCCATGCACATGCAAAGCATAGCAATGCCGATACTCTTGGCCTCCATCTTACGCAGCTCCGCTTTCAATACTGTCTATGCCTGCAAACTTTTTGGGCTGGAAGCATTGCAAAATAGCTAACGGAGCGGAATGATGGCTGGACTGCTCAGTAGAAACCCAGTTCGAAAGCACCATTATTGCAGCTGAGACATGTTGCAGACCACACATCCGAACCTCCCCCCCTCCAGTCTGGAGGACCCAAAGCCATCCTAGGTAAAGGTACCCCTGACCATTAGGTCCAGTCGTGACTCTCTGGGGTTGCAGTGCTCATCTCACTTTATTGGTCGAGGGAGCCGGCGTACAGCTTCTAGGTCATGTGGCCAGCATGACTAAGCTACTTCTGATGAACCAGAGCAGTGCATGGAAACGCCGTTTACCTTCCCGCCAGAGCGGTACCTATTTATCTACTTGCACTATTGATGTGCTTTCGAACTGCTAGGTTGGTAGGAGCAGGGACTGAGCAACGGGAGCTCACCCTGTCGCAGGGATTCAAACTGCCGACCTTCTGATCGGCAAGTCCTAGGTTCTGTGGTTTAACCCACAGCGCCACCCGCATCCCAAAGCCATCCTAGCCACACTTCATTATTGTAACTCACTCTATGTGGGGCTGCCTTTGACACCGACTCAGAAACTCTAGTGGCTGCAGAATGCTGCGGCGAGACTCCTTATGGGGTCCTCGCCGCGGGATCACATTCACCCGGTGCTATACCAGCTGCACTGGCTCCCGGTGGAGTACAGGATCAGGTTCGAGGTGCTGGTTTTAACCTTTAAAGCCCTATACCACCTAGGACCCTCATACCTATGGGACCGCCTCTCCTGGTATGTCCCACGGAGGACCTTACGGTCTTCAAACAAAAACATCTTGAATATCCCTGGCCACAGGGAGGTTAGGCTGGCCTCAACCAAAGCCAGGGCTTTTTTTGGCTGTGGCTCCAATCTGGTGGAATCCTCTGTCACAAGAGACCAGGGCCCTGCAGGACTTCTTTCCGCAGGGCCTGCAAGACAGAGCTGTTCCACCAGGCCTTTGGCTAAGGCTCAGTCCTTCTGTAATCCTCATAGCATTCTAGCCCAATGGTTGCCATTAATTTGACTCTGAATTGATTTTAGAATAAATTGATTTTAGAATGTATTTCAATTAATTGACTGTGATTTTATGTAAACTGTGTTATTTTTATTGTTGTTAGCTGCTCTGAGCCTGGCTTTGGCTGGGGAGGGCGGGATATAAAAAAATTAATAATAATTAATAATAATTAATGACAGCCAATGAATGAGGCGTTGTGTATGGATAGGACCATAAAGAGAACATCCCATAGGCATAACTTCCACGTTGCCCCCATGCCAACCTTTAACCGGAAGGGCCCACCTCTTTCTGTGTGAGACAAGGATTAAGTTCTACCTTTGAGAGAGGGCTCTGTATTCTCCGTGCTCCTTTTCTCTTTCTTTTCTTTTGTTTATTTAAGATCAGCTTTTTTTTTTTGAACTGTATGGTGAAATGAAAGAAGGCTGATTGCTGAAGAATTGATGCTTTTGAATTATGGTGCTGGAGGAGACTCTTGAGAGTCCCATGAACTGCAAGAAGATCAAACCTATCCAGTCTGAAGGAAATCAGCCCTGAGTGCTCACTGGAAGGACAGATCCTGAAGCTGAGGCTCCAAGACTTTGGCCACCTCATGAGAAGAGAAGACTCCCTGGAAAAGACCCTGATGTTGGGAAAGATGGAGGGCACAAGGAGAAGGGGACGACAGAGGGCGAGATGGTTGGACAGTGTTCTCAAAGCTACCAGCATGAGTTTGACCAAACTGCGGGAGGCAGTGGAAGACAGGAGTGCCTGGCGTGCTCTGGTCCGAAGAGTTGGACATGACTAAACGACAACAATGGTGAAATGTTTCAATAAAATGTATGGGAGGGGGAGGGGGAAGAGAATAAGGCTACCTGTGGCTACTAGCCATAATACGTGGGCATCGTGGATTAATTACAGTGGTACCTCAGGTTAAGAACTTAATTCGTTCTGGAGGTCCATTCTTAACCTGAAACTGTTCTTAACCTGAGGTACCACTTTAGCCAATGGGGCCTCCCGCTGCCGCCGTGCGATTTCTGTTCTCATCCTGAAGCAAAGTTCTTAACCCGAGGTACTATTTCTGGGTTAGCAGAGTCTGTAACCTGAAGCGTCTGTAACCTGAAGCGTCTGTAACCCGAGGTACCGCTGTACAATACTCTTTTTAATGCCAGACATTTTGTTTTTTGTGGTCATAGGATCACAGAATAATAGAACTGTGGAGTTGGAAGGGTCCCTGAGAATTGAACTTTCAACCTTGCCATTATCAGCACCATGCTCTAACCAACTGAGCTATCCAGGCATGTTCTGCTGTGAAGCTTTCTCGGTACTGAGAAGCCACACAGCTTAAGGCAGCAGTGTGGCAGGAGAGGATGGCAAGGAAGATTCAAGGACAATTCAAAGGAACATTTAAACATTCCATTGCAGAATGGACACAAAACCAGAAACAATATCCATGCTTCACGAGCACTGGCTATTCTTCTATACTTCTCCTCAACATATTGTTGCAAACTTGGATTTTCAACTCTGACGAACAGGAGAGTTCAGGTAAAGAGAAAAGCTTCTTTGCGTTGATGAGACTTGGTCTGCCTCGGATTGACCTAACATAAATGAGATTACCCAGCAAAAGCAAGCTCACACTTTTCATTGAGTTTGTATGTATACTTTTAAGGTACATATGTAAGAGGCTCGTTTATACTTTGGGAATGATTCACATTCTTACGTAGCTGCACTGTGTCAATAAAAACTATGATGTGGCACAAGCAAATTTTTATTCCAAAAGTGTGGACTGGTGGGGGTGGGGGGTGGGGAAGAAAACCACTGCCTTAAGGACTCACTGCAGAGATTCTGCATGTGATTGATCAAGGGCAACAGGAAATCGCCTACCTGTTATTTTTGCCCTCTTGTGGAGAAACAGAGATATTACGTATGGTTCTGCTGACAGTTTTGAAATCCCTTCTTTTAGGATCCCTTTTCAGCGATTCCCCAGCCCACCTTGGCAATCTCACTCATCCTGGATTTTATAATCAGTGCTTTGAGAGGTGGTTGAGGTTCCTGGATTGCAGGCAGTTGGGTCCCTCTCCAACTCTTCAATTCTATGATTCTATGACAAATACTGCAAATGGGGATTCCAATATTATTTATTTTTGTGTAGCCGAAGCCATTACAAAACAAAACGAGACACATACGACAGAATAAAACACATTATGCAAAGTAATTATGAAAACCAGGCATTCTGTCGGATAAGAGTTTGCTCCGCTGAAGAATTTAACTTATCATCCCGGCAAACATTTCTCCTTAAAACTGGTAGTCTAAAGGCAAAACAGGTTACTTTTTCAGAAGTATGAGGACCTTTCTCCTAATAAAAAGTTAATCAGATAATCAATCTCTCAGCTGGGAAATTTAAATCTTTGAACAAGGCTCATAGATTGGGTAAATTAGTAAGCAGTGGGGAAAGACTTAGTGCTTGTATTACGGGCATCACATTTTGCTCCCTTTAACTATGTTTTTCCTTTTTATATGCAATAACAGGAGCAAGAATATTACTGGCCCAAAAATGGAAGCAAGAAGAATTACCGACGATTGAAGAATGGAGAATGAAGTTAATGGACTATGCAGAATTAGATAAACTAACAGGAAGGATTCGAAACCGGCAGGATCAGAAATTCATGGAAGACTGGAGTAAATTTATGGACTACTCAAAAAGTATTTGTGAAGATCAGACGATGTTTGTAGGTTTGCAAGAAGTTTTGTGAGGAGTATTATTGGAAGTATTGCAAAATTGGAGACGGGGAAGGATGATTTGTTAAGAGATGTAAAGGCAATATAAAGTTAAGAAATGCATAAGAAGTGGTTAAAATGGTGGATCATCAGAGGTGCTGATGGAAGTCTAAAAAGATTGTATAAGTGATGTTTTGTGGTACATTTTATAATTTATATGTTGAAATCAATAAAAAATTTTAAAAAAACAACTATGTTTTTCTGGGTCCCTCACTCCACCTTGCAAATTGGTACAGCTCCAAAGCTTCAGCCCGTCTTAATCCAACCACATTACTGTACGTTTACTTTGATTCATAAACCTCACTTGCACTCAGGTGTGCTTATTCCCAAAGTGAGAGTTCATACTGACCCTGTGAACCCATCTGCCATTTCCTCAGAAGCCAAGCTTGCAATTCAAACCAACCTCATGGGGTTTCATAAGATTGATAGGTGGGTGAGAGTGGGAACGTGCATGCTATCAAGGAGTGATATAAACAATGTCAGCCAGAGCCTATCTTCTAAAAGACCTCGGTTTTTGATTGGATGACCTCCAAGGCAGCTCAGAACATGCTAACAATCCCACACGTGCTTTACTCGGAAGCAAGTCCTCATTGCAAAGATTTCGCATTTGCTATATCGGGGTGGAATCCTCTAACATCTTCCACCCACACTTCTTGTGTAGCAGTATTTGCCAAAAAACCCCACCACACCATGTAGGGAGTACCTGTCCTCAGATGAACCTGACACAGGAAAGATGAGTCCTGTCTGCGAGGAAAGGCAAAGGGAGATGAGGGGAAATTGTAGCTCTTTTAAACTTTGGAGATTGCAAGGAGTAGAAAACAACAGCGAAGCGGGGAAGAAAAAACAGGGAGCGGGAAACAGCAGGTCTTTGGGGCTGGACTCTTGTTGCCTGATGCGCAGACAACTCACTTGTCAATCACAACTCTGACTTCATTCATTGGCTAGAAAACACTGAAAGTTGAGAGCAGTAAGGCTTGCTCATTGCACCTCTCACTTAGAAGTTTGCCTGCACATCTTACTTTGTACCATCTCTTCTAAGAGGTTTAGCAACTTTCTTTAAAATAAAAAATAAAATAAACCTCATTGTTCGGATCTCTACTGGTTCTGGCCTGGCGCATAAATACCACCCCTAGGAAGTGCTGCTGGGATGCTTAAAGGTAAAGGGACCCCTGACTGTTAAGTCCAGTCACGAACGACTCTGGGGTTGTGGCGCTCATCTCGCTTTACTGACCGAGGAAGCTGATGTTTGTCTGCAGACAGTTTTTCCAGGTCATGTGACCAGCATGACTAAGCCGCTTCTGGCGAAACCAGAGCAGCGCACGGAAACGCCTTTTACCTTCCCGCCGGAGTGGTACCTATTTATCTACTTGCACTTTGATGTGCTTTTGAACTGCTAGGTTGGCAGGAGCAGGGACCGAGCAATGGGAGCTCACTCTGTTGCGGGGATTCGAACCGCCGACCTTCTGATTGGCAAGCCCTAGGCTCTGTGGTTTAGACCACAGCACGACCCGCGTCCCACTTGCTGGGATGCTTAGCATCTCCCAATCTGCTTCTCTCCCTTACACTTGCAGAGCTGGCCAGCTGACTGGGCTTAACTCCTCCCACCCTCCTTGGAAGTGGACAGCGATATCTGCTATGGCACCTCTGTTGTTCCTCTTCCTTCTGGACACTGCCCAGCAGATACCAGTATCAATGGCTGCTTTCAGCGGCTCCATTTGGAGGTAGGTTTCCTGTTCTCTGTCACCCCAAACCTTAAGATCCACGTAGGGATGCAGAGATGTCACGGGCAGGACTTTACAATGTCGTGGGTAGGACTTTATGATGTCATGGGGGCCCAGTGCCTCATGGGATTGCAGAATCCGAGACCAGGGAGAGGAGTTGGTGGAAGAAGACTGGAAAAAGTTTAAAGATTATCTACAGAAATATTGTAAGATTAATGAATGTTAGAAAAATGTTGAAATGAAGTTATATGGCTTTAGTAGAAATATTATAAGGAATTAAGTACAGATAGGTTAATAGAGTATTAAAGGAAAAAAATAAGGTTAGAATGAGTTAAGATAATTATAGGATAGAAAACAGAGGAGGATGGAAAGGAATTGCTGAAATAATTAATAGAAGTGGAATACAAAAAGGGAGGTGTGAGGAGGTCGTGGAAATAAGTGAATGAAAGATGGGATAATGAAACTGGTTGATTTATTTTATTGTCTTAGTCTTGTTTTGTTAATTTGATGTGTTGTATTGTATTGTTTTTCTTTTTCTTTTCTTTTCTTCTTTTTTTAGTGTTTTTGGAAAAATAATAATTAAAAAAAAAAAAGAATTGCAAATTATTAAAAGTCGGAAGATGTGATCCATAGGCTGGGTGGGTCCAGGAATCCAGCAGAACCAGAAATGTGAAGTTCCAGGAAACAGAACATTTAAGGGTTATTTTTATTCAGGTAGGGAGCCAGCAGTGGTGGACCTTGAGGCCTCAAATTTCAGCGCAGTACCAAAATTTGGCACCCCCTGAATCCCAGAGCCATTCTAAATACAGTTGTACCTTGGAAGTCGAATGGAATCCGTTCCAGAAGTCCGTTTGGCTTCCAAAACCAAATCGCAGCTTCTGATTGGCTGCAGGAAGCTCTTGCAGCCAATCAGAAGCTGTGGAAGCCCTGCTGGACTTTCAGGTTCCCAAAGAACATTTGCAAACCAGAACAATCATTTCCAGGTTTGCGGCGTTCAGGAGCCAAAACGTCCGAGTTCCTGGGCGTTCAGGATCCAAGGTATGACTGTAATAGTTGTGGTGCTTCCTAGTGGCACCCCCAAGTTCTGCACCCAGTGCGACTGAACCAGTTGTGCCCCCCAAAATCCGCCTCTGGAGCCAGTATGAGCTCTCTTAAGTAAATACCATTCCTCCCCAGTCCAGTACAGAAAATCAGGTCCTGACACTTGTGTTGGGCCCAGCATTATTGGTTGTTGTGGTGGCCATCAAATCCTAAGCCACTCTAGACAAGGTGACTTCAGAGTGGTTTCCCCAACACCAAGTTCATGATCTCTGACACCACCTTTGTGTCCGCCTCCATCAGCCCAAGTCTGGAGATTGTTATGTTAGTCCCTTACCTTTCTCGCCCTTATCTGGCAACAGTGATCCATGCGGCGGTCACCTCCAGGCTTGATTATTGTAATTCGCTCTAGGCAGGACTGCCCTTAAAGCTGACCCAGAAACTCCAGTGGGTGCAGAATGCCACGTCGAGGCTCCTTACGGGTTCCTTGCCACGGGATCACATTCATCCAGTGCTTTACCAACTGCACTGGCTCCCGGTGGAGTACAGGGTCAGGTTTAAGGTGCTGGTTTTGACCTTTAAAGCCCTATGAGGCCTAGGACCCGTGTACCTACGGGACCGCCTCTCCTGGTATGCCCCGCGGAGGACCTTAAGCTTCACAAATGACAACATTTTGGAGGTTCCAGGTCGCAAGGTGGTTAGATTGATCTCAAGTAGGGCCAGGGCCTTTTCAGTACTGGCCCCGACTTGGTGGAACGCTCTGTCACAAGAGACCAGGGCCCTGCGGGACTTGACATCTTTCCGCAGGGCCTGCAAGACAGAGCTGTTCTGCCTGGCCTTTGGTTTGGACTCAGTCTAACCCTTATGTTTCCCTCCCCTTATGGTCTTGATTTATCGGCTACTTTTAAAATGAGGCTGCATTTTAAATTGCATTTTAACCTGTATTTTAAATCCCCCCAATTGTTTTTTACTGTGATTTTATTGGTGTTAGCCGCCCTGAGCCCAGCTCTGGCCAGGGAGGGCGGGGTATAAATAAAATTTATTATTATTATTATTAGTAGTAGTAGTAGTGGGGAATCCCAACCCTGTATTGGGATTCCAACACCAGTTCAAAACTGGCAGACTACTGGGCAGGGAACTCAGAAGCAGTGATGGAAGAAAGCAGCAAGATTCTGAACAGGAAGTTGCTGGCCCAGACCCTCCTCTCTAGGATTTGCCTGGGACTCCAGAGAGTCACTGCTGCCAGTGACAATACTGGGCTAGATGGATGAATATTCTGACCTAGTATTATGTAGTTTCCTTTGTAGATAGCACAGCCTCTTTTTTATTTTTTTGTCACATGGAACTCAATGGAAGCCATGCCAGCCTCTCTCTGCATAGCTCCACCCCTTCATTTGCATAACCTAGCCTCTGCTCTTTGGTGTAAAGATGGAATTCTGGCAACTGGCTCGTCTATGCATATATATTTAATCTAAGGAATCCTTCGTTTTATTGGTTACACAGAGGTTGTCGTACACTTGTCCCAAGCCCTTGGGAAAACGGTAGTGGCTATGGAACAGGATTAGAGAACTGCAAGTAGATTTGGAATACAAAATAAATGAACTGCCGGTGGACGTCTTGTGAATTTGATTGGAGTCAAAGTGAAGTTTTAGACTAGGAACTGGATACCTCGGAATGCTTGGCAGTCATGTATGCATGTGTCAACTTGCAAGGCTGGGCCATGTGCATCTTGACAGAACTGCAATTTCATTATATTTGTTGTTGCTGAGTTTGTTTAAGCAGGAACTTCAGTATGATAAGTGATTGGGGGGGGGGCAGAGAGGGAGGGAACTAATCTGGATCGTTCCCAACTTGGCAAGGCAAAGAGACCTTTGATCCCAGCAATTTGTCTTAAGTTTCAGGTTCTGGGAATTACAAAATATTTCAGGATCACCTAGAGCAGAGCAGGATGAAATTTGCTTGGGAGTGGCAGAATTGCTTGGGCTGGGGGTGGAGACGATATCGGTGGAGATGAACAAAGAAGCCCTTTAGAAGTATTATATCTTCTGTTGTGAGCACACACTTGAAAAAAGGTTAGCAATGAAGCATCGACATACTGTAAGAAGCAGAGACCATTTAACAATGCAGGAAAGTATGAACATTACATCCCACAGAAACAGGAGATTTACCGGCACAACCCTGTGCTTGCCTACTCAGAAGTAATTCCCACTGAGGCTGCGTACGTGCCATACATTCAAAACACATTTAAAGCACATTTCTTCCCCCGAATAATCCAGAGAGCGGTAGTTTATCCCCTGACAGAGCTACATTTCCCAGCAAACTTAACAAACCAGTTCCCAGGATTCTTTGGGAAAAGTGATGTGCCGTAAATGTGCTTCAAATGTACAGTGTACACACAGCCTAAGTTCAGTAGGACTTATAATCATAGAAGTGTATAGTTGGAAGGGACCACAAGGGTGATCTGGTTCAACCCCCTGCAATGCAGAAATCTCAGCTAAAGACTTGTTGTTGTTGTTGTTGTTTAGTCGTCTAGTCGTGCCCGGCGCTTCGTGACCCCATGAACCAGAGCACGCCAGGCACTCCTGTCTTCCACTGCCTCCCCCAGTTTGGTCAAACTCATGTTCGTAGCTTCGAGAACACTGTCCAACCATACCATCCTCTGTCATCCCCTTCTCCTTGTGCCCTCCATCTTTCCCAACATCAGGGTCTTTTCCAGTGCGTCTTCTCTTCTCCTGAGGTGGCCAAAGTCTTGGAGCCTCAGCTTCAGGATCGGTCCTTCCAGTGAGGACTCAGGGCTGATTTCCTTCAGAATGGATAGGTTTGATCTTCTTGCAGTCCGTGGGACTCTCAAGAGTCTCCTCCAGCACCATAATTCAAAAGCATCCATTCTTCAGCGATCAGCCTTCTTTATGGTCCAGCTCTCACTTCCATACATCACTACTGGGAAAACCATAGCTTTAACTATACGGACCTTTGTCGGCAAGGTGATACTCCCAGTTAAATGCGTATAAGGACTTTAGCCTTCATATAAGAACTGAGCCTTTCTGCACGTGTGAAAGAGCATCTCACACAATGTATTGTAATCCGCCTTCCCTCTTCAAGGAGAATGTCACTAAAAACATTTCAGACCTGCGTTAAAAGATTATTTAATTGCATTAGAAGCAGGAGCCAGGCTAGAAAGGAGGCTGGATGTTGGGGTGAGAAGGGAGTCAAAGATATTCTGAAAGAGGAAAGGAGCTGAATGGTTGTTGTAGTTTTTTGTCTACATAGTGGAAGATATATACAGTAGTACCTCGGGTTACATACAGGTTACAGATGCTTCAGGTTACAGACTCCGCTAACCCAGAAATAGTACCTCGGGATAAGAACTTTGCTTCAGGATGAGAACAGAAATCGTGCTCTGGCGGCATGGCAGCAGTGGGAGGCCCCATTAGCTAAAGTGGTGCTTCAGGTTAAGAACAGTTTCAGGTTAAGAACAGACCTCTGGAACGAATTTAGTTCTTAACTCGAGGTACCACTGTACCGCAGATCTCTGTGTCTGAACTAACCTTCTCAGGCAGGGTGTTTGAGGAATGGAGGCAAGTAGTCTTGAAGACAAGAGATCAAGTTCTATGGCTTATTGACAGTGGTACCTTGGGTTAAGAACTTAATTCGTTTTGGAGGTCTGTTCTTAGCCTGAAACTGTTCTTAACCTGAGGCACCACTTTAGCTAATGGGGCCTCCTGCTGCCGACACACGATTTCTGTTCTCATCCTGAAGTAAAGTTCTTAACCCGAGGTACTATTTCTGGGTTAGCGGAGTCTGTAACCTGAAGTGTGTGTAACCTGAAGAGTCTGTAACATGAGGTACCACTGTATTTAAAACAAACACATTGTTGGGTCTAGGGGTCACCTAACTAATCGTTCTTTAAAGAATGCAAATGTGAAATTGCTGGTTTTCTAACAATAAGTGGCAACTTGTACCTAAGGCTGGGTGTCACACCTGAGGATTGAAAAATCCCAATTTTAAAAATGGGACTCAGTTGTTGGTCTAGTCAGCTTTGCATGAAGGATACTATCTTGCATTTTGTTTCAGGGAACAAAATGGCTTGGGCCAGTTTTGCAAGGCTTGAGTTTGATTCATATCATTCATCTCTCTTTCTCTCTCTTTCAAATTAGATTAAGCTGGCCAATGTCATAAATGTTTCTTCTAGAATAAAACGCCTCTGAGCAAATGGGCAATCTCTCTTTGCTTTTGGGTGGCTCTCCTTGCAACATATTTTCCCCATTAACTTAGTAGTAAAGTCAATTGGCAGCGATGAATCTTCTTCATTAATTTCTTTGTTGGCAAACTTTATCTCTCTTTCGTAATTAGTGACTGGGTGGAATTTGCTGGAAGGAGTGAGGATGATGGTCTCTTGTGGTTTGAAATCTGGAACTGATGTGAATGACGCTAAAAGTTAATTTTGTCATCATTAATGATGAATAAGATTTTCCTTATGTTTTCACTTCAAGAAAAAGGAAAAGAAATAATGGAAAGTTAAGTCCGATTTGTTTGTCCTGTATTTTTATGGTTGGGGATGGGGAGATAACCTTGGGAATTAGGGCCATATGTTTTAGCTATAGATTAATCAACCAAGCTTAAGTTGATTTACTGATGGGAACTTCCCCCTTCCTCCATGTTAACAGGACCAGGTTCTAACATAGTGTTGTTGTTTAGTCATTTAGTCGTGTCTGACTCTTTGTGACCCCATGGACCAACCAGAGCACGCCAGGCACTCCTGTCTTCCACGGCCTCCCCCAGTTTGGTCAAACTCATGCTGTTAGCTTGGAGAACACTGTCCAACCATCTCGTCCTCTGTCGTCCCCTTCTCCTTGTGCCCTCCATTTTCCCCAACATCAGGGTCTTTCCCAGAGAGTCTTCTCTTCTCATGAGGTGGCCAAAGTCTTGGAGACTCAGCTTCAGGATCTGTCCTTCCAGTGAGCACTCAGGGCTGGTTTCCTTCAGAAGGGATAGGTTTGGTCTTCTTGCAGTCCATGGGACTCTCAAGATTCTCCTCCAGCACCATAATTCAAAAGCATCAATTCTTTGGCGATCAGCCTTCTTTATGGTCCAGCTCTCACTTCCATACATCACTACTGGGAAAACCATGGCTTTAACTATACAGACCTTTGTTGGCAAGGTGATGTCTCTGCTTTTTAAGATGCTGTCTAGGTTTGCCATCGCCTTTCTCCCAAGAAGCAGGCATCTTTTAATTTTGTGGCTGCTGTCACCATCTGCAGTGATCATGGAGCCCAAGAAAGTAAAATCTCTCACTGCCTCCATTTCTTCCCCTTCTATTTGCCAGGAGGTGATGGGACCAGTGGCCATGATTGGCAAGGCAGTGATCCATGAAGGGGAACATAGTGTAGTCCCCCCTAAATACAGGACTTACTGCAGAATCCTATGGATAAACAATAAGAGGGGCCAAGGCACTATTGATCTGGTCTGGGGCCTGAGCTGGATCGCTCAATGCCCCAAAGAGGATTGAGGGCCTTGCACAACCCTAAAGTTGTGCATCATAGTTGGGGAGAGGAAGGGCCAATGTAGGCAGAGTATTGCTTGCACCACCTCCTTCTCCCAAACTCCCTGCCATCCTTAACACCCCTCTACAAGTTTAATAACACCCCCCACCCTTCCACTGTGTTACAGGCCACTCCAATCTCTGCCAAGTGGTAGCAAGGTTCCAGGGGTCTTGGCACTTAACCAGGGCTTGTGTTCCTTTAGAGTGAGGCATGGCAGAGACTGTAGTGTCTTTATGATATATGGTTTTATTTATACATATATACAACTTAGCCTTGATGGAGCAGCACGCTCCAAGGGTCCCTCTTGTTGCTCTCCTCATAACTTCAGCAAGCTTGGGTCCAGCCATTCTCCCTGGTCTTTGCATGCAGGTTCCTCTAGCCCAGGCACAGGCAAACTCGGTCCTCCAGATGTTTTGAGACTACAATTCCCATCATGCCTGACCACTGGTCCTGTTAGCTAGGGATGATGGGAGTTGTAGTCCCCAAAACATTTGGAGGGCCGAGTTTGCCTATGCCTGCTCTAGCCATCATCACATGGTGTTCCGACCTCTCCCCTTTTCTTCTGCAAGCCCCTTGCTCCAAGCCTCGTGTAAAAAGGGGCAGCTTTTTTCCTGTGGTGACACCTCCCCAGACCACACCCACTCCTGAGTCACATGCCCTCTCCCCATGCCATGCCTCTTACCAGCCTTGTATCACACCCTCCTTCTGGTTGGTTGATTTTTTGGAAGTGTATTTATTTATTTCTCACATCTATACCCCACCTATTCCTCCGAGGAGTTCAAGGTGGGGTTAAAGGATTTTCCCTCTCCTCATTTAATCCAAACAGCAACCCTGTAAGGCTGAGAGGCATTGACTGGGGCCAAGGTGAGTCTCATGGCTAAGTGGGGATTTGAATCCTGATCTCCCAGGTCCTAGTCTGACACTCTCAACCAGTGTTCTTCAAACTTGGGTCTCCAGCTGCTGTTGGACTACAACTCCCATCATCCTTAGCTAGCAGGACCAGTGGCCAGGGGATGATGGGAGTTGTAGTCCAACAGCAGCCGGGGACCCAAGTTTGAGGAGTGTTCTTCAAACTTGGGTCTCCACTTATGGTTGGACTACAACTCCCATCATCCCTAGCTAGCAGGACCAGTGGCCAGGGGATGATGGGAGTTGTAGTCCAACAGCAGCCGGGGACCCAAGTTTGAGGAGCACTGCTCTGAATATCACACCAGTCTCTGAACTGTGATAGTACCTGTTGCTCGCTTAGCCAAAGGACAGAGAGGGTTCGTGTATGAGTGTAGAAACTCGCCCATTTGTTCAGAGGTAACATGACCTTTCACTGTTTTGCCCCAGACCCCTTCCATTGCTAGCATGAGGCTCCTGGATGCTTTCCCAGGAAGGAATGCAGCCCGCGGAGCTCAGGACTATTGATCTGAAGGCAATCTCAGGCTGAGGACCAGGGATTTTTTGTCTCCGGCCATATGAGAAGCATTACGCGGTGCAAAGGCCCTTGAGTGACAGCTCCCTCGGAGCAGCCTGTGTGAGTCAGCCCTGAGCTATGCGTTTCTGAGTAGGTCAACTCTGGTTTAGGCAATAAGTTGCAGCTCCCGGAAGGATTGGATTAGAGGGGTTTAAAGACAGGGCTGCGGATCTGCTCAAACCCAAGGCCAAATGGGACAGAGCTTCAACACAACAGGGGAGGTCTCCGGCCTTAAAAGGCCAGTTACTCATCAGCGAGCATCTCCGATGGGGCGTCCCAAGAGCAAACTTCTTGGGTGTAACTTATTTCATACCCTTACTGGAATATGATGCTAGCATGCAAATAACATCCGATGGGCAGTCAGTGGAGAGAGGCGATGTCGTGTGGCCTCCAGCTCGGTCTTCAGTCGGCACCTTATAAAGCTCAGAAAGGCATTTCTGTCCGATGGCCCTTTAAGACGGGAAAACAAAAGTGTTAACAAATGAGCTTTTTGTCATTTATTCAGCCTTCTTTTATTGCACATCTGAAAAAAGACTTCTGGAAGCCCAGAATGTGGAAGGGCTACATCAAGGAGGCTCCAACATGATACCACAATTGTCATTATCATCATCATCATCATCATCATCATCATCATTTTTATTTATACCCCGCCCTCCCCAGCCAAGGCTGGGCTCAGAGCGGCTAACAAGCAATAATAAAAACAAGTTGAATGAATACAACTTAAAAACAAGATTAAAATACAACATTAAAATATTGAAACATTAAAATGTTAAAATGCAGCCTCATCACAGGAGGAGAAAGGAAAAAGGAAAAAGAAAGAGGGGGAGGGAATCAAATTGGCTCCAAGCCAAAGGCCAGGCGGAACAACTCTGTCTTACAGGCCCTGCAGAAAGAAATCAGATCCTGCAGGGCCCTGGTCTCATGAGGCAGAGCGTTCCACCAGGCCGGAGCCAGTGTTGAAAAGGCCCTGGCTCTGGTTGAAGCTAATCTAACTCCCTTAGGGCCCGGGACCTCTAGGGTGTTGCTATTTATGGACTTTGAGGCTGTCCGTGGGGCATACCGGGAGAGGCGGTCCCTTAGGTACGAGGGTCCTAGGCCGTGAAGGGCTTTAAAGGTCAAAACCAGCACCTTAAATCTGACCCTGTACTCCACCGGGAGCCAGTGCAGCGGGAAAAGCACTGGGTGAACATGCTCCCATGGCAGAGACCCCGTGAGGAGCCTCGCTGCAGCATTCTGCACCCGCTGGAGTTTCTGGGACAGCTTCAAGGGCAGCCCCGCATAGAGCGAATTACAGTAGTCAAGCCTGGAGGTGACCGTCGCATGGATCACTGTGGCTAGGTCGGGGCGGGAAAGGTAAGGGACCTTTCATGAGAAGTAAGAGGCCATATATTTAAAGCACCCCTCGAGACTGGTACATTCTGCAGTATTTCTTTGATGCAATAATAGTGTATTCGTGCTGGACTTATACTGGACCATCGCCATATCATTCTGCCTTATTAGTCCTTCTGCTATCCTTCCCCAATGTTAGCGCATTATTGCTGTCTGGAGAGGCACTCTTGCACTTTAGCACATCAAAAGTGTGACAAAGAAATAAACTGGAGCATTTGTGGCAGGGTTGCCATATCCCCCAAAGTGAAAATCTGGACAAAGTGGTTGTCCAGATTTTCCCAGACATTTTGCGGATTCAGCAAAAATCTGCCCAAATGCCATTTTGCTGAGCAATTCCCTGGGAAAACCCAGATTAAGCAGCCCTAATTTATGGTATAATACTAATATTTGCATAAAGCACCTCCTCTGTAGAGCTCAGGGTGGTCCGCAAAATAAAATTACAATATAAAAATACGAACAACAACAAAACAATAATTCCCCCTCCCACAACACATACGAAAGGGCATCAGATGTCAATCAACCCAAAGCCTGGTTTTTGCCTGGCACCTAAAGGTGTATAATGAAGAGGCCAGGTGAGCCTCCCTGGGGAGAGCATTCTCAAATGGGGAGCCACTGCAGAGAAGGCCCCGTTCTTGTGTTGCCACCCTCTGGACCTCTCATGGAGGAGGCACACAAAGAAGGGCCTCAGAGGTTGATCTCAGAGTCCAGGGAGGTTCATATGGAGAAAGACGGTCTTATAAAAAGTGACAGGATGTCGGCTGGAAGTGATGGGAGGTGCAGTGGTTGGAAACGAAGCAATATGGCCGCCCTGGAAGATTGGAAAGCACAAACAGTATTAACAATGGGATTGTGTACTGGGATCCTACCGCCACCACGATCCTGAACAATCATTTCTGAACAGCAAACAATATGCGTCACCAAGGACCCAATGCCCGGGAAAGCTGCAGAAAACAGGTATGTTACTTGCTTGGCATTCTGCATTGAGCAAAATACTGGTGGGGTATCAGACCTTTTTCTGGAACTGGCTTACAAAAAATAAAATAAACCACCAAGTGGGGGCATCTGTACTATAGCTGGACGGGTTAATTTGAGAATTTTGCTGATGCTCGTTTAGATGCTGAAGGCAATGCATTAGGAACTGATGGTGCCTGATTATTATCCAATCAGTTCCTGATGCAGTATCTGCGACATCAAAAGCTCTGCAGGCTACACCTTTGTGTGTGTGTGTGAGAGAGAGAGAGAGAGAGAGAAAGAAAGAAAGAAAGAAAGAAAGAAAGAAAGAAAGAAAGAAAGAAAGATCGCTTCTATTTCCAATGTTCAGGCAGTGAGTGCCGTTCCTTACATTGCCATAACAGCACCACCACCCACGTATAGACTCAGGGGAACCTCAATGTTTGCGGAAAGGGCAATAAGTTTTTTGGGGCGGGGGGGGGCACAAAGAGACATGGAGCTCAGGGAGTATGTTCAATAGCCATGGAATGCTAACAAAAAACCAGGAAAAAGGAGGGGGAACGGAATGGAGTGGCTGAAACCCCTGAATTCCACACAGCAACATTTTGCTGCAGCTCCCACTTGTTTTAAACTGCCACAGCGCACAATCTACCATTTGGTTGGGTGTGTTGTTCAGGCACTTGTTCGACCACCAGGCTGGGAGGACTGCTTCCCTTTTGGAAATACTATCGACTACATTAAAGAGGATGGAGGTGGGCTGTTTTGCACTCACAGTTGTTTCTGGTTGATAAAAATGTATGGAGGCAATAAGCCCTTTAACTCCAGAAAGTAAGAAGGGTCTGCTGGATCAAGCCAATGACCAGTCTAGTCCAGCATCCCGTTCTCACAGGGACCGACCAGATGCCCGTGGGAAACTTTCTGGCAGGATTTGAACACAAGACCGCTCTCGCCTCCTGTGGATTCCAGCAACTGGTATTCAGAAGCATTGTGATTTCCAACTTCCCCCCGTTCTATCCTGTGCAATGTTCCTTCGACTGGCCATTTTATGCCTGACATATACAAACCTCCCAAGTGCCCTGGGGGAAAAGGACATCCCATTTTTCTGCATGAGATTGCTGGCCACATGACCCGGAAGCTGTACGCCGGCTCCCTCGGCCAGTATAGCAAGATGAGCGCCGCAACCCCAGAGTCGTCCGTGATTGGACCTAACAGTCAGGGGTCCTTTTTCCTTTATACATATGGGACGCGGGGGGCGCTGTGGGTTAGACCACAGAGCCTAGGGTTTGCCGATCAGAAGGTTGGCGGTTCGAATCCCTGCAACGGGGTGAGCTCCCGTTGCTCGGTCCTTGCTCCTGCCAACCTAGCAGTTCGAAAGCACAAAGTGCAAGTAGATAAATAGGTACTGCTCCAGCGGGAAGGTAAACAGCGTTTCCATGCGCTGCTCTGGTTCGCCAGAAGCGGCTTAGTCATGCTGGCCACATGACCCAGAAAAACTGTCTGCGGACAAACGCCGGCTCCCTCGGCTAGTAAAGCGAGATGAGCGCCACAACCCCAGAGTTGTCCGCGACTGGACCTCACGGTCAGGGGTCCTTTATACATACCTCCCAAGTGCCCTGGGGGAAAAGGACAGCCCATTTTTCTGTGTGAGATTGTGGCAACCATGTTGGGTGCCGAGATCTTGCGTGCTCTTACACCCTGAGAAAAGCATTTTTGGGGTGCCTCACAAGATTCCCCCCCCCATCACGTTTTCTGAGTTGAGAGTGTGGAGCGGGTCACATGACTCACATGGGAATGTGTTGGGATACTGCCAGGGAGATAGCGTCCATCTGAGCCCCCATGCCGGCTGCCGGACGTCCATCGATCTCTGTAGCCACGCAGATCCAGCAATTAGCGACACGAAGCCTTGGAAATAGACTGCCACATTCCAGGCTCGTGCACATCCTTTATGAGCAGAAACACAGCCAGAAAACTTGCACCGCAGAAGAGCAGAAGAGCATATTTACAGACTTTATTTAGCGTTGAACAGAACAAAGAAAAACATGACCGTTCTGAGTCAGCATCTCGACCCGACTGAAATCGAAAGGAAACAGCAAGCATAAACATCCTGTGAACAGGACATGCGCAGACTCTGTGACTCTCAAAGCCTGCTCCCTTTTAAGGTGGAACGGAAATATCCTAACATCCTCCCCCTTTCCGTGTAACCTGTAGTACCTGTGGTTCAACCCAATTGCAACCTTTGTACATAAACCTTAAGTTGTTCTTTGTTAACAACTTTAGACAACAGATCAGCAGGAATTTCATTTCCTGGCATGTAGGACACCTGAATCAGTCCTTTCTGAATACACTCCCTTGCACGATGTAGCTTAATCTGCAAGTACTTGGTTCTTTGCTTGCAACTCTCGGAGTTCAGCAAAGCCAAACAAGATCTATTGTCTTGATACACTTGTACAGGACATTTCACAGAAACCCCGATGTCCTTAAACAGTTGCATCAACCATTCACAATCCATGAGTGAAAATGACAGGGCATTGAGTTCTGCTTCACAGGAACTTAGGCTCACTGTCGTCTGCTTCTTGCACAACCAGTCAAACAGGCAGTGGTTGTACATGTAGCATACTCCAGAAGTGCTTGTACCATCCGTGGTGTCACTTCCAAAACTTGCATCAGCAAAGATTTCAAGACCTCCAGTCTTCTGACTGGTGAACCTCAGCCTGTAGTGCATAGTCCCTTTCAAATAGCGGGCTATGCGCTTCAGAGCTTTCCAATCCTGAATCGTAGGATTGTTGGCATGTCTGCTAAGCAGATTACAGCTTACAGCTATGTCAGGTCTTGAACATCTGGCAATGAAATTCAGCTTGCCTAGAATGCATCTGTACAGCGTTGTGTCAGAAAACGCTTCAGCAGTACTGTCTACCTGGTAACCTGTCACCATCGGTGTGTCTGCTGGGTTTGCATCAACCAAATTCAACCTGGTTAACACATCAGCAATTTTCTGTGTTTGGTGTACCAGAAAATTACCTGCTTGGTCCTTCTCCACCTGCAGAGAAAGATAGTTGGATACCTCACCAAGATCCTTCATGTCAAAGTGCTCCTTCAGCTGAGCTAGGGTGCTTTGGTAAAAAGCCTGATTCTTCCAAAACATCAGAAGATCATCAACAAAACATAAACAATACAGTTTGTTTTGCCCCTCCTCCTTGACAAACACACATGGATCAGCTTTGCCCTGGTGAAAACCTAGAGAAAGCAACGTCTCAGTGAGTTTTGTGTTCCAACACCTGGCACTCTGCTTGAGACCATATAAGGATTTCCGCAGTTTACAGACCATTCCCTTCTGTATCTCCATCCCATCAGGTGGAAGCATAAACAGCTCCTCCCCCAAAATCCCGTACAAAAAAGCTGTATTAATGTCATGGTGGGAAACATGCAGTTTCTCCTCCGCAGCGACCTTGAGCATCAGCCGAATGCTCTCATATTTGACGGTGGGAGAGTAGGTCTCATGGTAATCCTGTCCTGGTACCTGTGAAAAACCTCTGGCAACCAATCTGGCTTTGTGTCTGACTACCTTGCCATTCTGGTCTGTCTTGGCCTTGAAGACCCATTTGCTGCCAACCAGTCTCATTCCTGGGACTACCGGTACCAGTTCCCAAGTTTGGTTCCTGTTCAAGGAATCAACTTCAGCCTTCATGGCATTAAGCCAAGGCTCAGCATCTTTAGAGGTTAACTCCTGAACCTCTTTGAAGCTTGAAGGTTCCCACACCTTCTCTGAGCTACTAAGAACAGCAGTTGCTGTCTTAGCAAACTCATCAGCATACCTCTTTGGAGGTCTGCCTTTGGTCGCCCTTTCAGACCTACGTACTAGACGCAAGTCTTCTGGACTCATCTCCTCTTTCTTAGGAGAAAATTGACCAATGGTGAACAGTGGTTCTTCCAGTTCATTGTCAGACGCATCAGATGGTCTGACTGAGGCCTTTGCGCTCTGGTAGTCTGCTGTGTCATCACTGTCACTGACACCAGCAGCAGCACCGCCCACTGAACTGGAATCCGAACTCTGATCATCATCATCATCATCATCCTCATCCTCATCCTCATCCTCATCCTCATCCTCAGCAGCTTCCTCAGCTTTAGCTGCTTGCTTGACATCACCTTCATCCTCCTCTGGGTAACTCTGGAAAATTCCCACATTTCCCCCCCACTTAGGATTGTACTCAACACTCCTTGTGAACTTAATGGACTTAGAGTTAGTCATCCATACCCTGTATGCACCTTTTTCGTACCCCATGAACAAACCATGTGCCCCACGCTTCCCAAGCTTGTTGGTTTGTGGGGAGTGTACCCACATGTCAGAACCAAAAATTCTCATGTGTTTGGTGTTGGGTTTCTTGCCAAACATCTTCTCATAGGGGGTACAGCCAATGGGTGATGACAATCTGCGGTTAAAGGTGTAAACCAAATTCCCCAAAGCTTCCCCCCAAAACTTATCAGGGAGATTGGCATCATGCAACAAGGTTTTCATTCCTTGCAGCAATGTCTGATTTGCTCGCTCCGCAAGCCCATTCATCCATGGCGATCTGGGCGTTGACATGTCATGCTGGATTCCCTTCTCAGTCAGGAAAGCTTCAAACTGCTGAGAAGTGAACTCCCCGCCTCGATCGGTAAACAAACAACCGATACGTTTGCCGTGGGCATTCTCCAACCAAGCACAGAATGCCTTAAACTTCGGGAACGCTTGCGATTTCTGTTCGAGCAAAAACACATGAATGTACCTGGAAAAAGAATCAATTAGAACCATGAAGTACCTTGCTCCCCCTAAAGAGGGCGTAAGTGGACCAACCAGGTCCGCATGCACTAGCTGGTAGGGCTTGGAAGCCTGCCTGCTAGACTCCTTGCCTTTTGGAGCAACCTTCACCTTGTTCTCTGCACAAGATACACATTTCATGTGAAATTTACAGGGTTTGATGTTCAAACCTTCAACCACCTCTGGCATCTTGGCCAGTGCCTTCCAAGAGAGATGACCAAACTTTCGATGCACATCGTGAATGCAACCTGCATGAAGAACTTTGTTAGTTTGTGCAACACAACAAGAATCAGCATTAGATACAACAGCAGTGTCATCATAAGTTATATGGAACAAACCATCCATAAACTTTGCATGCAAATAGTCCTCTTTGCCTTTACTGATGACACAGACGCTCCTCTTGAAGGAAATCTGAAAACCACGCCCAGTAAGCTGTGGGACACTTAGCAAGTTGCTAGCAGCGCCTGGAACATAAAGTACATTACTGATGGTAGTGTGCAGACTTGCAAGTTTCACAGTCCCTTCTCCTGCGATTTGCAACGTCCTTCCGTCAGCCAGGTGGATCTCACCTTCCTGAGGCTTGAAGGAGATAAACAGGTGGCGATCCTTCGTGACGTGGCGGGTCGCACCTGAATCGATAATAAATCTGCCTTTGGCTGTTGGAGCAGTCTTTACAGCAAGCAAACCCTTGTTTTTCACCGGCGTGGGCTTTTTCAGCTTGCCCCCTGCTGCTCCTGGCCACCAGACGTGCCTTTAGCCTTTGGTGAAGCTGTGCCAGCAAACATAACCTTGTTTTCCACTGGCGTGGGCTTTTGCAGCTTGCCCCCCTGCTTCTGGTCAGCAGACGTGCCTTTAGCCTTTGGTGAAGCTGTGCCAGCAAACAATGCTTTGTTTTTCCCTGGCGCGGGCTCTTCACCCTCCCTCTGCTTCTGGCCATCTGCAGGCATCTGTCTTTGTTTACCTCTGGCCTTCCGGCCTCTGCAAAGACGATGACCTTGGTTCCCACGAGAACCAGAGCTCTCAGCTGCCGACTCCTTGGCTCCCCCTGGAGGCTGGAATGCTGCCTGGGATGACGTGACGGTCAGCTCCCCCTGCAGCTTGCAACCGGTGCCCTCAGCATCCCTGCATTCACTCGCATTCTGGGAAACAGCTAGGACCTCCGATGCAGTCAAACTCTGGGCTGGGATGACTGGCAAATGGGCTATCTTCAAAGCATGCCACATCTTTCGTGCAGTCAGATTGCCAGCTAGCATCTTTATTTCCTCCAGAGAGACGGACAAGACGATTACGTCAATCGCCTTCGAATCATCGGCTTTCCATTTCTCTGTCAGAGGAACTGGGGGGGGGCTCAGATACGGTATGCCACACCCCAAACTGACGCAGCAAAGATTCACACCATTTTGCCCAGGTTTCATAATTCTGCCCATGTAACTTAGGGCAGTGAGTGGCCTGTGAAGCTTGGAAAAACTCAATTTCAGCTTTTCCTTTGAGCCGGGAGTCTCTTTATGCCTTCAAAGACTTCTTATCTTGGCAGCTCATTAATCACGAACTCTCTGGCTTGGCTTCCAGAGCCATTAATCTGCCGGAGTTCCAAAGGCTCCTTCCGAGGTAAACAGAGAAAAACCTCTCTTTCGCTTTTGACATACCTCTCAGACGCAGTCTGTTGCAGCTTTACTCTCCTGTAGGTGCTGTGAATCTGGGCCCATAACCTTGTTGTTGGGATACTGCCAGGGAGATAGCGTCCATCTGAGCCCCCATGCCGGCTGCCGGACGTCCATCGATCTCTGTAGCCACGCAGATCCAGCAATTAGCGACACGAAGCCTTGGAAATAGACTGCCACATTCCAGGCTCGTGCACATCCTTTATCAGCAGAAACACAGCCAGAAAACTTGCACCGCAGAAGAGCAGAAGAGCTTATTTACAGACTTTATTTAGCGTTGAACAGAACAAAGAAAAACATGACCGTTCTGAGTCAGCATCTCGACCCGACTGAAATCGAAAGGAAACAGCAAGCATAAACATCCTGTGAACAGGACATGCGCAGACTCTGTGACTCTCAAAGCCTGCTCCCTTTTAAGGTGGAACGGAAATATCCTAACAGAATGCGTCCTCGAAAAGTTGGATGGTATGCTCAACATCCTCAACATCATCCTGGTCACCTGTCCCATCACGTCTCACCTTTTCCTTGCAGAGTTGATGAAGGCAACACAGAGGGTTCCAGTTCATTTGGCAGAGTTGGGGAATGAATGGTGACTACATGTCCCATCATGCCCTTGGGGAGAATGGGTGGAATTAAGAGTCACGTTCGCACTAAGGCATCCTGGGAGATGCAGTCTTTCCTCCCTTGCTCTCTCTGGCAGGGAAGTGATGGCCCTCCTACCACTGCCTTCACTGCCTCCCCTTTCTCATGTCCCACGTAAGGCTTTTTGGGGGGGGTGGGGACTTTAATTAATATATTTATTATAATGAGAAAGATATATCTACCTCTCAATCATAAAACCCTCCAGGCGGTATACACAGTACAATTACTGACACAGAAGCAGCCCAAATCCACAAGGCCATTAGAAAGCAAGGAATGCACACACACAAGATAACCAAGGATGAAACACAGATTAGAATCTGATGAAAGAGATTGCTTGTTAAGCATGTTCACTTGCCAATAAAGCTACACGGATTTGCAAACAAATAAATAAACTGTCCAATTTTATGTCTGGATGGGCTTGCTGAAATAAAAAGGCCTTTGGCAGACGTCTAAAAACAATCTAGCAAGGGCGCCTGCCTAAAGGTGGCAGAGGGAGGTAAAACTGATGAAAGAGGTGGCAGTTTTTTGGTGGGCAGACTTTGGAGAAGCACCCATCCCTCAGGTGTGCACCCTCGCAGCCAGTGGAGGGTGGTCCATGAGGAGAAACAGGGTGCTACCTCACCAACCCCAGTCAGTCCCGAACCAGTCCAGGGGTTGGTGCTGTCCGTTTTCAATTAGCCATAATTGTGCAGGGGCGGACTTTGGTGCCCTGAACAAGGCCAAAACCTGGCACCCCCAAATGGATCTTCTCAATTATGGACCTTCTCAATTGTGTGCACCTTTGGCATGGCACCCTGTGCAGGGGAACCACCTGTGGCACTCTAAACCCAGTGCTGAATGGCACCTCAGATTAACCTTGTTGACTACAATTCTGCCACTGTGCAGAATCTTTAGTCTCATGTAGAACTCAGAAGAGACGAGGTGGAGGGTGAATTTAGACGGAGCAGGTGTCACCTGTCATTGGCTCTGGCGCCACCTACTGCTGACCTCCCTGCTTTTCACCCCACCAGTTCCAACAGGCAGCAGCCAGCCTGTTCTGCAAGCCCCTGTTTTGGAGGGTAGGGGAACATAAGGATGCATGATTCCTCCTTACTTCCTCAGCCTACTTCACACACTGATTATTATTGCATTAGACCAGAAGGTCCCAAACATTTTTGGGCCATGCCCCCCTTGGTTCCACAAACTCACCCCCAGTGCCCGCTACCCCACCCTACAAAAAAAACTTTATTCAGAATAGCGGTTTGCATGACCCAGTAAGGAAGATAACTGCACGATAAAATTTGAAACAGTGACAATCGATTGCATGTTGACTCAAATTCCAATGGAAAATATTTAGTTTAATTAATTCAAAACTGATGTCCTTGATCTAGTGATATCAGCTTTTCAAAGTCCAGCAGCCCCTTGCCTCTTAGTCCCCCCTAGGTAATCCCACTGCTTTCCAGGGGGTAGTACCGCCCACTAGCTCAGTCGGTAAAGCATGAGAATCTTAATCTCAGAGCTGCGGGTTCGAACCCCATGTTGGGTGAAAGATTCCTGCTTTGCATGGGGTGGAACTAGAATTCAGCCATGTCCAACTCCAAAGAGACTGTAATCTACCCACATTATAAAAATACTGGCTGTGATTTGCCCATTGTTATTGACAGGTAAGCCAAAGCTTTTGTGATGGCCTGGGATTCGGACTTGGAGGCTGAACCTGAGGAATCCCAGCCTGCACAGGAGTCCAGAACCAGCTGAGCCGTGGCTAGAGCTTGACCCTGAAAGGTCCTCACCTGTGCTAGATCCTCAGCTGCAGGCACCAGCTGAATCCGCTCTGGCTCCGGAGGTGATCAAGGACCCATTTCCTGCAGGTGCTCCTCTCCCAGCTCTGTCAGGGGAAGCTGAGGTTGCCTCTGGGTCCGGTAACCCTCCAGCCTCTCCTGAGCTAAAGAGGCTCAGGGCAGAGAGACGGAGGGAACTAAATTCCCACAGGAGGTGTGCTTGCCTCCAGGCCAGGAGAGGCGAGTCACCTGTGGACCAGGGCTGCCCTATGCCTCTGGGCAGATAAAAGCCAGCCAGCCCCAGTCCCAAGTTGCAGGAGCAACATTGTTGGTAGCCTGTTCCTGCCTGCACCCTGTCCTGCTGGATCTCCTGACCTCCTCCGACTCCCTGCCTTGGACCTAGCTTCAGCTTTGACGGACGGCTTCAATACTGCACCCTCGACCTCGGTCTGGACTCGGACCTCGCCTCACGGAAACAGCACAGCTTTCTATGGGGGTGGAATCACTAAGCGTCTCACTATCTACCACAGATGTCCGGTGATCTACCGGCAGATCATGATCTACCTGTTGGACATCCCTGGACTAGATGATCCTTGTGGCTGCCTCCAACTCTTCTATGATTCAAAACACTTCCTTAATTTTTTTCCTTTGGAACAGTATTTCTGCCTCTACAAGCTATGCGGAGGGGTGAATCAGTTCAGTTCAGTGCCTGTGGGTGGAAGACCTAAACTAGGACAAGTTAGTCAGCAAATGTTCAGATTATTTCAAGAGATGCTTCCCGTAAGGCAGGAAATGATATACAGTGTCCATAGGGGGTGCTTCCCAATTCAAGGAATGTTTGAAATGTGACAGGCCAGAAAGACAGAAAGGTTTTCAGATCTGGGGAGCATTTGTTTCCGCTTAGGATTTAGCGCTGGCTCCTGTGGTATCTTGAGATGCTATCTGCACACAAAACCATAATATCTATGGTTGCACAAAGTTGTTTAGAATGTGGTAGAACTGCTAGTAATATTTTGCTGTTGTGGGGTGTGGTGTGGTGAGGCAAAGAGATCTCCCTTCACAGAATGGAAGCCAAAGGCTTATCGAAATGTTTGTAGACTGAACTATCATTCAGAAACATAAAATAAAAATACATTTTGTATCCATTTCCACAAACAGCCAAGCATCAGTCTGAAGCATGCTTTCTGTGGGTTGAGGAAAAATGAATTGCAACTGCATATGCATGAACCAAGCTGACAAATATATTTCCAAGATACTGCTAGAGTGGATTGAGTTATTATCTGCACAAGCCGTCAAATTTAGACAGGGCACTTCATGATGTGCAGAAGTCAATGAAGTCAAATGCCGATCTTGTGCATTTGAGAGCGGCTGTTTTCCGTGCAAAGGGATCTTCTCCGGCTCTGTGATCTTCCGCGGGCACATGATCGATCCGCCACAGAGCAACGCAATTGCCGTGTTTAGCATAATCCCAGATACCACTGTGAGAGGGTTCGTTAACTGCTCACAGTTGCCAGCTGAGATTACACCAGCTCACAGCCATCTGTGGAATCTGGCCAGGGAGTGGATTTGCACAACTCGGCTCACTACTTCGACAATGCCTTGTTCCAGGTTCGAAAGCTCTGGCGGCTAACATGGCATTAGGGAAGAGCTGGATTAAGGTGGTTGGGCACCATGACGAAGTCCCCCCACCCAAAGAGATGCATAAAATTAAAAAAGAGTATCAAGGTAAAATTTGTTTTATTTTACTGTATGGATCAGGACAAAGGCCCATCTCGTCCGGAATCCTCTTCTCCAGCCACATACCTATGGGAAGCCCACATAGTGTGTTCTCCTTTTTTTTTTTTTAATGCTTTTTATTGATTTTCAAAAACAAAATTAAATAAAACATAAACTTTTACATTCAACATTTTTGTATCTTCTTATTTACCCTGCGCTTTGTCCCGCCCGGACTTCCTTCCTTCCCTACTTCGGCTTTCACAATTAACACCCTCTCTTACAGATTCTTATTTACACTCTGTCCACCTCACAAGATTTATGTTAACCCTGCTACAGTTTTTAAGCTTAGAATCATAGAATCATAGAGTTGGAAGAGACTACAAGGGCCATCGAGTCCAACCCCTTCTACAGTTATTCCGTATGTACACAACAAATTTACTCTACACCTCTTCAAACTTTGTTACTTTTGGTATCGAAACTTATAAGTCATTTTTGCCAATTCTACATATTCGGACATTTTTGTCTGCCGCTCCATTAAAGTTGGAATCTCCTGGGTTTTCCATTTTTGGGCCACTAGAATCCTAGCAGTGGTCGTGGCGTACATAAATGATTTACGATCCTCTTTTCTTAATTCATCTCCTATTATCCCTAGCAAGAAAGCCTCTGGCTAGTGTGTTCTCCTTCATAGAAAGCACGTGTTGCGGTGGGGTCTAGCAGGATACCCCACTGTTGCCGGGCAGATCCGTTTGGATGGCCGCAGGCTGTGATTGGGCAGTTGAGTTTCTGGGGAGATTTTGAAGTTGCCAATTTGTGGGCTGGGCCCAAGGTTTTAAATACTTGTCACGCAGCTTCAAGCGTCCTCTTTTGCTGTGTGCACCGGATCACCCGCCCACCCTCCCTGAATTGGGGATTTGCGCTTGACCTTGCTATGCCTGTCATGGGGTCGCCTGCTTCTGGGGCAGGGGCCTGGTAGGAATTTTGTCCATCTGGCTGATTGGCTTGTGCCATTGGGTTTTTGCCTACTGCGTAGCAAATAGTCACAACATGTAAGGTTGCGGTTATGGTAAAGGTAAAGGGACCCCTGACCATTAGGTCCAGTCGTGGCCGACTCTGGGGTTGCGGCGCTCATCTCGCTTTATTGGCCGAGGGAGCCAGCGTACAGCTTCCGGGTCATGTGGCCAGCATGACTAAGCCGCTTCTGGCGAACCAGAGCAGCGCACGGAAACGCTGTTTACCTTCCCGCCAGAGCGGTACCTATTTATCTACTTGCACTTTGAGGTGCTTTCGAACTGCTAGGTTGGCAGGAGCAGGGACCGAGCAATGGGAGCTCACCCCGTCACGGGGATTCGAATCGCCACCTTCTGATCGACAAGTCCTAGGTTCTGTGGTTTAACCCACAGTGCCACCCACGTCCCAAGGTTGCAATTAGGCATTGGTTAAAAAATTGGTTGGTGGAGGGGTAAGTGCCTACCCCTCCAATGCTGCTGCTTCATTTCTCCCCAATATAGTTTTCCCTTACTGGCTTCGGCTGGAATCCGGAAGTCAGTTCTGTCCCAGGGCAAGGACAGATAGTCGTAACCAATGCCTCAGCAACCACTCACATTTATGTATTTAAATAAAGTTGTGGCCAAAATTATGCCAAAAACCTTAAACAAAAATTTCATGTGAATTGTGAGTTATTTTGGAGTGGCTTGTGGACGACACACAAGACAGAATTGTCAAGTTGGAAGGGACCCGGACGGTCATTTAGTCCAACCCCCTGCAGTGACAGCAAGCGGGTGCTGAGAGCCCTCACAGAAGTGCAAATCATTGGGAAGAGAGAGCTAAGACTAAATGCTGGCCCAGGTCTAGGCAATACAGCAAACTGTGGTCAGTCCAAAATGGAAGCAAACATCTCCTTGCGGCCATGGCGGAAAGAGGGGGTGTTGTGTGAGTTTGGTGTTTGTTGCGGTAGGGACACGCGTGGCGTGGTGGTCTAAACCACTGAGTCTCTTGGGCTTGCTGATTGGAAGGTTTGAATCCCGCAACGGGGTGAGCTCCCGTTGATCTGTCCCAGCTCCTGCCAACCTAGCAGTTTGAAAGCAAGCCAGTGCAAGTAGATTAATAGGTACCACTGCGGCAGGAAGGTGCTCTGGTTTCCGTCATGGTGTCCCGTTGTGCCAGAAATGGTTTAGTCATGCTGGCCACAAGACCTGGAAAGCTGTCTGTGGACAAACGCCGGCTCCCTTGGCCTGAAAGTGAAATGAGCGCCACAATGCCATAGTCGCTTTTGAGTGGACTTAACCGTCCAGGGGTTCTTTACCTTTGTCGTGGTGCCTCCTTATAATGTTCAACCATGGCTCAGAGGTATGTGCAAATGCAGTCATGATCTCTCGGTCTGAACTTATTTACAAGGCGGTTGTTGTTCTGAGCTCTTTCGTTGTAGGACACATTTCTGCCTTGGTGTTTTCTTGATCTCTTATCGGAGTACAGTGGTACCTCTGGTCACGAACGGGATCCGTTGTGGAGCCCTGTTCAAACCTGAAACGCAACCCGCGCCTGTGCATCTGTGTATGCGCAGGTTACGATTTGCCGCTTCTGCACATGCACGTGACATCATTTTGCGTGTCTGCGCATGCGCGAGTGGCGAAACCCGGAAGTAACCCTTTTTCCAGTACTTCCGGGTCGCCGCGGGACGCAACCTGAAAAAACGTACCATGAAGCAAACGTAACAAGAGATATGACTTTACATTTGAAAGCGTTGTTGTCCCCGAGACCGGATCAGTAAGAATAGTCATTTGATCTGACTAAGAGTCGCCTGATACTGCTGGGAAAACGAACCGCCAAAGCGTTTGGAGGGTGTTGCAAGTGTCAAGCATCTCCCTTCGCAGCGCTACATTCTGGTCCAGTGGTATTTGGCACGTGCGAAACAGCAAAACCGCGAAAAGAGGAGCTCGTTCCCTTGAGTGCCTTATTTAGTTCATCTCGGGTAATAAGGAATGCAGCGAAATGTGAGGGAGATGTTGAGCTGGTGGTCTTGGAAGAGGTTTACACACAAACAGGGAAAGAACAACAGCTGTAGTTGCTGCAATGTTTTATTACCACTGACCCCAAATTACTATTACCCTGCGATGCAGCAGAGGGCCGAGAAGCTGGATTTGAGGGCCAGAGAGGAAATGGAGCACGACAGAGGAGAGGAATGACCTAGAGACGAAGCTAATTGAGGCAGAAAACCAAATCCCCTCCCCGTTGCAACATGCTCACAGGAATAAATTAATTCTGTGGCAGTTTTACTGGCACCCAGGGGCGCATCTACGATAAAACTGATGAAGCTTGAGCTTTGGGGCCCCTCAGCATTTCAATGCAAAATTTAATCTGCATTAAAATGCAAATATTTGGGGCAATAACCTCATGCATATACTGGGTGCACGGGTGTTACACTGGCACATACAGGCCTTCAAAATTGTTCTACGTTAGTTCTATAACGTAGTCGAAAAGGGTTTGAGTAAAAACGCTGTGGAGGTGAGGGTGGGAAATCAATCTCCGGAACAAAATTGTTCTGTAATTATTTAATTTGAAAAATTTCGGAAATTTAATTTAAAAAATTACATTCGCAAAAATGTTTCATGTTAGAGAAAATTGCATGTAAAAATATTGCTAAACACCAGCCCCAGGGACGCAGGTGGTGCTGTGGGTTAAACCACAGAGCCTAGGACTTGCCGATCAGAAGGTTGGCGGTTCGAATCCCCATGACAGGGTGAGCTCCCGGTGCTCGGTCCCAGCTCCTGCCAACCTAGCAGTTCGAAAGCATGCCAAAGTGCAAGTAGATAAATAGGTACCGCTCCGGGGGGAAGGTAAACGGCATTTCCGTGTGCTGCTCTGGTTCGCCAGAAGTGGCTTAGTCATGCTGGCCACATGACCCGGAAGCTGTACGCCGGCTCCCTAGGCCAATAAAGCGAGATGAGCGCCGCAACCCCAGAGTCGGTCACAACTGGACCTAATGGTCAGGGGTCCCTTTACCTTTACCTTACACACCAGCCCCAATCTCGACAGCAATGTGAGATTTCAGGGAGTTCCAGGCATGCTTTACTCTGGGTCTGTGTTTCCATTTGTACAATGAAGCACAGTGAAGACCGTGATGTCATTATGATATTGGTTTCTTTACATATATATATACAACCTGAGCCTGCTGTGATAATCTGCACCAGCATTTTAAGGGGGTCCTGCTATTCTAACTAGGCTTGCCTTGCTTTCCAAATCACATCCCGGTTTGCTCTCCCCTCACTAAGCTAAGCGCTGGCCTCTTTTAACACAGGCAAAGGTGCCTCTCCCTTTGATCGTCTTGCTATGTGAATGACACATCACTCCAGGCTAACACCTTAAAGGGGAATTAGTTGACTCCATTGCTTTCTAACACATGCTGATTTCAAGAGATTCGTGAGGTGTCTAGTACACAGTGTAGGAAGTTAATAAGTCTTTCACACATGCTTATTAAAGGATTAGAAGCAGCTAGAGCTCAGCTCAAACACACAAGGGACACGGTTTTAAATTCTTTGTTGTGAACCGCCCTGAGATCTACGGATGAAGGGTATACAAATTTAATAAATAAAAATAAATAAATTTAAATCCTAGCACCTACAAACCTATAGCAATGTATTTTAGGAGACATGTTTCAAAAATGATCATGAATTTTCAAGTTTGCTTCACACACACATGCACACACACACACACACACACACACACACACACACACACCCTGTTTTGAATGTGTAGCTGAAATTCAGATTAGAATAATAATGATCAGTGCTTTTTTCTGGGGGTACGCATACCCCTAAGCATTTTATGAATCTTTGTACTTTTGTTCATTTACAGTGGTACCTCCGTATAAGTTCGTCCCATCCAGCGTCCACTTCGGCAGACGTCCGCGGCAAACCCAGACGTACCGGAACGGGTTACTTCTGGGTTTGCTGCTCGCGCATGCTGAACAGGAGCATCGGTTTGGACTGTAAAAGGGTTCATCAAAGCTGACTTTCTTTCTTTTCTTTTTTACAAGGACTGCAAAATTTGTCCAGTTCACATTGTCAAATTGGCACTCCCTGCACCAATATGCAAACCAAAGCCCAGTTAGCCTTCAGAAATCGCACTCCTGAATTTTGCAATGCGCTTCTCCAGCCAAAAATTGCCTACGCCAAATAAATATGGTAGGTGTTCAAAGGAAGTGTGCACAGGAATACACATATATATATTATATCAAGGGGAAAATCCTTGCCAAAATGTGTGTAATTGAAAAAGGTGCATAAAAAGTGTGTGGTTTCTATGCAGACTTCTAAAACCCCCCCATTAAAAATAAGGAAAAGGGGGCATATTGAACTTGAGATAGTAAAAACAAATGAGAAACAGAGAGAAATACAAACTGACAGATTTGTCTGTCCCTTGTTTGGCATCGCAAATCCGGCAGAAGAATGCCCTGATTTTGGCTCCGGGAGACAGAAACATCCCACAAGCGATAAACATTTCCCAAGCCAAGTCTTCCTTATGACATTGAGCTATTCTGTTTCCCTTATATTACTCAAGGTTGCTAAAAAGGCATAAAAAAGATCTTTGGCCACAAGCGGCATGTTGATGTAGTAAAACGAAGGACGTGGAAACAAAAAATAATAACCCTATTTTTATGTTCTTTGCCCCCCAGGTTGAAGTTCAGGGTTAACAGCTGGAGAGATTCTTACGTGCCAACTTCAGAGCACAGCTGTCTCTTGTACAGCATATAAACTCCTTCTGCTAAACATTTGTAGCCCTCAAGGAGGACGTACTTTGCGGTCAGAGCTTAATAACAGCAGGGTTCAAGGAGGCATTTTGAAAGCCACTGTCAGATCCCAGAACCATGTGAAGAGGCCCTTCGCTTCTTATCACTTGTCCATCTCTCCATGTTTGAGAAAGCCCTCAGCAAAGACCCTTCTGGAGGGACCAGGTCTCTGTTGTCAGGCACCACTGGACTTACTGAATTCTGATTGACAGCAAGAAGATGTAGCCACTAAAATCTGCCACATTTGGGAAGGCCGCCTAACTCTAGTCAGAGCACTAGATAAAGGAGGCTAGGTGCCAAAAAGTGAGCCAGCAGAAAGTCCTATCTTCAAAGTTGGAATTAACTCTTTATTTGCAAATACACAATCTTCACACACTTGGCTGAGTGTCAGCCTAGGTAAAGGTAAAGGACCCTGGATGGTTAAGTCCAGTCAAAGGCGACTATGGGGTTGTGGCACTCCTCTCGCTTTCAGGCCAAGGGAGCCGGCGTTTGTCTGCAGACAGCCTTCCGGGTCATGTGGCCAGCATGACTAAACCGCTTCTGGCGCAACGGGACACCGTGGCAGAAACCAGAGCGCACGGAAACGCTGTTTACCTTCCTGCCACAGCGGTACCTATTTATCTACTTGCTCTGGCGTGCTTTTGAACTGCTAGGTTGGCAGGAGCTGGGACAGAGCAACGGGAGCTCATCCCGTCGTGGGGATTCGAACTGCCAACCTTCTGATCAACAAGCCCAAGAAGCTATTTGCAAAAACACAGTCTTCACAGACTTGGCTGAATAGGTCTGGCCCCATGAATCAGTTGCCAAGACTGAAAGTCCTTGCCTCCCTGCAGCCATCAAAGTCCCTTCCTCTTCAGGGCTTTCCCCCTAGCGATCAGAGACTGCGCCTGCATGCAGTCTGCCGCGGCTCTGCCCTTTTCGGCCCTCTTCTGGTTCTGGGAGACCAGGGAGGAGGAGAGCTTGTTGCATCAGGAGGGGGAGACATCCTGGCTTCATCACCAGCCGGACTCATCTCTGCCTCTCTGCCTCCAGAGGAGGTGGGGTTGCAGCCTTCACGGTCCCTCCACGTGCGATTGGGGGGTGCCTGGCTGCATCACCCCCTAGCCGGCCAATCGGGTTGGTCCGGGGGTGTGGCCTGCCCTATAAAGGCAGGACGCAGCCGGGGATCTCCCTCTTTGTCCGCTCGCCAGCTGTTCCTGTTTTCCCACCCTCCTGCCCTATAAGGTTTTCTTTCTTTGACCTTGCTATGGATCTCAGTTGGTCGCCGTTGAGGGGCCTGGTAGGAATTTTTCCACTCGGCAAATTGGCCAATTGGTTTTTCGCCTACCTCGTGGCAAATCGTCACAACTTTCTGGGTAATGGCGGTTAGGCATTGGTATAGTTCTGTAGATGGAAGAGGGGAGGTAGTGCCATCACCTCCCCCACATATTGAAGGGTAGTCCGTTAATGGATTCTGGGGGCGTGGCCCTGTCCGAAGCCTAGGGAGGTGAGGGCCTAAGGCACGCCCCCTATCGGTGACCCCGGGGGAGTTCCTAGTTGATGTGCATCAGCAGGACTCCCCCTGCTGGTGATTAACCCTTCCTGGACTTCAAGCAGACGGGCTGGAGTCAGATATAGTCGGTTAGGACCAATGCCTAAGCCAATACCACTCATCACCTGTAACTGATAAAGTTGTGGCCTTTTTTAGCCCATTAATCTTAATAATTGTGTCATTATTTCCACCTGGGGGCGGGTCAGGAACTCGCCATGCAACTCTCCAACAGTTTGACTTCACTCTTGAGGGCATACTCTTCCATTGTCTCCCGAGACAGATGGATGCCAACAACCGAGACAGATCACTGATCCATGTAGCTCAGTATTGTCTACATTGACTTGCAGTGATCCTCTAGGACTTCAGATAGGGTTCTCTCCCTGGCCTTACCTGAAGATGCCGGGGATGGAACTTAGGACCTTTTGCATGCAAAGCAGATGTTCTACCACCAAAATGATGGAAGACGCATCACTTAAGAGTTGGTGTGTCCTGCTAAGATCACACAGTTTCAGCCCATACCAAAAGGTGGAAATCCTACCTGCAAACATCCCAGAAGTCAGGTTCTTGCTCCTGTATAATAAATCTTGCCAAAATTACTTAATACCGGCTGCCTTTTATGGCTGTGGGTGCTATCATAGTGGGGTCCTCTTCCAGAGTAACCCAGTTTAACAGAGCAAAAATAGAGCAACACAAGTGAATTGTTTGCTGCGCAACTGTGAATTTATCAGCCCTTTTGGCAATACATGTTCAAGGTGCACCCTGGGATTGTAAGGCCTCCAGATCGCGGAACCTCTACAGGTAGCTGTGAGATCGCTGTCATGCCATCACATTTGCCTGCAGAGATTTCTCAGTCTGTGACTTGGATCCAAGCTTGCGAGGTCACGAGGCCAGTCCTTCTATTCATACATCATCATCATCATCATCTATTTATTTATAGCCCGCCCCTCTGGCTGGGTTTCTCCAGCCACTCTGGGCGGCTCCCAACAGAATATTAAAAACTCAATAAAACATCAAACATTAACAACTTCCCTCAACAGGGCTGCCTTCATATGTCTTCTAAAAGTCAGATCGTTGTTTATTTCCTTGACATCTGATGGGAGGGTGTTCCACAGGGAGGGTGCCACTACCGAGAAGGCCCTCTGCCTGGCTCCCTGCAACCTTATTTTTCGCAGGGAGGGAACCGCCAGAAGGCCCTCAGAGCTGTCCGGCCTGGATGACAGTGATGGAGATGCTCCTTCAGGTATACCAGGCTGAGACTGTTTAGGGCTTTAAAGGTCAGCACCAAGACTTTCAATTGTGCTCGGAAACGGACTGGGAGCCAATGTAGGTCTTTCAGGACCGGTGTGATATGGTCTCAGGCTCCCAGCCACCAGTCTAGCTGCTGCATTCTGGATTAGTTGTAGTTTCTGGATCACCTTCAAAGGTAGCCCCACGTACAGCGTGTTGCAGTAGTCCAAGCGGGAGATAACCAGAGCATGCACCACTCTGGTGAGACAGTCCATGGGCAGATAGGGTCTCAGCCTGCGCACCAGATGGAGCTGATAAGCAGCTGCCGTGGACACAGAATTGACCTGCGCCTCCACGGACAGCTGTGAGTCCAAAATGACTCACCTGGCTGCGCACCTGGTCTTTCAGGGGCACAGTTACCCCACTCAGGACCAGGGAGTCCTGCCTTGTTGCTTCAATGGCTCCCGTGAGATCTTGAGATGGCCTGTTTGGGCCAGAGATGCAATGCCCAAGAACGCAGGTGGGGAAGACCAGAGAGCTGCAATATCCATAGCAGAATGTTTTTTGCTTCAGGGATTCAGAATTTCCTAACTATTCTGACTCTTTCACCCAGGATCATTCTGCACCATCCTATTGGATATTTCTGCTACATCCTACCTATACATGAAAAGGCCCTAGGTAACCAGTGTTAAGCTGGTGTCCATTCTATTAAATCAGTGGTTCTCAAAGGCTGTGGTGTGCCACACTGGTGGGGCAGGAGAGAATGACCAGCATGGCAGGAAAACTCCAGGACAATCAAAGAACATTTAAACATTTCAGTGTAGCATAGTATAATATCAAAACAATTGTCTTCTTTTTTCATTTGCGGAATACGGATAGATATATTTTCAAAATGTCAGCAAATGATTCCGAGGACAACCCTGCTCGTGTTTTCCAATGTATTTCTTATCAATAAAAAAATCCGAGAGCCATTTTTTTGTTCTGAAAGTGTGGCCTGAGGGAAAAAAATGTTCGAGAACCACTGTATTATAAATGGGATATTTATGCATCTAAAGGAAAGGGCTGTTTTCACGATGCTAACTTGGAGAGTTATCTGCTGCGGGAGGTGCAGGGAACACCCCCCTTGTAAAAGACAAAACCCACTGAGAACGAACAGGGGCCTATTTGTGCGGCTGACTATTAGTTCACAATGATCTTCCACAATGGCTATTCGGCAACAGCTGGCCCACGTCTCCTGCGGACAAAGCCTTGGTGGGGCCAGAGACCCCCTACGGATGAACCGTAACCGTTGCCCGGGCAACAGTTAACCAGCACGTGTTTCATTGTTCCCAACTGTTTTCCCCAGGATATTTACAGGTGGCAGGGGATTCCCCTTTCCGAAAGAGGGGTCGCAACCTTGCGAACTTTCAGATGTTTCAACAAATTGGGGGACAAAAACAGCATTTCCCCCCTTTTCAAGTGGATTAAGTAAATCTTATTAGAGTTCATTTAGGAGGCAGATGCAAGGCACAGCGTGAGCTCTTTCGCTTGCTTTTTAAAAAAATTATTATAAAAAAAGTATTCAGTGCAATTTGCCAGGACGCTATCATCAAATTTGGGGGGTGGGTGGGTAGAATCATAGGATTGTACAAATGGAAGGGACACCAAGGGGTCATCCAGTTCAATTCTCTGCAACACACAAGACTAGGATAGTTCGTGGCTTTTTCAACAGAACTGAACTTCTGGGCAAACTGATATCCAGAATTTGATATATGAACATGGCAGTCTCGTGCATGTCTACTCAGGAGAATCACTCACAGGTAGGATTGCAGCTGTAGGCTGTGAACATTTCTGTTGAGATCACACAAGTTTTCTGATTCGAATGCATTCCTCCCTTTGATAGAATACCACTTTCTTTTCTATCGTTTTCCAGTTATGTATGCATGTATATACAGTGGTACCTCGGGTTAAGAACTTAATTCGTTCTGGAAGTCTGGTCTTTTCTTTTCTTCTTCACAATAATATTTATTATTTTTCATACAAAAACATAACAAAAGACAGAGTAAACAATAATAAAATATAAAAATAAAAATAAAGAATATGAAACATAAAATACATCAAATCTGGAGGTCTGGTCTTAACCTGAAACTGTTCTTAACCTGAGGTACCACTTTAGCTAATGGGGGCTTACGCCTCCGCCACGCGATTTCTGTTCTCATCCTGAAGCAAAGTTCTTAACCTGAGGTACTATTTCTGGGTTAGTGGAGTCTGTAACCCGAAGCGTCTGTAACCTGAAGCATCTGTAACTTGAGGTACCACTGTATTTAAAAGATTCCTAACTGCCTTTCGTCTGAAACTTTCAAGGCATCTCTCTGGGCTATACAGAAGGGTGAGGGGAAGCTTCACAACACAATTCACATTAAAAAGCAAGCTTTTCAGCCACAAAAAAAAAAAAAAAAACAGTAGCCAAAGCAAACCTGTAAATTTAAAAAGCAGCAATAAAGGTTGAAACCAGAAAAGGCAAAATTGAAACGAACCTTTAAAGGCCCAGGAGAGGGGGAGGAGGAGTCTTTACCTGATGCCAAAAGGAAAACAAGCCAAATGTCCTTGGAACAAATAGTGCACAACTCAAGGGTGCCACCACCGAAAAGGCCCTGTCTTTGATTGCCAACCACTGTACCTCCAAAGGTGGGAGGGCTTGCATGGCAGGCCGGGCATCAGTATGAAGCAAAGTTGTGCAAATGCCAGGGCCCACAGGCCCCACTGTGGCTGATGCTAGCACCCTGTGGTTGTTCCTTTCGTCAACAAAACATTTCTTAGGAGATTGAATCTGGTATTTATATGCAAAGCAGACTACAAAGCTATGGCTCCCCACCCCACCCAGTCGATAAAGATAGCAAAAGCTGGGTGTATTTTACTTCTTCTTTCTTAAACCCAATAGAAAAAAAAGAAGGCAAATCTAAAATGTTGTCACTGCTTGATG
The DNA here is from genome assembly GCF_964106645.2 of Podarcis pityusensis. Classification (NCBI taxonomy): domain Eukaryota; kingdom Metazoa; phylum Chordata; class Lepidosauria; order Squamata; family Lacertidae; genus Podarcis; species Podarcis pityusensis. Next base: position 112,034,355 of record NC_138026.1, read on the forward strand.
GAAGCAGCCAATAATTTCTCCTCCTGATAGCAAATTCAGGGGGCGAGTGCCCACAGGAATGGCACCAAAGAAGCCCACCAAAAAACAGGAGGGAGGTATTGGCATGCTGCAGGTGGCAGGCATCCTAAGCCTTGCAAAGTACAAAGCAAACTAAAAATCTACCCCCCACCATGGCCCAATGATGGGGACTGAGTGTGCCCAGTAGCTCAGGAATGTTGGGTATCGGTTGGAAAAGAGAAATGGAAAGGGGAACAGCCTGTCTGGAAACTTTGTGGCCTCAAAATCAAGCAGCGAGGGCTGTTTGTTGCTGTCATAGTTCTTTCTGGGCATGTTGCACTCTTATTATAGAGGAATCGAAGAAAGGCAGCGCAGCAGCAGGAGAAAAATTCAGAGAGTAATGGAATGAGCGTAGCACTCCCCCTGCTGTCTGTAAGTGGTGATTCACTGACACTCGCATTGATTTGTTTTAATTCTACTGTTGTTTCACAAATTGCAACCTATCCTGGAATCTTACGATGGACTGGACATTTTCATAAGGCCATTTTGTTGTTTTAGTTGGTTGGGTGTCCCTCTTTTCCTTACCCAGACCTTTGGGTTATAGGGACATTCTAATGGTTGTTCTCAGAGCTGTTTAATTTTTTTTCTTCTGATTTATGCTGGAGTACTTAATTTTAAGGGACACGGGTGGCGCTGTGGGTTAAACCACAGAGCCTAGGACTTGCCGATCAGAAGGTCGGCGGTTCGAATCCCCGCGACGGGGTGGGCTCCCGTTTCTCGGTCCCTGCTCCTGCCAACCTAGCAGTTCGAAAGCACGTCAAAGTGCAAGTAGATAAATAGGTACCGCTCCGGCAGGAAGGTAAATGGCATTTCTGTGCGCTGCTCTGGTTCGCCAGAAGCGGCTTAGTCATGCTGGCCACATGACCCGGAAGCTGTACGTCGTCTCCCTCGGCCAATAAAGCGAGATGAGCGCCGCAACCCCAGTCAGCCACAACTGGACCTAATGGTCAGGGGTACCTTTACCTTACTTAATTTTGAATTATTATTTTTTGATTCTGCAATTTTTTGCACATTGGACATTGCTATATTCTCCACTCTGAAATATTCAGTGAAGAGTGGGCTATACAGACTATATTATTATTAAAAGTGAGGGGTGCAGGAACACTGAGGGGGCACCCAACATTGTCGGTGCCCGGTGTTTGTGTGTGGAGCTTTTTGGAGGGCGTAATAGACCCCACTGGCCTCTTCCCACCATGTGGGCTGTGGAATATTGAGGGGCCATTTCTGCCACAACAATTTTTTCTGTCCCGGTATAAAAGGGGAGTTACACTTGGAGCCAACCCTAGCCTCTTCTCTCCCTTACCTTACAACAGTGGTGTTCAAACATTTTTCTTTTCTTTTCTTTTCTTTTCTTTTCTTTTCTTAAATATATTTATTAAAGTTTCAAGAAGTACAAAAAAAAATACAGAGTACAAAAAAAGAAGAATAACGTTTTTAAAATATAACAAAAAATAAAGAATAAAAAGAAAACATACAAAATAAAACAGTTAAAAAGACATTAATTTTCCAAACCTATCTTCCCTACACTTATTTCCCCGGACCTCCTCATACCTCCCTTTTTTGTATTCCAGTTCAGTTTGTTAGTTCAGCAAATCCTTACCGTTAAACTTTTACCCAATTGTTAACCTTTCTTCATATCTCTTAAAGCATTACAGCTAAAAACCTCTTAGTTTCTATCCAACATCCTTCTAAGATTCCTTAATTTTGCAATATTTCTGTAAATAGTCTTTAAATTTCTTCCAGTTGTGTTCAAACTTTTTTCAAAGAGGGCCAGAGTTGATGAAGTGAAGAGCCGTGAGGGCCGACCAAAGGGCTGACCACAGTTGCTGAGCTTTTTTTTAGGACTGAAATTGTTGAGGGTTTTTTTTAGGATTCTACTCCAGGAAATAAACTGCCACAGGGGCTGGATTAAACCGATTAGACACCCGAAATGGACTTTGGACATGCCTGCCTTACAAGAAATGATGTGTATATTGGGGCAGGATCCAAACCTCTTTTACATGGGTAGGCAAACTAAGGCCCGGGGGCCAGATCCGGCCCAATGGCCTTCTAAATCAGTATGTTTTTACATGAGTAGAATGTGGACACTGACAAACTGGAACGTGTCCAGAGGAGGGCAACCAAAATGGTCAAAGGCCTGGAAACGATGCCTTATGAGGAACGGCTAAGGGAGCTGGGCATGTTTAGCCTGGAGAAGAGGAGGTTAAGGGGTGATATGATAGCCATGTTCAAAGATATAAAAGGATGTCACATAGAGGAGGGAGAAAGGTTGTTTTCTGCTGCTCCAGAGAAGCGGACACGGAGCAATGGATCCAAACTACAAGAAAGAAGATTCCACCTAAACATTAGGAAGAACTTCCTGACAGTAAGAGCTGTTCGACAGTGGAATTTGCTGCCAAGGAGTGTGGTGGAGTCTCCTTCTTTGGAGGTCTTTAAGCAGAGGCTTGACAACCATATGTCAGGAGTGCTCTGATGGTGTTTCCTGCTTGGCAGGGGGTTGGACTCGATGGCCCTTGTGGTCTCTTCCAACTCTATGATTCTATGATTCTATGATTCCTTTTATTTGAAATGCATCTGGGTTATTTGTGGGGCATAGGAATTTCTTCATATTTCCCCCCAAAATATAGTCCGGCCCCCCACAAGGTCTGAGGGACAGTGGACCGGCCCCCTGCTGAAAAAGTTTGCTGACCCCTGCTCTTATACATTGCAATGAAAGAAGCACAACCACTTGCTTGCTTATTTGATAGCAGGTACAATTTCACAACATGAGGGATTTCTGATGGGAGGGATATAGATAGGGGTGCAGAGAGAAGCAGGAAGTTCTTGCGTATTATTTTTTAAAAACCTAGAGCATCTCCAGACTGGACATACTGGAACGATAAGTTTGTATAATTAAAGTAGATTCAAGGACTCCCCTGCTGCAGTAGATCTACTTTAACAGAGAACCGGGAGTTTTGCGATGGGGAAGATGCACAGGAATGTATGGGCTGAATGAATATAATATAGAAGATGAATGAACACCTAGCAAGCAAATCAGGGTGAATGGAGAATGAATGCTCATTTGCCATATAACTGCCCCCTAAAGAAATGTTCAAAAAGACCAGATATGATCTAGACTCTGGCATAAGCTTTATGCAAGCAAATCAAGGATGAATGCTCAATAAACAGAACGTCCAGACATTATACAGTACAATTTCTGTAAATAAAGAGTAATATAAACAGCAACAAAACATGTTCCCTGCCTTGAGGATTTTATTTATTTACACTATCTTTCAATAAAAGAGCACCTGCCCACAATTTTTTTACTGTTTGAAAATGCAAATAAAAGCAATCCATTTGAAATAGAAAAAAACAACCTCAGCTAAATGAATCAAAACGAACATTTCTAATTACACAAGTATCTCCACCAATCCCCAAACATCCAAATTAATAGCCACATTTCCTCCCTGTCTACCAATGAAGAATTAATACAGACCTCACGGAGGAGAGCGTTCCACAACTCTGGGGCTACAACAGATAAGGTCTTGCCCCAGGTAGATGATAACATTACCTTGCTAAAGGAAGGAACTTAGATTAGGGTCTCACTTCTAGATCCTAAAAGCCCCGGGAGATTATAGGAGAGAAAGTTCTCCTTGAGATCCAGGCTGCTCCAGGCTTTGACTGTCAAAAGCTGCATCTTCTTGAATTAGTCCTGGAAACAAGCAAGTAAATAAAATAAAATAAAAATGCAGCAGTTTTACAATAGTGCCCAAGTTGCAATCAATGCAAGAGCCCTCATTCCCAGTCCTCAATATGCAAACTTCGTCATCTACGCCAAGCAAACAAAATATAACACCTTGCCAAGGAGGCAACCTCTTCAGCCAAACTATATATATATATTTAAATAACCTTCCCAACTTTTTAATGGGAGGGCAGGGGGCACTGAAAGGCACCAAGGGGGTGTCTAAGGGCACTGTAGTGCCCATGGGCACCACATTGGGGACCTCATGTGTAGACATTACTGAGCTGGGAGGATCAATGGTCTGACTCAGTTTAAGGCAGCTTTCTGTGTTGCACAGACACTTTTTAATTTGAAATGTGTTGTATACCTGTATCTTTATCTACCGTATTTTTCACTCTATAGGACACACTTTTTCCCGTCCAAAAATCAAGGGGAAATGTGTGTGCATCCTATGGAGCGAATGCAGGCTCCTTGGCTTCAGCGATAGCAACGCTAAGCCTCCGAAGCGCAGAGGGAGCACTCCCTCTGTGCTCCAAAGGCTTCGCGTTGCTTTCACTGAAGCCTGGAGAGCGAGAGCGGTCGGTGCGCACCGACCCCTCTCGCTCTCCAGGCTTCAGGGATAGCCGCTCACAGCCTCTCCCGGCAGGGAGAGGTTGCGTGGGGCTAAAGAGGAAGCCAAAACAGCCAGTGGGATCCATCCAGTTGGCTGCCTTGGCTTGTGACATAGCTGCGCGCAACTCCTCCGGCAGGGAGAGGTTGCGCACAGCCTGTACACTGCTCTTTGAGGCTGGGAGGGGAAATAAAAATTTTTTCTTGACCCCCCCCCAAAAAAAACTAGGTGCACCCTATGGTCCGGTGCACCGTATGAAGCAAAAAATACGGTATATAGCTATATATCTATGCAGTGGACGTTTAGGTTGCGAACGTGATCCGTGCGGGAGGATCTATTGCTAAGGGTGGATTTGACCCGACACCTCCCCACTCACTGGCTATTTAACCACTTCACGACATTGTTTGTTATCTAGTATTAGTATTATTTAAATTCGCAACCCGCAGCGTTCGCAACCCACATCGCCAGATCTGCACACACGTGGGTCACGATTCGGCACTTCTACGCAAAGCGCAATTTAGTGTTTCTGCACATGCACGAGCGCCAAAACCCGAAAGTAACCTGTTTCGGTACTTCCGGGTTTTGGCGCGTCCGTTACCCAAAAACGCGCAACCTGAAGCGTCTGTAACCCGAGGTATGACTGTATATCCATATCTCCATCTCATCTGTATCTGTATATCTATATATAATGTATCTCATTCTTGTATCCTTATCTTCTTCAAGGCGGGGCTGGAGGCACCCGTAGGTGGAGCAATGAACGCAAATTTCACCTTTGTACAGTACATGCACTCACATAACCCCCTCTGTCCTTTCGCAGAGACATGATCAGAACTCAAGGACACATTTCATCCGGGTGGGAGGGAAGCCCCAGGGTCGGAAGCAGGGCCAGTGATTGGTGTAGCCTGGTGAGAGGGAGTGTACCAGAGAGGCTAGAGGGCCACATTGGGCTCCGGGGTCTGAGGTTCCCCACCTCTGCTATTAAGATCTGCCAGCTGCTCAAGGGCATCGCTGAGACAACTTGTATGTTCTATCTCTGCTGCCGAGTTGCTATCTGTGGTCCTGAAACCCACGCATTAGTTCCTCTCTAAGGTGCTGATTTTGTCTCACTTTGCCTTCCTGCCTCTCTGGAACCCTGGGACTACTGACTTCCCTCTTTTGATATTTCCATTCTGCTTTTCCAACAGCAAAGTTGAGCTCAAAGCTGCTCACAATAACCATAACCTTAAAAATGAGCAAGCATTGCAGTCACTACAATCATACCTTGCCAACAAAGGTCTGTACAGTGGTGCCCCGCAAGACGAATGCCTCGCAAGACGGAAAACCCGCTAGACGAAAGGGTTTTCCATTTTTGAGTTGCTTTGCAGGACGAATTTCCCTATGGGCTTGCTTCGCAAGACGAAAATGTCTTGCGAGTCTTGAGATTTTTTTTCGCTCCCCCCCTTTTTCTAAGCCGCTAAGCCGCTAATAGCCTTTTAGCAGCTAAGCCGCTAAGCCTTTAATAGCCGCTAAACCGCTAATAGCGCTAATCCGCTAATAGGGTTGCTTCGCAAGACAAAAAAACCGCTAGACGAAGACACTCACGGAACGGATTAATTTCGTCTTGCGAGGCACCACTGTATTGTTAAAGCTATGGTTTTCCCAGTAGTGATGTATGGAAGTGAGAGCTGGACCATAAAGAAGGCTGGTCGCCGAAGAATTGATGCTTTTGAATTATGGCGCTGGAGGAGACTCTTGAGAGTCCCATGGACTGCAAGAAGATCAAGCCTATCCATTCTGAAGGAAATCAGCCCTGAGTGCTCACTGGAAGGACAAATCCTGAAGCTGAGGCTTCAATACTTTGGCCACCTCATGAGAAGAGAAGACTCCCTGGAAAAGACCCTGATGTTGGGAAAGATGGAGGGCACAAGGAGAAGGGGACGACAGAGGACAAGATGGTTGGACAGTGTTCTCAAAGCTACCAGCATGAGTTTGACCAAACTGGGGGAGGCAGTGGAAGACAGGAGTGCCTGGCGTGCCCTGGTCCATGGGGTCACGAAGAGTCAGGCAAGACTAAGCGACTAAACAACAACAACAATCATACCAAAAATGCAATAGCAGAAAAAGATAAGGCAGAAAACAAATTCTTCACATGATTAATACAATGTACAGGCCATCGCCTATCTTTGGTAGTCAGTTTCCCTATGGATCAGGTCACTTAGACAGCAATTTGGGCATCTCTCTGTGTCACCAAACATTGATGGGTATCCCATTCAAAATCAGAGAGAGATTTCCAGCTATCAAGAGACCTTTTTCTAATGAGACCCAACCCTCCCGGACTAATTACCGAACAAGGGAGCATAGAAACAGGAAGCTGCCTGATACAATGTCAGACCATTGATCCATCTAGCTCAGGGGTCAGCAAACTTTTTCAGCAGGGGGCTGGTCCACTGTCCCTCAGATCTTGTGGGGGGCCGGACTATATTTTCGGGGGGGGGGGGAATGAATTCCTATGCCCCACAAATAACCCAGAGATGCATTTTAAATAAAAGCACCCATTCTACTCATGTAAAAACACCAGGCAGGCCCCACAAATAACCCAGAGATGCATTTTAAATAAAAGGACACATCCTATTCATGTAAAAACATGCTGATTCCCGGACTGTCTGCGGGTCGGATTGAGAAGGCGATTCGGCCACATCCAGCCCCCTTTGTGTGCCACTCCAACAACAAATAATACATTTTTGATAAATTTTTAACATTAGTATCTAACAACTCCGTTTCCAATTTGTTTTTTTCTGATGCAAAACCATTTTTCTTGTCAAGTTTAAACAATTCATTAATCCGATAATAATGTAGCCAATCCAATTTATCTTTGATTTGCTCAAATGGTCTTAATTTGTATCCTTCCTTATCTTCCAACAGTAAATCAGAATATCTCAACCAGGTACTCTCCATATTTAACTTCTTCTGGGCCTTTGCTTCCATTGGTGAAAGCCACCTAGGTGTTTTCCTTTCTAAGGAAAGGATCTTTATATTTTAGGGTATAAAGATTTTCTAATTATATGTTTTTTAAAGCCTTTATGAGCCTTTATCTTATCATACCATAAATAAGCATGCCAACCAAATACATTGCCGAACCCCTCCAAATCAAGAACAACAGCATTATCTAATTTAATCCATTCCTTAACCCAACAAAGGGCTGCGGCATCAAAATATATCTTCAAATCCGGCAGAGAAAATCCCCCTCTTTCTTTTGAATCTGTTAGTAATTTATATTTAATTCTGGGTCCCCCCCCCCTCCGCCCGCCAGATAAATAAATGCTTTCTGATGCTCTAGCTCAGTAATGCCAACACAGACCGGCAACAGCTCTCCAGGTTTTCAGGCAGCGATTCTCTCCCAAATCTACCTGGAAATGACAGGAATCGAACTTGACACCTTCTGCTTCGCAAGGCAGATGCTTTGCCACTGAGCTACCGCCCTTCTCCAAATGGGATTGAGAAGACCCTCCCTCTCCTTGTTAACATACAATCTGCCCACACCTCTCTCTGTGAAAAAGGAAAAACAAGATTTACTTTTATTTTTTTGCTTCTCTCTCTTGATGTCTTCCCCAAGCCCCTTAGCAACTGGGATCTGGCTCAGAAGGCACTCGAAGGCTCCTGGCATGATGCCCTGTCTCTTTTTCTAGTCAACAAAGCGAGAGACCCCAGCCGCAGAACGGCAGGTGCAACAGACGCAAGGTCCAGAGATTTTGCTTCCTGGGCCCAAACGCCACCTGCCAGCATGTTGTGCTTTCACTCTGAGATGGAGCGGAGAGGAGGGGGATTTCTCTAGAGAAGGGGTGAGGTGGAGATTTTAGGCTTCTGCAGACAGAGACTCTGGCGTTGGGCCTCTTCCCAACTCTGCAGAGGGCAGTTTGCACCTAGGCAGGGAATAGCTCCCCTCTCAACCAATTGCCATATTTATTTTATTCGTGGAAATAGTTCCACATTGGGTCATCAAAGTGGCTCACACAGATTTGATTTTTTTTAAAAAAGAAAATATAATGGAGTTAACAATTTCATGAGCTCTCAAGCAGAAGCAAAAGGTGCCTAAAAGATGGGCAGATCTATTTGGTTTCTCATTTTTGCAATTTAAGTTCAGTTCTATGCATTATTATTTTTTTAAAAAGCATTTCTGTACTAACATAGGATGAAACATCAGGGTGGCGTAAAATGTTAAAACATAAAACACAATTTAAGAAATGAATATTAAATATAAACACTACTGATGATCCTTAAGGTAGCTGGCTGATCAAAATAAAAATCAAATAGTTGCAAAGGCCTGTGAGCATTTCCACATTAGTTTGCAATGAGGGTGGTGGTGGTGACGATTTAAAAAAGGCCTCCTGATAATCATCAGTGTTTTTGTCTGAATTTCTCCCATTAAACACATTTTCATATGCAATCTCTCCTAATAGAAACACTTTTGCAAACCAGCTTCCCCAAAAACAATGCGTAGGTGCATGATATTTTCCAGTAAAGCATGCGTTCATTTCTGTCCAGCGCCGAGGGCCTTCTGGCGGTTCCCTCGCCGCGAGAAGCCAAGTTACAGGGAACCAGGCAGAGGGCCTTCTCGGTAGTGGCACCCGCCCTGTGGAATGCCGTCCCACCAGATGTCAAAGAGAAAAACAACTACCAAACTTTTAGAAGACATCTGAAGGCAGCCCTGTTTAGGGAAGCTTTTAATGTTTAATAGGTTATTGTGTTTTGGTGGAAGCTGCCCAAAGTGGCTGGGGAGGCCCAGCCAGATGGGCAGGGTATAAATAAATTATTATTAATTATTATTATAGAAAAAAATTGTGTGAATTTGGTAGAGTGGTTGTGTTTTGGTCCCCTTTCCACTGGGTGGGACGGGAAGCCCACAGACAGTCTTCTCCCTGGTGTAAATGGTGTCTTCACTCTGAGGGGTAAGCCAAAATGGCAGAAAGTTACCCCCCAAAAGAGGCAGATTTGGGGGGTTAGAATGGAAAGACACAGCACAGGTGAAGCATTCCTGTCCCCTAAAAACGTCCCTTCCACCCCTTGCATTTATGTCACTTCAGTGCCTGTTCAGATTGGTCTGTTTTTTACTCCTGAAGGTATCCTGCAAGGCAGTGGAGGGTTAAGATCAGAGTTTTCCTTCTCCTAGATGGGCTGCCTTCCCAGGTTGAGGAGCCCCATCTGCCCCTCTGAAATATACTCAGAGTCGCAAAGTGATTTCATGCTCTTTATTCAGCTCATAGTGGTGAGGAGGAATGAATAAATGTCCCCTCACAGTATCTGCTTTATATACATTATTTACACAATGGGCTGCACATGATTGGCTAATTCTGGAATTCTGCTGTAAGCCAATCAGGTTGTGGATTCACTTCTATCTGGAGCAGGATTGGGTGGTTCCTGCCAACCAATCATACTGCTGCATTGTTCTAGGACCAATCAGACTGCTGCATTCTGAATCCTATTGTTCTAGGACCAATCAGACTGCTGCCTTTTGGATCCTATTGTTCTAGGACCAATCAGACTGCTACAGTTTGGATCCTATTCAACTCAGTACATAACACCCCTCCCCTCTAAGTTCCAGTCCTGCCCGGGAGGTCGCATTCATAGTCCTCAAGGTATGCCGGCGGCCTACGTGTGCGTTGTGGCCTGGGGTGTTCCCTGGTCCGGGCTCCGGGTTCTGGCTCGTGTTCCAAGGATGCTGGCTGTGATGCGGCTGTTTGGTCTGGTGCAACCGGCTCGCTCAGTCGTGGTTCTGGTTCCGGTGTCCTTTCGGCCTCACGGGTCCTCTCTGTATTTACTGATTCTGCCTCTCCTGCTGGCCCCTCCTGCTCTATGGGCCTCACTGCCCCGCTGTTCCCTTGGGACTCCTCTGACCTGTCCTCCTCCTGGTTTTCTCCCGGGAATCGTCGCCGTATCTGGTCGCAGTGGCGGCGCCAGCATTGCCCCCCATCCGTTAGCACCTCGTACGACACGGGGCCAGTGACCCTGGTGATTGTGGCGGGTACCCATGCTGGGCCTGCCCCAAAATTCTTTGCGTACACTGGGTCCTGGGCCTCGAAGGTCCGGGGGTTCCTGCCTTCCCCCACCACTACCTCATCCTGAGCTCTATCGGGGTGAAGGCGGTCCAATCTGATTGCAAGGCGCCGACCCATTAGTAGTTCAGCGGGGCTCCGGCCAGTCGTTGAGCTGGGGGTGCTGTGCTGTGCTAGAAGGAATGTGGCAAGGCGGTACTCCCAGTCCCCTTGCGTCATGCGGCGAAGGGTGTCCTTGGTGGTCCGCACCATGCGTTCTGCTTGGCCATTGGTGGCAGGGTGGAACGGCGCCGAACGGATGTGGCGGATGGCGTTCTGCGCTGTGAAGGTTTGGAATTCTCCTGACGTAAATGCAGTCCCGTTGTCTGAGACGAGAGTGTCAGGGAGCCCGTGGGTTGCAAACAGCCTGCGTAGTACCCGGATGGCTGCGGACGTGGAAGTGGACGGTACCAGTGCGACTTCCAGCCATTTGGTGTAGGAGTCCACCACTATGAAGAATGTTTTCCCCTGAAAGGGGCCAGCGAAATCCACATGCAGGCGTGACCATGGTGCTCGGGCGGACTCCCAGGACTGGACTGGGGCCCTTGGGGGATCTGGGCGGGATTCTTGGCAGGCCTGGCAGTGTTTGACCCAGGCCTCTATCTCTCCATCGATCCCCGGCCACCACACATAACTCCTGGCAAGGGCCTTCATTCTTACTACCCCTGGATGTGTCTCGTGTAGGGCTGTGAGGACCCTTTTGCGGAGGGGCTGGGGAACAACGACTCTGCTTCCCCATAACAGGCACCCCTTGTGGGCCGACAGTTCATGTTTGCGGGTTGTGTAGCCGGCGAATTCTGGCCCGGGGCTGCTGCTGGGCCATCCCCTCCACACCCAGTCCAGGACCCGGGAGATGACCCTATCTTTCTTGGAATGGTGTGCAACTTCTTGTGCCTGAATGGGGCGGTCGGGAAGCAGCTCCAGGCTCATAACCTCTTGTGCAGGTGCTGGGTCAGGGCCTGTTTCCGGTAGTGGTAGCCTGCTGAGGGCGTCCGCATGGCCCATCGCCTTCCCAGGTCGGTGAATCAGTGCATACTGGTAGCTGGCAAGGAAAATTGACCACCTGAGGACGCGAGGAGACAGCACTTGGGGGGTCTGCTTTTCGGGGGCAAACAAGCCAAGCAACGGCTTGTGGTCAGTCACCACGGTGAAGGGCCGCCCGTACAAGAAATCATGGAATTTTTTTACTCCCTTTACGATTGCCAGACCCTCCTTGTCGATTTGCGAGTAGTTCCGCTCGGTTGTGTTGAGTGTCTGGGAAAAGTACGCCACCGGTACCTCTCTTCCATCCGGGAGTTGGTGCCCCAGGACAGCTCCAATGCCATAGGGTGAGGCGTCGCATGCTAGCACCACCGGCAGCCTCTCGTCGAAGTGTGCCAAGACCGAGTTTGAGACAAGCAAGTCCTTGACTGCCTGGAATGCGGCCTCCTGGCGCTGGCCCCACACCCAAGGGGCCCGCTTGTCCAGGAGTCTGTGTAGGGGCTCCGCTACTGCCGCCTTGTGGGGAAGGAAGGAATGGTAAAAGTTCAATAGTCCCAAGAAGGCCTGAAGTTCAGTCTTGCTCTTGGGCGCTGGGGCATCACAAATGGCCCGTACCTTGTCCCCAGTCGGGTGGACCCCTTCTGCGTCCACCATAAATCCCAGAAAGTCCACCTGAGGCACTCCTAGTAGACATTTTTCCCGCTTCACCTTGAGACCCGCCGTCTGGAAACGGTGCAGAACGGTGCGGAGGCGGTCCTCAAACTCCTCTGGTGTGGGGCCGGCAATCAACACATCATCGAAGAAGGGGGTGACGCCAGGAATCCCTTTAAGGAGAGAGTCCATTATATTCTGGAATATGCCTGGTGCCACGCTGACACCGAATTGCAGCCGCTTTACCCTGAACGCTCCTCTGTGCGTCACAATCGTCTGTGCCTCTGCTGTGGCCTCATCTACTGGCAGCTGTTGATATGCTTGGGCCAAGTCCAGCTTGCCAAAAATTTTCGACCCAGCCAGGGTGGCAAGGACATGGCTGACCACTGGCACTGGGTATGCGTGGGCCGTGAGGGCCTTGTTTATGGTACATTTGTAGTCTGCGCAGATGCGGACCGAACCATTAGGCTTGACGGGTGTGACGATTGGGGTTTCCCAGGGAGCATTAGGCACCGGCTCCAGCACTCCTTGCTCTACGAGTCGGTCCAATTCCTCGTCTATACGGGGTTTCAAGGCGAACGGGACCCGGCGGGCCTTGAGCCTGACCGGTCGTACTGCGGGGTCAAGCTGTAGCGCAATGGGGGGGCCCGTATACTGTCCCAATTTCCCATTGAAAACCCCTGGAAATTCCTTGCATATGGCGTCCACGTCCACTTGTAAGCTAGTGTGGTTCACCCCGGTGACAGCTAGCCCCAGTGGTCCAAACCATGCCAATCCCAGTAAGCTAATGTAGGGGCCCTTGACCACAAGCAAGTCCAGTTGCCGCGTCCGCCCTCGGTATTGCACCCTGAAGGTCCCCACCCCCATTGTGGGGACCTTACGTTTCTGGAAGTCCCGGAGGGTGAATGGGGCCGGCCTGAGTTTGGGACCCCCAGTGGGACACAGTTTCCTTAAGGTCCTTGCCGAGATTATGGATAGAGTTGAACCCGTGTCAAGCTCCATGCGGCATGGGGCCCCCTCTATCTGTACCTCTACATAAATTTTCTCTACGTTGGGGTGGGGCAACTGGTATACCTGGAAGTCCGTGAGCTCCGTCGAGTTGCCTTGGTGCGTTGGGCCCCGGGACCTGGGGCTCTTGGATTGGTCATCTGATGCCTGGTGTCGGGTGGGCCGAGCCCGACACACCCGGGCGATGTGTCCCGATTTTCTGCACTGCCTGCACTCTGCGTTGCGGAAACGGCAGGTCCTCCTCTCGTGACTCTCCCCGCAGCTTGCGCAGTTCCCTCCTTCTCGTCGAGGCAGCTGTGGTCTGTGCGCTGCTTGAGTGCGCTGCTGTACTCGGTGCACCTCCTCCCTGTCGGATCCTGAGTCGTCGGTGAGGTCTTCATGGTGGACCCTCGGTTGGGATGGCAGGCTCGGCCGTGCCTCTTGGGTCGACCTCTCGGCAGCTTCTGTTGCCAGGGCCTCCTCCAGAGCGACCTGGAACGTTAGGTCCTTCTTAGCGTAGAGGCGTCGTTGCAGCTTCTCATCCTTCAGGCCACCGACGAGGCGGTCACGAAGCATGTTCTCCAGCTCTGAGAAGTTGCAGAACCGGGCGGCTTGGCGGAGAGAGGTCACAAACCCAGTTATGGTTTCCCCAGGGGCTTGCCGCTTTGCGTAGAAGGCATTTCGACGAGCCACCACTGAGGGCTGCGGCGAAAAGTGCCCCTTCAGCTGTTCCATTATTGTTTTGTATGGAACAGTAGCGACGTCTTCAGGCGCAAGGAGAGCCCGGGCGATTTCAAACGTCTCCTCTCCGCAGACGCTGAAGAATATCGCCCTCTTCTTGGCGTCTTCTTCGTCGGTGACCCCTTTGGCTTCTAGGAGGAAGGTGAAACGGGAGGCGTACGCTTCCCAGTCTCCAGATGCTGGGTTGAATGGCGAGAAGCTGCTGTTGGCTGCCATTCTGAGTTCCTTGTGCCCCGGAGCTGAAGCCTGGATACACGGTGCGAGGCAGCGGTGCGGCAGTTGGCGGTGCTGCGGTGCTGTGTGTGGCAGTCAGCTCAGCGGGATCCCACCTTCGTCGCCAGTGAAATATACTCAGAGTCGCAAAGTGATTTCATGCTCTTTATTCAGCTCATAGTGGTGAGGAGGAATGAATAAATGTCCCCTCACAGTATCTGCTTTATATACATTATTTACACAATGGGCTGCACATGATTGGCTAATTCTGGAATTCTGCTGTAAGCCAATCAGGTTGTGGATTCACTTCTATCTGGAGCAGGATTGGGTGGTTCCTGCCAACCAATCATACTGCTGCATTGTTCTAGGACCAATCAGACTGCTGCATTCTGAATCCTATTGTTCTAGGACCAATCAGACTGCTGCCTTTTGGATCCTATTGTTCTAGGACCAATCAGACTGCTACAGTTTGGATCCTATTCAACTCAGTACATAACACCCTCTTTTCCCTCTACAGCACATGAAGAAACCGCCTTCTCGACCATTGGACCCACTATTGGTCTCATCTAGTCCATCCATCAGAGCCTGTCTTCACATGCAGAGGAAGTCCCAAACTCACTGAGCATTTGAGATCCATGAGCTATCTTCACCTGTTGTAGCCGGCCAGTCGAAGCCGCTGTCACCTGCTGACAACTTCTAGGAGCCACAGGTGAGAGCTGAGTGCCGGGTGGGGACCAAACTACCCCAGAATGAGCATGACGTGTCCCTCACCAGCGATATTAAAGGTAAAGGGACCCCTGACCATTAGGTCCAGTCGTGACTGACTCTGGGGTTGCGGCGCTCATCTCGCTTTATTGGAGCCAGTGTACAGCTTCCGGGTCATGTGGCCAGCATGACTAAGCCGCTTCTGGCAAACCAGAGCAGCGCACGGAAACGCCGTTTACCTTCCCGCTGCAGCGGTACTTATTTATCTACTTGCACTTTGACGTGCTTTTGAACTGCTAGGTTGGCAGGAGCAGGGACCGAGCAACGGGAGCTCACCTCGTCGTGGGGATTTGAACTGCCGACCTTCTGATCGGCAAGTCCTAGGCTCTGTGGTTTAACCCACAGCTCCACCTGCGTCCCTTCACCAGCGATATTACCCCTCCCCTAACCCTCCACATACCCCAGCTCTTGAACTATAGTGCAACAAAAGCAGGACACCCCCCCCTCCGCCGTACATTTGTGGGATGAAGTGTTCAAGGATTTGAACAAGAAGCTATGGGGCATTTAAAGATGGGAAAGGAAGCATGTCCTGAAAGTTTTGATGGTACAAGCAGTATTGGAGGCGGGATTCTGTATAACCACCCCGATAGCACCATGAGTACAAGTCATCATGAATACACAATAAAAAAAGATGTCTGGAGAGACTCTCAGAAAATGTGGGTGCTGGAATATGCGTCTGCCAAAATACTATGTTTCTCTCTCCTTAGAACAAAAAAAGCAAACTACATGTACTCAAATGCTCTTCATTGAGCGTGCTCATCCCTTTACAATTCTATAGACACAATAGGCAAATTTTAAAGTAATAGCAAAATAAACTTGTTTAGGGTTATAAAGGATTGTAATTTTTGCATTTCATTGCCATTCAGCTCCCACCTTATTCACCCCCTCGTTTATATACCTGCCAGCTAAGATCTCTTACCTAGATATTCTCAGGGACTGGACCTTTTCAACTTATGCAACAAATTGTATTTCAGTTATTAATGCCGCATTAATTTTTCTGAAGCAAATTATGTCCATGGAGAAGTATAAAGAGAATCGACATATTGAGCAGTGTGCTATATTTTTGGCATTTCAACCCTAAACAACTCTACATAAGAGTACGCGCTGTTGATTTCAACATGCCCTTGCGTCTTACATGCCAAAAAAGGAAGCCAAATTAAAACTTTTTAGCAGGGTGACATTATAGAATTAACTCTGGATTTTGAATGTTACCAGTGGATGGCAGTTCTTTAGCAGGTTGCCTTAAAACTACACCAAGAGAGTATCCAAAATTTGGTGGTCGGCATTCAGTTTGCAAATTTTGACAATCCTGGGTGAAGCAGGTGAATTTCCAAAAACTTAGATACACTGGTGACAGCTGACAAGTGCTTACTTGTGTACTCTCCAAGAGTGGAAATACATCCATGTCTCCATCTATCTCTATCCATTTTCATGTCGGCTCAAAATTAATCTGGGATTGTCAACATTCGCCTATCAGTGCAACCTCCCACCCAATTTTGGACATTCACTGTAACACATACATTTTTGGGAGTGGGCCAACACTCTTCCTTCCACAACAGGAAAATCAAGGTGTTTGTAACAGAGCGGTAAGGGTTACAACTTCCACAGTTAACATAACTTTCTACCTCACCCCATAAAAAAAAGATTTTCAGGCTTACCAGAAAGGATTGTTTGCAATGCTCCCAATCTGGCCAGGCGGGTGGGGGCATGTCTGAAGAGACAGAGAACACGGTGGGATGGCAACAGGTTTGCAGCCGAGAGGTCCCTAGCGAAAATTCTGCTAAAGCAGCATTTTATAGCCCAAGTCCACTTTGCTTTTTGGCATTAGCTCATTTGGCAAAGGGAAAGAACCGCCGACACTAGGCAGCATCTATTCAATATCTAGGTCTTCCCTTTGAGCTGGAATCCTCTTTGAAGTCTTCCAAATTCGCCACCGGAGCTCGCCTGGGCCTCCGAAGTTCCCTCCCTGCCGCATCGCTTCCTGCTTCTTTGATTTCCCTTCCCAATTTCTCCAGCACAAAAGCATAGGGCAGCCGAAAGCTTTCAGAAGGTTTTCTCTCTCTTTTTTTTAAGCTCCCCCCACCGCAGCGAAAGAAAGCCAGGAGCAACATGTTACAACAACCGAGCTTTTCTATAGGAAAGGAGGCTGGCAGCCCACACTTTGTTATCCACTTCATAGGCAAGAGTCTTTTTGACAGTGCTAAACCATCGGCCCTGCTGAGCTCAGCAGGAGTCAAGCGCTGAGTACCATCTGTCAAAGCTGTAGGGTCTTCCCCCTCCTCTCCTCGCCCCGTTTATTATTATTATTACTGTTATTATTATTAAATTATTCTACAATCTGCTAAAAAGGAGGCAGGGAATGGAAGTTACTTGATTGCATTGTTAGCGGAGGTTTGCAGACTGACTCCAAGCAGCAGTGAGTGCGCAAATTCCCAAAACACTACAAAGAAAAGAGGGGAGAGAGAGTATTCTCTGAAGAGAGCCAGTCTTTTAACTTGGAGGGTCTGTGTGAAGCGGAAAGAGAGTTCCCTGCTATCTTATTCAAGAAAAGGTTGGAACCATTCATTCAGAAGAAGCTTTGATGGGGGAAAAGGTACTGTTTAAGTGTTTTATTTCAACTAGCCATAACAGGTATACTTTTTCTTGTTGCGTGGCGAGTTCCCGCCTCCCACCAGTAGGAAATAACGACACGTGACACAAGTATTTAGGTTAATGGGCTAAAATAGGCCACAACTTTATTGGTTACAGGTAAAGAGCGGTATTGGCTTAGGCATTGGTCCTAACTGACTATCCGGCTTCAGCTTGTTTGCTTGAAGACCAGGAAGGATTAACACCAGCAGGGGGAGCCCTGCTGATGCACATCAACTAGGGACTCCCCCGGGGTCACCACTCGGGGGCGTGCCTTGGGCCCTGGCCTCCATAGGCTTCGGATGGGGCCACGCCCCCCGGAGTCCTTTACCGGACTAGCCTTCAATATTTGGGGGAGGTGATGGCGCTCCTCCCCCCTAACACATCTACATAACAATACCCCTACCAATGCCTAACCGCCAAAACCAAGGAAGTTGTGATGATTTGCTACGAGGTAGGTGAAAAACCAAATGGCCAGTGCCAATTTGCCAAGTGGAAAAAATTCCTACCAGGCCCCTCAACGGCGACCAACTGAGGTCCACAACAAGGTCAGAAAGGAAACCTTGAAGGGCGGGCGGGTGGGAAACCTAAAAAGCTGAGCGACCAAAGAGGGAGATCCCGGGCCGCGCTTGCCTCAAATGAGGCAGGCCGCACCCCCTGAGCCAGCCGATTGGCTGGCCAGGGGATGACGCGGCCCGAGGATTCCCCTGATCGCGTGGGGCTGGAAGCCAGCCTCCGTGCGGGTGTTGGGGGCGTGAGCCCGCAACACCACCTCCTCCTGAGGTCGGAAGTGGCTTTGTCATTGTTACACGAACGTCTGGCCCTCCAAGTGTTGCCGGACTACAAGTCCCATTGCCGCTGACCATTGGCCATGCTGGCTGGTGCTGATGGGAGTTGGAAGTCCAACAGGTTCTGGAAGGCCACAGGTTCCTATCTGCTTTAGTTGCTTCAGAAATGCACAGTAAACTTTTTGGAACTTCCCCAAAACTTTAACCCTACTTTTAGATGGGGTTCAGCTCATTCAGAAACGGGAGACTTGAGTCTGAAGGGCTCTAATTGCTCATACTGAGCCTGGCAACTTAAAGACAAGTCCATCCATTTGCCACCTCAGTTGGCCCAGAAAAGTAGGACACAGAGATGGTGCCTTGGACTGAAAACTGAGGGGCCGTGGCACAATGTGTGCCTGTGACAACACATGTGACGCATGACACATTGTTGGGATGAGGCGCATCCTCAGCAGAAGGCCTTGCCCAGCACCGTGCAGCTTCAATGGCTGCACCTTCAGCCTCCTCTGTTCCCTCAATATTGGGGGGCTGAGTCACCTGCTAAGGAATATTGAGGGGACTGGTGACACCTCCATCCCCTAGAGTTAGTGTGCCTGGTAGGACATCAGTGAATTTAGCATGGCCATAGTATCTTCATGGGTCGTCATTACAGTATAAGTTTTTTATATCTAAACTGAAGGGTCAGAAAAACAAAGCAACAATCCCTTTTTTATTTTTATTTTCATTCCCAGGAACTCTTAAGGAGGCTACCGGCAGTTGCTCAAATGCCCATTTCTGAAAAACAGAAGGCATTTGACAATTTGCAGTTGTCTTCTTCGTGGTGTAACAATGTCTGGAATCTGGAGATATTTGAGAAAACAGCACACTGTTTAAATGTCTTAAAAGGAACTGAAGACCCAGAGGCCGCTCACGGAGACGTTATCACTGCAAGTGCAAAGTTCTTTGCTGATATCAGTGTGAGAAATTCACTTCGTAATAGTGAATAGCAAAAATTGTTCTGTTTATCTTGTTCAACAGTGAAAACAATTAGGTTTTCACATTGCAGTTGCATGCCCTTTTATGTTTTTATTACATAATTCATTGAAAGAAGAATTAATACCTTATTAATACACAGCATTTTCAGGTTTTGGCATTTGCAATATGTTTTTGAAAAGTAACATACCTGCACCCCTCAACTGTCCATTCTTTACTTTTGCACCACTTGTTGATATTCTGGCAACTCTGCTGATAAGCTGTGAATGTACTGTGGGTGCAATTTCCTCCCCCCCCCCATTTTAAGGTTGTGAATCTTCACAAAATCACAGATTCCATGCACAGTATGTTTGCTACATTAACAGCAGAGCTCCCAGATGATGAGCAACTGCTGTCATGGGCCCCTGAGCTCCATTATGATCTGGCATGGTTTGATTGCCCCAGATGGAAGAGGAGAAAGAAGGAAGAAGGAACAGACTGGGGGGATGGGACAGGAAAGTTGGCAACTAAGGGATGGAGGAGGGAGGGCCTCCCCTTGCGACTCTAGATATCAAAGTCCAAGAAGCAGATCTTCTGGCTATATCTACCACTCCTCCTGTAGAGCAGAGCCTCATTGGGGAAATGGGAAGACTTCGACCAGCCAGAAAGAGAGAGAGGCTGAACAGGAATTGGTGGTTGCAGCCCAAAAGACGATATACAGCCTATGCAAGGCTGCCTTCTGATGGCTCGGGTATCAGAAACTCCATACCCTCCAACATTTCTCCAATGAAAACAGGACAGCCTGCCATAGCCTCCAACATCTCTCCAATGAAAATAGGGACGTCCTAAGGAAAAGCGGGACATTCCGGGATCAAATCAGAAACCAGAATGGCTTCTGTAAATCTGGGACTGTCCCTGGAACATAGGGACACTTGGAGGGTCTGTGTCACGGTTTGGTTCACGGGCAATTTAAGTCCCGGCTGAGGACGTCGGGACTGGGGGCAAGATGGCAGGGTGGGAGCAGGAACAGGAGTCCAGAAGCCAGGAGTCAGAAAGCCAAGAGTCCGAGGGTCAGATAGCCGGGAGTCAAGAAGCCAAGGGTCTGAGGGTCAGGAAGCAAGAAGTCACAAAGTCAGGGGTCCGAGGATCAAGGAGCAAGAAGTCACGAAGTCAGGGGTCCGAGGATCAAGAAGCAAGAAGTCACGAAGTCAGGGGTCCGAGGATCAAGGAGGAAGAAGTCACAAAGTCAGGAGTCCGAGGAGCAGGGAGTCAAATGCAGCAAGGCAGGGAACGTGTTGCTGTGGCAAAGAGGTGAAGGGAAAATGCTGACCTTATATCCCTTCCCGGCCCTTGTGAGTTACCAATCGGCCTCACCTGTGCGGCCGCGCCTTGCCTCTTCAGAACAAACTTAGGAAGGCCCCAGTCCTGCAGAGCCCTATTGGTCACAGGGCTTGGCTCCTGCTCGCACACCTGACAGTATGCATTTGTCGGCACATGTACACAGGTCTCCATATTACAGAGACCAGAGACCTTTCCCGGATCCTTAAACAATGCTAGGGAAAGGCGACGACACCAGGGACCCGTCGACAGCAGCTGAAGGAGTTAAACGTTGCCAGCACCCGGCATTTTAAAGAAAATCTATAGGCGAGTCAAACAATTAAGCGTCTTCAGGTAGGTGGCTTCATTCAAGGCTGCTGGAAAAACAGCAGTAGCACCACTTATTCTCTTTGCGCAGCGTGGGTCCCAGCTGTGGCAAGCCCCAGCACCTGTTCCTTCCACATTCCTGCTGCTTCGGGGCTGTTAGCGACGGACTGCCAAGGGGGCCCTGGGAGGCTCATAATGGATCAAGGCAGGCGCTGAGTGTGGCCGTTGCTTAACTAATGGGTAGCTGTTCACTTTCGCACCAGTTGTTCTCTGGCTCTTTCCAAGATCAGAACTTGGAAGGAGGTTAGGCTCTTTGTATATATCTTTCACATAGACTTGAATGAGGAAGATACCTCATTCAGAGAGACTTGATAGAACTGAATGATGTTTCTCTCCAGATGGCAAAGCTTTTAATGGAATATGTTGTTATACACCCTTGTGCAAACTAATTGAAACAAACAATGTAGCTTATTGTACAAAACTCACATATACAGTGGTAGCTCTGGTTGCGGACGGGATTCGTTCCGGAGGCCCGTTCGCAACATGAAAAGAATGCAACCTGCGTCTGCGCGTCTGCGCACGCGTGGGTTGCAATTCACCGCTTCTGCTCATGCGCGGGATATAATTTCGCGTGTCTGCGCATGCGCGAGCGGCAAAACCCAGAAGTAACCCTTTCAGGTACTTCCGGGTCACCGTGGGACGTATCCTGAAAGAACGTAACATGAAGCGGACGTAACATGAGGTATGACTGTACGTACATTAGTAACAGATATGACCTCTGCTATTTTTAAGCAGCATTTGAACACGGTTTGGCTACTACAGTGGTACCTCGGGTTAAGTACTTAATTCGTTCTGGGGGTCCATTCTTAACCTGAAACTGTTCTTAACCTGAAGCACCATTTTAGCTAATGGGGCCTCCTGCTGCTGCTGCGCCGCCGGAGCATGATTTCTGTTCTCAACCTGAAGCAAAGTTCTTAACCCGAGGTAATATTTCTGGGTTAGTGGAGTCTGTAACCTGAAGCATATGTAACCTGAGGTACCACTATAGTTTCGAACAGTCACTGTTGATTTTCGGATCCCTGTACCACACTTGAATCAGCGCCTGAATGAGCTTCTCCATAGTCGTACAGTTTACAGCACGGAGGCGACTTTTGCATATAGCCCACAAATTCTCAATGGGATTTACGTCCGGGGAATTCCATGGCCGATCAAGTACGTGTATTTGCTGCTCTGCCATGAATTTCTTCGCCACTTTCGATGTGTGACAGGGGGCTACGTCCTGCCGCAATATCCCAGTACTGTCAGGATACCTCTTTTCCAGCCCTGGAATAACTCTCTTTCGTGGAACCTCAGTATATTGTGGCGAGCGCATCATTCCTTCTATTGGCTGCCGGCTTCCGACACCGTAATGATCAACTGACTTTTCGTGTTTGTTTTGAGTACAGGATTACGAGTAAGATAGAAAACATGCTTTGTTTCAATTAATTTGCACAAGGGTGTGAGGTTTTTTGGGGGGTGGGTGGGAAGGGGAAGACTCCCCTAAAATATTTGAATTCATCAACCAGTTAGAATTTAAACGAACTATTAAATTCCAGAGTGGGGTCTGGAGTTTAAACCAGTGTCCAGGAAAAAGCCTGGCAGAAGTTCCTTTGCGAGGGAAACACCAGAATGGCGAAGGCCATTAGCAGAATCTCTGAGCTGGATAGAAAATGGGCAAAGCTCCTCCCTGAGGTGAGAGATAGTTAGCAGAGACAAAAGCTCTGAGTTCCAGGAGGGAGGGGCAGAACTGGAGTGGGCAATGAAGAAAAGTGACCAGGAAAAAAAATCTCACTTTTTGAAGGAGGGGGCCAGTGCACGAGGCAGGCAGCTTGTTTTATGCTACAGATAAGAGGCTCAGACATGATGTTTGGGGTCTCTTGGACACCGAAGCTGCAGCAATGGAACGAACAGGATCTTCTTGGGATGTGAATGCTCTCTCCATCTAGGTCCAGGCTGCATTATATGTAAATAAACCATATATCATACAGACGCTGCCGTCTCCGCTGTGCCTCTTTGTTCCAATAGGAAACACATAGCTCAGTTAGTAAGAGCATGAGGCTCTTAATCCCAGGGTTGTGGGTTCAAGTCCTGTGTCGGGCAAAGAGATTCCAGCATTGCAGGGGCTTGGAACAGATCAGTGTTTCCCAGCCTTTTCCCGACCGTGGCCCCTTCTGACCTTGTTTCCTTCCTTCCTGTGGCCCCCTCCCTGGATGTAGCCAAGACGGGGCAGGAAGGGAAGCTTCCCCCCAATAAATGAAAATCAATACAAATCTGAAGTTCTGCCCCCCCAACAAGCTTGCCCCCTGAACAAAAACCCTGGCTACGCCCATGCCCCACCCCCGTTCTACCAGTAGAAAGGCAGTTATTTAATTTTTGTGTGTGTAAATAGAACATGTTTTATTTATAATTTTTATAATTTATACAAAATACAATTACATAAAACGATAGGAACATAATGAAATATTGTAGAAGCAGAAAAACATAGACTCATAGAGCTGGGACCCAAGGGTCATCTAGTCCAACCCCTTGAATTGTAGGAAACTCAGCGAAAGCATCCATGACAGATGGCCGTCCAACCTCTGCTTTAAAAACTCCAAGGAAGGAGAGTCCACAACCTCCTGAGGGAGATCCATCTTCCATGTATTATAAAAAGTAAACAACACTTATTTGACCCCAGTTATTTGACACAGAGGGGGGAACCTACAGACACAGTCCAAAAGGCGCACTGGGAATTCTGTATATGTGTGGAGAATTTTAAAGAGCTGACCTGGTGCAAAAAGATCTTGTCATCCGGAGGAGCCCTGGCTGCCTATATAAAAGACTATAGCCCCACACACCCTTCCCTGGGAGTAAGACCCACTGAACTCACTGCGGCTGTCTTCTGAGTAGACACTTATTAGATGCACTTACTAGATGCAAGTCAGCAGCACCAGACAACCCCAATCCGCTAGGCTCTAGAGTAGATTTCACCCTGCGCCTCGCAGAACCAGGCCGACAATGCCGACGGGCCCTGCACCCCTTGGCAACATTCAAAGGCCCTGATCCGCTAGGCACTGGGGTGGATTGCACCCTGCACCTTGGAGAGCCAGGCCCAGGCTGCCACTGGGTGCAGCCCTGGTGGCAGCAACAAGCAGCTCTGGTTTGCCCTGCCCTACCCATTGCCACCTCTTGTCTTTGTCCATGGAGTTTTCTTGGCAGGGATACTGGAGTGGCTTGCCGGTTCCTGCTCCAGGTGGATCATGTTTGGTCAAAACTCTCCACTATGACCTGCCCATCTTGGGTGGCCCTGCACGGCATAGCTCATAGCTTCCCTGACTTATTCAAGCCCCTTCACCACGGCAAGGCAGTGATCCATGAAGGGATCCCAGTAGTGGTAGGGATCCCAGTAGTGATGTATGGAAGTGAGAGCTGGACCATAAAGAAGGCTGATCGCCAAATAATTGATGCTTTTGAATTATGGTGCTGGAGGAGACTCTTGAGAGTCCCATGGACTGCAAGAAGATCAAACCTATCCATTCTGAAGGAAATCAGCCCTGAGTGCTCACTGGAAGGACAGATTCTGAAGCTGAGGCTCCAATACTTTGGCCACCTCATGAGAAGAGAAGACTCCCTGGAAAAGACCCTGATGCTGGGAAAGATGGAGCGCACAAGGAGAAGGGGACGACAGAGGACGAGATGGTTGGACAGTGTTCTCGAAGCTACCAGCATGAGTTTGACCAAACTGCGGGAGGCAGTGGAAGACAGGAGTGCCTGGCGTGCTCTGGTCCATGGGGTCACGAAGAGTCGGACACGACTAAACAACAATAACAACAACAACACCCATTGCCACTGCACTTACTTGCTCAAATCAGGAACCTCAGCGATCGCTCTCTCCCACCAGAAATGAACCAGGACTGCTCCAAGAAAACACATGGGGCAAAAAGGAGCACAAAGCCCTGATGGGTTGCTCCTTTACCCGCTTGCGATTGGCCAAGCATATAGCCAGCCTATCAAGATTTTGTTTTTTAATTATCTTTTTTCTTCACTTCTCACATCCCATGGTGGCCCCGAGCCTCGTGCTGTGGCCCCCCCTATTTACGTGATTTTCACCTGTAAGGTAAAAGGTAAAGGACCCCTGGACGGTTAAGTCCAGTCAAAGACGACTCTGGGGTTGCGGCGCTCATCTCGCTTTCAGGCCGAGGGAGATGGCGTCTGTCCACAGACAGCTTTCTGGGTCATGTGGCCAGCAGGACTAAACAGCTTCAGGTGCAATGGCTCACTCCATCGCTCAGATTCGAACGACAGTCATACCTCGGGATGAATATGTAATGGAACGCATTACTTCTGGGTTTAGCCGCTTGCGCATGCGCAGATGCTCAAAATGACGTCACGCGCATGCGCGGAAGCAGTGAAACACGACCCGCGTACATACAGACGCGTGTTACGTTCGCTTCAGGATGCGGAACGGATCCTGTTCGCATCCAGAGGTACCACTGTACTGACCTTCTGATCAGCAAGCCCAAGAAAGACTGCACTATATGACCCTCGTGGTCTCTTCCAACTCCACGAGTCTATGATCCTATCCACTTTCTCCACACATAATTTTACACACTTTTCTTATTTGCATTTTTTTCCCCTGAAAGAAAAAGCTCCAGGTGTAACCTTTTCTCATAAGAGAGTTGTTCTAGTTCCTTGATCATGTTTGGCTTTTTTTTGAACCTGATCCAAGTCTGTAACTGTCCTTTTCGGGGTCATTATTTAGAACATCTGCACAAGGCCGGTGCTAACAGGTTCCGACGGAGACGATATGAAGGACCGGTCAGCAGAATTTTTATGACAGACGCCGTCAGGGAGAACCGCTGGCTTTGTGATATTTATCGCCGCTGATAAAATGGATCCCAGCCAGCCTTTCGAACTATATATGTAGCCCTTTTCCCAGCATGCTTTATGGAAAACTGTAATTCTTTTCCAGATGACATGAGGCCGATGACAGAAGAATGGCGCAATTAGATTTACACATGATTAGAACTGCAATTTGCACCGAGCTCTGACCTCCAGCTGTATGCAAATGGCAGACATTCAATTTGGGGTGGATAAAATGGCTGACCTTTTGAGAGTTCATTCGGGGCTGATCAATACACACACACACACACACACAAACACACCTCATTGTCCATATCTGATACACGAGTTTTGGCTTATGGGTGAACACATACTGTACTTGAGAGTAGAATCCAGATTGGTCTCAGAGTTGGGTTGGTCAACTTTACTGGCATTGGCTGGTTTGTCAGCTGCTACCCCACCTTGGGGGACGCGGGCGGCGCTGTTGGTTAAACCACAGAGCCTAGGGCTTGCCGATCGGAAGGTCGGCAGTTCGAATCCCTGCGACGGGGTGAGCTCCTGTTGTTCGGTCCCTGCTCCTGCCAACCTAGCAGTTCGAAAGCACATCAAAGTGCAAGTAGATAAATACGTACCACTCCAGCAGGAAGGTAAACTGTGTTTCTGTGTGCTGCTCTGGTTTGCCAGAAGCGGCTTAGTCATGCTGGCCACATGACCCGGAAGCTGTACGCCGGCTCCTTCGGCCAATAAAGCGAGATGAGTGCTGCAACCCCAGAGTCGGTCATGACTGGACCTAATGGTCAGGGGTCCCTTTACCCTTTACCCTACCTTGGAAGGTGGTGAAATCACCTTCATTGAAGACTTTTAAACAGATGTTGAATGGCCATCTGTCAGCTGTGATTGCTAGACTGCAGGGGGTTGGACTAGATGACTAGGGTCCCTTCCACCTCTACAATTCTGGGATAAAAGCACCTGCAAGCCTCTCCATGACCAAGAGCCCTTAAGAATCATGCTTGCAAGTCCCCTATAGACTTTGTTGCTGAATGTGGAAAACCTGGGGGGGGGGGGGGGCGGGACACATCAGGGCGCATGGTTGCAGCTCGAAATCCTTTCCCTTTAATAATGCCTGAAGGGGGGCTCAAAGTACCCTTCATTTCCTTGCTACTGAAATGCCACCAGGTGCGTTCTGCTATTTGGTTTGGAGCCCCAACCTCTCGTTTCTTTCTCTTGGGCCTCTGCAGTTAAATTATGATGATGAGATATGTTCCATCGCAATTAACTCATCATGTTACTGCTTTTGATCGCTGTATCATAAAAGGCCCTGGCTTATAAACAGTGGCCGGCTTGTTCTTTGCTGTTTAGGAAGGCTAAACGGTCACGTATTGTTATTAAAAAAGAGGGGAAAGAATGGAAGAAGGGGGCTCCTTCTCTTGGAAATTCAGGCAGGACAGGGGCACTGATTATTATTTTTTTAATGGTGTAAGGTTTCAGACAAAGGAAGGATGTGTACCAGAATCATACCCTTTGCACCTCTCCCCCTCCCCACTTCCTGGCTTGATCCAGAGCACAGCCAAGCCAATGTACCTGCATAGTAAAAACCTGATCCAATATTTAATCTCAACTAGGGCCAGGGCCTTTTCAGTACTGGCCCCAACTTGGTGGAACGCTCTGTCACAAGAGACTAGGGCCCTGTGGGACTTGACAACTTTCCGCAGGGCCTGCAAGACAAAGCTGTTGGTTTGGATTCAGTCTGACCCTTATGTTCCCCCCTCCCCTTATGGTTTTGATCTATGGGCTACTTTTAAAATGAGGCTGCATTTTAAATTGCATTTTAACCTGTATTTTAAATTGGTTTTCCCCCTTCTTTTCCTATTATGTTTTTACTGTAATTTTACTGGTGTTAGCCGCCCTGAGCCCGGCTCTGGCTGGGGAGGGCGGGGTATAAATAAATTTTATTATTATTATTATGCAGAAGGCAGCAACAGGGCTTGGTTTCCGGTCTGTCGGAAGGGCTAGAGCACACAGGGCTTGCACAACATGGAACCTGCCAAGCAGAATCAGGCCAGCTATTCCTGTGTGGCAGCTCATTAGGTTCTTGATAAATAATGTTCTGCTTATGCTGCCTGCCTGGGTGTGCAAGGATGTGCTAGAATCAGTATTTTAGAGTTGGAGGAGGCCTTGGAATGCAGGGCTGCAAACAGGGTGCTCACATTGCACATCACCAAATGCATAATAACATACCCTCCAACATTTCGCCGATGAAAATAGGGACACCCTATTCAACAATATTTTTATTACAGTGGTACCTCGGAATGCAAACGGGATCCATTCCAGAGCCCCGTTCGCATCCTGACGCGAATGCAACCCGCGTCTGCGCATGCGCGGTTCGCGTTTCACCGCTTCCACGCATGCGTGTGATGTAATTTTGACCGTCTGTGCATTCGCGCACAGCGAAACCCGGAAGTAACGCGCTCCGTTATTTCCGGGTCGCCGCGGAGAGCAACCTGAAAATACTTAACTTGAAGCACATTTATCCCGAGGTATGACTGTATTAATAATAACTTTATTTATATCCCTCCCATCTGACTGCATTGCCCCAGCCACTCTGGGTGGCCGCCAACAAAAAAGTAGCAAAACTATGCAGGGCTGCCTTGAGATATCTTCTAAAGGCTGTATAGTTGCTTATCTCATTGGCTCGGTGTTATGTACTAATCTTGGATCCTAGAACAATAGGCAAGTAGGATCCTAGAATGCAACAACTGATTGGCTTGCAGGAGAAGACCAGTCAGGCTCCAGGAAGAAGTTAATCAGCTTATTAGGCTGGTTGGATGGTTGAATGCAACAACTGATAGGCCTGCAGGAAAAGACCAATCAGGCTCCAGGAGGGAAGCAGAATCAGGCAATCAGACGGGACTCATTGTGTAACTAATGTATATAAAAGTCTGAGATTTGGGGGGGCAATTCAATCACTGTTTTACAAGATGCAATAAAGAGCATGAATTCACTACAGGACAGGACTGAGTATATTTCACTTGGGGATCGCATAACTCCATATCCTCCCACATTTCTCAGATGAAATTAGGGACGTCCTAAGGACAGGTGGGACATTCTGGGATCAAATCAGTAACCAGGACAGCTTCTGTAAATCCAGGACTGCCCTTGGAAAACAGGGACAGTTGGAGTGTCTGTAATAACTGGCCAGACTGCAGGCTCCTTCGTCTCTCTGGGTTCTCTTTGCACAACCAGGGAATCTAGTGAACCAGTGAAGGTCCTGTGTGAGTGTCTGGAGGCGGTTGGAGGATGGATAGCGGCCAACAGATTGAGGTTGAATCCTGACAAGACAGAAGTACTGTTTTGGGGGCACAGGAGGCGGGCAGGTGTAGAGGACTCCCTGGTCCTGAATGGGGTAACTGTGCCCTGAAGGACCAGGTGTGCAGCCTGGGAGTCATTTCGGACAGTTATCTCCCGCTTGGACTACTGCAATGCGCTCTATGTGGGGCTACCTTTGAAGGTGACCCGGAAACTACAACTAATCCAGAATGCGACAACTAGACTGGTGACTGGGAGCGGCCTCTGAGATCACATAACACCGGTCTTGAAAGACCTACATTGGCTCCTAGTACATTTCCAAGCACAATTCAAAGTGTTGGAGCTGACCTTTAAAGCCCTAAACGGCCTCGGTCCTGTATACCTGAAGGAGCGTCTCCACCTCCATCGTTCTGCACGGACACTGAGGTCCAGCGCTGAGGGCCTTCTGGCGGTTCACTCGCTGCAAGAAGCCAAGTTACACGGAACCAGGCAGAGGGCCTTTTCGGTAGTGGCACCCGCCCTGTGGAATGCCCTCCCACCAGATGTCAAAGAAAAGAAAAACTACCAGACTTTTAGAAGACATCTGAAGGCAGCCCTCTTTAGGGAAGCTTTTAATGTTATCAGACCACTGTTTTTTAATACTTTGTTGGAAGCTGCCCAGAGTGGCTGGGGAAACCCAGCCAGATGGGCAGGGTATAAATAATAAATTCTATTCTATTCTATTCTATTCTATTCTATTCTATTCTATTCTATTCTATTCTAATCTAGCCTTCCTTATCATATCCCTGGAACCTGGGTTATTTATTTTATTTCAGTATTTTCTTAAAAATCTTGCTTTTTTGACCCAGTTTGGGTCTACTTTATGATGGGGGTTATAGTTCAACAACTAGAGGAAGGGGAGCGGCAAGTTTTCTCCCCCCCCCCTCCAATCCATAACTTCACTCCCCTTATGAAGGAGGGAGCAGCTAAACATGGTCTGGCTGAATCATTTCTCTCTAGCTTTTGTTTCCATCCGTCGCGTCTGTCGACAAACGGAGTGAAAACTCTCCAGTTTAACTTTCATTTGCACTTTATTGATTCGGAGGGCACGGAGCGGATAATACGAGAACACGGTTTTTCTTAATGAAAGGGGGGGAAAACAATTCCAGCCCTTTCCAACTTTTCACAGATGAAATTAGAGGCACCCTTGTTTTTCGCTCCCTCTCCGCTAACGCTAGAGCTCATGGCCATCTGATGAAGAATGATGTTGGAAGGTGCAGGATGAATAAAAGTAAAGACTTTAGGCAATTAAAACTATTTTACTTTTAAAAGACAACTGTTTAGGGAAGTTTTTAATGTCTGACGCTGTATTGTTTTGAATGTTCGGTCGGAAGACGCCCAGAGTGGTTGGGGAAACCCAGCCAGATGGGTGGGGTATAAATAATAAATTATTATTATTATTAGGCAAATTCATGGAGGAGAAAGCTACTAGCCAGGATGACTCTGTTCTGCTTCCACAGTTGGAGGCAGTAATGCGTCTAAAGACCAGTTGCTGCAATTCCACCCACAGTATTTTAGGCAGCAGCTTCTTCTTTTTACATTACTTATTTGTATAGCTTGCATAAAGTAGTTAAAAATAAATCATGTGTTAAAATATTTTTAATATAAGCCAACCATCAATTATTAGTGTTTGTGTGAGGTTATCCTTTCTTGTGAACCACCCTGAGACCTTCAATTCATCTTTCAATTTAATTAACAACAACAACAACAACAACAAGTTGTTTGTAATCCAAATAGGAAAATATAGCAGGAATTCAACATCATGCTAAGGTGATCAATCCATCCATCAGGGTGAGTATTTTGGTTTGCCAAGGAGAACAATTCCTTCCTTCTCCTAATAATAATAATAATAATAATAATAATAATAATAATAATTTATTACTTATACCACGCATATCTGGCTGGGTTTCCCCAGCCACTCTGGGCAGCTTCCAACTGAATATTAAAAACAATACAGCATCAGACATTAAAAACTGTTCTGGGCTCCTCCCGACCCCCCCCCAGCCAATTTCAGGAGGGGGGAAAGAGGGGCCAGTGGCGTAGCGTGGGGGGTGCAGGGGGGCCGGCCGCACCGGGCTCAACATCTGGGGGGGGGCGCGCTCGCACTCGCAGCTCTCTGCCCCTACCTGGCTCACTCACTCTCTCACTGCAGTGCTGGCTGTGCGAATCCGATCCGAGCCGCTGGGTCGCCGCCCACTGTGGAGGGGGTGGGTGCCAGGCGTGCGGTGCGGAGAGAGAGCGAGGGACTATCTGGGGGAGGGACAGTGCAGCGGCCGCCCAGCGCAGCGCTGAGCGCGGGAGAGAACCACACCAGACCAGACCAGGCAGCAGCAAGAAGAAGCTGGCAGCGGCGGCAGGTTAGGGGGCGCAAATTACTTGCCTTGCCCCGGGTTAGGGGGCGCAAATTACTTGCCTTGCCCCGGGTGCTGACAACCCACGCTACGCCACTGAGAGGGGCAAATCCTGCTTGATAAAGCAGACTTTTCTGTATATGGATTTCCGAGAACTTGTACTTCATTATTCCACTAAACAAAAAAACAAACTCTATTTCTCTTTAGGGTTGTTTTTAAAAAGTTTTAAAATGCATTTCTGCAAAACTTTGGGTTCCTCCAAACCCGCTAAGACCGCCTCCTCCTGTACGGACGCCGGAGAGCACTGTTTGGGCTACACAAGGACCAGTCCTCAGCGAACTGAGTCCACTGATAGAATATATTAAAAGACGTCAAAAATCATGAATGAATCGGGTTACATTTGTTACGGCACAACAGCACATGATGTACGTATAATGGACTGTACCACGTCAAGCTGCAGGGCGGGGGAGGGAATATCACTTTTGAATGCTGCCCTATGTAAAAATTCCCTGCACATAGAAAGGTAGCACATCAGGGAAGAGTATTCTAGTCAATGTTTTGCCCGTTGCGCTTGGATTTTCTTTACTTGTTAGCAGGATTTTTTAAAAAAAAATAACACAGGGGGAGCCTGAAAAAACCACTTCACCTCCATTTTGATCTAGTCAAATCTACTATTTCAACACCCCACAGTTACATTTTGCTGCCTGTGTACAGCCCAAGCCAAAGATCTGTTTTTGACCCATAAAGCTCAAGACTCTGAAAACCTTGTGGACGCCTTTTCCTCATACAAGGCTATCCAGAACCTTACGGTCATCATCATGCAAGGCCCTTCTTTGGGTCTCACCTCCATGAGATGTCAGGAGGGTGGCAGTGAGAAGACGGGCCTTTTCAGTGGTAGCCCCTGACTTGCACCCAAGGGAGCTTGCCAGACGCCAACAGCGACATTTTTTCCAGCACCAGATGAAAACTTTTTTACTCTTCCAGGGAATTTGTGTAGAATTCATGCAGTCGATGCACGTCATTTTGCTCGATGGGAGTTTATGCAATTGATTTTTTTTCTTGGTGAAGTTTCAGTGTATTTTATTTTTGTTATTGCTGTGAGCTGCTCCAGGAGTTTTCCGTAGCTCGTGCATTGAATTTAATAAAAAGTAATACTATTATTATTTGGCAAGCGTACTTGTTTTTTTGTTTTGTTTTCACTTTCAGGGGTCTCTTGAAGACTTCTTTATGCTGGCAACGGTCCATGGCGATGTTTAAAATTAATGTCCTTGGGTAGTCGGTCAATTAAATGATTTATATTGCTTTTAATGGTTTTCTAAACGATGTCACTGCCCTGATATTTTATGAGAGAGTGGTATATAAATAATTTTATAAAATAAATAAATACGTGAGGATAATAATAGAGTGGGCCATCTACTTATTGGAGATGGAAGGGAATCCGAGAGCTGCTACTCCATAAGTGTGCTTCTGTATTTTTAGATATGGGTGGGAGATAAATGTCTGCATGCCAAAATACAACTGCCCACTAAGTTTCACTTAGTGCCAGTTTCACAAGCGTTCATTCAGAAATCCTTTCTATCCTATTTCTGCATCGGTCTGTGGCTTTGGTTTAAAAAGTTCACAAAATGCCGCCCGGTTTTTAAACGCATTTTTCTGCAAGCACAGATTTTACCCCCTCTCGCTTTCCCGAAAAACACGCATTTCTGTAAACATTTGAGCCTGAAATATGCATTTTGCTACTTTAAAAAAATATATTTTAAGTAAAGAATTGTACTGCAAAATTCTAGATGTGGGGAAACGGAAATTTGTATTAACTACCCAGGAAACACAAATTAGGTTGGTTCACTTAGGGAAGCTTTTAATATTTGATGAATTATTGTATTTTAATATTTTTCTGGCAGCAGCCCAGAGTAGCTGGGGAAACCCAGCCAGATGGGCAGGATATAAATAATAAAAAATTATTATTATTATTTGGCTAAAATGTATAAAGTAAGCAACAAATGTTGGAAATGTAAAGAAAAAGAAGGAACATTTTATCATATGTGGTGGAAATGTAAAAAGGTGAAAAACTTCTGGGAAATGATATTTAATGAGATGAAGAAAATGTTGAAATATACATTTATTAAGAAACCAGAAGCATTTTTACTGGGCATTGTAGGAGATGATATAAACAGAAAGGTCTGTAAGCTGTTTTTATATGCAATGACGGCAGCAAGAATATTATTGGCACAAAAATGGAAGCAAGAAGAATTACTGATGAAAGAAGACTGGAGGATGAAATTGTTGGACTATGCAGAATTAGACAAGCTAACGGGAAGAATTCGAAACCAGCGGGACCAGAGATTCACAGAAGATTGGTGTAAACTTATGGACTATTTCAAAAGTAATTGTGATGACCAGATTACATTTGTAGGTTTGCAAGAAGCTTTGTGAGGTGAATAATTTGAATTATTGCATAATTGGATAAAAAGGGAGATACTAGTTAAGATAATGAAAGGCAATATGAATTTAAGAAATGCAGAAGAAATGATAAAAATGGGGGGGTCATCAGAGGTGCTGATGGAAGTCCAAAAAGATGGTATAAGATGTGAAATTGTGTGGTATGTATGACAATTAATATGTTTAAAAATGAATAAAAATTATTTTTTAAAAATTATTATTATTATTATTATTATTATTAAACATGTGCGCCAAATCTTGAGCATCTCTACTGGCTACCTACTCAGATTTTAACTCTAAATGCACATGCTAGCACACACTGGTAATAGTTGACAAAGGCATTGCAAGCATAGTGTTAGAAATAAAAAATTGGTTCCTAACATTTCCCACGATAGGAATCTGCCTTACACTGAGCCTGGCTATTTGTCCATTCAGATCATCACGGCGAGCTCTGACTGGCAACATCTTTCCAGGGTCTTAGGCAGTGAAGCAGTTCCCATTGCCACCGGATGCAACATCCTTTTTTTACTCAAGGATCTGTGGCCTTCCAGATGTTACTGAACTCCAGCTCCCATCAGCCCTAGGCAGCCTGGCCAACGGTCAGCGGTGATGGGCATTGTAGTCGAGCAACATTTGGAAAGCCACAGGGTCTCCCCACATCATAGCTGTCAACTTACAGATTTGAAAATAAGGGAGCAGCAGCCTTGAAAAGAAGGGACCAGCAGCCAAAATAAGGGATTTTGCTTAGCTTATACATAAATCTGCCACTGATGCAGCCATGCTGCTTTTGCTGAGACTGACTGTGCTTTGCAGGGGGTTGGACTAGATGATCCTAAGCCTCCGGCTTCCCCTGGCAGCACGGCGGACGTCTCGCAAGAGAGGGGCTGTCTGCCCGCCCGCCCGCCCGCCACCACCTGTCTCCTCACGATGTGCCCGAGGGGGAAAAGGGAGAGACGCAGCAGCTTGTGCGCACACTCTCTCGCATTGGAGGACCCCGAGCCGCTGCTTCCCTCCTGAGCCGGGCGAGCATGAAACCCGGGAAATT
Organism: Podarcis pityusensis; assembly: GCF_964106645.2. Classification (NCBI taxonomy): domain Eukaryota; kingdom Metazoa; phylum Chordata; class Lepidosauria; order Squamata; family Lacertidae; genus Podarcis; species Podarcis pityusensis. The sequence continues at coordinate 112,069,197 of NC_138026.1, forward strand.
TAAGGGACATCATCAAAAAGGGACAGCAGTGGGACACGGCGCTGGGATAAGGGAGTTTCCCGCCAAATAAGGGACGGTTGACAGCTATGCCCCACATCCTTTTCTTTAACAGGAGTTCGAATGGGACTGGACCAGAGACATTCTTGCATGCAAGGGATCAGCTCTACCACTCGGCTTTGGTCCTCCCAGAAAAAGCCAAATCAGAGACGGAACATGGATCGAGATTTTCCAGGGACAGCTGCTGGAAATTGTTGGCCATCAATGATAACTATCATCATCATCATCAAACCTTTTATTGGCATCACATACAAACATCCAAAACTATAACTAGGGATATTTAAAATATGGCATTTATAGTATGGGCTTTGGCCTAGATGGTTATTTCCAGCAGAGTTCAAAACAATGCTGTCAATATTATTTGGAAAGAATTTGGCATTTGGAATTTATGCGGAGCTAATCGGCAATACAGTGGTACCTCGGGTTACAAACGCTTCAGGTTACAGACGCTTCAGGTTACAGACTGCTCTAACCCAGAAATAGTACCTCGGGTTAAGAACTTCAGGATGAGAACAGAAATCGTGCGGCAGCGGGAGGCCCCATTAGCTAAAGTGGTGCTTCAGGTTAAGAACGGTTTCAGGTTAAGAACGGACCTCCAGAACAAATTAAGTTCTTAACCCAAGGTACCACTGTAAAGTTGATGTCAGTAAGATATATAAAAACATCTCGCTCTCTCTCTGACTATAGATACATCCCCCCACAAACGTATATTGCACACAAAAATAACTGTAACCCTCTAATTTTTATGGCACAAGTTTTACCTTAATGAACTAATGAGTCCGATGACTGAAGAACCTTTGCTAAAAAAGGCACAGGGTGCCTTTTGTTTTTTCAGTATGTGCACAAAGACACCGACAACGAAAATCTGTCTTGCAATTAAAATTACGGTTTGAGGGGGGGAAAGGGGGAGATTTTCCAATCTTTGATGAAAGCATAAAGCACGTGACTCAAGATGCAAAGGAAACGTTGAGAAACATTTGCCCGGCTTGGCTAACAATGCAGATTTAGCAAGGATAGTGACTTACCTGTCCTTTCCCCCTCCTTTTAAACGTTAGCAATTTCTCTAAATCCTCCCTTGCTTGCTTGCTTGACTGCTAATACTGACTTGCTGCTAAAACGGCTTGGCGACCTGCTATGTCACATGATAAACTGGAGGAAAATAATGTGAACAAGTTATTAACACTTCAAGGCTGACCCTTCCCTCTTCCCCAGAATGCTTTGGGCCTCCTTATTGATCGGGTCTACGTCGCTTTTTGTCACCTGGGAATTAACAATTTGATGTTTTATTTGACCATTTATCTCTTTAGCCAAACTGTTGCAATCTCTTTGACCTTTTAAAATGTTTATGACAAGGTGTTTGGCTGTTAATTGCTAGACATAAAAGACCGAAAACCCAAGGGTTAGGTCTAGTGTCCGTCGCGTGCTGAACACATATTCTTTTGATAAAAGCAAACTGAAGTATTTCTGTCTCTCTTTTTTTGCGCAAATAAGCTGGAAGAGGAATCCATTTCCAGTCAGTAGACGTATTGATAAACACGGAGAGAAAGAGAATTTGGTGCAATATTTATTATATTTTTAAAAAATTCATTTATCGCGTTTGTGTCCTGCTATTGCGTGTGTGGGGTAATGAACCTGTTTATTTTTACTTGATCTGGATGCTTAATTCTACACTATACTGGCAGAGTCCAGCTCACAGGGAGTAACAATTATTTCTGTTCTGAGGTGGTGAGACCACAGTTGGCTTAATGTCCCCCATTCTGGGCTCCACATTTTAAGACTATTGACCTACTGGGTTTACAGGGAGGTAACTAGGATGCTAAGATGGTAAGAGGAACGATTGAAAGAGCTAGGTATGGGCTAAACCTGCCCAGGTTTGGAAACAAGAGCAATTACCAACAGTAAAAGAATGGCGACAGAAGGTAATGGAATACACAGAAATAGCTAGATTAACGGGGAAAATTCGACAACAGGGCGATGAAACATTTCAAAAAGAATGGGGAAAATTTATGTCATGTATAGGAAGGATAAGGTGAAATAGTGAAACCAGTAGAACTGGAATAAACCTCATAATGTGAAATAGAAAGAAAAATTCTGGATAAAGAAAATAACAAAAAGTAAAATGTATAATGCGATTAATCTAACTGTCAGGGGTTCAGGAGCAGAGGCAAGGGCAAGGGAGGAAACAGAGAGCGAGGGGGAGGAGGCAGAAGAAAAGATGAGTGATGACGACGACCCGAGATCTCCGAGTCTTTCCAGTGAATCAGAAGATTCACAGAAAGGAGCACCAGTGGCCAGGGCAAGGGGGGAGCCTAGGGGGACACCCCAGGAAGATAGAGCCAGAGGGGACTCAGAGGGGAGCAGTTGGAAATCGGGACCAGCGTCACCGCCAGAGAGCAGGGAAGAGGAAGGGCGCCAGGGATCAAGCGCTGGCAGCTCACAACAGGGGGGAGGGCACGAGTCAGGAGTGGCCACACCTCCATCGGGGAGCGAAGAAACGGTCAGACGGAAGGTGGAAGGTTGGGCGCGCGAGCCAAGTTCAAATGCACAGGAAGGTGGCGCAGTAGGCAGCCCGGAAAGGGAGCCAGGTCCTAAAGCCCGCCGAAAGGAGGGAGAAGAGTCAGGGGGGTCAGCGTCAGCGTCGGAGGAATCCCGGAGGGAAGAGACCCCGGGGGGCAGAGGGACCCAGAGAAGAACAGTCAGGCGGAAAAGGTGGAGCAAGGCTAGGATATTAAGTTGGTGTACAAGGGGCGGAGACTCAGATGGAGCTTCGCCGATCTAACCATGAGACGTAGAGTTGCACGCAGCAGCTTGAGAATGGAAACTGTAACTCAATAAAGACTTTTATTTAATGATCGCTGGGTAGCGTGATCCTCTGTGAGCTAGGATCTGGAAGCAGCTCTGACACTAACCAATGGTAGTTGTGAATGAATACAGACAGACAATAAGAATTGTATATACAGGAAGATTTATTTGGCTATAGACACTCTATGGACAAATACGAAAGAAGAACAATAATATGCAAAACGGATGAAGACAATGCAAAAAATTTAGATGTGATATAAAAAGCCAGAAGAAGGAAGGAAGGAAGTCAGCTCTTAGGAGCAAATATAAATGTAAAATGTAATGCAATATGTGTATGTGGAGGATGTAAATGAAAATCAATAAAGAATATTATGGGGGGGAAAGAAAAGAAAGAGCTAGGTATATTTCACCTGGGGAAGAGAAGGTGAAGAACGTAATGTGACAGTAGTCTTCAAATATTTGAAGGATTGTCGCACAGGCATCTTTTCCATGGCTCTAGAAGGCTGGTGTACAACTAAAGGTAAAGGTAAAGGGACCCCTGACCATTAGGTCCAGTTGTGACTGACTCTGGGGTTGCGGCATCTCATCTCGCTTTATTGGCCAAGGGAGCGGGCGTACAGCTTCTGGGTCATGTGGCCCGCATGACTAAGCCACTTCTGGCGAACCAGAGCAGCGCACGGAAACGCCGTTTACCTTCCCGCCGGAGCAGTACCTATTTATCTACTTGCACTTTGACGTGCTTTCGAACTGCTAGGTTGGCAGGAGGTGTACAACTAGGGATGGGCAAAATTGTATGGACTTAGTCGATGTCCCTTGCACACTATTGGCAAGATTGGCAAGTCCATCTCATCCCAAACCCGTGAAGAATCTTAAGGAAGAACCCCAAAACGAGGCAAGAATTACTCTGAAAAACTTGTAGAGCTGCCACCAGGCATTGCAAACCATACTGAGCTAAATGGACCAATTGCCTGATTCAGTATAAGTCAGCTACATATATTGCTATGTTTTGGTGGGTGAAGGGCTGTAGCTCAGTGGTAAAACATCTGTTTTACATGCGCAAGGTCCCATGTTCTATGCCGGCATCTCCAGGTAGGCCTTTTCGGTTTTTTTACTATCTCACCAGAGTGGTGCATGCTCTAGTTATCTCCCGCTTGGACTACTGCAACGCGCTCTACGTGGGGCTACCTTTGAAGGTGACCCGGAAACTGCAACTAATCCAGAATGTGGCAGCTAGACTGGTGACTGGGAGTGGCCGCTGAGACCATATCACACTGGTCCTGAAAGACCTACATTGGCTCCCAGTCCGTTTCCGAGCACAATTCAAAGTGTTGGTGCTGACCTTTAAAGCCCTAAACAGCCTCAGTCCAGTATACCTGAAGGAGCGTCTCCACCCCCATCATTCTACCCAGACACTGAGGTCCAGCGCCGAGGGCCTTCTAGCGGTTCCCTCCCTGCGAGAAGCCAAGTTACAGGGAACCAGGCAGAGGGCCTTCTCGGTAGTGGCACCCGCCCTGTGGAATGCCCTCCCACAAGATGTCCAAGAGAACAACAGCTACCAGACTTTTAGAATACATCTGAAGGCAGCCCTGTTTAGGGAAGCTTTTAATGTTTGATGTATTACAGTATTTTAATTTTTTGTTGGAAGCTGCCCAGAGTGGCTGGGGAGACTCTGCCAGATGGGCGTGGTATAAATAATAAATTATTATTATTATTATTATTATTATTATTATTATTATTATTGCAATGCCATGTGCTTTGCAGGCTCCCCCTTCGACTTTTGCATGTGTAGGTTGTCTGCAAAACGACTACTACTCTGTCTCTACACCCAAAAGTTGGATTAGTTGTAGTGGAAACTACAACTAATCCAGAATGCGGCAGCTAGACTGGTGACTGGGAGCAGCCGCCGGGAACACATGACACCGGTTCTGAGGCTCCCAGTACGTTTCCGAGCACAATTCAAAGTGTTGCTGCTGACTGCTGACTTCATTGCGAGAAGTAAGGTTACCGGGAACCAGACAGAGGGCCTTCTCGGTAGTGGCGCCCACCCTGTGGAACGCCCTTCAGATGTGAAGGAAATAAGTAGCTATCCTATCTTTAAAAGACATCTGAAGGCAGCCCTGTTCAGGGAAGTTTTTAATATTTAACGCTGTACTGTTTTTAATACTTGATTGGGAGCCGCCCAGAGTGGCTGAGGAATTATTATTATATATTGCATGCGCATGCAATAATATAAAAGAGAACAGCCAATTTTGGGAAGTCTGAAGGCTTTTTTGTGTGTGCGCGCATCTTATCGGAAAGAGTTGCTCTTTGAAAGCTCGTCCTGCTGTTTCTTTCCCACAGCTCCCCAGCACTTGCTCAGAGTATTCTCCCCGGTTATTTTCCAAGGTCCAAGCTTTTGAGTGATTAGGCCAGAGGCGCTCGGCTTTAGTCACATCTGCTGTTTTTCTGGAGGTCAATCACACAGTTCTCCATTCAGGGCTAGGAGGAAGGGAGGCCTTACAAAGGAAAACAATTATTCCAATTGAAGGTATATCGATCCACATCCTGTGGTTTGCGTGGCGGTTTGGGGACAGGGCGGCTGCTGGGGAAGAGGAGGGGTGGGGGTGGGGAAGAGAGAGAGAGAGAGAGAGAGAGAGAGAGAGAGAGAGATCAATTCCTAGGGCTGCTACGTCCCAATGGAAAGACGTTTGGGCCACGTTTGTGCGACAAATGGGGCTTAGACTGCAAAGAGAAAGGGAGAAGGGATAGCACTGAGCACACGGAGGATGAGATGAGGAGATTACTCTCCTTGATTCTGTCCAAAGCATATCAGAATTCAGCAAAGAATTTATTGGAAAGTTGTGTCTGCGCAAGGACTTTGGCATGTGCAATGGAACTTCTCCTTCTCTTAAGATCACGAGAAGAGCTTGCTGGATCACGCCAATGGTCCATTTAGTCTAGCATCCTGCTCTCACAAAGCCACTTCCACCCTGCAGAGGAGGTGGGATTGCGGGCGTCACAGCCCCACGGAGGCTGGAGCCCAGCTCCCGCACGATCGGGGGAATCCCTGGCCGTGTCACCCCCTGGCTGGCTCTGGGGGCGTGGCCTGCCCTATTTAACGCAGGCGTGGCTAGGGAATCTCCCTCTTTTCCTGCCTATCAGCTGTTCTTGTTTCCCACCGTCCCGCCCTTTAAGGTTTTCGTTCCTTGAGCTTGCTATGGACCTTGGTTGGTCGCCGTTGAGGGGCCTGGTAGGAATTTTTCCACTTGGCAAATTGGCACCAGCCACTTGGTTTTCGCCTACCTCGTAGCAAATCCTCACAACTTTCTTGGTATTGGAGGTTAGGCATTGGTATTGTTCTGTAGTTGGAAGAGGGGAGGAAGCGCCATCACTTCCCCCGCATATTGAAGGGTAGTCCGATAAAGGATTCTGGGGGGCTTGGCCCTGTCCGAAGCCTATGGAGGTGAGGGCCTAAGGCACACCCCCTACTGGTGACCCCGGGGGAGCTCCTAGATGATGTGCATCAGCAGGACTCCCCCTACTGGTGGTTAACTCTTCCCGGATTTCAAGCGGACGGGCTGAAGCCGGATATAGTCGGTTAGGACCAATGCCTAAGCCAATACCGCTCATCACCTGTAACAAGTAAAGTTGTGGCCTTATTTAGCTCATTAACCTTAATTATTGTGTCATGTGTCTTTATTTCCACTGGTGGGGGGGGGGGGAACGGGAACTCGCTACGCGGCCCAAATGTCTGTGTGCAACCTGTAAGCAGGACCCGAGCGCATGAGTACTCATGTTACGTTACCGCCCCTCCTGGTATGCCCCACAGAGGACCTTAAGGTCCATGAATAACCATAGTTTAGAGGTCCCAGGCCCTAAGGAAGTCAGACTATCCTCCGCCAGGGCCAGGGCCTTTTCAGTGATGGCTCCGACCTGGTGGAATGCTCTGTCCCCCGAGACTAGGGCCTTTCAGGATTTAACTTCCTTCCGCTGGGCCTGTAAGACAGAGCTATTCCGCCTGGCCTTTAATTTGAATCCAGCCTGATCTTTTATTTCCCTTCTCTTCCCTCCCCCTCCCCTTCTATGAAGATCACCTGCTCTGAGACCCCACAGCTAATTCTCCCCTGGCCTCCTCGCTGGCCCAAGTAGGACCAATTCAGCCAGCTAGCCCTGGGGATCATCTAATTGATTTTTTATTTTTATTGTTATTCATGTTTTTATATTGTATTTTATGCTGCTTTTATAATTAAGAGTTTTAAAGAGTTTTAAATTTGTTGTAAGCCGCCCTGAGCCCAGTTTTTGAACCGGGAAGGGCGGGGTATAAATAAAAATTTATTATCGTTATTATTATGTTACGAGGGAAGTCTTGGGATAGCTCAGTTGGTAGAGCATGTGACTCTTAATCTCATGGATGTGGGTTCGAGGCCACAAAAGATTCCTGCAATTCAGGGTGTTGGACTAGATGTCTCCCGCAGTCCCTTCAAACTCTATGATTCTTCCCTTCTGTGGTTTCCAGCAAGTGATTTGCAGAAGCATTTTTGCATCTAACCGTGGAGGCATAGCCATCGTGGCTGGTAGCCATTAATAGCCTTCTCCTACATGAATTTCTCTCATGGCTACATGAGGGAAGAAATGCCATGGTACAGCTGTAGCAGCAAAACTGGAAGCCTTCATTGGCCTCACCTGCAATGAAACATGTCTCTCCTGTATTCGTCTCTACTGCCACAGCAGGTGCTGTAACTTCCCAATGGTTTGACTTTACTCTTGGAGACAGATGGACACCAGCAGCAACAACATGAATTTGTACAATCCTCTTTTTAAACCATCCCAATCAGCAGCATCACTGCCTCCAGTGGCAGTGAGTTCCACAGTTTAACTCTGTGCTACATGAAAAAGTACTTCCTTTTGTCCCTTCTGAATCTTCTGCATCAGACGTCCACAAGTTCTAGTGTTCTTCTCTGTTTCCACTTTCTCCATGCCACCCTTAATTTTATAAACGTCTGTCGTGCCTCCTACTTGCCTTTTCTCTTCTCCCTGCCTCAGGGTTGGGGGGAAACCCAGAACAGTTTTGAGAGATGCACAGGGTGAGAAAAGGGCAAGTGGAAGGCTCTGCCGGAATGGGACCACTTCACTAGAAAGAACCCAGAGTTTCTTAAGCATCATTTGGTCATAACTTGGTTCCAACCATGCCAGGAATTTGCACCCTCTATCTTGGAAGCTTCTTGTCCCACATAGAGATTTCTCAGGACACAGATGAGGTGATCAGGCACTCCCATTTCTTGGGTTCCATGATCACTGCAGATGGTGACAGCAGTCACGAAATTAAAAGACAGCAGTCACGAAATTTCTTGGGAGAAAAGCAATGACAAACCTAGACAGCATCTTAAAAAGTAGAGACATCACTTTGCCAACAAAGTTCCGTACAGTTAAAGCTATGGTTTTCCAGTAGTGATGTATGGAAGTGAGAGCTGGACCATAGAGAAGGCTGATCGCCAAAGAATTAATGCTTTTGAATGATGGTGCTGGAGGAGACTCTTGAGAGTCCCATGGACTGCAAGAAGATCAAACCTATCCATTCTGGAGGAAATCAGCCCTGAGTGCTCACTGGAAGGACAGATTCTGAAGCTGAGGCTCCAATACTTTGGCCACCTCATGGGATGAGAAGACTCCCTGGAAAAGACCCTGATGTTGGGAAAGATGGAGGGCACAAGGAGAAGGGGATGACAGAGGACGAGATGGTTGGACAGTGTTCTCGAAGCTACCAGCATAAGTTTGACCAAACTGCGGGAGGCAGTGGAAGACAGGAGTGCCTGGCGTGCTCTGGCCCATGGGGTCACGAAGAGTCGGACACGACTAAATGACTAAACAACAACAAAATCTTGGAAGCTCTTCCACAAATGTATTTATTAATTTATTTTCTTCCATGAAATACTACATCTTTCTTCCATCATGGAACCCACGGCAGCCTATGTGTGATTCCTTGGTGGTCACCCATCCAGGTCCTTTCCAGACCCAGGTCTGCTTAGCTTCAGCAATATGTTGGATTGATGTGCCTTTTGACCAAATACCCTGGTACTGATGTGTGTCAAGGCTAAATTTAACAGCTGCTTGTCAGCCAGATGTTCAACAGCTGCTCTGAAGGTGCCTGGGCTGATAACAAATATTCGGCGAGTATTTGGTGTGTGTTCGGTGTTGACATTTGCAACGGGGTCATTTTTTTGAGAGTAGAATCGTTGCAGGTGTGGGGCACAGGTGCCCGTATTCCCAGAGTGATGAATGTTCCATGCTGATAGCAGGAAGGCAAACTTCCAGACTGGGCACCTTATGTGGGTCTTTCAGTTCAAGTAGAAAACCACGACAAGCTGAAGTTCCTGCTGGTCATGAATGGTGGAGACTCAGAATGCTACATGAGGTCATTTCCTTTTGCTTCATGAAAAGCGGCACGTGGAATTGCCCGAGAGCCAAAATAGATGTGAGATGGTCCATGAGAATGCTGCTTTCCTGTGTCCTACATGTGCCTTAGGGAGTCTACATGCACTTCCCAAGAACACCAGCCCATTTGTGTGTAAGGCTAAGGCATGTGAACGCAACACTTGAATCGGCAGACACACTTGGGCCCCCTCCAGACTGGTGCTTTTTGTGGGATAACCAATCTTGAATAAGCAACATGCTATTAATGCATGAAGGGGTTAAGACCATAGAGTAAGCTGTCCTGCCAGGCTTAGCTCAATCAAGTCTTTCTTCCCTATCCAGTCCATCAGAGCAGCTCAGCACGTGAGCTGCATGGCTCTTACAAACCACTATACCAATAATTCCTATGCCCATAATTTAGCAACTTTCATCGCTATAACTGTGCCAAGTTTTACTGCCTGTGCTTTCTGAATGATGTATGGAAATGCACACGAACCTGACCTTTGAACAGTTTGTAAGTAAACCAATTCTTAACTTACCACACGTAAAGTTTTTTTCTATTATAGGGGAAGAGGGGAACTTTGGAAGGAACTTAGAAGGGTATATTTTAAAGGTCTAACAGTCTTTATTTCCACACTTCACATTGCTGCATATTTTTATGATTTTAAATCTCTGCTGGAGTTTTCTCATTAAAGAGTACTTGCCCCAAACATGGATCTTGACAACCAGGGAATTCTCCTTTTATACATATTTTTTCCTCGACAACAATCCTTTTTTGCTGGGTGTGGTCTGTGGCGAGTTCTTAGGGTATTCATTACAGGGGCATTGTGGGATAAGTTGGCAGCTGACACCATGAGCATCATCACAATGCCACTGGAAAGGTGTTACATCATGGCATAATATTATGGGATTATGGACAAACAAACAACTTCTGAGAGTAGCTCTATCACTGCTATAGCTTCCAAAAATGTGAAAAAGAAAGCAGAATGGAACTGTTAATTCCTGAACTGCTAACCAGTAAGCCCACCCCAAAAACTTTTCAAACAACCCCTCCAAAATCTCTCTCTCCCAATCCAGTTTTTCACCTCCCTGAATGTCCACAAGTGTTGAGCTGTTGAGCGTTCAACTGTTGAGCTGAATGTTCTGAAGTGAGAATTTGTGGCTCAGCCTTACAGCTTATGAAGGGCATCTTACCGGTTAGGTATTTACAGAAAAAAATCCAGAAGTTATTTATTGCCCGAAGCCTCATATTAGCACCTGTGTCCATTTAGGTGGGGACACAGGTGGCGCTGTGGGTTAAACCACAGAGCCTAGGACTTGCTGATCAGAAGGTCGGCGGTTCGAATCCCCGTGACGGGGTGAGCTCCCGTTGCTCGGTCCCTGCTCCTGCCAACCTAGCAGTTCGAAAGCACACCAGTGCAAGTAGATAAATAGGTACCGCTCCGGTGGGAAGGTAAACGGTGTTTCCGTGCGCTGCTCTGGTTTGCCAGAAGCAGCTTAGTCATGCTGGCCACATGACCCGGAAGCTGTACGCCGGCTCCCTCAGCCAGTAAAGCGAGATGAGCGCCACAACCCCAGAGTCGACCACAACTGGACCTAATGGTCATGGGTCCCTTTACCTTTACCTTTACCATTTAGGTAACGGGATGTTGCAACATTGCTCACTGGAAACTGCATGAAAGTCAGGTGTAATCAAGACCAGCTCATCTTCTCCTTAGTAAGGACAGAAAGGAATCATAACGTTGATGATCGGATGGAGAGAGATTTATAAGCGGGTGCCAGTCAAAAGATGATGGTTGGGCATGAGGTTTAAAGCAATCTCTTCAGATCTGAATCTTGACCAGGGCTGGACCAGTGCTGGATTTACATATAAGCTAAACAAACTATAGTTTAGGGCCCCACTCTCTTGGGGTGGGGGCAGCTCCCCCCAAAAATTAAAAAAAACAACACCTGGATGTACATTTCCAAAACATAAGATAATAACCAAATATAAAACCTACATACAGCAACAGTGTTTTGTGTTGTGTAGGCTCCTTTGATGTAAGTAATGGGCCCTGCCTGCTGGCTGGCTCCCTAAATAATAATAATAATATAATAATAATAATTTATTATTTGTACCCCGCCCATCTGGCTGGGTTTCCCCAGCCACTCTGGGCGGCTTCCAACAAAGATTAAAAATACATTAAAATGCCACACATTAAAAACTTCCCTGAACAGGGCTGCCTTCAGATGTCTTCTAAATGTCAGGTAGTTGTTTATCTCTTTGACATCTGATGGGAGGGCGTTCCACAGGGCGGGCGCCACTACTGAGAAGGCCCTCTGCCTGGTTTCCTGTAACTTGGCTTCTTGCAGCAAGGGAACCATCAGAAGGCCCTCGGAGCTGGACCTCAGTGTCCGGGCAGAACGATGGGGGTGGAGACGCTCCTTCAGGTATATCACTGGTTTGCTCATTTCTATATACAGTGGTTTCTAGAGACTAGATTATGAGTCTTTGTAAATTGTGTTTCTCAAGGTCCTTTTGTTATTGCCAAATGCCAATGTGTTTGCATTATTAAGTTTGTTATGAATAAAAAATCATTTTAAGTTAGAGCTTAATAATTATTTCACTGTTGATATACTTCTTAACTGTATTTCAGTTCAAAATTACTTTGATAAAATACATATTTTGTTATGTGCAAATGGCTTTAGATCCCTATTAGGTCCATAAATTACCATATAGCATATATTCAACACAAACAACAGCGACAATTTGTTTTTGACAAAGGACAGCTGGACATATAAAGGGCCCCATCACCCTCAGTAGCTTAGGGCCTCATCAGACCTGAATCTGGCCCTGGGCTGGACCAAAGCAATTTGTTAACTGAGGCAAAGGACAAGATAGTCAAGTTTTTAGATGTTTACAGTGGTGCCCCGCAAGACGAATGCCTCGCAAGACGAAAAACTCGCTAGACGAAAGAGTTTTCCGTTTTTTGAGTCGTTCCGCAAGACGAATTTCCCTATGGGCTTGCTTCGCAAGACGAAACGTCTTGCGAGTTCTTGCGAGTTTGTTTCCTTTTTCTTAAAGCCGCTAAGCCGTTAATAGCTGCTAAGCTGCTAATAGCCGTGCTTTGCAAGACGAAAAAACCGCAAGACGAAGAGACTCGCGGAACGGATTAATTTCGTCTTGCGAGGCACCACTGTACTAAATTTCTGATAGGATGGAAGGAAGAGTCAAGTCCTTCTTGTTTCATGCCAAAGTGCCAGGAACTACTGACCACTGGCCCTTGTGGCCAGGCGCATCTCTGCAGCTTCTCGATGAAGTGCCACCACTGCCCCATGTGGTGAGCGATGTAATTGCAGTTTCACAGAGAAAAAGTTTCCAAACCGATTCCACCTAGGCTGGACATTGGCTACACTTGAGCAGCAGGGTCTACATGAGATCTAGTGAGTTTGGACTACAGATGGGCAAATTTGTCCATTTCAGCTTCACTTAGTTTCTCGTCCGTCCAGTTTTTAGTTTTCCAGATTCTTACATCAGTTTGTCATTTTTTTAAAAAAAGAAGGTCCTCGTGAAAATCCATCAGCACTTGAGTGTGAATTTACCATTTTTTAATGCAATTTTGATCAACGTGTACATTGTGGCAAAACCATTTCCCTTCATATAATGAATCTTGGTATCTTCTTTTCACACATATATGCATTTTAATGTAGTATATGTATTTTGTACACATTACCTGGCGGGAGAACAGCATTGCAAAATTTGGAGAAGTGCGAATTTTGAATGTTAGCTGTTTTTTATGGACCCCCTTGCAGTGCAGGAATCTTGCCCACAGCCATCCCTGGCTTGGCTCCCACCACCAACATTTCAATTAACAGCCAGACGCTCTGACCCATTGAACCACGGGAGGGCTCAGTGACCCACACGAACAAAAGCCAATCACAAAAAAACTGTGTAATGCAGAGATTAAGCAGAGACTGAGGCTCTGAGGAAGGGCTATATCTCAGTGGTAGAACATCAGCTTTGCATGCAGAAGTTAGAACTGAGAATAAACACCCTTCTAAGACCCTGGAGACTGACCAATTGACTAGACTGACCAATGGTCTGCCTCAGTGTAAGTCAGCACCCGATATTCCGGTGGTTGTTCTTGCTAAATAGGGGTAGCTAGAAGTTACAGTGCTTTTGGGGTGCAATGGGGCACCATTTTAATGCTCTACCTGGGACACAGGAACCCTACAGGACAACGCTTCTTTGAAGTCTCTAGGCCACTGGCAGCACCCCAGAGGGATGTGGATATAGCAGATGGCTTTCTCGTGAGCCAAGGCCAATGTGCTGATAATTTCTTCCTGCCGCACTGCCTTTTCTTGTAGGGAAAATGGCAGGGAAGTTACTCAATAATTTACATGCAACGCTCTATACGTCCAAGTCTATAAGTGATGCATTATTCTCCCATCTAGACCAAGCGAAATTGATTGCATGCTATATCTTCCATTTGCTGCCTTTATCAGTATTTATAACTTTTGCTGAGTCCGAGGATCTGTTGAAGCCAGCAGCCCATCCATCAGGGTGCTGAATTGCGATTTTTAAGCGTGTGTGTGTGTATGCAACCACCATTTGACCTTTATATCGGCTGCAGTCATTGGCCAGCACCAAAGGCTGTAAATATGAATTAGGAGCAGCAACTACAACACAGTCATGTGTGATCCATTTTGCCTTTGGGTGGCCCTCCCTTTTGGATGTTCAGGGTGGGAGGTCCAGCAGGTGTTTAATTATTGTGCCTGCATAGTGCTGCCTCGGTTAAAGTTGCTGGGTCTTGAACTGTCATGGATGCTTTAGCTGAGATTCCTGCATTGCGGGGGGTTAGACTGGATGACTCCTGGGGTCCCTTCCAACTCTGTTGTTGTTGTTGTTTAGTCGTTTAGTCATGTCCGACTCTTTGTGACCCCATGGACCAGAGCACGCCAGGCACTCCTGTCTTCCACTGCCTCCCGCAGTTTGGTCAAACTCATGCTGGTAGCTTCGAGAACACTGTCCCACCATCTTGTCCTCTGACGTCCCCTTCTCCTTGTGCCCTCCATCTTTCCCAACATCAGGGTCTTTTCCAGGGAGTCTTCTCTTCTCATGAGGTGGCCAAAGTACTGGAGCCTCAGCTTCAGGATCTGTCCTTCCAGTGAGCACTCAGGGTTGATTTCCTTAAGAATGGAGAGGTTTGATCTTCTTGCAGTCCATGGGACCCTCAAGAGTCTCCTCCAGCACCATAATTCAAAAGCATCAATACAGTTCTATGATTCCATGAACCCCAGATTTCATGTACTGAGGCTGGGGGAGTTTGCCTAGACAAGTGAGCTGCAATATCCTGAGTCTGTGCCCCCGTTACCGACGAAAGAAGAATGGGGGATGAAACTAATGGACTATGCAGAATTAGATAAACTAACAGGAAGAATTTGAAACCTGCGGGACCAGAGATTCTCAGAAGACTGGAGGAAATTTACGGACTAATTGTGATGAACAGATTACGCTAGTAGGTATGCAAGAAGTTTTGTAAGGTGAATTATTTGAAATATTGCAAAAAAGGCAATGAGGAGAATTATTAGTTGATGATAATTAAAGGTAATATGAAATTAAGAAATGCATAATAAGTGATAAAGAACGGGAAATCATCAGAGGTGTTGACGGAAGTCCCAAAAATATTGTATAAGATGAGAAGTTTTGTTGTATGAATGTTAATTAATATATTAAAAACTAATAAAAATGTGTGTGTGTGTATATATATATATATATATATATATATATATATATATATATATATGAATCCGAGCCTCTTTCTTTGGAGGAGGCATTTGTCTCCCTCCAAAACTAACAGTAGCTTTGGAATACCTATATCTGTGATTTACATCAGGGAACACGAGAAAAGCCTTACTGTATTTTTCCATGTATAAAACGAGTCCTATTTTGGGGGACTCCAAATTAAGAAAATGGGGGGAGATTGCCCATAGTTGTTTAGCTTTTTTTTGAGGGGGGGGGGGGAGATTGCCAAAAATCGCTCACTGGCCTGACCACCTGGTTCAAGAGTCGATCCCTCTTCCCCTGGGAAAACGCAGCACTGTGTGGGGAATAGGGGTCTCCTCACAACTCTCAGCCCCCTTGGCAAACTACCCTTCCCAGGATTCATTGGGGGAAGCCATGACTGTTTAAAGTGGTATCATGGCGCTTTAAATGTTTGGTGTGGATGTCACCAAGTGAACACAGCTTATGATGATTCAATTAGGTGATGTAATAGAGCAATAAAACAGCTCCTTTTAAAACAATAATATAAATGAAGCAAATTGTTTGTGCTTTTTGTTTGGTTTTTGGTATTAAATTGCACTTCAACCTTTTCCAGCTAGGTTTGCTGAACTGACCCTTCCTTCTTTGTAGACACAACAACAATTTATTATTTATACGCCACCCATCTCGCTGGGTTTCCCCAGCCATTCTGCGTTGCTCCCAATAGAATATTAAAAACACGATAACACATCAAACATTAAAAATTTTCCCCAAACAGGGCTGTTAGTAGATTATAGCATGCTGAAAAAGCATGCAATGGCCTAACTTTGCAAATCTATCTATCTCTATCTATCTATCTATCTATCTATCTATCTATCATCTCCAGCTTCTTTATCCTCCCTGCCACACTTATTGCTATTTGCTCTTGGTTAAAAAAGAAGAAGGAAATAAATAACGAAAATTAAAGATAGCGAGAGAGAGAGAGAACCGAAGGTCATCCATACAGTTGTCCCAATCACAATCTGCGCGACTTTAACCCTGTAGAGAAAAAGTAATTACCCTTTGGCTTTTGGTGACCTCAACTAACCTTTGCTGAAGGACCAGAGAAAATAAAAGGCTGACCAATCGCCTGCCCTTTGCTGCCCCACAGTTAACCCTCTCAGAGAGCGAACACCGCCTGCGCTCCCCCCCCCAACATGACAATAGGATGTGGAAATGTTACCATGGAAATCTCGTCGGAAGAAGAAACAAACAACAAAAATCCATTACAATTAGTAGTGGTTTATCGGGTGGTGCCTGCAAAACTGTTTGAATCCATACGTTGCTTTATCTTTCATATCGGGAGAATGGAAGGGAAGAGGAGAGGCGAAAAGTGTGGGGTGCCAGGAAATGGTTGAAGGATAATCGAGGGAGCAAAAGGAGGGGAGGGCTTTAAGATTTCTGGGGTGGCTTGCTTGGGATAAAAAGACTGGGCCTAACATTTCCTGACCAACCAGCAAAATTAGCAGTTAACAGCCCTCTAGCAATTACTTAACATCCAAGTTTGCGAGTGGTGCTGTGGTCTAAACTACAGAGCCTAGGGCTTGCCGATCGGAAGGTCGGTGGTTCGAATCCCCATGACGGGGTGAGCTCCCGTTCTTCGGTCCCAGCTCCTGCCCACCTAGCAGTTTGAAAGCACGTCAAAGTGCAAGTAGATAAATAGGTACCACTCCGGTGGAAAGGTAAACGGCGTTTCCGTGCATTGCTCTGGTTCACCAGAAGTGGCTTAGTCATGCTGGCCACATGACCCGAAAGCTGTCTGCGGACAAACACCGGCTCCCTTGGCCTATAGCGCGAGATGAGCGTGCAAGCCCAGAGTCGTCCACGACTGGACCTAACCTTTACCTTTGCAAAATACAAATGGATTGATAATGGCTTGCTTTTAAGAAGAGAGCAAAGGAGAATTCCCCACTCAAGGAGATGGGAAAATTGGGGAGCTGAATGTGTGCCAATTTGAATGAAAACACAACTTTGGACACCCTACAGTACGTTTCCGAGCACAATTCAAAGTGTTGGTGCTGACCTTTAAAGCCCTACATGGCCACGGTTCAGTATACCTGAAGGAGTGTCTCCACCCCCATCGTTCTGGGGGCAGATCTCTGAACTGTGGGGAGAACCCAAAGTGTTGGGTTTAAAGACCTTTAAATGGCCTCGGTCGAGTATACCTGAAGGCACGTCTCCACCCCCATCGTTCTGCCCGGACACTGAGGTCCAGCGCCGAGAACCTTCTGGTGGTTCACTCACTGCAAGAAGTGAGGTTACAGGGAACCAGGCAGAGGGCCTTCTCGGTAGTGGCACCCGCCCTGTGGAACGTCCTCCCACCAGATGTCAAAGAGAAAAACAACTACCAAACTTTTGGAAGACATCTGAAGGCAGCCCTCTTTAGGGAAGCCTTTAATGTTTAACAGACTACTGTATTTTAATACTTTGTTGGAAGCCTCCCAGAGTGGCTGGGGAAACCCAGCCAGATGGGCGGGGTATAAATAATAAATTCTATTCTATTCTAGTATAGAATAGAATAATAAATTCTATTCTATTCTATTCTATTCTATTCTATTCTATTCTATTCTATTCAGTGTGGTGTAGTGGTTAAGAGCGATAGACTCGTAATCTGGGGAACCGGGTTCGCTTCCCTGCTCCTCCACATGCAGCTGCTGGGTGACCTTCGGATAGTCACACTTCTCTGAAGTCTCTCAGCCCCACTCACCTCACAGAGTGTTTGTTGTGGGGGAGGAAGGGAAAGGAGAATGTTAGCCGCTTTGAGACTCCTTAGGGTAGTGATAAAGCGGGATATCAAATCCAAGCGCTTCTTCTTCTTCTTCTACACTTGCCACCAGGGCCTCACATTGGAGGCAACATTGGGGACGTATCCAGAGCTGCAACTTCGTTGGCGCAATCGACGAGGTTTTTTGACTCAAAAACCACATCAAAAAACTGGGTTCTTCCAATACACGGGGGGGGGGGGGGCACAGAAGCGGTGTGGCGCCAGTCAGCTCGTTGGTGGGAGTGCAAATTCCCCCGATGCCACTGCGAGTGGGAAACGATCTAGGGAGTGTTTCCTGCCCGCAGTGGGGGGAGAGGCTCAACAACTTTAGGCCATCTCCCCTCATTTTCCTAAAATTGAGTCCCCCACAATAGGGGTGTGTGTCTTCTATAAGGGGGCATCCTATAGACAGAAAAATACGGTATGTCAAGCTCACCTCGAGGCCCTCTGCACCAGAGGTTTCGAGATCTGAAAATCTGCTTCACTCATGACAATGAAAACTGGACGAATGCTTTTATCTTTACTTTTTTGTCCCCCTCAGCATGCGCAATTCCACTTTTGACGGCAAAGTGTTAAGATCTACATTTTTCTCTTTTATAACGTAGGATAATGTGTTACGCGCTGACGCTGGTATGATACTAATAATTAGTAATAAGTAGTTGTAATGTCAATGATACTTATAATTTATTCCTTCAGGGGTAAAGTTCATGTTAGACTTTGAAAGAAGAACAACAACAACAACAACAACAACAACAACAACAACAATATATACATACCCTGCCCGCCCTGGCCAGAGCCAGGCTCAGGGCGGCCAATAATATTACAATAAAACATAATAAGGGGGAAAAAATATTCTTCTAAATCTAACTTTTCTTGGAAGAAAAGCAGCCTAGGGAGGGCAGCTAAACCCTGGGCTGGGTGTTCATCAGTATGCGGATGATACCCAGCTCTACCTCTCTTTCAAATCAGAACCAGTGAAGGTCCTGTGTGAGTGTCTGGAGGTGGTTGGAGATGGCGGCTAACAGATTGAGGTTGAATCCTGACAAGACAGATGTACTGTTTTTGGGACAGGAGGCGGGCAGGGGTGGAGGACTCCCTGGTCCTGAATGGGGTAACTGTGCCCCTGAAGGACCAGGTGCGCAGCCTGGGAGTCATTTTGGACTCACAGCTGTCCATGGAGGCGCAGGTCAATTCTGTGTCCAGGGCAGCTGTTTATCAGCTCCATCTGGTACGCAGGCTAAGACCCAATCTGCCCACAGACTGCCTCACCAGAGTGGTGCATGCTCTAGTTATCTCTTGCTTGGACTACTGCAATGCGCTCTATGTGGGGCTACCTTTGAAGGTGACCTGGAGACTACAACTAATCCAGAATGCGGCAGCTAGACTGGTGACTGGGAGTGGCCGCTGAGACCATATAACACCGGTCTTGAAAACCTACATTGGCTCCCAGTCCGTTTCCGAGCACAATTCAAAGTGTTTGTGCTGACCTTTAAAGCCCTAAACGGCCTCGGTCCTGTATACCTGAAGGAGCGTCTCCACCTCCATCATTCTGCCTGACACTGAGGTCCAGCGCCGAGGGCCTTCTGGCAGTTCCCTCCCTGCGAGAAGCCAAGTTACAGGGAACCAGGCAGAGGGCCTTCTCGGTAGTGGCACCCGCCCTGTGGAACGCCCTCCCACCAGATGTCAAAGAGAAGAACAACTATCAGACTTTTAGAAGACATCTGAAGGCAGCCCTCTTTAGGGAAGCTTTTAATGTTTAATAGGTTATTGTATTTTAGTGTTTTGTTGGAAGCCACCCAGAGTGGCTGGGGAAACCCAGCCAGATGGGCGGGGTATAAATAATAATAAATAATAATAATAATAATAATAATATTACTTGCTGTTTTCCACTCCAAATTATGCCCATCTCTTTTTGCTTCTGCGAGATTACAGATCACAAACACACACCTTGAACGTCACGGAGAGGAGAAGCAGTTGTGTTGTGTGTGGGGGTGTGGGGGTCAGGGCAGTAAAACATTCAGTAGGAAAGGGGTTAAGCATCTTTTGCTGCTTCTCAACTAAAAAACAACAACGTTCCTTTTCTTTAAAGAACGAGTGTAGCAACTTTGCTTCACCCATTTGAGTGCAACAGGTTTGGCAGTCTGCGCTATTACAAGGCACAGGGATAGAGATGCCATTAGCGAATGCTTGCCTGTGTTAAAACCAACCGACCAAACCAGGCAAGTGATTCATCACTAAAGAGCAGGTTTTCACGGGGAAAACACTGGGAAGAAAAAGTGCTCAGACGCAGTGCTTTGAAGCACAGATCTATATGTAGAAACATGGTGTAAAAGGAAGTCCGGATGAGGTCTCAATCAGGATTATTTTTTTCTAAGACAAAAGAACTCCAAACTTCAAGGTTAAAAATTCTGACAATGTGATACTGGTTTCATTAAACTCAAATAGGCATGGATTTATTATTTTATCTCAAAAAAAATCTTACACCGCTTGATTGTAAAACAACAATGCATTTTTCAGTTTGGGTTTCTCTCCTTTTCTATTCTTTCCAGTCCTCCGCTCAGTTTGCCCCATCTTCACATCAGTTTGTGATTTTTTAAAATAAGAGTTTTCATGAGAATGTGTCAGCGATTGTCAACTTGGGATCAAAGTACAGTGGTACCTCGGGTTACATACGCTTCAGGTTACATACGCTTCAGGTTACACACTCCGCTAACCCAGAAATAGTGCTTCAGGTTAAGAATTTTGCTTCAGGATAAGAACAGAAATTGTGCTCCGGCGGCGCGGCGGCAGCAGGAGGCCCCATTAGCTAAAGTGGTGCTTCAGATTAAGAACAGTTTCAGGTTAAGAACGGACCTCCAGAACGAATTAAGTACGTAACCAGAGGTACCACTGTAACCTGAAGACCATCTGATTCCTTATAATTCACCTTGATTGCTAAGATCCTCTGATAGGGCACTTCTGGTGATTCTATACACCTTTGAGATTCGGTTGGCCTTCACTAAGGACTACGTCTTTCATGTTCCAGGGCCTGCCCTGTGGAACCTCCTGCCTCCAGACCAGTGTTTCTCAACCTTGGGTCTCTAGCTGCTGTTGGACTACAACTCCCATCATCCCTAGCTAGAAGGACCAGCCGTCAGGGACGATGGGAGTTGTAGTCCAACAGCAGCTGAGGACCCAAGGTTGATAAAGACTGCTAGATGTTTGGCAGCGGCTATCCCTGCCTTCTTTCCAGCGCCACTTGAAGGCTGCACTATTTAGACACGCCTTCAAAATATTAACTTATCTATTTTAACCAAACATAATCTACTGATGTTTTATTGATGTTTGTAATTACGTTTTACAGATATTGGTAGATTGATTTGATTGTATTTTATTTTATTTTGTGTTTGGGGGGGGGTGGTATTGATCTGTTTTCATTTTAACTATTCGTTTTGTACTTTTCTCCTGCATTTTTATCTCGGAAACTGCGCTGAGATCTTCAGACGAAGGGCAGTATATAAATTTAATAATAATAATAATAATAATAATACAGTAAGCCACCTCGATATATTTTATTAAGATGTGAATCACAAATATTCAAATAAATAAATAAAATCCAGCACACTTTCCTCCTAATAAACACAGTGTATACACTTTTGCTAGAATTATTATTATCGTTATTATTAGCAGCAGCAGTACTATTAATAATAATTTGACTTTTTGTCTCCTGTCATGCAAAGGTCTCAAAGGAAACAATTCTACAGCAGGATCTGCTGAGATGAGTGGAGTTAGGATGCAGTGGATCTCTGAATGAGCTGAGAGGTTCCCAGCGCAGCCAGGCTATTGTCTATGTAATCCCCCCTCCCAGCCCACTGAGCTGAGACCAGTGGGTCGTAAACTGGCATAAACCTTGAAAAGTGGGAAGGTTCTGGGGCCATGGCAGGACCAGAAAGCGGTGAGGCCTTATGTTGGAATCATATGGTCTGGCAACCCTGTGTAAGTTAAGAGAGCGAAAAGTGCATTGTTTATTGCTTTCATTTTATGGATCAGTGGTCTCGTCAGATAGTAAAATTCATGTTAAATTGCTGTTTTAGGGGTTGTTTTTAAAAGTCCGGAATGGATTAATCCATTTTGCATTACTTTCTATGGGAAAGCACGTCTTGGTTTTGGAACGCTTTGGTTTTGGAACGGACTTCCGGAATGGATTAAGTTTGAGAACCAAGGTACCACTGTACTAAACACACACACACACACTGGTCAAAATATTCTCCTCTCTAATACAGGCTGGATCAGGAAAACGTGGTGCAAACTTTATTAGATGAAACTTAAATAAAACTCTGTTTCACAGGGAAAGAGGAAAACAAGAGTGAGATCACTAAAGCTGGCCATAAGCCACCATGAAAATATTAATAACAACAACAGGCTCTGATTATATTTGCTTTCACTGAGAAATACTCTTAACAATTATGATATCAAAAAAATGCTATGGGTCCCCCCCTTCTTTCTCATTCTCAACATACCCTTTTTTTACTTCCAAGGTAAGCATGTTGGGTTCTCTCTCTCTCTATGTAAGATTCATTCGTTCCAGAAACAGAGAAGAAACATTCTAAGAAATGTGACGAAAATGGTCAGCGTTTGACATTACTTGAAGACAGAGCCGTCCCTGCCATTGGGCAGGGTGAGGCAGTGGCCACACAGCTTGCCCCTCACCTCGTGGAGTAGCCTAATGCTCCTCAGGTGCTGTGGATGATGCCATCCCATCACCATGTTGAAGTAAGATTCAACAGCCAGTACATTCAGGTTCTGTACATGGAATGGAATGAAGGCGCCATCTTTGCCTCAGGCGGCAAAATGTCTTTGAGCTGCCTTGACCCAGAGGCTGGTGCTTTTGGCTGGCTCTCCTCCAACACTTCCACCTAGTAGCAGATCATGGGGTGTCTGCAAAAGAAGGAAAGGGGTAGATCTCTGAACTGTGGGGAGAACCCAAAGTGTTCGTGCTGACCATTAAAGCCCTAAACGACCTCAATCCAGTATATCTGAAGGAGCATCTCCACCCCCATCGTTCAGCCCGGACACTGAGGTCCAACGTCAAGGGCCTTCTGGCGGTTCCCTCATTGCAAGAAGTGAGGCCACAGGGAACCAGGCAGAGGGCCTTCTCAGTAGTGGCGCCTGCCCTGTGGAACGCCCTCCCATTAGATGTCAAAGAAAAAAACAACTACCAGACTTTTAGAAGACATCTGAAGGCAGCCCTGTTTAGGGAAGCTTTTAATGTTTAATAGATTATTGTATTTTAGTATTCTGTTGGAAGAGTAGCTGGGGAAACCCAGCCAGATGGGCGGGGTATAAATAATAATAATAATAATAATAATTATTATTATTATTATTATTATTACCACCTGAACAAGCTAGCTCATTTATTTGTGGTCAGCGTGATATCTGTACAGCTTTTTGGCCTGACCCCCCCTCTCAGAATGTTTTATCTGATGCTTCAATGTAGGTTGTAAACCACTTTGAGATTTTTTCTTCTTCTTAAAAATATAAAGTGGTAGAAGAATGAAGTGAATAATAACAACAACAATAAGATAACAAAATGATGCGTTTTCTTTCAAATATGAATAATATTATTCATGATATTACAACAACCGTAATAGGAAGACAGCAAACTCCACAAAACGGGGACACTGAAACAAGAATCTGACAGCACAATCCTCAACACGTCAACTCACAGCTAAGCCCCCTGTGGCTCAGTGGCCGAGCATCTGCTTTGCATGCAGAAGGTCCCTGGTTCGATTCCTGGCATCTCTGTTTAGGGCTGGGAATGTTCCCTCAGGGAAACTCTGAAGAGCTGTTGCCAGTCAGGGGAGACAATAGTGGAGTAGCTGGACCAGTGTCTTCACTCAGCATAAGACTGCTTCCTGTGTTCCTATTGAATTCAGTAGGGCTTATTCCCAGGTAAGTGGGCTAGGACGTTTCCGAGCACAAGTGTTGGTGCTGACCTTTAAAGCCCCAAACAGCCTCGGTCCAGTATACCTGGAGGAGCATCTCCACCACCGCTATTCAGCCTGGACACTGAGGTCCAGCTCCGAGGGCCTTCTGGCGGTTCCCTCACTGCGAGAAGTAAGGTTACAGGGAACCAGGCAGAGGCCTTCTTGGTAGTGGCCCCCGCCCTGTGGAACGCCCTCCCATCAGATGTCAAGGAAATAAACAACTACAGTGGTACCTTGGGTTACAGACGCTTCGGGTTACAGACTAAAATAGTACCTTGGGTTAAGAACTTTGCTTCAGGATGAGAACAGAAATTGTGCTCCGGCGGCGCAGCGGCAGCGGGAGACCCCCATTAGCTAAAATGGTACATCAGGTTAAGAACAGTTTCAGGTTAAGAACAGACCTCCAGAATAAATTAAATTCTTAACTCGAGGTACCACTATATCCGACTTTTAGAGGACATTTGAAGACAGCCCTGTTTAGGAAAGCTTTTTTGATGAATTATTGTATTTTAATATTTTGCTGGAAGCCGCCCAGTGTGGCTGGGGTAACCCAGCCAGATGGGTGGGGTATAAATAAATTATTATTATTATTATTATTATTATTATTATTAGCCTAAATTATCCAATAAAAAAATAATAATACAGAAAATAACAGTCTTACCAACGCATGAAACGCATATGTGGAAACATAGGAAACGAACTGTCCTAGTGAAGACCAGCATTGAATTGTTATGGTGTATCTAGCAGGTTGGAGCAGGAGCCTTTGTGCTTTGGGGCGGGTGGAGTTTCAAGAAGGGAAACAGGGAAAAGTTTCTCTCCTCTCCCCGCTCTGCTTCCAGCCCCAAACCTAAGCATTTTATTGCGATATAGCGGGGTGGTGGTTCCTTTCTCTCTCACTTTACTTTCTCCCACCTTTCTGAGTGAAAACTCAGCAGTCCACATGCCTGTGAAAGCTGACAGGTCCTTGTCAGATCGTTTTGGGACTGTGGTGGGGTTTAAAATACATTTCTTTTTAATTTACTAGCACATATTTTGCATTCCTAGGGATTTCCCCCCAAAGTAAGCAGAAGTCACTACCTTACTTTTGACTAGCCACTGGGCCACCTGTTTTTTGCTGTTGGAGACCTGCAACAAGATGTTGCAGCGTGGAGGACTCCCCTTCCATCTTCCATTCATTGAAATGAATGAATCTAAATTAGTCGTGCCCATTAGCTTCAACGGGTCTACTCCGGGTAGGACTACAGTTGAATGCAATTGGCTGAGATAGGTGTGGATCTAGACAGACAGACTGATAGATATACAATATATATTTGTGATTGCTTGATATAAATCCATATGTCCATCTGTTCTTCCATAGTGGAATGCAAACTGTACAGCTGATGCATTTAATAATGAGGAAGTAGAGGGAAAAAAGCAGAATAACAACATAGCATAATGTTACCGTGCTGCTGTTTGGCCTGTTGAGCAGAAAACCAAATAATAATAATAATAAATGTGACCTCATCTTTAAATCACATGTGGGCAAATTAATCAGAAAGTTTACTTGTGAGCTTTCATACTAAGTGGCTAAATGGTGCCTTGCTGTCAATAAAAGTTACATATTATTATAGAATTGTATAGCTGAAATTCACTGTTTCGACCTATTTTGACCCATTCACAAATGACTTGGACAGGACTATTGAGACAGGGTCGCTCCCATTGTTCTGTGGGAATTTTCACAGCAACCTCACAGTAATATCGTGGCCGGCAAATGACTGGCAAGACCTGGTTTTGAATATTGTACAGAGGTTTGAGAGGAGAAAGGGGGAAGAGCCCAGTAGTAAGTTGTTTGTAAATGTCTAAATCACACTTCTGACCTTACTTTGCGACAAACTCTATGGCTGTAAACATGACCCGAGTATTCCATTCTCAGCAATGTGTGTGTGTGTGTGTGTGTGTGTGTGTGTAATATATATGTGTATTATAGACAGAAGGCATTGAAAACAAAACAGTTTGGCATTGACCAAATGATAACCGTTGAGGCTCTTTTGCCACACACAGAACAGTTATAACAATCTTTTACGAGTCGCCAACACAGATCCAAACCTATGGCGCCGATCCTAGCCAACAGACCTACTCACAAGCAAGTTCTGCTGCCACCAACGAGACTTACTCCTGAGTAAATGCATGCACTCAGGTGGCACCAGAGAGACACAGCCGAAAGAGAGCTTCACTTTGCCAAGCCTTCATCCTAGCCGTATCTTCCCCAGACCCTTCCTCCCTGGTTTGTTTGTTTTCAGGAACTGACAATAGCGCTGCCTTGCTCAAAGTTACCATAGCAGTCATTAAATAATACATTGCTGCCTCTCCTGGTGATCTAATTTTTTTTTTTTAAACAGCCCAGCAGAAACTCATCTTAGCATGCAGGAGTTTCCATTGATAAGTCTCCAGGTTTTTTTGGGGTGATTAATTTTTGGGGGTCTTGTAATATTGAAATGACCCAATAATAATGATGATACCAACAACAACTTCTACAACAACAATAAACCGGGTCTCTTTAATCTTAGCCACGCAAAGCCCATCTGATAATGGCAAACGTTAAGAGCGGACGTACCTGGGAGAAGACTGAGCGGACTCTGGAGAGTCCATCGTTCTCTTTTTCTTTCGAAGTGTACCTGAGACATAGCGTCATCCTTGAGCCCCGGCAATAAAGACTGGTACATGCCACACGTTGCTGGTCTTTTGCTTATGTCCCGCAGTGCTTGAGAAAAGGGGTTATTGCTGCAGAAAAGAGAGAGCAAAAGCAAGAGAGAGAGAGAGAGAGAGAGAGAGAGAGAGCGCGCTGGCCATACAGTAGGAATAATCACTGCAGTCCGGCTCACCCCCACCTCCCTCTCTCCCTCTCCCTCTCTGTACAAGGCCCCAGATGATTCTGACTGCATCCTTCCATCCATAAATCATTCCCCTTATTCTATTGGTTACATGCTACATGGCAAGTATTGATTTTTCCCGTTCCCTCATCACTGCAGGACCTATGGTTTTTCTGAGCTGGTATACACAAAGATACACACATACACTATACGTTTGGGCTTGCACACAGAGATGCATGCCAGCGTACGTACATAACGCAAGATGCCTTTCTGTTAATTCTACACCACCACCCTGGGCAAAGAAACTCCCAACTCTGAAAAAATTTACAATTTGCACCACACACGTTTTTGAGAATGAAAGAAAACGGTCGGCTTCAGGTATGAGCATGGTGGGATCAATCAGTCATTGTCCCCCTTCCAAAAATGCAAAAGGGTAAAGAACACGATTTGGGTGCGATTGCAAGCCGGGAAGTCAGAAGCCTGAAATGTATCAGCTGGGAAGCAAGAACTCAGTGGGGAGAGTTTAAACTTTGGGTGGTAATTAGATGTTCGCAGTGGTTGTGGCGCTGCCACTGAAAGCAGCAGGTCGGAGTCAGTCTTCTCATCTACAGCGTTTCTGAAATTCATCACGTGGCAGCATGTTGCCTCGCTGCGAGTTGCTCGGCCGGCAGCAACATTTGGAAGGTGGGGGAACTTGCCGCCTGACAAGGCCACGTTCTGAACTCAGTCTCACTGGCCGTTCTGAGTGGGAAAGAGGGAAGTGGCAGAACCATGAAAGGCTCAGCCCTTGGCCTCTTTTGTCAAATGATCCCAGGCAGCAAATCTTGGCTCATGGGATAGCTGTGGTCAGATGGAGCCCCCATTTAACTCGGCAAAGGGCTGTTTCTAGATATTATTGTGTGCAGATTCAGGAACCTTGGGTGGAATGCCTTGATTAGTAAAGGTAAAGGGACCCCTGACCATTAGGTCCAGTTGTGCCTGACTCTGGGGTTGCGGCGCTCATCTCGCTTTATTGGCCGAGGGAGCCGGGGTACAGCTTCCGGGTCATGTGGCCAGCATGACGAAACTGTTTCTGGCGAACCAGAGCAGCGCATGGAAATGCCGTTTACCTTCCCACTGGAGCGGTACCTATTTATCTACTTGCACATTGATGTGCTTTCGAACTGCTAGGTTGGCAGGAGCAGGGACCGAGCAACGGGAGCTCACGCCGTTGCGGGGATTCGAACCGCCGACCTTCTGATCGGCAAGTCCTAGGCTCTGTGGTTTAACCCACCCGCATCCCATAACACCTTGATTATGGGTAGGCAAACTAAGGCCCGGGGGCCGGATGCGGCCCAATCGCCTTCTCAATCCGGCCTGCGGACGGTCCGGGAATCAGCGTGTTTTTACATGAGTAGAATGTGTGGTTTTATTTAAAATGCCTCTCTGGGTTATTTGTGGGGCATAGGAATTTGTTCATTCCCCCCAAAAAAAATATAGTCCGGCCCCCCACAAGGTCTGAGGGACAGTGGACCGGCCCCCTGCTGAAAAAGTTTGCTGACCCCTGGCCTTGATCTTCTGTTTTCTTCTGTTTGCATGCGCAGACACTGCACCCCCGACCTTCCCCGAGTAGTTACGAAAGATGGACACAGCAACTTAGATTGGACCAAATAAGGCCACAACTTTATTGACATCAGATGTAACGTTTTTGGCATAGGCACTGGGCAACCGTTAACTTCCGGTCTGCCAGCCGGAAGTGATGCCAAGTGTCAATGCCTGGGCATCTGGACGAAAGTAGCTCCTCCCAAATCCCTCTAAAGGGATACCCTACCTTTGGAGGCGCAGGCAAAGGCCACAACCCATAGCTGTCAACTTACAGATTTGAAAATAAGGGACCAGCAGGAGGGAAAATAAGGGACCTGGGGAGGGTGGGGTATAAATAAAAATTATTATTATTATTATTATTATTATTATTATTATTATTATTATTAATTTGTAATGTACTTTCCCTTTTACTTGTGCCTGTTGTTCTCTCGGAGCTGGAGAGAACGGACGCCATTATGTGTTTGCCTGTACATAGTGTGTAAATAAATAGTAGATTAGCTCTGCGATGTCTCACGCTTCTTGCTGTGTTATGCCATAAGCTTAGTGTGCATATACCAGTTGGTATATGTCGCTAGAAGCGCACTGGAAGAGAAGGGAGATGCGCCCTCAGGGCATTTTCCAACACCCTCTACTTGACTTGTGGGATTCCCCCCCAAGTCACACCCCTGACACAGTCCTGCTCTGCCCCCTCCCTGAGTGTTTTTGCCTGAAAAGACGCTTCGGGTTAAATCTTTTCAGGTTGCGTCCCGCGGTGACCCAAAAGTACCGGAAAGGGTTACTTCCGGGTTTCGCTCCACATGCATGTGCAGATGCTCAAAATGATGTCATGCGCAGAAGCGGCGAATCGTGACCCGCAGACGCGCAGACACGGGTTGCATTCTGCTCATGTTTTGAACGGGGCTCTGGAACAGATCCTGTTCGCAACCAGAGGTACCACTGTACCGCCCTTCATCATAAGACCTCAGGGCGGTTCACAGAATAAAATGCAAAGTAAAAACATAAGTAAACAATTAAAACAAAACAACAAAATAACCTCTCCCTTTCTCACAGACACATTTAAAAGGATGTAGAATATTAATCTGCCAAAGGTCTGGCTGAAGAGGAATGTTCTCGCCTGGCGTCTAAAATATATATAATGAAGGCGCTTTTGCAAAGCTGATGCTCTACTCACTGAGCTGCACAGCCCTTCCCTGGCATACATCATAGACATGTTGGAGACGAGCTTGTACTTCCTTTGGTAACGCTCCATGCTTTGGGGTGGCAGGTAAGCTCTCTCTCCCTTTCAGAACTATCATGAAGGTCAGACCCTATTCAATTGTCATAAAACTGCACAGTAACTCAAATCGAGGGCATGCTTTTCTCCTTGTACCAGCAGTTTATAACTATTTGTGTGTGTGTCACAAGTTGTGTAGTACAGGAGGAATGCAGGGGAGCACAGCTTCAGCATCCCCCCCACAGCAGGACCCATGATGTCATCTACCAGAGCAATGGGATAATTCGCGAGTCCTCCTTGCTCTGGCAAACAAATGAGGTGACAATGACCGCTCCCCACATTAAACGGGGGGTGCCCTTTGCGTGGTCACGCGCAGCCCCCTGGACCCCATGTGGCACCATTAGCACAGGCTTGGCTTCGCCTTCCCCAGGTGGGATACCTGGAGGTCTCCGCCTACCTCAGTCAGTTGCCCAATCCCGCCTGGGGAGGCATTGCCAAGGTGATCAGGCCAGGTAGGGGGAGGGACCACCTGCCCACACAATAGGGGGGGGGGATCTTACCTGGGAAACGTCAGGCGGAATCCTTTAGACTATCTTCCCTAAATAGGGGTGGGCATGTAGCAGTGATCCACACTCTCCTCCTCTTTTCGGCGGCGATACCAGGGTTCCCCGTTAAAGGGGTTTTGAGGGGAGGCTTTGGCTGTACGCCTAGAGGTTGTCATTGCTCTCCCCTGTGATGGCGTCGTAACGGTGGCGGGCTCTCTCTGCTTGAACATATATTCTCCAGAGCCAGCCCATCCCCCCCCCACACTGGATAACCGTGATGTTCCCAGATCACCGGTGGGGGACTGGGAGGGATAAACGCCCAATGTCTGAGCCAATGTCTACCCACATCCGAAACATAATAAAGTTGTGGCCAATTTTAATCCCATAGCACGTTGTCTTGAGTCGTTATTCCACACGGGGGCCGCCCAGGGTTTGGGGGACTCCGCCTGTCCACACAATGAGGTTTACGGGTTTGCTTGTTATAGATTACCTGCGGAAGCCAGAGAAGAAGGAAAATAATTAGCTAGAGGTTGGGTACGTCTTTTTCTTTCCTTTGATGGGGTTGCAACTTCATGCCTGCAGTTAAAATTGTAACACTTCTTTGCAAGATGGTGCGGATTTCTAATTGAAAGCTAAACGTCAACCAGATGTAGATTTCCGTTAAAACTCCATGTGATTTAAAAGTTGAAGCTACGCAATCAGAAGCTCCACAGAGTTCAGTGGAGAGTAGATGTATAGGACTGCACTCAGGCTCATCTGAATAAATTGAGTATAATTGCTCTTTGGGGTGTGCCTGCACTTTTGTACTCTCCATGGGGTCATTGCAAAAGCCTTTCCTTGTGTGCATGGGGTTCCAGGTACTAATGAGGTCCTGCATTTCAAATATAAAGTACTACTAGTATAGGAGAAAAGCAGAGACATCACCTTGCCAACAAAGGTCCATATAGTTAAAGCTATAGTTTTCCCAGTAGTGATGTACGGAAGTGAGAGCTGGACCATAAAGAAGGCTGGTCGCCAAAGAATTGATGCTTTTGAATTATGGTGCTGGAGGAGACTCTTGAGAGTCCCATGGAC
Source organism: Podarcis pityusensis (assembly GCF_964106645.2). Lineage (NCBI taxonomy): Eukaryota > Metazoa > Chordata > Lepidosauria > Squamata > Lacertidae > Podarcis > Podarcis pityusensis. Next base: position 112,100,223 of record NC_138026.1, read on the forward strand.
TGCAAGAAGATCAAACCTATCCATTCTGAAGGAAATCAGCCCTGAGTGCTCACTGGAAGGACAGATCCTGAAGCTGAGGCTATAACACCTTGACAATAGATGGCTCTGTAGAGCTGAAATTGGAACCCTATGAAATTTTCCATTGTGAGCATTAAAAATGTTTTTTTCCAGAGCATTTCCAGAGTGTTTTTTTTATAACTGTGTACATGCAACCTAGAGGGACGTGGGTTAAACCACAGAGCCTAGGACTTGCCGGTCAGAAGGTCAGCGGTTCGAATCCCTGCGACGGGGTGAGCTCCCGTTGCTTGGTCCCTTCTCGTGCCCACCTAGCAGTTCAAAAGCACGTCAAAGTGCAAGTAGATAAATAGGTACCGCTCCAGTGCAAAGGTAAACGGCATTTCCATGTGCTGCTCTGGTTCGCCAGAAGCGGCTTAGTCATGCTGGCCACATGACCCGGAAGCTGTACGCCGGCTCCCTCGGCCAATAAAGCGAGATGAGCACTGCAACCCCAGAGTCGGTCACGACTGGACCTAATGGTCAGGGGTCCCTTTACCTTTACCTTTAGATGCAGCCTTCGTGGGAGGGTCATTGTCAAACTATCAGCTCTCATGTACTTTCTGAGATGTTGCATTCACATCAAAGGGAATAGCATACCCTCCAACATTTCTCCGATGAAAATAGGGACGTCCCATTTAACAACAACAACAACATCCATTTTATTATTTATACCCCACCCATCTGATTGGGTTGTCCCAGCAACTCTGGGTGGCTTCCAACATGTATAAAAACATAATAAAACATTAAACATTTTCTAAAAAACTCCCTTATACAAGGCTTCCTTCAGAAGTCTTCTAAAGGTGGCATAGTTTCTTATTTCCTTGTCTCGGGGGTCGCATAACTCCATACCCTCCAACATTTCTCTGATGAAAATAGGGACATCCTAAAGAAAGGCGGGACATTCTGGGATCAAATCAGAAACCAGGACAGCTTCTGTAAATTCAGGACTGTCCCTGGAAAATAGGGACACTTGGAAGGTTTGGAATAGCTGGCTCTTCTCTAATATCCATTTCAGCCATTCAAAGAAGGAAAGAAATACCGTATTTTTTGCTCCATAAGACACACTTTTCCCTCCTAAAAAGTAAGGGGAAATGTCTGTGCGTCTTATGGAGCGAATGCATGGTCCCCGGAGCCGAATTGCCCAGAGGGGCGAAAAGCAGATTATGCTTTTATATATATATATATAGAAAGAGGGAAAGGATGTTGAAACAAAGCCGCTGAGCAGCTGATTGGCAAGCAATTGGGAGGGAGATAAGGCTGCAGGTAAAGGAGGCTCTGGAGGGGGGGAGGTAAAGACAGCGAACTTGCAAGGAGAGGAGACAGGAATACTAAAACAAGCAATGAGGAGACAAATTAGAAGAAAAGTAGGAGCAAGAAACTGCTCCAGGTAAGGAAAAGACGCTAAGGCAAACAAGAGGGAAGGGAGCGTTGAAAGGAAGCAGCTGAGCAGCTGATGGGCAAGCGATCAGGAGGGAGATAAGGGGTGCTAGTGATAAAGGAGGCTGCCTGGGAGCGGGGAGGTAAAAGCACATGGATCCTCAGGATTTTTGCATTGGGTCACCCCAAATTCACCATCAGATCACATAGCATGTCCATGGCTACAGCCTGCACACAAAAAAATCACACATCCACTGTTTCGTGGGGCTGCAATGGTGCAAAAACGTGGTTACAAAGCACGGATCCAAATGGATTCTCAGGATTTTTGCATTGGGCTACCCCAAACTCACAGTCAAATCACATATCATGTCTGCGGCCACAGCATGAACCACAAAAATCATACATCCACTGTTTCGTTCAGAATATTTTTTTTCTTGTTTTCCTCCTCTAAAAACTAGGTGCATCTTATGGTCAGGTGTGTCTTATGGAGCAAAAAATACGGTAATAATAAAAAAGTACCATGTTACAGCACATGTTGTCATGCTCCTCCATCTCCAAAATTTGCTGCACGTGGAAATCTAGCAAGTCAGGGAGGAGAGCTCCAGAGCTGTCTTCTGCCCGATGTGCAGGAAGGCAATTTGTGTCACAAAGTATACACTCAGCCCACAGTCTAGGACTGTCTGGAGAACCCAGTGGCCTCCGTGAATGCAGAACTTACTCATCCATGCGCTTTGCCATATTGGCTGGCATCTGTCAAACGTCTTGAGCTGAAGCACGCATAAAACAACCACAACCTGCACCGATTCTGCTGAGCTGAGAGCAGGATCCTAGAGATCTAAATATAGTGGAAGGAGGTGGGGGCAGGGAGATGGCTGAAGGGGAGTTCATAGCTGTGGCAGAGTGACCTCTGCAAGGCCGTCAAGGTTAGAGAGAGCTTCGGTGATGAGCTTAGTAAGCAGTTGTCACAAAGACATCTGGGACGTCCCCCACCAAAGCACAGAATTTCCCCTAGACTTTGGGGGAGGAATGACTTTGCCGCTGTTGATGTCTTGTGTAGAAATTGCTCTCGCTTCAGCTCACTCCCTTGGCAAACTCCTGTCCTCTGAAGTGCTTTCTCAAAGATGCAAACTCTCCCTTCATCGAGATCATCTGGAGAATCTATTTTGCATGTTCTGCCTTTGAACTGCAGTCGGCATTAGAGAGGGTGCCAGACGGGGCCTTCTCTGTCGTAGCATCCATTTTCTGGAACTGTCCTCAGTAAGAGAGAAGGCTGACCTGTCTGTATATAATATTTGATACCAACAATGAACATAAGGGGAATGAAGAGTAGGCCCACAATGTTGCCCCTGCCTCGTAGGTAATGCTCTTCGCTGGTGACTGAGTCTCACTTTTGGGTGTAGAGACAGAGTAGTAGTCGTTTTGCAGACAACCTACACATGCAGAAGTCGAAGGGGGAGCCTGCAAAGCACATGGCATTGCAATAATAATAATAATAATAATAATAATAATAATAATAATAATAATTTATTATTTATACCACGCCCATCTGGCAGAGTCTCCCCAGCCACTCTGGGCAGCTTCCAACAAAATATTAAAATACTGTAATACATCAAACATTAAAAGCTTCCCTAAACAGGGCTGCCTTCAGATGTCTTCTCAAAGTCTGGTAGCTGTTGTTCTCTTGGACATCTGGTGGGAGGGCATTCCACAAGGCGGGTGCCACTACCGAGAAGGCCCTCTGCCTGGTTCCCTGTAACTTGGCTTCTCGCAGGGAGGGAACCGCCAGAAGGCCCTCGGCGCTGGACCTCAGTGTCTGGGTAGAATGATGGGGGTGGAGACGCTCCTTCAGGTATATTGGACTGAGGCCGTTTAGGGCTTTAAAGGTCAGCACCAACACTTTGACTTCTGCTCGGAAATGGACTGGGAGCCAATGTAGGTCTTTCAGGACCAGTGTGATATGGTCTCAGCGGCCACTCCCAGTCACCAGTCTAGCTGCCACATTCTGGATTAGTTGTAGTTTCCAGGTCACCTTCAAAGGTAGCCCCACGTAGAGAACATTGCAGTAGTCCAAGCGGGAGATAACCAGAGCATGCACCACTCTGGCAAGACAGTCCGCGGGCAGGTAGGGTCACAGCCTGCGTACCAGATGGAGCTGATAGACAGCTGCCCTGGGCATGGAATTGACCTGCACCTCCATGGACAGCTGTGAGTCCAAAATGACTCCCAGGCTGCGCACCTGGTCCTTCAGGGGCACAGTTACCCCATTCAGGACCAGGTAGTCCTGCCTTGTTGCTTCAGTGGCTCCCGTGAGATCTTGGGATGGCCTGTTTGGGCCACCCCCAGAGATGCAACCCCCAAAAACGCAGGTGGGGAAGACTAGAGAGCTGCAATATAATAATAATAATAATAATAATAATAATAATAATAATAATAATAATTTATTTGTACCCCGCCCATTGGCTGGGTTTCCCCAGCCACTCTGGGCGGCTTCCATAGAAACAAAAAATACAGTAAAATATCACAGATTAAAAGCTTCCCTGAACAGGGCTGCCTTAAGATGCCTTCTAAATGTCAGGTAGTTATTTATCGCTTTGACATCTGATGGGAGGGCGTTCCACAGGGCGGGCGCCACTACCGAGAAGGCCCTCTGCCTGGTTCCCTGTAGCTTTGCTTCTCGCAATGAGGGAACCGCCAGAAGGCCCTCAGCGCTGGACCTCAGCGTCCGGGCAGAACGATGGGGGTGGAGACGCTCCTTCAGGTATACTGGGCCGAGGCCGTTTAGGGCTTTAAAGGTCAACACCAACACTTTGAATTGTGCTCGGAAACGTACTGGGAGCCAATGTAGGTCTTTCAAGACCGGTGTTATATGGTCTCGGCGGCCGCCCCCAGTCACCAGTCTAGCTGCCGCATTCTGGATTAATTGTAGTTTCCGGGTCACCTTCAAAGGTAGCCCCACGTAGAGCGCATTGCAGTAGTCCAAGCGGGAGATAACTAGAGCATGCACCACTGTGGCGAGACAGTCCGCGGGCAGGTAGGTTCTCAGCCTGCGTACCATGGCAGAATGTTTTTTGCTCCAGGGTCTCAGCCTGCGTACCAGATGGAGCTGGTAGACAGCCGCCCTGGACACAGAATTGACCTGTGCCTCCATGGACAGCAACAATGGGCCCAGTGGTATTATCCTGCTGCCTGGTTCTCTATACATAGCATATCCTCCAAGTGCCCTGTTTTAAGCAGGACATCCTGGATCACAGAAATCTATTCCAGCTTCTCCTTGGATCCCAGAATATTCCGGTTTTTTCCCCAGTGCTCTGGCACATCTCTTCTGATCCAATGCTCTGCGACACCCTGCCGACAATTGCCAGAGCGTCTGGCCGGAAGGTGCGTGTCCTTCCTAACACCCCGATTTTGGAGATGAAAATGTTAGAAGGTATGAACATAGGATATATGCAAGGAGAATGACTGAAGACTGCTGAAGCAGATGAAGAAACCAAGCTAGAGATTTCATGCATGCACTCTGCAAAGCATGGTCCAGGATGCAATCTGCTGATTGGAAGCAAATTGGAATAAATTGGAACACTGTAAAGGCAAACTGACTGCACTCTGACATTTATCCTGGCCGCAAAAGGAATCTAAACTTAGGTTTACCATGGAAAGAGGCAGTGATGGCAGGAGGGGAAAGATTTATAGGGGAACACTGGAAGCTGCCTTAGTCTGAGCCAGACCATCGGCCCCACTTCCTCCGCAATGTCTACAACAAGGGTTTCCCAAATTTGGATCTCCAGCTGCTTTTGGATTACAGTTCCCGTCATCCCTGACCACTGGTTCTGCTAGCTGGAGATGATGGGAGTTGTAGTCCAGCAACAGCTGGAGACCTAAGTTTGGGAAACCCTGACTGGCAAAGGCTCTCCATAATTTCAACCCTACCTGGAGACTGAAGCTGGGACGTTCTGCATGCAGAGCAGATTCTCCATTGCTGAGCTACGGAGATGTGGAGGCAGGGAGGGGAGGCACTTAGACCTTTCCACATCCACTATTTCCCCCTTAAAGGTCTTTTCCTCCCATCCCTAACTGTTAGAATTCCTGCTCCATGATTGCAGTCATGGGATTGTTGTCTATCATGTGACGGTATATGTTTTGACTCCACAGAGTGCGAAATGACGGAGACAGGATGTTTGTGTTACTGTGTTCCGTGAAGTGGGACTATTGTCCTTTGTTCTTTCTCTTTGCTGTCTGATGCTAGAGAGAGAGGGAGTCATATTGCAGTGCTCCGTGTGTGTTTATATGTAAATAAAGTAGATTAGCCAAAATGCTGAGTTGCTGAGGTCTGTTATGCAACTGCGAAGACTCTGCACATCCTTAAATGTGCCGATGTCTGTTGGCATTGGTTGCTGTGATGTTCGGGCTGAAGAAAGCTTTTGAAGCTCCCGAACGATCGACCAGGAGGGAGAGAACATGCCAGTTGGGCATGTGTCTCTACCAGGGTCCTACTCGAGTGTAGGCTGAGCTCCTGACACTAACTTCCCCCGGGAAACTTCTTAGAAGGATGGAAAGAACAGGTCTCAGGGTAATGAGCCAGGGAAGGATTAATTTACCTAATCTCAATCCCACCTTGCAACTGCTTTGCAACAAATAAGAAGAGTTGGAATCATGTGTTTGCTGCTGCCTGCATCATTCTTCCCATTGTGATGTTAGCAGCAAAATATCCCAAGAAGTTGTTTTGCATTCTGTCCTGAAAGTCTTAAAAGGGCCATTGGAGTCAATACTTGTGCTGAAAGGGAGGAGGTTATTTTACTTGAATTGATCACTTAGCAACCAGGATCTCTACCTACAGAGAGTGCTGGTCCATGGGTTACCAAGGAACTGTGACAATTGCTAAACAGCTGCCCTGCTAATCTACATAGCCTTTAACCCCGGTCAGCTGAAGGATGGGCTGATGACAGCCAACGAACAATGAAAACACACCCTAATATTTTATTTAAGAGCTCAGGGATGCCACAGCTGCAGGGATGATACAACCAGCCAGATTGAACTGTTTCAACTCAAGTGTTTTTGCTTTCAAGAAGACGAAGAAAAAGCCTGGTTCTTCGCACAGCCGGAGAAGGTTGTGATAAATCACACATGAGTTGTTCCAAAACATCTTTGAATTCTCCCCCCCCCCCCGCCTCCCAGTTCCTGCCCTCCTCTCCGCTTTTGCATGGCCTGATTAAATACAATCTATCAAAAAGCGTCTTAGCTCATGGCTGCGTTTTAAAACAGGGGTGCAAAGTGTCCATCTGTAATAGAGAAGATCACTTGTAAGAAAGCAATTACGGATGTAGAGGAATACGTGAAATCTGCCCTTTTGAAGCCTATAACGTTTCGCAAACCCTCATCTCTTTGCATTTACTGTCTGTCTCAGGAAAAACAACAACAATTGAAAGTGAAGAAGGAAAGGTGGCACAGGCGAGAAAAGAAATTAGCCGGGGTGATAAAAGAGTATAATAAGGAGGAGAAATTTGGGTGAAAGGAAGTGGAGGGAAAGGACAGTGGGATATATTACACCGTGGACCAGTTCCCCAAGGGCAATGGAAGAGTCGCAACAGCTGCATTCATTTAAAATGGTGCAAGGCAAGAGCGGAGGCAATAAACAACAAATGTGTGCTGGTGTTTTGTGATGATGCAGGTGAAAAAAGGAGCAGGCACCTTATGCAAAGAGGGGGAAATGAGAGAATTAGCAAAAAAAAAAAAAAAAAAAAAAGGCTCCTAAGATTAGAAGAGGAATTCAGCAGAGGGGAAAAAAAGATGATGATAATAGTGTACATCCATGTATCTGTCTTAGATATGCAGATGACACAACATTGATGGCAGAAAGTGAGGAGGAATTAAAGAACCTTTTAATGAGGGTGAAAGAGGAGAGTGCAAAATATGGTTTGAAGCTCAACATAAAAAAAACACGAAGATCACGGCCACTGGGCCCATCACCTCCTGGCAAATAGAAGGGGAAGAAATGGAGGCAGTGAGAGATTTTACTTTCTTGGGCTCCATGATCACTGCAGATGGTGACAGCAGCCACGAAATTAAAAGACGCCTGCTTCTTGGGAGGAAAGCAATGACAAACCTAGACAGCATCTTATAAAGCAGAGACATCACCTTGCCAACAAAGGTCCGTATAGTTAAAGCTGTGGTTTTCCCAGTAGTGATGTATGGAAGTGAGAGCTGGACCATAAAGAAGGCTGATCGCCGAAGAATTGATGCTTTTGAATTATGGTGCTGGAGGAGACTCTTGAGAGTCCCATGGACTGCAAGAAGATCAAACCTATCCATTCTGAAGGAAATCAGCCCTGAGTGCTCACTGGAAAGACAGATTGTGAAGCTGAGGCTCCAATACTTTGGCCACCTCATGAGAAGAGAAGACTCCCTGGAAAAGACCCTGATGTTGGGAAAGATGGAGGGCACAAGGAGAAGGGGATGACAGAGGATGAGATGGTTGGATAGTGTTCTCGAAGCTACCAGCATGAGTTTGACCAAACTGTGGGAGGCAGTGGAAGACAGGAGTGCCTGGCGTGCTCTGGTCCATGGGGTCACAAAGAGTCGGACATGACTAAATGACTAAACAACAACAAGAGTGAGAGTCTAGGGAGATGTCCACTCTTTCCAGGACCTCCTCTTGTTGTGAGACTTTTGTGGGTGAACTGAGAGTTTGTTTGAACCCTAGGTGAGAAGGAGGGTATGTCAGAAAGAAAATGAATTGCTGTTGATTTACATATATTAGTAACTTTCTTTTAAACTAACATTTTTATTGGTAACTCAGTATTTTTCTAACATTTGTTAGAAAGTTGTGTGTTGTTGCTTCAGTTTTCTGCACACCGCTTAGAGATGTTTTTAATATACTGAGTGATATAGATATTAAATAATCAGTCAAGCAATCCATTGTGAGATCTGTCATAGAATCATAGAGTTGAGGAGCACCCAACATGCTCGAACCCACAACCCTAAGATTAACAGTCTCATGCTTTACCAATTGAGCCATTTAGTCTGGTTTCTTAGCCAGTTCCTTGTCAACAATAGGACCTCTCCTCTTATCCAATCGCTGATAAGCTGACTCAGGAGCCTTTGGTGAGAGACTTCATCAAAAGCCTTTTGAAAGTCTGAATACACAATGTCAACTGATATTACAGTGGACCCTCCGGATGCGAACTTAATTCGTTCCGGGGGTCCATTCGCACCCCAAAAATAACATAAGTAGAGGCGCACTTCTGCACACATGTGCGGCGTGATTGAGCACGTCTGCGCATGCGTGTGCGGTGAAACCCAGAAGTATACACTTCCGGGTTTGCCATGACGGTAACCCGAAGATTCCATATCCAAAGTATTGCTTAGGTACTGTTGTATTCTATGGTCTCTTTCTGTAAACTGCTCTGTGATTTTCAGATAAGACAGGTACATTCTTTATGGTCCAGCTCTCACTTCCATACATCACTACTGGGGAAACCATAGCTTTAACAATACGGACCTTTGTTGGCAAGGTGATGTCTCTGCTTTTTAAGATGCTGTCTAGGTTTGTCATTGCTTTTCTCCAAGAAGCAGGCGTCTTTTAATTTCGTGACTGCTGTCACCATCTGCAGTGATCATGGAGCCCAAGAAAGCTAGGCTTACTTTTTATGGGCAGGCCCAAGGTAGATGGTACACCCTCAGGCTGCCCATAGCTGTGTCCCATTCAGCTGCACTCTCCACACTCAGTTGCAGGGGTAGCAGGTTTGTGGAGTTTCCCAGGGGGTCCAGAGGATGGGTCAAGAAGTCCACTCCACTCACAGCTCTTTCTTCACCCTCTATCCTCTCCTCCTCTGTCTTCTGAGATGCTGACTGCTGTTGTGACACATAAATTTACCACAGCCTAGATCAGTGGTTCTCAACCTGTGGGTCCCCAGATGTTGTTGGACTACAACTCCCATCATCCCTGAGCTCTGGCATTGCTAGCTAGGGGTGATGGGAGTTGTAGTTCAACAACGTCTGGGGACCCACAGGTTGAGAACCACTGGCCTAGATGGAGGGGTGGAATAATGAGTCCCTTCCGGGGATCTATATAGATACTAAGGATGGAGAAAATTTCCATAATGGTTTGCCATTAAAGATCGCTCATAATAATTTCCACTTTCCAAAATGGGCCGAGACACAGCCATTCAAAATTTGCACTTCTCTGAATTTTGCAATGTTGTTCACCAATCAATCAATGTGTACAACGTGCATCTGCTAAGGGAAGTGTGCACAGCTGTGTCCATTTGTGAAAATGACATGAAAAAATTGTACTGTAATAGGATAGCTGAATTTCTGGAACCTGGACACAATTGTGTAAGTGCCACTGTGTTTTTAATCTTCTTTTGTTAGAAACAAATCATTTATACAGGTTTCCCCCCCAACTACCAAGTGTAGACCTTTTTCTAAACCAGAAAATAGGTGTTTACACCATGAACTTTTTATAAAACTTATAACAGGTTTATTATATTTAAAGCTAAGTACAGCGGGTGGCGGACGCGGGTGGCGCTGTGGGTAAAACCTCAGCGCCTAGGACTTGCCGATTGCATGGTCGGCGGTTCGAATCCCTGCGGCGGGGTGCGCTCCCGTCGTTCGGTCCCAGCGCCTGCCAACCTAGCAGTTTGAAAGCACCTCCGGGTGCAAGTAGATAAATAGGGACCGCTTACCAGCGGGAAGGTAAACGGTGTTCCGTGTGCTGCGCTGGCTTGCCAGATGCAGCTTGTCACGCTGGCCACGTGACCCGGAAGTGTCTGCGGACAGCGCTGGCTCCCGGCCTCTAGAGTGAGTTGAGCCCACAACCCTAGAGTTTGGCAAGACTGGCCCGTACGGGCAGGGGTACCTTTACCTTTACCTTTACAGCGGGTGGTGCTGTGGGTTAAACCACAGAGCCTAGGACGTGCTGGTCAGAAGGTCAGCGGTTTGAATCCCTGTGATGGGGTGAGCTCCCGTTGCTTGGTCCCAGCTCCTGCCAACCTAGCAGTTCGAAAGCACGTCAAAGTGCAAGTAGATAAATAGGTACCGCTCCGGCGGGAAGGTAAACGGCGTTTCCGTGCGCTGCTCTGGTTCGCCAGAAGCGGCTTAGTCATGCTGGCCACATGACCCGGAAGCTGTACTCTGGCTCCCTCGGCCAATAAAGCGAGATGAGCGCTGCAACCCCAGAGTTGGCCATGACTGGACCAAATGGTCAGGGGTCCCTTTACCTTTACCTTTACAGCAAAAGTGATCTTACATATTCCATATTGTTCCATAAAACTATGCTTGGAACTCATTTACACAAAACAACTTGTTTTTGTTCAGTTTTGTTATTTACATTCAATAAAGTTTATTTGAAATCAGCTAAAAAATGTCCCTAGTGCACAGCAGCTGTGAAAAAAACAGTGCTGTTTTTCTAGAAAAAGGAGTGCTGGAACTCACCCTGAACGCCTCCCTCGTTCTCTTAGAATGTGCCTATCTGAGAGATGCAGGAATTCAGTTCTGTCAAGTCCCAGCTGAAGAAAAGCCCTGGAAAAAATAGCATATCTTCAAACTGGGAAAGTTTCAGAAAAGGGCCACCCAAATGATTCTGCTATGAGGAAAGGTAACAGCATTTGTGGATTTTTAGTTTAGAGAAAAGGTGTGTGAAATAGTGCAGAGTGAGTGGACAGGGATAAGTTTGATCTCTCTCTCCCTCTTGCATAAGGCTGGATGTTGGAAAACTCAGGACAGAAAATAGGAAGGGCTTCATCACGCAGTGGCATCAATTGGGGGGGCCTCTGGGTGCCTGAGCACCCAGAAAAAAAATTGTTGTGGGTGCTCAGTACCCACACCACAGGACCCCCGACACAACGTCCGGTGCCTCGAGAAGCACCAGAAGTCACGTCCGCGGCCTTGTGAGATGCTCCAATGTGCCGTCATGGGGCCCAAGTTGACTCTCCTGTCAAGTAGAATAAGAGAATCATAGAACTGCAGAGTTTGAAGGGACCCAGGGGGTCATCTAGTCCAACTCTCTGCAATGCAAGAATCTCAGCTAAAGCATCCATGACAGACGACCATCCAACCTCTGCTTAAAAACCCCCAAGGAAGGAGAGCAGAATAAAATTGCTTGATGGTGTGAACAGGGCATCGATTCCGACGAAAGAAGAATGGCAGACAAAATTAATGGACTACGCAGAATTAGATAAAATGACAAGAAGGATTCGAAACCTGCAGGACCAGAGATTCACAGAAGATTGGAAGAAATTTTTATTGTTGTTTAGTCGTGTCCGACTCTTTGTGACCCCATGGACCAGAGCATGCCAGGCACTCCTGTCTTCCACTGCCTCCCGCAGTTTGGTCAAACTCATGCTGGTAGCTTCGAGAACACTGTCCAACCATCTCATCCTCTGCCGTCCCCTTCTCCTTGTGCCCTCCATCTTTCCCAACATCAGGGTCTTTTCCAGGGAGTCTTCTCTTCTCATGAGGTGGCCAAAGTATTGGAGCCTCAGCTTCAGGATCTGTCCTTCCAGTGTTGATTTCCTTAAGAATGTATAGGTTTGATCTTCTTGCAGTCCATGGGACTCTCAAGAGTCTCCTCCAGCACCATAATTCAAAAGGATCAATTCTTTGGCGATCAGCCTTCTTTATGGTCCAGCTCTCACTTCCATACATCACTACTGGGAAAACCATATGGATTATTTGAAGAACAACTGTAATCAACAAATTACGCTAGTAGGACTACAAGAAGTTTTGTAAGGAAAAATATATGAAACACTGCAAAGTACAAAAAGAATAAAGATATTTGTTATAAGATTTTAATGTAATAGTAGAAGTAAGAAATGTATATTAAGTGAATAGATTGGAAAATTTTCAGATGTGATGGATGGAAGTAAAAAAAAAATGGTATAAGATATGAAAGTACGTTTAACTACTGTTGAAAACGATATGTCGGAAAATTAATAAAAATTTATATTAAAAAAACAGGGCATTGAAAGTCTTGAAACACTTTAGGTTTTCATCTGTGTTTGTGCACAAACGTTATTCTAGTCTCACGTCTTATATTCTTAGGCTCTCCACCCTGAGAACTGTGGAACTGCCTTGCATTCATTCAACGATACTTTGGGCAAGAAAGCAAAATTCGACGGAAAGCAAAAAATTGCGCTGCTGCTAATATTAGACCCTCCGCAGCCTGACAGCTGGTATTCTGACAGCACGTTTTGCTGCAAATGGGTGTTGACTTTTTTTGTTTTGTTTGAAAAGCTCTCAAGTGTTCAGCTGCCATCATGCAGTGACATTTATTTGAGTCTCAAGGTAATAACCACAGAAGCACCCTATATAGATTCTCTCCAGATGACCTTATATTCTCTCTGGAGCCAACCTTTATTATTGGTGGTATTCTTTGAGCTGTTTCAGTATCACGTGGAAAGGTGTTTTTTCAAAAAGGCATTTTATCAAAAGGTGATTTTTGTATGTGGCTGTGGCCCGGGAATATCTGGAAAAATGGATATTGTGGAATAGTTTTCTTGCATTTTAACAGTATATGGATGTAGGCATCAACAAGGCATTCTTAATTTCAGTGCCAAACCTATGTATCAACTGTAGGAACATGGGGAGGAATTCAGTTCCGTTCATCTTTTAATGCAAATCTAGCTAATTCATGCTGCCCCAAATAATGCGCAAATTGAAAGGAAGCTTTTGAAATCCACACTTCTACTGAATTTTGGGCTGCAGTTCTCCAGCCAAATCACGTGTCCCCCAAATGTGTAAATTACAGGAGGCTGCACATAGAAATGTATATATTAGCTGAAAGAACATTAGAAAATATATGGGGAAATAGAATGACCGTGCCCCGCATAAAACGGAGGATGCCCTTTGCGTGGACGCGCGCAGCCCCTGGATCTAGAGCGGCTCCATCAGCACAGGCTTGGCTCCGCCTTCCCCCAGGTGGGATACCTGGAGGTCTCCGCCTACCTCAGACAGTTGCCCAATCCCGCCTGGGGGAAGCGTTGCCAAGGAGACCAGGCCAGGTGGGGGAGGGACTACCTGCCCACACAACAGAGGGAGGATCTTACCTGGGAATCCTCAGTTGGCCCCAGAGCTTCTCCCACCCTACCCACTCTCAGTTAAGTCTTATTTTGCAGGTTAACTTTTCTTACAGGTATGTGGGCGCTGCTACGTCAAGGTCGCTGTTGAAGGGCCGGAAAGGAATTCCATTGTATTGGCAAGTTTTGCCTTTCCCGTAGCAAAACGTCACAACTTTGGAGGTATCGGGCCTTGGGAGGAATCCTTTTGTCCATCTTCCTCTTTGCAGTGGCGATACCAGGGTTCCCCGTTAAAGGGGTTTCTGAAGGGAGGCTTTGACAGTACGCCGCAAGGTCGTCATTGCTCTCCCCTGCGGCGGCGGCGTAACAGGGGCGGCTATCTCTGCTTGAACATATGTTCTCCAGAGCCAGCCCACCCCCCCGGATAACCCTGATGTTCCCTAGGTCCCCGGCTGGGGAATGGGGAGGGATAACGCCCAATGCCTGAGCCAAGGTCTACCCACATCTGAAATATAATAAAGTTGTGGCCAATTTAATCCCTTAGCACATTGTCTTGAGTCGTTATTCCACATGATGGGGGGGCCGCCCGGGGTCTGGGGGACTCCGCCTGTCCACGCAATGTAATATATTAGGCAAAATTGCGCACAAAAAAATGTATAGGGAAAAATGATCAATAAAATACCAATGAATTCTCTTGAGGACTTAAAAAAATAGATGTAGAAATGAATTTAAGATTGGAAAAATAAGAAACAGAGAGAAAAATAATAAACAGAGGTGTTTATTATGCATTTCAGTTTGTAAACAGATGGACATTTGGTGCCAGGCTATGTTTATTGCATATCATTCTATTTATTCTTTAAGAGGCGAATACACTAATCAATAATGTCAAAATGCTTCCAGGTGGATGTTTATTGTGGGATAGGTGCTGCTGATTTGTCTTTTTTTTTGCAAAGCGCGTTCTCTTTCATAGAGAGCACGTGTTGCGGTGGGGTCTGACAGGCCACCCCTCTGTTGCTGGGTGGGTTAGTATGGATGACCATCGGCAGTGATTGGGCGGTTGGGTTACTGGGCAAATTTTGGTGTTGCCATTTACCTTCCTGCCACAGTGGTACCTAATTATCTCCTTGCACTGGTGTGCTTTCAAACTGCTAGGTTGGCAGGAGCTGGGACAGAGCAACGGGAGCTCACTCCGTTGCAGGGATTTGAACCGCTGACCTTCTGATCGGCAAGCCCAAGAGGCTCAGTGGTTTAGACCACAGCGCCACCCCCTTCCTTGAGCATACCCAATGCATCTTTCTTTGGGCCATGAGATGTATACCATATGCCAGGGACAGCTAAATTCCAGATGCTGTTGCACTACAACTCCTATCATCTTTGACTGTTGACCATGCTGGATGGGACTGATGGGAAATGGAGTCGAACGATATCTGGACATCCACAGATTCACCATCCTGTCTGAACACTAAAATAACATGGAATATTTTCCTTGAATTGTTTACAGTGCCTGCCCCCCGGCCCCCTGTTTATAACAAAGAGAGCAACCTCAACCCAAGAGAAAACTTGAAACCAATCCCTTCACTTCATATTAAGTTTGCAGGCATTGGTAATTAAAACTTTGTGACTCTTTATGCTCATCTTTGCACGGAATACGCTTTATGTGGGCCACATGTTCCTTTGCAACCCCCCCCCCCCAGGTTTTTCCGCTCTTGATATTTTAACTCCTCCATTGTACAGCTTGGTGGAAGTAATTATTGTTCTGGGTGTCACCCTGGATGAAAGCAATGTCAGCATCGCCCTTGAGCCAGTGCCACCAACTGGACTCATCCACTTCAGCCCCGACTGGGCTAGGCGAGCTGGGTAGCACTTCCAGAGACCACCTTCTGCACAGGAACAGGTCAAAGTTCTGTGGACTCACAGCTTAGAGTTGTGAGCACCGGATTCACTTCCACAAGAAGATAGTCGTCGCACAGCAGAGTCTAGCAGAGTCTAGCAGAGTATATAAACAACTCGGAGAGCAGCTCTGTAGAATATCTTCTTTATTCTATCTACAACTATAATACACAACTATATACAGAGCTAAATAGGTCTAAGCATAAATGAATGCTGCACTGCACTGAGTGTCTGCAGCTGCTCTTAGCAGCAACCTTATCTCTACACACGATCTCTAACACTCAGTCTCTCTCTCTCTCTCCGACACTGACTGACTGACTGATTTGGTGCTGGAGCAGAATAAGTAGAGAGCAGAACATGCCTCCTCCTCTCTGGAGAATCAGCAGACTCCTCAGGAGATTCTTGGATATGGGAGGGGTGAAATCTCCTCAAGCAACAGCCTTCACTCCTTTGATACGAAGGCTTCGTTTTCATGTCCCTATTCAAATCTTATCCTCCATATTTAATAGGCATTGTTCAATTGATCTCCAAGCTCGGCTCTTTATGAAACTATTAAGGATCTTTGGAAAAAGATATCACTCTGGTTACAGTGACAAATTAAGCAGGGAAACTAAATAAGGAAATGAAACTAGTGGTGCTTTATGGGAGATCTACCAAGTGCAGCAAGAAAACAGGCAAAAAAGAGATGTTGGACACAGTATAATGTTGGAAGATTTGGAAAGGTTATGGAAGAAAGGGGTTAAGTTTACTGCATGTACTGTATTAAAAGAAAACATCATGAAAATGATGTATAGATGGTACTTAACCCCAGTAAAATTGGCAAAGATTTACCACATGAATGATAATATATGTTGGAAATGTAGAAAATAAGAAGGTACCTTTTTTCATATGTGGTGGATGTGTCCCAAGGTGAAAAACTTCTGGGAAAAGATTTATAATGAATTGAAAAAAATGTTGAAAAATACATTTACTAAGAAACCAGAGGCCTTTCTACTTGGAATAATAAGAACTGAATTGCCCAAAAATGATGTTAGACAATTTTTGTATGCCACCACAGTGGCAAGACTGCTGTTAGCCAAAAATTGGAAATCCCAAGAAAATCCAGCGGTGGAAGAATGGCAGATGAAGATGTTGGACTTTTTGGAGCTAGCCGACCTGACTGGAAGAATCCACGACCAGAAAGAAGAGGAATATCAAGAAGATCGGAAGAAATTTAAGGATTATTTAACTAAATATTGTAATATAAATAATTAGAAGTCACTTGAAAGTACCAAACAGGCCTAGGATTAAAATAAGATTCAATTGTAAGTAAGTCGGATTTAGAATATTAAGAAAAGAGAAGAAGATAGTTAATTGTTGGAAATAATTTTAGTTGAAGAATGATACTGGAGAGCTGTTATATGCAGATACAATGAAATTCAAAAGGGAGGGATTTGAGGAAGTCAATCAACAATGTAAGATGAATTGGGTTTTTCAAGTGATATGTGTTTAATTTTTTTGTTTTTCTTTTAGTCTGTGTGTTTTCTTTTTGTCTGTTTTCTTTTCTTTTTTCTATGTAGTATTTTTATAATTGTGAAAAACTTAATAATTTTGGGGGGGGGGAAGGCAAAAAAAGGGGGGGCTCCATGCAACTTAGTTAATATGCTTTGGCAATTGAAGAAGGTCCTCAATATTTATTAAGTTATTAGATTTCTTACCCACACTTTGCCATAAGGTCCCAGGCCGGGTTACAACAACAAGGCCAGCAGTCTTACCTGGCTGAATATTTGTTATTTCAGCTGTTTTCAATCAATGGCGATAAGTTCCTGGAGCGATTCCCTTTTGATAAGTGGACTTAACTGCCTTGATTTAATTCTGGCCAAATTTCCGCTGAAGCTGCGTCTTTAATTTTATATAGGTACAGAAAGCAGCATATTACCCTCACCATCTGCTCCCTGGCTTTGGGTTTTTGTTCCCCGAGTTCGACTTGAAACAAATTACTGGGAAATAAAGGATCAAATCCCTGGAATGAGTCGGCACCCCTGCCGTCTTAATCCATAGGAACAGGCTGGATCTTTCTGCCCTTACCAACTTTGATTAGTTTGCAGCATAATTAAAGAAATTACGAAGGAAGTCTTCTGCTCCGACGTGATTAACCGAACCGCAATTCATACTACTTCCTGCTTCGTAAGAATCGCCCTGACATAACAGTTTGCATTGATTAATAAAGTAGACAAAAGAAAGACTTTAAGGAGGGGGCACATCAGCGCTTTTGTGATTCATGACCAACAGCCTGAGTTTTATCTCCTCCTCTGTCAGGTCGTATGTCGTGCGTAATCATTTATAGCTGATGTCTGTTCTTTAATTAAACAAAGCAAACGGGATTTATGTAAACCCATTTTTTTGGAGGGTGTGTGTGGAGAGAAACGGACGACAAAGAGAAAGGGATCTCACCAACTTTTTCTTGCTTTTGCAAAGTGCTCGTAGCGTTTCACATCAATGCTGTTTGTTTGTCAGGTTTGCACCCAGCAAATCACCCAGGGATTTCAAGATAACTTACATTGGGGGCAAGGAGAGGGAGCGATGTGGGGAAGGTGAACAGGCCAGCCCTACTGTTAGGCAAAGTAAGGTGGTTGCCTCAGGCAGCAGATTTTGGGTATCCTAAAAGGGCAGAAATATAATTCATTAGTTGATTTGTTACCTTTGTGCTTTTTCCTGCCAGGGAAGGGGAGCGCAGCTTGTGGGTTTTTCTGTTCCTCGTGCCAAAATAATTTGACAGATACTAAGCACTTTGACTTGTGTGGAGAGGATGTACGAATCTGTCCATTTGGTTTCTCATTTTTCCAGTCTCAAGTTCAGATACTCAGGGTGGACCCACTGAAATTAGTTGGCCTAAGTGTAAAGGTAAAGGGACCCCTGACCATTAGGTCCAGTCGTGGCCAACTCTGGGGTTGCGGCGCTCATCTTGCTTTAATGGCCGAGGGAGCCGGCGTACAGCTTCCGGGCCATGTGGCCAGCATGACTAAGCCGCTTCTGGCGAACCAGAGCAGCGCACGGAAACGCCGTTTACCTTCCCGCCAGAGCGGTACCTATTTATCTACTTGCACTTTGATGTGCTTTCGAACTGCTAGGTTGCAGGAGCAGGGATGGAGCAACGGGAGCTCACCCCATCGCAGGGATTCGAACCACCGACCTTCTGATCGGCAAGTCCTAGGCTCTGTGGTTTAATCCCCAGTGCCACCCGCGTCCCTCGGGGCCTAAGTGAGTCATGTCCATTTAACTCCCGTGAGTTAACTCTGAGTAAGGTTAGCATTGGATACAACAGGCAGCGGTGAAGACTTTAAATCTGAACAGGTGCACAGTGTGTACACATTGTAGGATCTTCCAGAAGTTATGCTGGATGCATCAGGATGAGTTGGGGCCAGCCTATGCGACCTTGCCACCCCACTATATGCATTCAGGGGAACGTTTCTTCACATCTGTACAGTCCAGATGTGGAAGGTGGGTGCAAGAGGGAGCTTACAACAAGTTGCATTAGAACAGATTCACGTGAACAGATGCTTCACTTTTATGAAACGGCACCTGCTTTTAGCTCTTTTGAATTCTGCTGTGTGGTGTAGTGGTTAGAGCGGTGGACTCGTAATCTTGGGAACCGGGTTCGCGTCTCCGCTCCTCCACATGCAGCTGCTGGGTGACCTTGGGCCAGTCACACGTCTTTGAAGTCTCTCAGCCCCACTCACCTCACAGAGTGTTTGTTGTGGGGGAGGAAGGGAAAGGAGAATGTTAGCCGCTTTGAGACTCCTTAAAGGGAGTGAAAGGCGGGATATCAAATCCAAACCCTTCTTCCCAGCTGAGGATTAGTTTCCATGTGTTAGAAATTATTTATTGTAATTGTTAAAGAGTGAATTTCTGTTTAATAATAATAATAATAATAATAATAATAATAATAAATTTATTTATACCCCGCTCATCTGGCTGGGCTTCCCCAGCCACCCTGGGCAGCTTCCAACAAAATATTAAAATACAGTAATCCATCAAACATTAAAAGCTTCCCTAAACAGGGCTGCCTGTTTAATTTAATTTAACTTTAATTTTTAGATGCTGATACTATTATTCAATACTATTCTAATGATTGTTGAATGTTACTTTATTTGATGCAGGTTGCTTATTTTAAAGTTAGGTTTTGTTATCACATTTTTGTATTGCGTTAGATTGTAATAAGGTGTACATTCTTTGTTTCTTCAGCCTGTAAACCGCCTTGAGTATTGCAAGATAGAAAGATGGTATACAAATTTAAAAGGTGATGATGATGATGATGATGATGCCTAACAGAAGCAGCT
This sequence comes from Podarcis pityusensis, assembly GCF_964106645.2. Classification (NCBI taxonomy): domain Eukaryota; kingdom Metazoa; phylum Chordata; class Lepidosauria; order Squamata; family Lacertidae; genus Podarcis; species Podarcis pityusensis. The sequence continues at coordinate 112,119,874 of NC_138026.1, forward strand.
CAAAACTTCTGGTTGTTGGGAAAGGGCAAGTCCAAGCAGGCTCCAGGGCTGAAGGGGTGCTCTGATGTTCCCCACTGATGGGTCTGGGTGGGCTTACAGAAATGGTGACAACAGCAGAATTTGTGTCAATGGGTGCAGGGGTGTAGCTTGGGTCCTGTGTGCCTGGGGGCCATGGTTCTCGGGCGCACAATTTTTGAGGGGGCCCTTAAAAGAAGAGAGAGGTTTTATATGCATACGGAGGGACAGAATAATAACCCCAGGCTAGACTGGCTAATGTTGTGGTGCCATCTTTTGCGATAGGGATATAAATGCTAGGAGATTAAGATGATCCCTTTTAAGTACCAGAGATTACGGGGAAACCATTGTGGGCAGAGATGATCCCACATCTGTCTCCTGCAGAATTTCTAAGTCTTCCTCAGAGGCACAGGATGTTGGAGATGCTCAGAAGCAGAGTACCTAATCCAATCTGACACTTGATGATGGCAAAATTCAACAAGGCTGGCCATAATGGCAAGCAGAAGAACGGTATGGTTATTGAGTTGAAAGGCGACAGGAGCAGTTCCATTGCAGCCTTCCAGCACAAAAGAAGGACCCTCTATCCACTAGCACCTCACTATGATTCTGTGGTGTGAATGTGACTGAAGTGTTGGAAGAGTGGCTACAACTCCGCTTGCAGATGGTTTTTAATGGGTTATGAAACATAGAGTCGGGGACCTCCAGACTCCCAGACTATCCCTGCATCTTTAATCAAATTATGCAGAAATGAGAGCTAAATACGTGCTATATTCCATTAGCTTTCTGGAAGCTGCTTGTGCATCATGATTAAGCTCAAATATAATGTGGAAATTAACCTTCATGGAAACGTCAGGGAAATGGAATAAACTACCTGGTGAGCTTTTTGGTTCCGTAATTTCTAGGCACAAGTCAGAGAGGTTTTTCTTTCCTCCCACTGCTTTTCCTGGGAAAACCCACTGTTTACTGCAGAATTGGAACAAACGTCAGACTGCAGGAAACCCAGTCGATGTTTGTTCTGATTCCGTAATGGACAGCAGGTTTTTCTGTGCCTAGAAATCATGGAACAAACCAAAACGTGGACCAGCCGTTTGTCTTCATTTTGGCCGGCGCTGAGGGGATAAGCAGAGGCTTCACAAATGAGGCTGGTTCTGAGTTTAGCTTTGAAGGAGGAGAGCCAGGGAGCGACTACCCTGCATAGGTGTTATGGGGGGGGGGCATGTTCCAGACATCTGGGGCAGCGAGCCTCACAAACTCTGCCTACTGAGGCAGCAGCACCGAAACCTCTCTGTGCAGCATCCTTCAAGCTTGATGAAAGACCCAGGCCAAAGGCCACCAGAGGTCAAAGGTCAATGGAAATGAAACGTATGCATAGAATCTCCCAGCTCTTCTCCTCCGTGTCACAAAGACAAATGGGGTTTTAAAACATCTGCCCCCACCCCCAATTCCAAATGAAGTGGCGTTTTTTTCTTTTTCGTTTTGCTGGGTGCGGGGTGGAAACAGGGAGAGGAATCTTCCTGGCTTCTTGTTTGTTTGTTAATGAGCCGAAGGTGGTTTCAAACCATCCCTGAGCAGCAATCCAGAAGTTTTTTTTTGGGGGGGGGAATGGGTTGCTTCCAAAATTGAGAAAATGGAAGGGGAAGAGAGATATGGAGGGGATTCCAAATGGGAAGTGAAATATACTCGGAGTCGAGTGTGGATTTCATGCTCTTTATTCAGTTCATAGTGGTGAGGAGGAATGGAAGTTCCCCCAAAATGTCTGCTTTATATACATTATTTACACAATGGGCCCCACATGATTGGCTAATTCCAGGATTCTCCTGTAGGCAATCAGTTGCGGATTCACTTCCACCTGGAGTTGGATTGGGTGGCTCCTGCGGACCAATCAGGCTGCTGCATTCTGGATCCTATTGTTCTAGGACCAATCAGACTGCTGCATTCTGAATCCTATTGTTCTAGGACCAATCAGACGGCTGCATTCTGGATCCTATTGTTCTAAGACCAATCAGACTGCTGCATTCTGAATCCTATTGTTCTAGGACCAATCAGACTGCTGCATTCTGAATCCTATTGTTCTAGGACCTATCCGACTGCTGCAATTTGGATCCCATTCAACTCAGTACATAACAGGAAGAGAGGGCTTTTTGGGTTTCTTTTAAAGATAAACCCTCTCACCGAAAAGACTGTTTGGTGCACCATAACAATGAAAGATTTTATATTGGGATTTATTAGGAAATGATTGAAAACACAGCAGTGTACTTTGGGGAGCAGCTATTCCTTATGAACCACCCCATTCCCATAGGCCTTTTGGAAAGACTCAGTTTCCTGTGCATGAAATCAAACTCACCAAGCAGGGACTTTTTAGTAGAGGCACGTACCACGTGGAACAGTCTCCCCAGGAAAGCTTTGTGGGTCTCGTGTTGACAGTCACCAGCCAGAAGGTCAAAGCTTCTTCTTATTATTGATTAGCCAAAGTCTTTTCAAAGTGATGATTTGTAGGGGTGTGTGTAGATGCTAGGAAATGATATGTTTATTAGGAGCTTCCTGCAGCCAATCGGAAGCTGCATCTTGGTTTCCGAACATTTTGGAAGTCGAATGGACTTCCAGAACAGATTCCGTTCCACTTCCAATGTGCCACTGTATTACTTAAGCAGAAATGCATCTCACCCTAGTGGGGAAGGCTGTGATCAGGTGAGCTGTGTGCTTTGCTCCTTCTGCTATCCAGATGGATAACTCCTGATGGTTCTTTATCTTTCAACCAGACTTGGACTGCACAGCCCTCCGGCAGAGGACTTCTTCAAGAAGCAGCTTTCACCAACCTAGTGCCCACCAGATTTTGTTGGACCACAACTCTCGTCATTCCCAGTCAGCTGTGCTGGAAGATGCTGGCAGGAGTTTTCAGCCCAACAGCATAAATGTTTAGATGGCCATGATAAATATATCCTGTCCAAAGAGCAAAAGTACTTCCAGCATTTCCACCCTCATATCATGCACGTTTGTAGCATGAAGGCAAGATGTAAATACTGGAAGTAAGCTTGGTCTTAGGACAGGAGATATTTACTGTAGGCGTTTAAATTTTTGTGTCCCAATGATCAGCAAATTCATGGATGGTGGGGATGGTGGTGATGATGCTAGATCAGTGACAATGTGAATGAAGTGAAGCAGCTTGTAGCAGATGAGTCTAATGGATGCTGGAAGGGGCCATCAATACATCCGGAACAAATGTCACTTGGTCTAAGATTAATGACCAGGGTGAGGCTTGTGAGAGTCTCATTAGAACTCTTCCTCAGTCCAGACTTTGTCCTCCTTTGTAATGGCCTCGTGGCCTCATTGTTAAGGGCGATAGCTGCAAGATGTGCTGAAATTTGGAAAGGTCATATAGACCTTGAATGACGGAGGTGATGGATTTTCTATGGCACAACATCTTGGAAAATCGTCATCACGTCCCTGCAGGCTGGGATGTAAGTATATAAGCCGGGAGTGGGAGCCTCAGTGCAGCTCCTCATGTCTCTGATTGGGATCCTCAGGACTCCTTCGGGTCACAAACTCCTGAAATCACACCCTTTTCATGTTTGATCAGCTCGCATTTGTCCTAACATTGTGGCAACGCCTCTTGCTTGCCTCACTGGGGAACAGAAATAGCTATATATCTCTGCACCTGTACTTAAAGGTAAAGGGACCCCTGACCATTAGGTCCAGTCGTGGCCGACTCTGGGGTTGCAGCGCTCATCTCGCTTTATTGGCCGAGGGAGCCGGTGTACAGCTTCCGGGTCATGTGGCCAGCATGACTAAGCTGCTTCTGGTGAACCAGAGCAGCGCACGGAAATGCCGTTTACCTTCCCGCTGGAGTGGTACCTATTTATCTATTTATCTATTTATCTATTTATCTACTTGCACTTTGACGTGCTTTCGAACTGCTAGGTTGGCAGGAGCAGGGACCAAGCAACGGGAGCTCACCTCATCACGGGGATTCGAACCGCCGACCTTCTGATCGGCAAGTCCTAGGCTCTGTGGTTTAACCCACAGCACCACCCGCGTCCCAGCATCTGTACTTATGTGTGTGCAAACCTCTGCTTTTTGCATGTCCGGAATGTAGCCTGCTGTAGAAATATGAGAGTCATTCATTGTTTTGCCCATTCTCCCACCTGCCCCTACCCACTTTTGTTCCTGGTGTTGCCCCTGAATAACAGTTGGTGGGAATTGCAAGCAGGGCTGGTCTGCTGAACTCTGTTCCAGCTTCTGGGGCACATGTTCACAGGCCATCTCTCCTTTCGCTAGCCTGCAGGCTGCGTGCCTAGTATGAGCTCCACGTTTTGCAAGGAGCGGGTCCTTGCTCCCCCAGTGATGTTAGCAACTCGCTACACCAGGTCCAAGCCCCCTCCTGGCTCGTGTGTGGGCCTTCGACAGGTGCCCATGCAAGTTACACTGTCAAGCCAGCCCGGCAAAAGTGGGGTTTTAATTTCAGCGAATCTGCAGAGTGCCAAAGTGCTTATTCAGCAGCGCAAAAGCAGGAACGGATCTATTATCCCCTGCCAAACAGAATTGTGTGCTGGAAAAGTTAAAGCTCAATTAATTGCATCTCTAAGTCTCTGGAACTAAATGGCTCGGCAGCCTCTAAAGGAGTTCTACACACGCTTGTCTCGTAACTCGAAACCAATTAATGGCGCTCTTGCTAAGGAAAAAGTCTGGGGCAGAAAATCTCCAGACCATCCGCTATAGGACATGTTAAGGCAACTGTCTGAGCAAGAAGACTATAAAAAGGTAAGGTAAAGGACCCCTGGACGGTTAAGCCCAGACAAAGGCGACTGTGGGGTATGGCGCTTGTCTTGCTTTTTAGGCTGAGGTGGCCGACATTTGTCCACAGACAGCTCTCCGGGTCATGTGGCCAGCATGGCTAAACCGCTTCTGGTGCAATGGGACACCATGACGGAAACCAGAGTGCACGGAAACACAGTTTACCTTCCCGCCCCAGCGGTACCTATTTATCTACTTGCACTGGCGTGCTTTCGAAGTGCTAGGTTGGCAGGAGCTGGGACAGAGCAACGGGAGCTTACCCCGTTGTGGGGATTCGAACCACTGACCTTCTGATTGGCAAGCCCAAGAGACTCAGTGGTTTAGACCACAGCGCCACCTGCGTCCTATGGCAAGAAGACTATACTTTAGACCAGTGGTGGGGAACATTTTGCAGCCTGACTGCTGTAGTCTCTCCTTGGCAATTTCCAGAGGGCCACATACTGAACCAGCTTTCGTACAGGGGACTAGTTTCTCTCCCTGTATCTTCACCCACCCCTCTTGATTTTCCATCCAGGCAAACAGGAGACATGATCAGAACTCAAGGTGGTGTACACGGTTCTCCCCCCCCCCCAGTTAATCCCTATAATAACCCTGTGAGGTAGGTTAGGCTGAGAGGTGGGGGCTGGCCCCAGGTCATCCAGGGAGCTTCATGGTTGAGAAGTAGCGCTTTTTTCTAGAAGGGTAGGTGCCTGAGGGCCTGAAGGCTTGCTCAGCTGAGGGGATGCTTCTGTTGGGATACTGCCAGGGAGACAAAGTCCATCATGGCCCCCAAGCCGTCACCGGACGTCCATCGATCTCCCGTAGACACGCAGTATCATTCAATTAGCGACACGAGCTTCCAGAAATAGCTTGCCACATTCCAGAGCTCATGCACGCTCTATCAGCAGATAATGCACAGCGAAAGATGCACTCAGGAGAGCATTATTTACAAGTTTATTCAGCGTTGATCAGAACAAAGAAAACATGACTGCCTGCTTCATGTTTCAGACACACAGAGAGAAACGAAAGCATAGACACAACAGAAACATCCTGTGAACAGGAAATACGCAGACTCTGTGACTCACAAAGCCTGCTCCCTTTTAAGGTGGAACGGAAATATCCTAACAGCTTCTTCCCTGCACTTCAGCTCTGTGGTTCACAGAAGTCACCCTGCCTCTCCGGCAAACAGGGCAGCTTTTCCACACGTCAGCTTTTAGCTGGGAGTCTGAAGAGCCTCAACAAACAACAACTTATTATTTTGAAATATACTCGGAGTCCTGTAGTGATTTCATGCTCTTTATTGCAGCTTGTAAAACAGTAATTGAATTGCCCCTCCCCAAACCTCAGGCTTTTATATACATTATTTACACAACGAGTCCCGTCTGATTGGCTGATTCTGCTTCCCTCCTGGAGCCTGATTGGTCTTCTCCTGCAGGCCAATCAGTTGTTGCATTCTACATCCCTACCAGCCTAATAGGCTGATTAACTTCCTCCTGGAGCCTGATTGGTCTTTTCCTGCAAGCCAATGAGTTGTTGCATTCTAGGATCCGCCTTGCCTATTGTTCTACGATCCAAGCTTAGTATATAACATATTTATACCCCACCCATCTGGCGGGGTTCCCCAGCCACTCTGGGCAGCTCACAACAGAAAGCTAAAAATGCAATAAAACATGAAACATTAAATACTTCCCTAAATAGGGCTGCCTTCAGATGTCTTTTAAAAGTCAGATACTGTAGTTGTTTATTTCCTTGACATCTAATGGGAGGGTATTCCACAGGGTGGGTGCCACTACTGAGAAGGCCCTCTGCCTGCTTCCCTGTAACCTCACTTCTTGCAGTGAGGAAACCACCAGAAGGCCCTCGGAGCTGGACCTCAGTGTCCAGGCTGAACGATGGGGTGGAGACACTCCTTCAGGCTGAGGTCATTTAGGACTTTAAAGGTCAGCACCAACACTCTAAATTGTGCTCGGAAACATCTTGGGAGCCCATGTAGGTCTTTCAGGACCTATATGGTCTCAGCGGCCACTCCCTGTCACTAGCCTACAGTAGCTGTCACATTCTGGAATAATTGTAGTTTGCGGGCCACGTTCAAAGGTAGCCTCACAAAGAGCGCATTGCAGTACAGTGGTACCTCGAGTAATGTACTTAATTCGTTCCGGAGGTCCGTTCTTAACCTGAAACTGTTCTTAACCTGAAGCACCACTTTAGCTAATGGGGCCTCCTGCTGCCACTGCGCCACCGCAGCACAACTTATGTTCTCACCCTGAAGCAAAGTTCTTAACCTGAAGCACTATTTCTGGGTTAGCGGAGTCTGTAACCTGAAGCGTATGTACCACTGTAGTCCAAGTGGGAGATAACTAGAGCATGCACCACTCTGGCGAGACAGTCTGTTCCTCTGGGTTGCAAGGATACCATCTCAGGAGCCCGGGGAGGGCCTCTTCATCTGGTGGATTTGCAGTGGGGCTTTGCTGAAGCTGGTCTGGCGTGCTCCAGCTAAAACAAAACAAAACAAAACAAAACAAAACAAAACAAAACAAAACAAAACAAAACCCCACCCTGCCAAAATGGGATTTGAACCGTGGTCTCCAGGGTCCCAGTCTGACACTCTAACCACCGCACCACGTTGGGTCTCAACACCACATGCCAGCCAGGTGAAAACAGTCATGGAGGGTGCAAAGGTGGTTTGGTGAGAGGTATGGCCTGGGCAGATGTGGGTGTGGTTGAACAGGGTGATGGTGGCCTGGGGACAGTCCCATGGGCCAGATAGAGAGGGTTGGGGGAGCACATCTGACCCACAGCTCTGCAGTTCCCTGCCTTTATTCTCACCAGTTCCACAACTAACTGGGCACTTAGCAGTTGTGGGGAAACTGGCCCATGCCATCTTCCCACTACCTGCCAAGCTGTGCCTGTGGGACCCTGCCACTTTGTGACGGATTCGGCTTTTGTTGTGAAGGGAGCTGCAGCCGGGCAAATAGACCATTCCCTGTCGATAGATGCGATTGCTTTTTGTCGGTACGGCTTCCGCTCATGGGGTGGAATCATCAGGATACCAGGTGCACTTTAGTCTATGTCAATCTGTTGCCAAGACCCAGGTGCTAAGAGACTTTAGGAGACAGCGGGAGACAGAGGAGCTTTAAAATGGTACTGGGAAATGTAAGGGGACTTGGATAATATCATACATTGCCCAGCATGTTTTGGCTGAATCCTTCATCAGGGGCACAAGAATTCTCTTTATTGAGTTATTCTAGGTAGGAAAAATCTTGCCAGATGAGTTTCGGGATTTGTCTTTATGTAGATCCAGTGTTCAGGAACATAAATGAGATTGTAAACTTGCATCTGTGCTCAGTTTGCAGATGGGGTCTTGCATGACTAAAGGCATATCTATCTGTCATACCGATCTACAGTCATACCTCAGGCTACAGATGCTTCAGGTTGCGTTTTTTGGGGTTAAAAAGGTAAAGGTAAAGGGACCCCTGACCATTAGGTCCAGTTGTGACCGACTCTGGGGTTGCGGCGCTCATCTCACTTTATTGGCCAAGGGAGCCGGCGTACAGCTTCCGGGTCATGTGGCCAGCATGACTAAGCTGCTTCTGGCGAACCACAGCAGCACACAGAAACGCCGTTTACCTTCCCGCCGGAGCGGTATCTACTTGCACTTTGATGTGCTGTCAAACTGCTAGGTTGGCAGGAACAGGGACCGAGCAACGGGAGCTCACCCCTTTGTGGGGATTTGAACTGCCGACCTTCTGATCGGCAAGTCCTAGGCTCTGTGGTTTAACCCACAGCCAAAACCCGGAAGTACCGGAATGAGTTACTTCCGGGTCTCAGCCGTTGAGCATGTGCAGAAGCGCTAAATCGTGCTTTGCCCATGTGCAGAAGCGCTGAATCGCAACCCGCATGTGTGCAGACATGCCGCTGCGGGTTGCGGAAGCTGCAGGTTGCAAACGTGCATCCCGCACGGATCACATTCGCAACCCAAGCGTCCACTGTATCTATCTATCATCTATCTATCTATCTCTATCTATCTATCATCTATCATCATTATGATTAATTAAATTTATATATTGCCCTTCATCTGAAGATCACCTTTCTTTCTTTCTTTCTTTCTTTCTTTCTTTCTTTCTTTCTTTCTTTCTCGATCCTGGTCCATTTTGTAAGAGGGCTGGGAAAAAGTCAAGTCATGCAACAATGCATCTCAAAAAAACTAAAAACAAGACCATCCCTATGAAAGGGATTGGAAGAGATGTGAGCGCATTTATGCCCTGTAAAGTTGTGATGGGGCGCCATCTGTTGGTCCTCAACAGCTATGTTTCAGCAGCAGCAACATTTGAGGAAGGAGGGGGCAAGTGTTCTTGAAGGTACCAGCATGAGTTTGACCAAACTGCGGGAGGCAGTGGAAGACAGGAATGGTCCATGGGGTCACGAAGAGCTGGACACGACCAAACGACTAAACAACAACATATTCCAATTTATTATATATTTTCTGCTCTTGGAAAAGAAGCCTCCATTTTCCCGCCTCTTTCTCAGGGCAATTAAGAACTCCCACTGGCATGGGGTTTTCGAGATTGTCACATCACAAATTGGCCATGAGTGGTTTGCATGTTTTCTTTCCATTAAGCTTTTCTCCAGCTCTGTGCAGACTCCTTACCTGCCTGCACTTCTTGATTATGATGTCTTGCCGTGGGCTTAGATTGAAGCCTGAGCACCCAGGAAGGCTGCACAGTACAGACCACAATGCAATGAATTGTAGAATGAAAGAAAAGACTCCTCAAAAGTAGGACAAACACATCAAAACCCCTGCAACCCACCCCGGGAATTTCCCTGATTTTCTTCTTCTTCTTCCCCATGTTAATTTTCAAATACAATTTCTTTTCTCATTAATTGATGGAGAAAAAAAGAGGAAGGGGATAATATTAAGGCACTGCACTAGACTGGTAAAGTTAAAGATAATTTGTCTGGAGATATGAGTGTGCAGAGTGGCTTAGGCATTTCAGACTCAAGAAATGCATGCACAGGACTTATTGCATCCTGTGTACAAACGTACATACATATAGGTAAAATTCGTGGGTGATACTCAGTGTTTTTTTATTTATTTACAGGATTTATATCCTGCCCTTTGGCCAAAAATGTCTTGGAGAGCAGCTTACAGAAACCAGTACTGAAACGGTCCCCACCCTTAGGCTCACAATCTGGAAAGACATGACACACAAGGAAAAAGGAATGGGTGGGGATGAGGAAGAAGCAAGCTTAAGGCACAGGTTCTTTAAACTACAGCTCTTAAAGCCACAGCCAATGTCAGAAGTGGTTCAGGATGACTTGCCCTTAATAAGGGGCAGTCCCTCCCCTTAAGTACTTACCCCCTCCTGATCAGATCCAGAAGCAAAGCTGGTGGCATTGCCCAAGCTGGAAAAATAAGGCAACTCCTGCCACAAAGTCTGTTTTGATGCCAGTTAGAATCTGGAGGGGGCTTGATGGAGTTACCCTCCTCCCTCACTGATGCCAGTGGCAATTCGGGCTGCCTTGTCTTCCCATGAAGCCCTCCACTTCCTTTTTTATTTATTTAATTTTTATTGAAAATTTTATTTACAACATGACATAAACCCCCCCCCCAACAGAAATACAAGAAGCGTAACATACAACAATACAAACAACCAAATAAAAGACTTCCTTTATCCTCTATCTGGCCTCCTTATTTACTTCTTATAAGCTGTTTCCTTTATGAATAATTATCAAGATTTTTCTAATTGTAACTTAAACATCCACAAAGTCTCCTGCAGACATTAATCGAAACAAGTCCAGGTATGTATTTTAGGGCACTGTTTTGTGAAGTACTCTCTGCATTTCCCCCATGCTTTTTGAAACTCTTGTCTAGTGTGATCTTTAATGGCCTCTGTTATTCTAGCCAGTTAAATATACTCTAACAGTTTCTCTTGCCATTCCTTTTTCGTTGGTACAGTTTCTTTTTTCCAGTTTTTAGCAGTTAGGATCCTTGCCGCTCCTGAGGCATAGAGGAATATTTTCTGATCTTCTCTTGCTATAGCTGTGTCCGTTATCCCTAGTAGAAAAGCTTCTGTATTTTTCATAAAGTTATACTTAAACATTTTTGTAAACTCATCATATACTATATTCCAGAAGCTTTTGATTTTTTCACAGGTCCACCAAACATCTATAAGTGTTCTCTCTGTTTTACCACACCTCCAGCACAGATTTGTTTTGGTCTTATACATTTTAGCTATTTTGGTAGGTGTTAAGTACCAGCTGGGATGCGGGTGGGTTAAACCACAGAGCCTAGGACTTGCCGATCAGAAGGTCGGCGGTTCGAATCCCCACAATGGGGTGAGCTCCCGTTGCTCGGTCCCTGCTCCTGTCAACCTAGCAGTTCAAAAGCACATCAAAGTGCAAGTAGATAAATAGGTACCGCTCCGGCGAGAAGGTAAATGGCATTTCCGTGCGCTGCTCTGGTTCGCCAGAAGCGGCTTAGTCATGCTGGCCACATGACCTGGAAAAACTGTCTGTGGACAAACGCCGGCTCCCTTGGCCAGTAAAGCGAGATGAGCACCGCAACCCCAGAGTCGGCCACGACTGGACCTAATGGTCAGGGGTCCCTTTACCTTTACCTTTAAGTACCATCTATAAAACATCTCCACTTCCATCAGATCCAGGAGCAGAGCTGATGGTGGCAATGCCCAAGTGGGAAGAGACCCAGGGGTCATCTAGTCCAACCCCCTGCAATGCAGGAATCTCAGCTAAAAGCATCCGTGGCAGATGACCCTGACATGAGGAAATGGCTTCATGTGGCATCGATGAGGACATGAAAAGCATAGATCCATTTGAAGATTGCCCTCAGAATCTACTTTTTATTCATGCAACGTGGGGAAGTATGCTAAGCAGAGGCCTGAATTATTGATCAGGAGGACAATAAAAACTCTGTTTTGAAGCAGAAATTATCCTCAAGAAGCCACACAAGAGCGATCACTCAAGAAGGATGGAAAAGCGAAGCGAAAGGATACGGGCCTTTCGACGCCTGCTTCCTCCTCCATTATTTAGAGGTCCCTCATTGAACGCTCATTCTTATCTTGAGCAGGCTATCAAGGAACATGAAAATCCAATCCTTACAAGATGCTCACGCTGGGCTGCTGGCATCTGCTCATAGCAGAGGGCAAGGTAAAGCTGGGACATTAAGTCCCAGCCCATAAATATTCAGGGGGAAAGCTACGGCACTTTGCATAAATTCCTCTCAAACAGGTGCGCCAGGCAGAAGGAGGAGGGCACCGCCCAGCTCCCAGCAGACTCAGCAAGCGTAAATAAAACAAATTATCCTTGGGGAGCCAGGAGGCAGGTGAGGCTTTTCAAACAGCGAGAAAAGAAGTTTTAGCCTAGCATTTGAGAAAGGAGACGTAGGCAGCCCACAGCAAGGATGGGTGAATCCATCAATTTTGGTTTTTCCTTTCTTATTTTTCCAGTCTTGTTCTCCCTCCCCCATTCAGTTTTTCAGTTCTGCACATTTCCATGTCAGTTTGTGATTTTTTTTTTACCTATCTAGGTGACACTGTGGGTTAAACCACAGAGCCTGGGACTTTCCGATCAGAAGGTTGGCGGTTCGAATCCCCGCGACGGGGTGAGCTCCCGTTGCTCAGTCCCTGCTCCTGCCCACCTAGCAGTTTGAAAGCACATCAAAGTGCAAGTAGATAAATAGGTACCGCTCCAGCGGGAAGGTAAACGGCGTTTCCATGCGCTGCTCTGGTTCTCCAGAAGCGGCTTAGTCATGCTGGCCACGCCAGCTACCTCGGCCCATAAAGCGAGATGAGCACCGCAACCCCAGAGTCGGCCACGACTGGACCTAATGGTCAGGGGTCCCTTTACCTTTACCTTTTATAAAACCCTCAGGAAAAGTCATCCGCATTTGAGTGCAACTCTGTTTATTCATTGATAAAAATAGCTGTGATTCTGAGAGCCTCCTGCATCAGGCGAATTGCCCACCTAGTCTGGCGTCCTGATCTCACAGCCGCCAACCAGATGCTGGTGGAAAGCCAGAGAGAGCAGGAATCAGCACAAGAGCCCTCCTGTGGCTTCCAGCAATTGGTATCCCGAAGCACCATGGTTGGAGGCATCATGGAACAATGGAGCTTCCTCATACCTAAGCAGATCTATGGTCCATACAGGCCCGTATTGTCTGTGTGATGGCCTGGGACTCAGGCTCGGACTCGGAACCAGAGGGGTCTCAGTCTACACCGGATTCTTTGCCTCAGGCATCACCTGAACCAAGTCTGGGGCCTGATCCTGAAGAGTCCCAGTCTGCACAGGTTCCCCTGCAACAAACACCAGCTGGGCCGAGTCAGGGGCCTGAGCCTGCCCTGGCTCCAGATGCGGGGATTACCTTGTTGTCCTCAGCTGGGCCATCACTTACAGCTGCTCCACTACCGGTTGGGTCAGGGGAGGCTGAGGTGGCCCCTGGGTCTAGTCACCCACCGATGTCTCCTGAGCTGCAGAGACTGAGGTCTGAGAGAAGGCGAGACCTGAGTACTCGCAGGAGGAGTGCTTGCCTTCAGGCGAAACAGGGAGGTGAGTCACCAGGTGAGCAGGACCTACCCCGACAAAGATAAAAGGCTGTTGGGCCCTGCCCCAGGTTGCGGGAGCAACATTGCTGTATGGTAGATCCTGCCTGAGATCCTGTACCTGCCCTTGCCTGGTTTCCTGCCTCATGTCCTGCCTTGGCCCTGTTGGACTGACTCCTAGCAGAACCTTTGGATTCTGGACTAGCCCTGGACCGCGTTTCTTGGGTTATCCCCGGGGCCAGCACAGTCTGCAGTCTATCTTTATCCTGTTTTCGAGAAGCTTGTTAAAAGATATTGGGGAAAAGAGTGATGGATGTTAATTATTTGGTCTTATGATATAGCAATATGCAAAACTGGGAACCTTTCCAGAGCACCATAAAGGCTGATCTGACTTTTTTTTTTTAAGTTGCATCTGAAATATAGCAATGTAGCATATAATAATTTACCAGGATTCTGCTAAAAGTATTTTCCTGTGCTTAGACTGATAAGCATTAAGAGTATTCATTTTTCATTCAAACCAGGCAACAAGTGCTTAGTGCGGTGCTATGCGAGTCTTATCATCAGCCGACATGGGAACATTTTCAGGAAACTATGATGGGTCTGAATTATGGGCTGGCAACTTCCACCATCCTATAATCAACTCATGCACCTGCATCTCTCATCCCTGTTCTTTTGAGATATTGTAATAGTAAGTAATCCAATAGTTTTATGTTCAAGCCCTCCATTTTTGTTAAATGAATTGTTTCTCCAGTCTCCTCATATCACCATTGGAGACAACGGTTTGGTGACAGAGGGAGATGTTGGCGTGATTAGGTGGATGGTATGTTTATTACTTTCTTTTTAGCTTTTTAAATTTCAGCTATTTTTACGCAACTTAATCACTAAATGTGTGGGGGGTGCAGAGGAGCAGAGTGAAATCAGTTTGTATTGGACGGGTACTGCAAGATTTGTGTTTACATAGCAAGGATATTGAGTCAGACATGAGACAGAATCTAGTTTGCGTCAGTGGGTGAGTGTTGCATATCATGAGTCTGGATGTGTCTTGGCAAAGGGGAGGGTAAAACTGGAAGGAAGTCTTGAATCTTACTATGTTTTCAAAATGTGCTGCTATGCTTTTACTCAGGGGGATATTATTGTTTGATTTGATATTGCAGTTTTTTCTTGTTTCAGTGTGTGTTTTTGTATTTTTGCAAACTGCTCAGAAGCTGTTTATAAACTGTTAAGCAATATATAAATATACGAAATATATGAAAGCAGTATAGAAATATACGCAAAATGAATATATATCCTATTATCAGTGCTTTTTTCTGGGGGTGTTCAAGGATTTCGGAAAGCTCAGGGCAGATAAACAGCACATATTCATAGAATCATAGAATTGTTGAGTTGGATAATTGGATCATTTAGTCCAACCCCCTGCAATACAAGAATATTTTGTCCAATGCAGGGCTCAAACCCATACCCTGTGAGTCTCATGCTCATCCAACTGAGCTATCATTCCTACAGGAGGCAGAGATGGCCATCAACTTAGATAGCTCTAGAAGAGGACTGGACAAATTCATGGAAGAAAAGACTATTGATGGCAACTAGCTAGACAGCATCTTAAAAAGCAGAGACATCACCTTGCCGACAAAGGTCCGTATAGTTAAAGCTATGGTTTTCCCAGTAGTGATGTATGGAAGTGAGAGCTGGACCATAAAGAAGGCTGATCACCAAAGAATTGATGCTTTTGAATTATGGTGCTGGGGGAGACTCTTGAGAGTCCCATGGACTGCAAGAAGATCAAACCTATCCATTCTGAAGGAAATCAGCTCTGAGTGCTCACTGGAAGGACAGATCCTGAAGCTGAGGCTCCAATACTTTGGCCACTTCATGAGAAGAGAAGACTCCCTGCAAAAGACTCTGATGTTGGGAAAGATGGAGGGCACAAGGAGAAGGGGACGACAGAGGACAAGATGGTTGGACAGTGTTCTCAAAGCTACCAACATGAGTTTGACCAAACTGCGGGAGGCAGTGGAAGACAGGAGTGCCTGGCATGCTCTGCTCCATTGGGTCACGAAGAGTTGGACATGACTAAACGACTAAACAACAACAACAACAAGAGAACTGGACAAATTCATGGAAGAGAAGACTATTGATGGCAGCTAGCTACGATGGCTGTGCTCTGCCCTTGAGATCAGAGGCAGTAATGCTTTGGAATGCCAATGGCTGGAAGCCATAGGAGAGATAAAACTTTATTTGCATTAGCCAATGGCCATAGCAACAGTAAAACATTACAGTATATGCAGAAAAGGAAATTTGATATAAAAGCACAATTTAAAGCCCTGAATCAGCAGTCAGTTAGTGGCCCTTATTCTGATTGCCCCTGTTATGAACCTAGCAACCTTTGCTGTTATCTGCTCATTTTGATCTGATAGAAGAAAGGACATTGTGGCAGTGGTTGAGTGCCCTGGGATGGTTAGTACGAGTGAGGTGATGATCTCATTCCTCAGGTCTTTGTAGAGAGTACGGGACAGGAGGACGTGTGCCAATGTTTCGGTGCTACCATCTCCACAGGGGCAAAGACGTTTCTCAGACAGGATATTTTGGAATCGACCCTCAAATACTGCAGATGGCAAAACATTCAGTCTTGCAAGTGTAAACGCACAGGTGCATTTTGGGATAATAAGTTTGTGCAGATTTGGGGCCAGGGAATCAAAATGGAAAGGTGGAAACTGGATACACCAAGGGCAGAATTTCCTTATAGTGGCCAGGTTGTTCTGATGCTCGATATCTTTTAGACGTTGAACAATTAGACTGTTTGCTTTAGTGGGGCCCATAGTGAGTAGGTGTTGTGGGGATAGGCCACAAGAGTGATGTTTTTGATAGACGGTTTTAAGCCAGAATGCCAGTGGCTGTGTAGCCTTATTGGAGTTCACCGATTGGGTCTGCGTTGCTCCCGGACAGGAGGAAGGAAGTCAAATGACACCGAGGGTTGGTTCAGAGAAAGAGTTCTTTATTTCTGCTCTCTGGAAAGGCACTTGTGTGGTCAGTCCACAGCAAGTCCAAAGAAATGAGAAATTTCATGCAAGTATATACATCCTCCAGGCACCCTCTCCCTCCTTCCCCAGGAATCCAACCACGTCAGCCTATACACGCAGGTTGAAATCACAGATGTTCCTGCTCTGGTATTCTTAACCATAAAAGGGTATTCCTTCCTGTACTTCTGACCATAAAAGGGTATTCCTGTTCTTATACTCTTATCTTGGAGCAAGAGGTCACCAACTCCAAGAACACACTCTGGCGCTGTTCCCGGACTAGGTCTGTGTGTCTTTCTGGTCTTTGTGGTCAGGATGTAAGATAAGGCCCAGAGTGTCATCCCTGTTCCACTTTGGAATGGACAAAGCCATCCGTCATTACCGGCCTTCATGGACTGATAAGGGAGAGAGCTTTGAGCACTTGTTTATATAGTTGGGTTTTGGCTCAAGAGCTCAAGTTAAAGCATTTTAGCTAAGGAAAAATAGGGATTTTGGTGCAGTTTCAAACTGCCTGCACAGTCAGTTTTGGGTTTGGGAAACCCATTCCTTCAGCTGGAAGCCATAGGAGGGAAGAGTGTTCTTGTGCTCCTTGCAAGCTTCCCTTGGGCATCTGGTTGGTCCCTGCGAGAACAGGAGAACCAGATGGGCCATTGGCCTGATCCAGCACACTCTTCTTATGTTCTTATGCTCCTGCACTGGCTATTTGGGGACCAGGGGAGGAACACTTTGCACCCGAGAGCAAACCACTTAACTAGCATCTGGTGTAGATGCCTTTTTGCATCACAATATGGTACACTGGTTTGACATCAACTGATAGGAAGTGCCTACAGAGGGTGGTGAATACAGCACAAGATATTATGGGCTGTCCCGTGAATCCACTGGATGAAACACGGAAGAACGTTGCCTCAGGAGAGTGAGGAAAATTCTCAGGGATAATTCACACCCTGGCCGGCACTTTCTTGATCTCCAGCCCTTGGGCAGAAGATATAGAAGCATGATTAGTCGCACCAACAGGGTAAAGAACAGCTTCTATCCGTGGGCTGTTAGGCTGCTGAATGAAAAGATAACAACAGGGCAACTGACTTTTGGGTTTGGTGGGTGTGCGTCAGTAAACGCGGGGAATTAAAACTAAGAGCTGAGTGAGGGGTGCTTGTGTAATCTCACTGTATACAAATTGTACAAGTGACAGTAAAGTATTTCCATTTCAATTTCAATAAAGCATCCCAAATTTGGGTCTTCAGCTGTTTCTGGACTACAGCCCCCATCGTCCCTAGCCAGCAGGACCAGTGGTCAGGGATGATGGGGACTGTAGTCCAAAAACAGCTGAAGACCCAAGTTCGGGGGAAGTGTTCTTCCTTTGCTGGTTAAATTTTCTCTGCCAGCCATTGAGCCTGCTCACAATCTAACCTTTGCTGCAGTGAAGCTGTTGTTACACCTGGAGCTGTCCGTGGTCCTGGTCCTGCAGCCTTTGCCACAGGCTGTGGTAAGTACCCCATACCTGGCTCTTTGGATGCTCTGGTCAACTCATGCTTGCCTTATTGACTTGACCAATCCTGATTTGCTCTTTTTAACAGCAGTTCGTCTCCCCTCTGGTCCCCCACTTAAGGTCTGCCTGATTGCAGTGGGCTCTTGGCCCAGCAGGTATGGAACAGAATCCACCTAGTGAAATAGGCAATCAGAAAGGCCCCAAATGTCAATGTGCATTTTAACTGTAGCAAACAGAAAAGAAGGAAAAGATTGGGAATAGCTGATTGAGAAGCCGGAGCCCAAAAGAGAGGCTGGCTGAGTCACCCATGCTAATGGTATGCTGAGTTCATGCCCTGATTTTTAAGCTCCTTTCCCCTATTAATTAGTTAATTCCCATAAAGAGCTTTGAGGATAGAATGCTAAGTCCTCATAGTGCTATCATTATCCACTGGGTTTAATTAGTCCTCTTTTACTGTAATTGGATTAAGGAGATGTGATCTTGGAGATAGCAGGGGTGGAGCAAATTCTGTTCTCTGCAGTGCAATGAAAAGAACCGGCTCTGGTTGGTGCCCATGTGCAGAGCATAGAAGAAATCAGCGTGCGAGAAATGTGTGGAATGTGCCTGTGAAATTCCACTGAAATGAGGGTCCTTATCCTTCCCTTTGCATACAGGTAAGAGGATGTGATGCTTTTGAATTCTGGTGCTGGAGGAGACTCTTGAGAGTCCCATGGACTGCAAGAAGATCAAACCTCTCCATTCTTATGGAAATTAGCCCTGAGTGCTCACTGGAAGGACAGATCCTGAAGCTGAAGCTCCAATACTTTGGCCACCTCATGAGAAGAGAAGACTCCCTGGAAAAGACCCTGATGTTGGGAAAGATGGAGGGCACAAGGAGAAGGGGACGACAGAGGACGAGATGGTTGGACGGTGTTCTTGAAGCTACCAGCATGAGTTTGACCAAACTGCGGGAGGCAGTGGAAGACAGGAGTGCCTGGCGTGCTCTGGTCCATGGGGTCACGAAGAGTCAGACGTGACTAAACGACTCAACAACAAGAGGATGTGAAATGACCTCTAACCAGCTTTCCCTAAACTAGTGACCTCCACTGACTGTTGGCCATGCTGCATCTGGAGTTGCATAGTTCAAAAGATATGGAGGGCACCACGTTGGGGAAGAGTGCCCTAAACTGAGAGAGAAAGGACACTGCTTTGATTAACCCTCCATCTGGAGAATGCCATCTGGAGATCCCAAACTTGGGTTTCTAAAACTAGGCTGTGGGACATAGATCGCCAGGAACTAATCTCAGCTGCGGAAAAAACATGCTCCCCTCTTTCTTTTCGACTCTCTTGGGTGCAGGAATTTAATCTTAATTATTTACAATTTTTGTTTAATCCGCAAGAAAGAAGGGCGTTTTCACTGGCTAGGTCCAATTCTAATGCTTCTAACCTCCTTTGGGGTAGGTTTGTGGGTTTGGCAGAAGGAGATAGGATATTCCCATGCGATGCCCACCTGGTAGAAACTCTAGCTCACATGGCCCTTAACTATAAAATGTATGATGATCTCCACCAACAATTTCTAGACCATCTATGTATTCCAACATGGAAATCAAAGACAGAGGCTATGCGCTTCTTATTACAGGGGAGAGACCAGGAACTCACCAAGACAGTAGCTAAGTTCCTCTATTTGATTTTTTTGTCGCCGAAGTATGCTACAGGATCCTGCCCTTGCTGGAAACCCTCAGAGATGAGGCGGATTGCTTGCCTCTTCTGCCCTTTGGCGGAAGGTAAGCAGTTCAAATCCCTGTCACAGGGTGAGCTCCCGTTGCTCAGTCCCTGCTCCTGCCAACCTAGCAGTTCGAAAGCACATCAAAGTTCAAGTAGATAAGTAGGTACCACTCCGGCGGGAAGGTAAATGGCGCTTCCATGTGCTGCTCTGGTTCGCCAGAAGTGGTTAGTCATGCTGGCCACATGACCCGGAAGCTGTACGCCGGCTCCCTTGGCCAATAAAGCGAGATGAGCGCCGCAACCCCAGAGTCGGCCACGACTGGACCCAATGGTCAGGGGTCCCTTTACCTTTATCTATTTTAAATGTATTATGAATGTTCTTATGTGATGCCAATAAAGATTACTTGACGTGACTTGGGCTTCTAGCTGTTTTGGACTACAGTTCCCATGATCCCTGACCACCGATCCTGCTAGCTAGGGATGATGGGAGTTGTAGTCCCCAAAACAGCTGGAGATCCAAGTTTGGGAAACACTGATCTACAGGTATCTTCAACATACATACTGAGGTTGATTTCTCGGGCGTGATTCAGGTCTTCATCATGCCCTCCACGTCAACCATGAGTCTATTTATGAGAATCCTCACCTGATCACTTGCCATTTGGCATCACACTGGTTTTTCTAGAAGCAACAGAGAGAAAATTTGCAGCACCAACCATCTTACCTGTTTCTGCTGTTGAGAAACAAAGCCTGCTGGTGCTGAAGGATTGATGGGATGGCAGAGGGCAGTGCTGAGAGAGGACTAAAAGTGGATTGTCAGCGAGTGGTGTAGTAGGGTTGCCATATTGCAAAAAGTAAAAACCAGGACTCCCCGATAGTTGTCGAGCTTTTTTAGACAAGCCCCAAAGTTGATGAAGGGACGTGGGTGGCACTGTGGGTTAAACCACAGAGCCTAGGGCTTGCCGATCAGAAGGTCGGCGGTTTGAATCCCCGCAACAGGGTGAGCTCCCATTGCTCGGTCCCTGCTCCTGCCAACCTAGCAGTTCAAAAGCACGTCAAAGTGCAAGTAGATAAATAGGTACTGCTCCAGCGGGAAGGTAAACGGTGTTTCCATGCTCTGCTCTGGTTCGCCAGAAGCAGCTTAGTCATGCTGGCCACATGACCTGGAAGCTGTACGCCAGCTCCCTCGGCCAGTAAAGCGAAGATGAGCGCTGCAACCCCAGAGTCATCCACGACTGGACCTAACGGTCAGGGGTCCCTTTACCTTTACCTAAAGTTGTTGAGCTTTTAATTAACAAGAACTCCCCCCACAAGTGATTTTTCCATTGACTTGCCTAAGATCCAGGACAAAGCGCCACCCTAGGCTGTAGCAGCTGCCCTAACCTATAACTGCTACAGTGACTCAGAGGCTTCTAGCCACATGGAGGCTCTGTTTTAAGCTCCGGGGTGAACTGAGTCTTCCATGCATGGCTCACGGAAGGGAAGATGTCCTCTGAAATAGCACGGGTAAAGAATTCCATTTTGTAGTGATATTAGGGTTATATTATCCTCTCAGCTTCTGAAACCTCTGAGGCATGACCCCTACACATCTGAAAGGTTGAAACTTATGTATCCCAAGCCTCAGATTAGCAACTGCCATGTCAGCTTTGAAAACCAGACTTCTGGATAGGATCCGCTTTTTATTTCCCTTTTTGCTTCAGCGGCAAGAATTCCCGATCGGGAGGTCAGGCTTCACGTGCATTATTTATGAACGTCTGCTACAGACGCAGCAAATATTGGTGTGTCCCCCACCCACTTCTTATTTTCCTTGGCTCTCTGATGTTGAAACGGGTGTTTGCCACACACCAGCTCCTCAACAACTAGCCCTGGGCTATCAGACTCCAGATGTGAGCAGGAGAGGGCATTGTGCATTCTGAGATGCTGGCAATGCCTACTTTCTTCTCTTGCTAACTTAGGGAAAAGAGGACTCGTTTGAGGAAGGTGCTGGTAGTCCTAGAGACCTGTGGATCAAGGGCAGCTTGGGGGAAACTCTCTCGCTGGGGTTACATAAATGACAACTTAGGATCGAAGAAAAACTAAGGATACAAGGAAAGGAAACCCAGGGCCATGTTGCTCTCAGGGCTAGAGTCAGCATGGAAGACTCAGGGCTCTGTTGTCAGTGAATTTAACTCTTTATTCAAGGAAATGGCATGCAATTCGTCAACACTTCCCAGTAGGTTTTGTCCCTTTGGAGCAGTTGCCAGGACTAAAGTGTTAGAATTGCTACTCCGTGATTGCAGTCATGGGATTTTTGTCTATCACATGATAATATATATTTTGACCCCACAGAGTGGGAAGTGACGGAGACAGGATGTTTGTGTTACTGTGTTCCGTGAAGTAGGACTATTGTCCTTTGTTCTTTTTCTCTTTGGTGTCTGATGCTAGAGAGAGAGGGAGCCATGTTGCAGTGCTCCATGTGTGTTTATATGTAAATAAAGTAGATTAGCCAAAATGCTGAGTTGCTGAGGTCTGTTACGCAACTGCGAAGACTCTACGGATCCTTAAGTGTCCCGGTGTCTGTTGACATTGGTCGTTGTGATGTTCGGGCAGAAGAAAGCTTTTGAAGCTCCTGAACAATCGACCAGGAGTGAGAGAACATGCCAGTTGGGCATGTGTCTCTGCCAGGGTCCTACTTGAGTGTAGGCTGAACTCCTGACATAAAGGTCCCTGCCATCCACAATTACTAAGACTACTCCTCTCCTGGATGTTTCCCAAGCAGTCTCAAACTGCATCTGTCCACCTCTGGCCTCTGTTCTGCTCTCCTCATTATTCTGCACATTCTTGGAGACCAGTGGGGAGGGAAGAGGAAGACTGAGACCCTACCTGCTTGTAGACTGTCTTGCCAGAGTGGTACATGCTCTGGTTATCTCCCACTTGGACTATTGCAATGTGCTCTACATGGGGCTACCTTTGAAGGAAACTACAACTAATCCAAAATGCGGCAGCTAGACAGGTGATTTGGAGTGGCCGCAAGGACAATATAACACTGGTCCTAAAGGATCTTCATTGGCTCCCAGTATGTTTCTGAGAACAATTCAAAGTGTTGGTACTGACCTTTAAAACCCAAAATAGACTCAAACCAGTATAGTGGATGCTCAGGTTGCGAATGTGATCCATGTGGGATGCACGTTTGCAACCCACAGCATTCGCAACCCACGTCTGCGCACGCACAGGTCGCGATTCGGTGCTTCTTTGCATGCTCAAGGCGTGATTTAGTGCTTCTGCGCATGTGCGACCGCCGAAACCCGGAAGTAACCTGTTCCGGTACTTCCGCGTTTCAGCCGTCCGTAACCCGAAAAAATGCAACCTGAAGCGGCTGTAACCCGAGGTATGCCTGTATACCTGAAGAAGCATCTCCATCCACATCGTTCTTCCCGGACACTGAGGTCCAGCTCTGAGGGCCTTCTGGCGGTTCCCTCACTGTGAGAAGCGAAGTTACTGGGAACCAGGCAGAGGGTCTTCTCAGCAGTGGTGCCCTCTCTGTGGAATGCTCTTCCATCAGATGTCCAGGAGATAAAGAACTTCACAACATTTAGAAGTCAGCTGAAGGCAGCCCTGTATCGGGAAGTTGTTAATGTTTGACATTTTATTTTTTATATTTTGCCCTGTAACTTGGCTTCTCACAGTGAGGGAACTGCCAGAAGGCTCTGGGCGCTGGACCTCAGTGTTATGTTATCTAGTGTTATGTAGTCATGCTGGCCACATGACCCGGAAGCTGTCTGCGGACAAACGCCGGCTCCCTCGGCCTATAGAGCAAGATGAGCGCCCCAACCCCAAAGTCTTCAGCGACTGGACCTAATGGTCAGGGGTCCTTTTACCTTTACTGTTTCAGAAAATGCAGATTGTATAGGTCTGACTTCAAATGTGAACTGAATCACATTTCTCCCCCACCTCTCCTGCAGACCCAAAGTCCACCCTCGCCTTTTCTCTGCTCATTCTTGAGCTGTGGACTGTTCTCTAGAGAACGGTGTCTTGTCTTTGTCATTTCCCCTTCCAGAGCTTCCTGCTTTGAGAGAGGCACTTAGCTTAGCTTGCATCTCGTCTCATGTCTGTATCACTTCCACAGATTTACGGCTCAGATCAATGCCAGACCTGGATCCAAACTGAGCCTCTTTCCCTGTGCGTGCATCTCTAATCCCTCCCAAAGTGGAGGATCTGAGGGACCCGTTGCCAAGGGATCTTCCCAGGAGAGAAAGAGCAATGCAAACTGTCAATGGCTTTCGCCGAAAGAGGCAGCGCCTCTCCGCCGCTTTCTGAGCTGTGCCCTTCAGGTGAACTTCTCTCATCTGGAGTACTGCAGTTTTGGATGTGACGATAAGCAAGGGCATTAGCATTTCCTGGCTGGCATTTATTGGAAGGCAAAGTTTGCTTACGGAGAGTCTCTGAGGAGAGGCGGCTTGGCTTCAGCTCTTTGCCAGTGAAAGACCTTGGAGCTGAAATGTTTACTGGCAAAGCGGAATATCCTTCCTGCCTCATTCACAGTGGAACGCCTCATGCAGTGTTGGTTGAGGCTGGAAACTATCTGGTTAAGGCACTTGGAAAGAGACAACCCCCAAACCGACTTGCCATTTTACCTTATTTTTCACTCCATAAGACACACTTTTTTCCTCCTAAAAAGTAAGGGGAAATGTCTGTCCGTCTTATGACCTCTTGGCAAACAAGAGGAGGATTAGCCTCTCAGGATCAAAAACACATTAAAAGCTTCAGCTCTACATCAAAAAAAGGCCAACTGGCCATACAGACCCAACCCTACAGTTCTCAGCACCCCTAAGATCAGTGGGGGACCTTGGGGTCTCAAACTTCAATGCTGCCCTATACATTGGACTGGTCATGTTGTGTGGATGCCTGATTATCGTCTTCAAAAGCAGCTACTCTATTAAAAATGGAAAGTGTAATGCTGGTGGTCAACAAGAGAGGTTTAAAGACTGTCTCAAGGCAGATCTAAAAAAATGTGGTATAAACACCAACAATTGGGAAACACTGGCCTGCGAGCGCTCCAATTGGAGAACAGCCTTTACCAAAGGTGTCATGGGCTTTGAAGACACTCGAACTCAGGACGAAAGGGAGAAACGTGCTAAGAGGAAGGCACGCTTGGCAAATCCACACCGTGATCAACTCCTGCCCGGAAACCTATGTCCCCACTGTGGAAGGACGTGTGGATCCAGAATTAGCCTCCACAGTCACTTATGGACTCACTTTTAAAACCATGTTTATTTGGCTACGAATGATCGCCAAAGAAGAAGATACAATGCCAAAATTTGGTGCTCCCACCTCTCACCTTCCATTCTACAGGCCTTCAAGCAGAGGACTGTCTCCTGCAAAGCAGGGCACGTGGACACCCTGCAGAGAAACAACATGCTACCCCAAGACCCCAGCATAGATGGAAATGGCGGGGCATGTATAAATGACAGCTATCATTGTCGTACATTGCGCTTTAACCGTTTTAAGTGAGCGCCACAGTGGGGTTCCCTTGAATTGCATCAGCTCATCTTCTGTTTAATTCATGTTCTGCAGAAACAAGCCCAAAACGGAGTTATCAGATTTCCAGAGGGATAAATGGACGTTCACCAATTCCAGAGACCCAGAGGAAAGAGGAAAATGATGGATGGTACTCTGGTGAAACCGGGCCAGTGTGAGCCACCAGCCTTGCAGAAATTTTGTCAAACCTTTCAGGGCAAAATGTACACTGCAATTATCCATTTTAGTAGGAAAACGCCACTTTCCAGAACTGTTGTCTAATTTGTATTTAAAAACCAAGTGTGTGTGTTTGTGTGCTGTTAATCTGAAGGGAGTGGAGAGACGTTGCTTTAATTTACTTATTATTATTTTTTGCAAAGTGAAGATAGCTTAGAAATATCCCCTTGTGTTCTTTTCCGGAGCGGTCGCTATTTTAGCACTTGCAGGCAGTGCTTTTCTTTTCTCCTAAAAAAATGTTTAGGGGTACTCTCATTTTCCTACTCATATTGAAATAGTGCCCATCAATGAGGCCAAACTTAGATTTACAAAATGTTTAGGGGTACAGTCATACCTTGGGTTACAGATGCTTCAGGTTGTGTTTTTTTGGGTTGCAGACTGCCGAAACCTGGAAGTATCGGAACGGGTTACTTCTGGGTTTTGGCGGTCGTGCACATGCAGAAGTGCTAAATCGCGCTTTGCGCATGCGCAGAAGCACCAAATCGCAATCCGTGCGTGCTGGATGCACGTTCGCAACCCGAGTGTCCGCTGTATGCATATCTCTGCGCCCCCCCCCCCGGAAAAAACTACTGCTTGCAGGTGTCTAGAGGCTGTGTGGATCCAACTCTGTGTCTTCTTCAGAGCCAGTCCGCCAATGACACAAGGTGTGGCCGTTGCCTCAGGTGGCAGATCTGGAATAATAATAATAATAATAATAATAATAATAATAATAATAATAATAAATTACTTATACCCCACCCATCTGACTGGGTTGCCCCAGCCACTCAGAGTGGCTTCCAACATATTAAAAACACAGCAAAACATTAAAAACTTCCCAATACAGTGGTACCTTAGGTTACAGACGCTTCAGGTTACAGACTCCGCTAACCCAGAAATATTACCTCGGGTTAAGAACTTTGCTTCAGGATGAGAACAGAAATTGTGTGGCAGCAGCAGGAGGCCCCATTAGCTAAAGTGGTGTCTCAGGCTAAGAACAGTTTCAGGTTAAGAACAGACCTCCAGAACAAATTAAGTTCTTAACCCGAGGTACCACTGTACAGGGCTGCCTTCAAAAATGGCTTCCTCTGCCACTGCTGTCCACCTCCTCCCTCGAGCCTGCCCAGCACAATGGCCACTTCCTCCATGCCCAACCAATCCTTTTGCCATGACCTCTTCTGAGCCCGCCCTCTGGTGGAGGCACTTGGGGGTGCTGTGGGGGAAGGAGGGGTTTTGAGTTGTGGGGAGGCAGGTGAGGGGGTGGGCAAGGTACAAATGGAAGGAGTTTGGCCAGGTGTGGGGATGGGCAACAAGGCAGGCCGAGTGAGCCCAGGTGGTTGTCTTTGAGTCTATATAGCAAGATATTTGTATCAAAATGGCATCTCATCTTTTAACAGTGGCTTGTTTGTTAATTTCAGCAAACTGCCAGAAAGCAAGAACCCCCCACGGTAGAGGAATGGATTGTGAAACTTTGGGGTGTTGCATTGACAAAGATGGGGAGAGTTAGAGAGGGTAGGACAAAAAGCAATCTGTTCATAGAGGAGTGGACTGTATTTGGTATGCCCCGCGGAGGACCTTAAGGTCCACAAATGACAACATTTTGGAGGTCCCAGGTCGCAAGGTGGTTAGATTGGTCTCAACTAGGGCCAGGGCCTTTTCAGTACTGGCCCCGACTTGGTGGAACGCTCTGTCACAAGAGACCAGGGCCCTGCGGGACTTGACATCTTTCCGCAGGGCCTGCAAGACAGAGCTGTTCCGCCTGGCCTTTGGTTTGGACTCAGTCTGACCCTTATGTTTCCCTCCCCTTATGGTTTTCATCTACAGGCTACTTTTAAAATGAGGCTGCATTTTAAATTTCATTTTAACCTGTATTTTAAATTGTTTTTTTTCCTATTATGTTTTTATTGTAATTTTACCAGTGTTAGCCGTCCTGAGCCTGGCTCTGGCTGGGGAGGGTGGGGTGTAAATAATTTTTATTATTATTATTGTTATTATTATTATGATTATTATGTTATTTTTCATGTACTGAAGTAACAAAGGACAAGAAAACAGACAACCTTTTCTTATACTGGATGTATCCCAATACGTATCCATTTCTTTATTTTATGTATTATTTTGTTTGGGATTTGAGAGCTGTATATCTGTGATGCTTTAATAAAGGAAAACATGGCGAAAGAAGGAGAAAAAAATATTGGTATTTTGGGTAGGCTGTGCAAAAGAACAGCAGGAGCGATTCATTATTTCCTCTCTCTCTCTCTCTCTCTCTCTCTCTCTCTCTCTCTCTCTCTCTGCCTTTGAATGGCAGGTTTGTTTACTTTGGTGATCACAGAAGTATGGGGGGGGGGGACCCTCAGTACCACAACCACCAGCAGAAATCAAACCTTCAAGTTCAGAATGTAAGCATTTATTCTGGAAATCGATGTATTCATTTCAGGAGATTGCTCCTCCTTGTCTTAATCAATGAGAGGTCAGGCCTAGGTAAATGCCCCATTTTGAAGAAACAGTATGAGGGACTCGAGAGAGCAGTCTGGATCCTGCTGGAAGGAAAGGGAGAGGCAATAAGTTACCAATTTTACGACCTCTTCATGATCAGGGTGGATATTCGCGTATAGAGAGAAGTGTGAAATCGGGTTATTTTTGTATTGCATTACGACTTAGGACGGCCTTCTATCTATTACTCAAAGTACATCAATACTAAGCTGCTTAAAAACTCACTGTTGCTGAGCTTCAAGTCATATAGCAATTTCTTTTCAGTTCCTTGGTGAGATCTTGGGCACTTTGGAATATAAGAACATAGGAAATTGCCTCCTGCAGAGGCACTTCGTCGAGTTCAGTATTGTCCACACTGATTGGCAGCTGCTTTTCAGGCATTCTGGCAGAAGAAATTCGCAGCCCGACCTGAAGATACCAAAGACCGAGGCTGGGATCTCCTGTGTGGAAAAGAGGTGTTCACAGGGTTCAAGGACTTTGTGTGTAGTTGTAAGTGTTGCAAGCAGAAAATTCGGGGGTGGGGGAGAGACATTCAATTGCACAAAGAGAAACCCTACCGCTGATGCAATGTTTGCCTTTAGTGCTCTGCTTGACAGATCAGAAGGTCGGCGGTTCGAATCCCTGCGACGGTGTGAGCTCCTGTTGCTCGGTCCCTGCTCCTCCCAATCTAGCAGTTCGAAAGCACGTAAAAGTGCAATTAGATAAATAGGTACCGCTCTGGCAGGAAGGTAAATGGTGTTTCCATGTGCTGCCCTGGTTCGCCAGAAGTCGCTTAGCTTCGTCATGCTGGCCACATGACCCAGAAGCTGTACGCCAGCTCCCTCGGCCAGTAAAGCGAGATGAGCGCCGCAACCCCAGATTCGGCCACGTCTGGACCTAATGGTCAGGGGTCCCTTTACCTTGACCTTGACTACAGCCTAAAACCTATTGCAAATGACTTGCATATCTGATTTAGTTCAACCTTCTACCAGAGAGCCAGTGTGGTGTAGTGGTTAAGAGTGGTAGACTTGTAATCTGGGGAACCGGGTTCGTGTCTCCGCTCCTCCACATGCAGCTGCTGGGTGACCTTGGGCTAGTCACACTTCTCTGAAGTCTCTCATCCTCACTCACCTCACAGAGTGTTTGCTGTCGGGGAGGAAGGGAAAGGAGAATGTTAGCCGCTTTGAGACTCCTTCGGGTAGTGATAAAGCGGGATATCAAATCCAAACTCTTCTTCTACCTACCCCTTGAGTAACTTATTATGTCAAAGAAGAAGAAGAAGAAGAAGAAGAAGAAGAAGAAGAAGAAGAGGAGGAGGAGATTAAGGATGACAACATGGGAAAAGAAATCATAATTATTATTTTTGCTGATGATCGCCTGATTTTTCAATAGCTCATTAAAAAGACGCAAGGCAAAAAAGGTAGCAAACTGTGATAGCTATTAAGTTGTTTGAAGAAGCATCAACAGAGCCAGGAAGGGAGGAATTTACTGGCAATACACATTTCCCAGTTTTTCCCCGTTTTTTTTTTACCGGCAGTCAATAAATTTGCTGGCAAATGGCAAGTCACTTTTTGATGGTGTTATTGAGGAGGTACCAGCAATCAGAGCCAAAACGAGTAACTTGCCCCAAATTTGCAAGTCTAATGCTGCCATTGGAGAAGATACTAAAATATGATTCCCTCCCCGCTTTCCCAAACCCTTGATTGCTTCCGTTCCCTTCATTTTCATCTTGGTTTGCAACTGATAAAGTGTGACTTTGCAAATCTCAGCGGAATATCTTGGGAACAAAAGTGGATAATGACACAAACATGTATTATTTATAATATGCCGGGGATGTAGATATTTAAATAGAAGGGGGGGGGGGTGGAATCAACTTGCCAAAAATCATGAGCAATAAAAGAAGTCCCAAATGAAGCCAAGAAAGAATCATAAATGAGAAGAAAATTAGACTCTCTTTGGACAGGAAGGCTCAGAAAATGTTACAAAATTGTGAGCTGAGATGAAATTCACACAGAATTATCAACCTCATATATCCAACGTGCTTAAGTCTAATTAATGCATGAAGGTGTTAAGACCATAGAGTAAGGTGTCCTGCCAGACTTAGCTACGTCACCCCCCTCACCTTGGGAGAAAGGGGGAACAAGCCTTTGTTCTTCTGTTCAACCATGTGAACCCTACCAGTAAGGAGGTCTAAGCTGGATGCTCCACGCTCAGACCGTGTGGCTTAACCAAACCATCCTTGTGTTTCTATACAAACAGTTTTGAAACATTTACCACTTTGGAACCTAAGTTTTACTGCCTGTGTTTTCTTGCTGCTGTATGGAAAAGCACATGAATCTGACCTTTGAAGAGTTTGTAAGTAAACCATTTTTAATTTACCAAACATGTGGTCTCTTTCTATGCAAAGGGGAACTTTGGAAGCTACTTAGATGGGGATATTTTAAAGGTCTAATAGTCTTTATTTCCACACTTTACTTTGTGGCATTTTTTGCGATTTAGCATTTCTGCTGGGGTTCTCTCACCATAGAATACTTATCACCCAGCAGAAAAACAAGAAAAGTGTAATTCCTCATTTTTTTCTTGCTGTTGCTCTGGGTTAAATAGGTTAAGTACCTACGGGACCGCCTCTCCTGGTATGTCCCATGGAGGACCTTACGGTCTTCAAACAAAAACATCTTGGAGGTCCCGGGCCACAGGGAGGTTAGGCTGGCCTCAACCAGAGCCAGGGCTTTTTCGGCTGTGGCCCCGATCTGGTGGAACACTCTGTCACAAGAGACTAGGGCCCTGTGGGACTTGACATCGTTCCGCAGGGCCTGCAAGACAGAGCTGTTCCACCAGGCCTTTGGCCAAGGCACAGTCTGAGCCCCCCCTTTGGTAATCCTCATAGAACTCTAGCCCAATGGTTGCCATTAATTTGATTTTGAATTGATTTTAGAATGAATTGATTTTAGAATGCTGTGTTACTTTTATTGTTGTTAGCTGCTCTGAGCCTGGCTTTGGCTGGGGAGGGCAGGATATTAATAAATAATAATAATAATAATAATAATAATTGTTAAGTTGGTTTCTGAAACACTGAAAGTCCCTACAAAACCTGCTTCCTAGATGAATGCCAATGTCACAAGTGGCAATACCTCCATCACAAGAAGTCCTCCTTTGGTTTGCTTTTGAATCCATCAAGAGACAGTTGTCTACCTATAGCTTCACCTTGCCTAAGATGCCTACTTTCTTGACAAAGATCCCATGGCCGATGCCAGCTTCCACCAATTTCAGCATGTTTTTGGACTACAACCCCCATGATCCTCAAGCTCCAGCATGACCAGTGCTTAAGGACGATGGGAGTTGTAGTCCAACATCTGGCTCTCATCACATTGTCTATCTTGGCTTGTTATCCTTTATATAAAATTTTAGCGACTGTACAGGACTAAGGCACATGCTATTGAATAAGTAGAGATTTCATTTCACCTGATGTAGCTTTCCCCACTTCTTCAAAATAACACACACCCACCCCAGCCAAAATCCTATTCTAAACAAGTACTAGGGGGAAACTACAGTGCGGTATAATGGTTTGGGTGCTTGGTGACCAGGGCTCAAATTTCCACTCAGTCACTGTTAGAATTCCTGCTCCATGATTGCAGTCATGGGATTTTTGTCTATCACATGACGGTATATGTTTTGACTCTACAGAGTGGGAAGTGACAGAAACAAGATGTTTGTGTTACTGTGTTCCGTGAAGTGGGACTATTGTCCTTTGTCCTTTCTCTTTTCTGTCTGATGCTAGAGAGAGAGGGAGCCATGTTGCAGTGCTCCATGTGTGTTTATATGTAAATGAAGTAGATTAGCCAAAATGCTGAGTTCCTGAGGTCTGTCATGCACATGATGCGCAAACTCTGCGGATCCCTAAGTGTGCCGATGTTGGTTGGCATCGGTCACTGTGATGTTCGGGCAGAAGAAAGCCTTTGAGGCACCTGAACAAAAGACCAGGAGTGAGAGAACATGCCAGTTGGGCATGTGTCTCTGCCAGAGTCCTACTCGAGTGTAGGCAGAACTCCTGACAGTCACATGGAGATGAAGCTCACTGGGTGACCGTAGGCCAGCCACAGTGTCTCAGCCTAACCTCCCTCAGAGGGTTGTTGTGGGGATAAAACTGGGAGGAAGAGAACGGGGAAAGGTGGGATGGAAATGCAATAAAAATAAATATTCCGCCTTGGCCAGACCACATCTGGAATACCGTGTCCAGTTCTGGGCACCGTAATTTAAGGGGGATGTTGACAAGCTGGAAGGTGTGCAGAGGAGGCCAACCAAGATGATCAAAGGTCTGGAAACCAAGCCTTATGAGGAACAGTGGAGGGAACTGGGTATTTTTAGCCAGGAAAAGAGGAGAGAGAGAGAGAGAGAGAGAGAGAGGAGATGAGAGCCATCTTCAAATATCTTAAGGACTGTCACATGGAAGAGGGAGCAAGCTTGCTTTCTCCTGTTTTGGAGGGTAGGACTCGAACCAGTGGCTTCAAGTTGCAAGGAAGGAGATTCCGACTAAACATTCAGAAAAACGTTCTGACAGTAAGAGCTGTTTGACAGTGGAACAGACTCCCACAAGAGGTGATGGACTCTCCTTCCTTGGAGGTTTTTTAATTTGGATGGCCATCTGCCATGGATGCTTTAGCTGTCATGGATGGAGCAAGCTTGTTTTCTCCTGCTCCTCTTAATAGATTGAAATTTGGGGGTACAAAAAAAAGAGAAAGAAACAACAACAGACATCTGGAACAATGTACAGTGGTACCTTGGCTTTCAACCATAATCCGTTCTGGAGGTCCAGAGGTAAACCAGAGGTAACCCAAGGCGTGCTTTTACCAATGGGGCCTCCAATTTTATTTGTCCATAATCCAAAAAAGAAAAGAAAAAGAAAAAAGGGTTGTAATCCAAAAAAAGGTTGCAAACCAGGACACACACTTCCAGGTTTGAAGTGTTTGTAATCCACAATGTAAGCAAACCAATATGTATGCAAACCAAGCTACCACTGTACTACAAAAACACACAGCTACTTATAAAAATGTTACATTAATACAAAGTTACTAATATACAGTCATACCTCATGTTACATTTGCTTCATGTTACATTTTTTCAGGTTGCGTCCCGCGGCGACCCGGAAGTACTGGAAAGGGTTACTTCCGGGTTTCACCGCTCGTGCATGCGCAGAAGTGCCAAATCACACTTCGCGCATGCGCACAAGCGCCAAATCGCGCTGCACACCTGTGCAGATACGGCACTTCAGGTTGCGGGCTTTTCATGTTGCGAATGGGCCTCTGGAACGGATCCCGTTCGCAACCAGAGGTACCACTGTATAGAAATCAGTATCACACCCTATCTCTCAACCTCCAGTTTCTCAACATGGCTCCAATCAAGCTCTCAGCTCACCAACAAAAGCCTTACAGCAAGATACTGGAAACAGTGGGCATCTCCCCAGTCTTCCACTCTAAAATTGCTTTTTATGGGCACTCCCTCAGGCTGCCCAGAGCTGTGCCCCATACAGTTGCACACCCAGTTCCAAGGGCAGCAGTGGAGTTTCCCAGGTGGTCCAGAGGATGGGGCAAGGCTTGGACAGCCACCTGCCAAGGACTCTTCAGTTGTGATTCCTGCTGTGCAGGGGGTTGGACTAGATGATCCTTGCGGGTACCCCTTCCAATCCTAGAATCCTATTAGGGTTGCCACCTTTGTTCTGGCAAAATACAGGACAGGGCAGGACTGTTGTGGGTGTGACCCCCCCAAAAAAAATCTGGTGGTGAAGTGACTTCAAAGCAATCCGTTGCCATCTATTGCAGCCTAAGAGGATGGCCCCTGGGGAATTTGTCACACATAAACATGACTTTGTAAATTTGTCTGTGCTTGGCGTTGTTGTTATTTAGTCATTTAGTCGTGTCCGACTCTTCGTGACCCCATGGACCAGAGCACGCCAGGCGCTCCTGTCTTCCACTGCCTCCCCCAGTTTGGTCAAACTCATGCTGGTAGATTCGAGAACACTGTCCAACCATCTCGTCCTCTGTTGTCCCCTTCTCCTTGTGCCCTCCATCTTTCCTAACATCAGGGTCTTTTCCAGGGAGTCTTCTCTTCTCATGAGGTGGCCAAAGTATTGGAGCTTCAGGATCTGTCCTTCCAGTGAGCACTCAGGGCTGATTTCCTTCAGAATGGATAGCTTTGATCTTCTTGCAGTCCATGGGACTCTGAAGAGTCTCCTCCAGCACCATAATTCAAAAGCATCAATTCTTCGGCGATCAGCCTTCTTTATGGTCCAGCTCTCACTTCCATACATCACTACTGGGAAAACCATAGCTTTAACTATACGGACTTTTGTTGGCAAGGACCTTTGTCCCCTTCGTAGATCACTGCCTTGTCGTGGTGAAGGGGCTTGAATAACTCAGAGAAGCTATGAGCTATGCCGTGCAGGGCCACCCAAGATGGACAGGTCATAGTGGAGAGTTTTGACCACACGCGATCCACCTGGAGCAGGAACTGGCAAGCCACTCCTGTATCCCTGCCATGGACAAAGACAACAGGTGCTTGGCTTATCTAGAGCTTAAATGCATGACCTTTCACACAGCCTTTCACACGCCTGAATTTGGAGAGGATCCCTAACTTGGCACAGAGAGGGAGATAGAGCTAGAGATAGAGAGAGATGGGGGGGGCATTTGTCCCCCTAAATCAGGGAAATAAATTAAAATACTTAACTAACTGACCTACTGCGTCACAGATAAGTACCGTATTGGCCCGAATATAAGATGCACCCACAAATAAGCCACACCTTTAAAATTCAGGGCGGTAGTTCTGGGAAGCGGGCGCACAGTTCCGAATATAAGCACACTTTAACTTTTCACAGTCAGAATTTGGAATTTGGAAAAAAAGTGTGGCTTATATTTGGGCCAATACGGTAGGTTAGGGACGCGGGTAGGACTTGCCGATCAGAAGGTCAGCGGTTCGAATCCCCATGACGGGGTGAGCTCCCGTTGCTCGGTCCCTGCTCCTGCCAACCTAGCAGTTCGAAAGCACGTCAAAGTGCAAGTAGATAAATAGGTACCGCTCCAGAGGGAAGGTAAGTTCCTCTATTTGATTTTTTGGTCGCCGAAGTATGCTACAGGATCCTGCCCTTGCTGGAAACCCTCAGAGATGAGGCGGATTGCTTGCCTCTTCTGCCCTTTGGCGGAAGGTAAGCAGTTCAAATCCCTGTCACAGGGTGAGCTCCCATTGCTCAGTCCCTGCTCCTGCCAACCTAGCAGTTCGAAAGCACATCAAAGTTCAAGTAGATAAGTAGGTACCACTCCGACGGGAAGGTAAATGGCGCTTCCATGTGCTGCTCTGGTTCGCCAGAAGTGGTTAGTCATGCTGGCCACATGACCCGGAAGCTGTACGCCGGCTCCCTCGGCCAATAAAGCGAGATGAGTGCCGCAACCCCAGAGTTGGCCATGACTGGACCTAATGGTCAGGGGTCCCTTTACCTTTACCTTTAAGGTAGGTTCTGCCCCCCCCCCCATCCTGGCTATGCCCATGGACAGACAGTATCTGAAATAAAGCTGTAAGAATACAGGAGGTAACATTTTACATTGAAATACGGGGCAATCCTGTATTATGAAGGATAGGTGTCAAGCCCTAAATTCTGTAATTCGATGATTCAATTCTAGACGCGGCGCCTGTGGGCCAAGCCCGCGAGGTGGCGCCTGCGAGCCGCGCCTCCCTCTCTGTCGCCCCCTGCCCCCCCCAGCATCGCACGTGGTCCACCACCTCCCAGCTGAAAAGCCTCGCGCCGCCTCACTTTCGCTCTCACTCTGACTCTAGCCCGGCCAACGTGGACCGCGCCGCGGGCGCAGCGCCTGCCCAGGGCGCCGGACCAGACCCTCCCGTGCCCAGTGCGCGCTCTGGGTATCCCGTGGCTCCGAGAGCGCCGCTCGGAGCATCCGCAGGGAGCCGGTTGCGCGGGCTGAAGCGGGGCGAGGCCCGGCTGCCCGGGACGGAGGAGGAGGAAGAGGAGGAGGAGGAGGAGGATGGCTGCCAGGGACGAGCCTAGTTGAGAAGCGGGCAGCGCCCTTTCCTGAGCTGCAACGGAGGAAGGAGAGGGCGGATCGGTGCCCCCGCGCACGGATTCTCCCGGAGCAACGTGGGGAGGGTCCGGTTCTCTCTCGGATCTGTGCCTCTACCCCGCTTCTCCAGACCCCTGTCTCCAAAGCTGCGTTGCCCAGACTGGGGAGTGGCGCGCGAACCTGCCTTTGGTCCGCATCCTCACGTACAAAAGACCCGCGTGTCGCCTTCCCGCGCTCGCTGCGTCCGGAGAGGGCGCGTGGGCGTGTTGCAGGATCTAACAGAAAGGCGACCTGCACGCAAGGGAAAGTCCTCGAGTCCTGTCCGGGGGGATCTGGCAAAGAGACTCGGATCGTGCCACTCCCGGATCCTTGTTTCCGAGGGAGGTCTCGCGCCGGAGCCGATGCGGAGCAAGCCCTGAGTTTCGCGGCGCAGAAGGAAGCGAGGAGACACCCTCTCTGCGCCTCCTTTGGGAAAACAGGCTGGGAGGCGCTGGATGAGCGACCCTTCTCCGCCCGACGGCGCCAAGGATCCTTCGGGTCGGCTCCACTTTGTTTGCAAAGAGCCGGACTTGGGAGGGGCGCGTGGACTCGCCCCACTCGTGATCGCGCCGCGTGGCTCGCAAGTTCGTAGGCGCTGGGGGGGGGCACTGTGAAACTCCTTAGCACGCACGGGTATATATATATGTGTGTGTGCATGTATTTTCCTGTTGAATTTGGAAGATCCACTAAACTCTGAAGCTGAAGCTGTGCGGGAACACCCAGCTCCTTTTTACAACCCCCCAGGGTCACACACAACAAAGATTTTGCTGTTTTACGGCTCCCTCCGCCCGGGTACTGTTCTAAGCGCAGACTCAACAACCGGATCGGAGGACTGAAGATTCCTTATCTTCTCTCCGTCTCTCCCCCCCTCTAAAATAATTTGCAAGGATGTCTTTTTACACCGAGGGAGCGCCTCCTTCCTTCTGAACAAGCCACAATAGCTTGGGGGAAAGCACCCCCCTTCACTTTGTCTTTACTGCATTCCGAAGTCACTCCGATTTCTCGGAGAGGGACAGTCCCGACTGACTTAAAGGCGTTGTTTTCGAGATCTGGGGCTTGAGGGTCTTGGTGGAATACGGAGTGCAACGACATTCTCCCCCTCCCCATCCTAGCCAGGCGATCCCGGAGCCACTTGGGCCGCCGGCACCATGTCTAAGGTGGCGACTCCGTCCGGATCCGCACCTGGAGCCGGGGCGTCGGCGTCGTCGGCGCCCGGCTCGGAAAGTTGCGCGGCGGGTGTGGCCGAAGACCTCTCCAAGGTGTCGGACGAGGAGCTGCTGAAGTGGACCAAGGAGGAGCTGATCCGGAGCCTGCGCAAGGCGGAGTCGGAGAAGATGAGCGCCATGCTGGACCACAGCAATCTCATCCGCGAGGTCAACCGGCGCCTGCAGCTTCACCTGGGCGAGATCCGGGGACTTAAGGTACACACCTGGGAGAGAGGGGATGGAGAGGGGAGGCCAGGGAGGGAGTAGTCTAATTTCTGCCGGGTGTCAGAGAGGCAGGATGTTTCTGGCTTCCCAGCTCTAGGAATCACAGCTGGGGAGAGAGATCTGGTTGGCCACTGGGAGAATATCCCTCTAAGAATTTTTAAAAATGTAGGAGCTAGCCGACCTGGCTGGAAGAGTCCGTGACCAAAAGGAGGAGGATTATCAGGAAGAACGGACAAAATTTAAAGAATATCTAGTTAAATATGTTAAGTTAAATTAACTGGAAAAGCTTGCAAATACCAGATAGGCCTAGGATTTAAATATGTAATGGGATGAATTAATATGTTTAATGCTGAATTGGAAAGAAAGAAAGATGTTAAGTGATTAAGTTAGTTTTATAAGAATATTGGTTTTGGAAAACCGTTAAAATGATATACACTGAAATTCAACCAGGGGGATATGAGGAAGTCACTTAACAATGTTACTAAGTTTGGTTCCAATACGGTTGAGATTTATGTTTGTTTGTTTGTTTGTTTATTGATTTTTTGGAAAATCAATAAAATTTTCCAAAAAAAGAGAGAATTTTAAAAAATGTCTTTAGGTGGAGAATCCAAATGGCATCCATCTCTCTCACTTGCTTCCCACTGGGAAGTTCTTCTCTTGAATTACTGAACAGCTGCTGGGAGACTTTCCACCCGGGAGATTCATCTGTCTCCCATTCTGTCGTCTCCAAAATCTGCCAGCTGAGATTGGTTTGCCTCATGCTAGTGTTGCCTCTGCCTCTTTGCCGTGAAAACAATGTTTCCTTGGTCTTAGATGCCAGCCGTCCCTCTCCAAAAAGAAACAAACAGTTATTGCTTTGATTGCTAGGACTCACAGAATCGTAGCGTTGGAAGGGACCCCGAGGGTCATCTAGTCCAACCCTGTGCCATTCAGGAATCCTACCCTGGGTGGGCTTGAACCACCAACCTTCTGGTTAAAAGCCAGGCACTCTGACCCATTGCGCCACAGAGGTGCCTCAGTCCTAGAGCATGTGGAGTAAGGTTAATGTGTAACCTTTGAGAATGTGCAGAGTGTTAGGAACAGCTTAAGGTCACCCAAGTGAGGTTCATGGCTGAAGTAGGGATTTGAACGCTGGTCACCCAGGTCCTAGTCCATGACTCTAACCACTATGCCACACTGCCTCCCAATGCATGTTGGAGAATGTCCCTTGGAGAATGTTCAGAGGTCAGGAGGTGATGGTCTAGTGAATTGGGGGCAGTGACCGCCTACATATGTCTCCCCTCCCTAATTCCTTGAATGCAAATAGACCTAATGGACGCCTCAGTTCTTCTTCCCCTACCCCTGAAGGCACCATTTCTTCCAGCCATTGTAGAAGATGAATCTTCCTGGCCATCTTCTGGCCTTCAAAAACTGATTTTGGCATATCCCCTGTAAATGTGTTGCATATAGATTGTGATTTTGGGGCATTATGAGTACTTGGACACTGTCTGCATTTAACAGATCCTTGCCCCCCGCCTGGAAAGTTTATCAGATGTCAAGCTGATTACTGGTTAAACTGGAAAGAGACTCTGTGAGTAGAGTCGGGTGGGGGGTGCCCTGAGTCTTTTGATATTCTTGCTTCATGGTTTGGACCCACAGCCCTGAGCCCCTGGGAGAATAAGGAGAGCCCTGCTGGCTCAGACTGGAGGTTATAGATCAGGCTTCCTCAACCTCGGCCCTCCAGATGTTTTGAGACAATTATTATTATTATTATTATTATTATTATTTATACCCCGCCCATTTGGCTGGGTTTCCCCAGCCACTCTGGGCGGCTTCCAACACAATATTAAAATACAGTGATGCTTCAAACATTAAAAGCTTCCCTAAACAGGGAACAGACTACAATTCCCATCATCCCTGACCACTGGTCCTGCTAGCTAGGGATCATGGTAGTTGTAGGCCAAAAACATCCAGAGGGCTGAGGTTGAGGAAGCCTGTTATAGATAATAGAATCTTAGAGTTGGGAAAATCCTGCGGGTCATCTAGTCCAACCCCCTGCAATGCAGGGATATGCAGCTGTCCCGTATCGAGATTGAACCTGCAACCTTGGCGTTATCAGCAGCATGCTCTAAATGAGGTCCATTTTCTCCTGCATCCTGTTTCCTGAAACAGCCAACCAAATGTCTCTGGGCAACCAGAAGGCAGGGCATGAAGGCAGTAGCCCTCTTCTGGCGTTGCTCCCCAGCAAACCAATGTTTGGTGGTATACTGCCTGGAGGCTCTGTTGAGCTGTCCTATGCACCAGGGACAAGCTCATTTTCAGAGTGCTTATCCCTTCCTAGCCAAATCAGCATTATCCATGCACAAGAGGGAGGGGCGGCAGGCCTGGGGTGACCCCAGGGTTTGCAGAATTGCCCCCCTAAAAAAAAACAAAACTTAGGGGGGAAATCTGTTTTAGAAACCACCTCATTGGACTGAGTATGCTGAGGATCTGCTGCAGGAGATAGGAAGTGGAATGGAGTATGTTGCAAAAGGGCATGGCTGGCTGCTTGGAGCACTGAACGGGAGTATTCCACGCTGCACCATTTTGTTGCAGGTCCCACTTATCATGACTAACTGTTACTTTATTGCCAGAGTGAGGGCTTTACTATTAGGAACTTTTTTTTCCATCTAGGGAGAAAATCCACTTTGGAATCCATTATCAGAATCCTTAATGCACAGTGGATTTTTTGCAGGAGATGATGTCTGAGTAGGAGCCTGAACATTGTGTCTGCTTAAGGAGCTTCTGCCTGCAAGAATTTCTCCACCGTAGAATTCGCATTGCCACATGATCTTCTTTTTTCATAATTAAAACATGTGTCCTCTTTGCCTATTCCACCCTGGAGGAAAGATGCTCTGTCGGAATGGGGTGTTCATTGGCTGGCACAGGGGAGGTGGGAATATGAGGGGCACTTGGAAAGACTGATAATGGATGGCTGAAAAATATTAGCGCCAAACCAGGGAAATCTGTGGCAGTTGGGAATATACCACTCCTGAGATGCTGCTCTGGCTTCGCTTATTACTTACCACCCTGCCCTTCCTCTAAGAAACTTCTCTGTCTGCCCCTTGCGTAAGTCTCTGACATTTCCGGTCCAAAAAATGTCTGGATGGAAAAAAACCCTACTAGCTTGGCATTCTGAAGAGCCAACAGCCTGAGTCTATATAGAGCATCTTCCCACTTTTATGTGGTCCAGCTTAGATGCATGGGACTAGACCTGCTTAGCCCCAGCAGCTGAAATGAGGCAGTGCAGTGTGGTGGTTCGATTCAGGTGTCAGACAGAGCTGGGAACCCCAGATTTGAATCCCGCTTCAGCTGCGAAGCTCATGGGGTTAACTTGGACCAGTCATTTTCTGGGTTGTTGTGAGACTAAAGGAGGTGGTTTTGCGTGTGTGGAGAACTATATGATGTCTTGATCTTTTGGGGGAAAGGGTTGAATTGAATTTTATTATTACGGTCACAGACCAGTTCCGGCTCACTTACAATGCCAGGAAAATCATAAAATACAAAGGAATACATTGAATTGCGGTTGGGTATAACAGTGACAGTTCAGATACAGCGGCAGTTTAAAATATATATTAAATCTTGATCACTACAATATAACCTAAATTTGTCATTTAAAACCTTAATCATTTTGGTAGTACAGCTTGTTCCCTAAGTTTTATGGCAGTCGCACAGAATTTGGCCACCCTTAGCGTGATCTCTAGATCCTTGTCCTCTACCAGGAGTTTTAGACTTTGAAGTTTGGACCCATTTGGAGGGGGGAAAGGATTAATAAACGTGATGGTGATGACGACGACAACAACAAGTACCTCTTATTTCTGCACTGTTTGAGCAACATCCAGCCACCTGTGGTCCTCTGCAGTTTATGTTCCCCCAATACTTCCTTCCCATCCTATGGTGTTTAAGTCATGATTGAGTGGAGATAGCTCAGGCGGTAGAGCACAAGACTCTTAATCTCATGGTTGTGGGTTTGAGCCCTACTTTGGGCAAACAATTCCTGTATTGCAGAGGGTTGGACTAGATGACCCTCGGGTTCCCTTCCAACTCTACAATTCTACGATTGCCCTTAAAAGGTAAAGGGACCCCTGACCATTAAGTCCAGTCGTGGCCGACTCGGGGGTTGCGGCGCTCATCTCACTTTCTTGGCCGACGTCCAGCTTCCGGGTCATGTGGCCAGCATGACTAAGCTGCTTCTGGTGAACCAGAGCAGCGCACGGAAACGCCGTTTTACCTTCCCGCCAGAGTGGTACCTATTTATCTACTTGCACTTTGACGTGCTTTCGAATTGCTAGGTTGGCAGGAGCTGGGACCGAGCAAAGGGAGCTCACCCCGTTGTGGGGATTCGTACCGCCGACCTTCTGATCGGCAAGTCCTAAGCTCTGTGGTTTAACTCACAGCACCACAATTGCCCTTACATCCCACCTTTTCCCCCAGTGAGATCCAAGGTGCCATACATGGTTTTCTCCCATTTCATTTAAATGCCACAACATCCCTGCGAGGTAGGTTCTCCTGAGAAGCAGTGCCTGTCCCAAGGTCATGCAGTGAGCTTCATGGCCGAGTAGGGATTCGAACCCTGCTCTTAATAGCACCTGCGTAAATCCAGGAAAGGAACTGTGGTCCGCAAAGAGTCAGCTTCTCCCCATTTAAATAGTTCCTCCTCTGGGTCGTGGGTTTGAGCCCCATGTTGGGTAAAAGATTCCTGCTTTGCAGGGGGTTGGAATAGATGACTCTTGTGGTCTCTCCCAGCTCTCCAGTTCTTTGATTCCCATGTTGGTGGTTGAGAAAGAGACACCTACACACCACCAGCTTTTTGTAAAGCTCCCCTGTGTGATCACCTGGAGAGAATTCTTGTGTGTTCTAGGCGATCAGGAGAGCACATGTGTAGACTTTAAGACATGGGTAGGCAAACTAAGGCCCAGGGGCCAGATCCGGCCCAATTGCCTTCTAAATCCGGCCTGTGGACGGTCCAGGAATCAGCGTGTTTTTACATGAGTAGAATGTGTCCTTTTATTTAAAATACATCACTGGGTTATTTGTGTGGCCTTCCTGGTGTTTTTACATGAGTACAATGTGTGCTTTTATTTAAAATGCATCTCTGGATTATTTGTGGGGCATAGGAATTCGTTCATTTCCCCCCCACCCAAATATAGTCCGGCCCCCCACATGGTCTGAGGGACAGTGGACTGGCCCCCTGCTGAAAAAGTTTGCTGACCCCTGCTTTAAGAAGCCTTTGCAAAAAGAAAAGAAAAAGTTTGTTGCTTGCCTCATTGGCTTTTTGTTGTTGCTGTTGTTTAGTCGTTTAGTCGTGTCCGACTCTTCGTGACCCCCTGGACCAGAGCACACCAGGCACTCCTGTCTTCCACTGCCTTCCGCAGTTTGGTCAAACTCATGCTAGTAACTTCGAGAACACTGTCC
Organism: Podarcis pityusensis; assembly: GCF_964106645.2. Taxonomy (NCBI): domain Eukaryota; kingdom Metazoa; phylum Chordata; class Lepidosauria; order Squamata; family Lacertidae; genus Podarcis; species Podarcis pityusensis. The sequence goes on from NC_138026.1 coordinate 112,162,558, forward strand.
AACCATCTCGTCCTCTGTCGTCCCCTTCTCCTTGGGCCCTCCATCTTTCCCAACATCAGGGTCTCTTCCAGGAAGTCTTCTCTTCTCATGAGGTGGCCAAAGTATTGGAGCCTCAGCTTCACAATCTGTCCTTCCAGTGAGCACTCAGGGCTGATTTCCTTAAGAATGGAGAGGTTTGATCTTCTTGCAGTCCATGGGACTCTCAAGAGTCTCCTCCAGCACCATAATTCAAAAGCATCAATTCTTCGGCGATCAGCCTTCTTTATGCTCTCACTTCCATACGTCACTACTGGGAAAACCATGGCTTTAACTATACGGACCTTTGTTGGCAAGGTGATGTCTCTGCTCTTTAAGATGCTGTCTAGGTTTGTCCTTGCTTTTCTCCCATTGCCTTTTAGAGTGCCACAACTCACATCCTTTAACGGGCTTTTACAAGATTGCAAGATTTTTGTCCTGATCTCCCTGCCATAGCCCTTTGAAGCATTTCCAGTGGTTCCCCTTCCTTGTTGCTACTTGCCTGGTCCTATCCAGCTTCACACCACATCTGTTTATACTAGTTCCTTCTGGTGTGTTGTGCATGTGTGGCAAAAGAAAGGAAGAAAAGTCATCTTGATTGCTTTGCAAATGGTTAGTGGATTGCTGAGTTAATGGGCCGTATGGATTATTATTTATGGTGCTGGAGGAGACTCTTGAGAGTCCCATGGACTGCAAGAAGATCAAACCTCTCCATTCTGAAGGAAATCAGCCCTGAGTGCTCACTGGAAGGACAGATCCTGAAGCTGAGGCTCCAATACTTTGGCCACCTCATAGGAAGAGAAGACTCCCTGGAAAAGACCCTGATGTTGGGAAAGATGGAAGGCACAAGGAGAAGGGGATGACAGAGGACGAGATGTTTGGACAGTGTTCTCGAAGCTACCAGCCTGAGTTTGACCAAACTGCGGGAGGCAGTGGAGTGCCTGGCGTGCTCTGGTCCATGGGGTCACGAAGCGTCGGACACGACTAAATGACTAAACAACAACAAATGGATTATTATGTGTGCTGTAGCCTAATGCAGTCCCCACTTGTCAAGAAAGGCAGAGGAGAAGAAACTGTGGAAAGGAAGGTGGAAAAAATATATCTTCACCCTCCTCCCTCCCCAGAAAAGCTCTTTCCGGGTGGTTATATTTAGTGACATCCCCGGCTGACTATTGATCCAGCCGGCGGAGGAGGGATATAAAACTTTGAAATGATGCACTCAATTGACCCGGCGACAAGCAGGGCAGCTGGGAAGAGGAAGGGCGAACAAGGAACGGCTGCCGAACTTCGCACTTGGGTCGTTTCAGGAGACCGAGGAAGCTGCCTGATACCAAGTCAGGTGAATGGCCCATCTGAGCTCAGGAGTGCCTACACTGGTTGGCAGCAGCTCTCCAGAGTTTCAGGACTAGGGGGACCTTCCTAGTCCTTTCTGGAGATACCCTGATATTGAACCTCTGATGCTCCGCATGCAAGATGCTCCTCTGTAGGCTATTTTTTTCACCTGTAAAGGGGGAAATTTGGAGAATCTCTTGGAGTGAAAAAAGCAGCTTGCAGAGGGCAATTTTGAACGGGAAAATTTCCGAAGGGTTAAGTAGTCCATCTTCTGGATCACAGCAGGGGAGGTAAATGTTACATTCCCCCCTCCACACCGGTATTCCTTCTTTTCATAAGGGTAGTGCCTGGGGATGGAGGGCATCTCTGTAGCTTTTAATTCATTACAGCTGCCGTCTTCTGGCGTAGGGTTGCTTCCAGGGGACATTCAAAACATAGTGTGAAGGACTTCACTGGACCCGACCTTTCCAAAGGCCAGTGCAGGAGTTTCCTTGGTGTCCACAAATTGCAATCTTCTTTGGAGTTTGCTTAGGGACGCGGGTGGTGCTGTGGGTTAAACCACAGAGCCTAGGACTTGCTGATCAGAAGGTCGGCGGTTCGAATCCCCGCGACGGGGTGAGCTCCCGTTGCTCGGTCCCTGCTCCTGCCAACCTAGAAGTTTGAAAGCACATCAAAGTGCAAGTAGATAAATAGGTACCGCTCTGGCGGGAAGGTAGACGGCATTTCCGTGCACTGCTCTGGTTCGCCAGAAGCGGCTTAGTCATGCTGGCCACATGACCCGGAAGCTGTACGCCAGCTCCCTCGGCCAGTAAAGCGAGATGAGCGCCGCAACCCCAGAGTCGGCCATGACTGGACCTAATGGTCAGGAGTCCCTTTACCTTTACCTGATGTGCTCCTGATTTTTATTAGCTTTCCTCCTGTTGATGCCATTTTAAAACACCTTCACACTAAAGGCTAAGGCAGGGGGCGGCAATTATTTTTAGCCGCGGGCTGGTCCACTGTCCCTCAGACCTTGGTGGCAGGAGAAGCAGCACCGGGGGGCGGGAAGCTGGAAGAAGAGGCGAGGGGGGCAAGCAATCCTCACCCCCAGCCCCAGCCCCAGCCACTGTGCTTAACTTCCCTGGGGCTGCCACCATCACCACTGCTGCTATTTCTTGTGGGTAGGCAGAGCGAGCTCGTCTGCTTCGCTCTCTGGCCCACAGGAGCACCAGGGCGGTGGTTGGGGGGGGGGAAAGATGGGCGGCGCAAAAGGGCTGGCTCCGGAGAGGGGCTGCTTAAAATGGTGCTCAGCCAGCTCAGCCCAGTCCCCTTCCTCCTCTAGACAAGGCGAGGAGAAGATAGGAGGAGGGAGGGAGGAGGCGCCGCCGTTGTGTGTGTGACGGAGGGGGGGGAATGGAATGGCGCCGGGGGAAAAATGGCGCTGCCCGAGCGAACTGAATCTTCACGCCGATCCACAGACAGTCCGCTGCCTGGATCCTGAAGGCAATTGGGCCTGATCTGACCGTCAGACCTTAGTTTGCTGACCCCTGGGCTAAGGCATATTTATTTTTTAATTAATTTTGAATTAATTTTCAACGTATCATTTTCAACAATAATTAAACATACAGTGGTACTTCGGGTTAAGTACTTAATTTGTTCTGGAGGTCCGTTCTTAACCTGAAACTGTTCTTAACCTGAAGCACCACTTTAGCTAATGGGGCCTCCTGCTGCTGCCGTGTCACCGGAGCACGATTTCTGTTCTCATCCTGAATGAAAGTTCTTAACCTGAGGTACTATTTCTGGGTTAACGGAGTCTGTAACCTGAAGCGTATGTAACCTGAAGCGTGTGTAACCTGAGGTACCACTGTACTTTAACTTCTTATACAATTTTTTTTACTTCCATCAATCACATCTGAAAATTTTCCAATCTAATTACTTAATTTACATTTCTTATTTTCATTATTACATTTAAATCTCATATCTAATACCTCTCTTCTTTGCAATATTTCATATATTTCTCCTTACAAAACTTCTTGTTGCCCTACTAGTGTAATTTGTTGATTACAATTGCTCTTCAAATAGTTTGTATATTTCTTCCAATCTTCTGTAAATCTCTGGTCCTGCAGGTTTCGAATCCTTCCTGTCTTTTTATCCAATTCTGCGTAGTCCATTAATTTTATCTGCCGTTCTTCTTTCTTTGGTATTTCTTCTTGCTTCCATTTCTGAGCCAACAATACTCTTGCCGCTGTGGGCTAAGGCATATTTAACATCACTAACACCAAAGTTCAGTCCCCGTATTGGACAACTGCATATTCCTGTATTGCAGGAGATTGGAGTAGATGAACCTCAGAGTCCCTTTGAAGGAATGGGTTTCTGTGCAGTCAGTTTAAAACTGACTTGAACCCCGCCCCCCTCTGCGTTGCTCCCGGACGGGAGGGAAGGAAGTCAAATGACACCGAGGGTTGGTTCCAAGAAAGAGTTTATTCTGCTCTCCGGATAGCAGAACGCACTTGCGTGGTCAGTCCACAGCAAGTCCAAAGAAATGAGAAATTTCATGCAGTATATATATCCTCCAGGCACCCTCTCCCCCTTCCCCAGAAATCCAACCACGTCAGCCTATGTACGCAGGTTGACATCACATATGTTCCTGCTCTGGTATTCTTAACCATAAAAGGGTATTCCTTCCTGTACTTCTGACCATAAAAGGATCTTCCTGTTCCTACTCTTATCTTGGAGCAAGAGGTCATCATCTCCGAGAACACACTCTGGCGCTGTTCCCAGACTGGGTCTGTGCGTTTTTGTGGTCAGGACATAAGATAAGGCACAGACGTGTCTTCTCTGTTCTACTGGTATAGTCAAGGCTTTGCTTGCCATCACAAACTGATAAAGGAGAGGACTCTGAGCATTTGTTTAAAAATCTGAGCCTTTTGACTCAAGAGCTCAAGTTTATGCATTTTAGAAATGCTAAGAAGAAAAGGGGGGGGGGGTTCGAGTCAGTTTTAAACTGACTGCACAGAAACCCATTCCTTCACCTTCTGTGATTCTGCTTTTGCCGCAAGTCTTGGCCGCAGCGCTGTGCAGACAGGAACTGTATTCTAAGCCCACTTTCCTGGGAGTAAGCTTAATTAAATTCAATAGGGATTAGAGATGAGAGCTAATTTTGTGCTGAAAGTCATGCTCCCAGCTCCCTGTAGTCCACCGATTTCAATAGATCTACTTTTGAGTATAACTTGGTGGGATACTAAGAAGTTAAGCCAGGCTCTCCTGTACAGTAGTTTGCAAATTCTGCTTAGTTTCCCCCCTCCTCACTGGAGTCTTGAAAGGTTTTGATAGAAGAGGGGAAAAAGAGGGATTAGCCTCAATTCCTACCTCTGGCTCTCCTGATATTGTTCTTTCTCCTAGAGAAAAAAGGTAGGTAGCAGAAGATTTATTTAACACTGTAGCTGGAAGACAGGCTAAATCTGTTCCTCTACCCATTTTACAAGGAAAATAGAAAAGCTTCATAGATTTTTCTTCCTAAGGGTGGACTGTTGAGTTAAGCTCGCGTTTTATCACCCACTGATTATTCTTCCTGCAATTCTTTCTACAAAAGGATAGTCACTGGTATTTTTATTTTTTTTTATAAACCTTGACTGTACTGAGTTTGTGTTGGCCCAAAATATATTTCTGCAGTAAAGGCCAGCGGTCTGCAGCTTAAAAGGAACCGTAAAGATGGACTATCCTGACTTTTTTGTTTGTTTCGAAGATGCAGTAGAACTTCCTCTGGAGTGATTCTAGCACACTGGCGGCCCAGTTTGCACTTTCAAGTAGCAAAACATCATTTGCAACAATCCTCTAAACATTACGTGCTTTTAAAAGAGTTTTAAATTTAATTTTCAGTGATTGATTACAGTTTCTACAATTCAAGATGTACCGTATTTTTCCGTGTATAAGACGCCCCCGTGCATAAGACGACCCCTATTTTTTAAACCCAATATTAAGAAATTAAGTTGTTTAGCTTTTTGTGGGGTTGGGGTGGGGAGGGCGGGGTATAAATAAAAATTTACTTGCTTGCTTACTTACAGATGTCAAGGAAATAAACAACTATTTGTGTTTTAGAAGACATCTGAAAGCAACCCTGTATTGGGAAATGTCTAATGATAAAACAAATGTCTCATGTTTTACCATTTTTTATGGTAAGCCGCCCAGAGTGGCTGGGGAAACCCAGCCAGATGGGCGGGTAGTAAATATTATTATAATAAATATTATTATTACGATGAAGGTGCATCTGCATCAGCATGGCCTGATGCCTTCATCTGCCCCAGTTGCAACTAAAAATGTCTCTCCTGTATCAGTCAGTCTCTACAGCCACAGCAGGGCTGTAATTCTCCAACCGTTTGACTTCACCCCTGAAGGCACACTCTGACTGTCTCCTGAGACAGATGGATGCCAACAGCAGCAACAGTTCAGGGTGTTGGACTAGATGGTCCTTGGGGTCTCTTCCATCTCTGTGATTCTGTGTGGGAGGGAATGGCAGGTGGAAAAGCTTGTAATATTCCTCTGTGTTTAGCTTCAGCTTGTTTCCCGTGAGACATGGATGTTGATCAGACGAGAGTCTTCCCCTTGCTAACCTATTGTTTTCTCTCTTTGCTCCTCTCTCTTTTGAAGGACATCAACCAGAAACTGCAGGAGGACAACCAGGAGCTGCGAGACCTTTGCTGCTTCTTGGACGATGACCGGCAGAAAGGCAAGAAGGTTTCCCGTGAGTGGCAGAGGCTCGGCCGGTACAGTGCAGGCGTCATGCACAAGGAGGTGTCCCTGTATCTTCAGAAGCTGAAGGAGCTGGAAGTTCGGCAGGAGGAGGTGGTGAAGGAGAACCTGGAGCTGAAGGAGCTCTGCGTCCTGCTGGACGAGGAGAAGGGCGGTGTTGCCGGTTGCCGAAACTCGATCGACAGCCAGGCCAGCCTCTGCCAGCTCAATGCCACGAGCGCCTTCATCAGGGACGTCGGAGACGGCAGCAGCACCTCTAGCACCGGCAGCACGGACAGCCCTGACCACCACAAGCACCACCCGAACTCGAGTCCCGAGCACCTCCAGAAGGCGAGGAGCGAGGGGAGCCCCGAGCATCAGAAACACCGCAGCGCCAGCCCCGAACACCTCCACAAACCCCGCGGCTCCGGCAGCCCCGATCACCAGAAACACCTGAAAGGACCCAGCCCAGAGCATCACAAGACTCTCGGGAAGGGGGCCGTGGAGCAGCAGAAGCACAGCTGCAGCAGTCCGGAAACGCTGCCGAAGCACTTGTTGAGTGGCAGCCCCGAACACTTTCAGAAACACAGGCCTGGCAGCAGTCCGGAACACCAGAAGCACAGCGCTGGAGGCGGCAGCCCCGAACTTCTCCACAAACACGCTCTGAGCGGGAGCTCTGAGCACCTCCCGAAAGCGAGGGGGACCAGCCCCGAACATCTCAAGCAGCACTATGGCGGAAGCCCGGACCACCTCAAGCACTTGGGGGGCAGCAGCAGCAGAGAAGGCACCTTAAGGAGGCCAGTGACGGATGACCTCTCTCCCCATCACCGAGGCCTCTACAATGGGATGAACGGTGAGTCCATGTTATTTTATCTTATTGCAATGTCGAAGGGGTCGTCTTTCCTCTTTGCGTGTGTGCAAATTACGGAAGCGTCGAGGTGGGGGAAGGCGCCCATTTCTGTACGTACGTGATGGGAGGCTTCTTGCGCAGCGCGAAGCAGGAACCGCGCAGCCAAGGCTGCAGTCACCCCCGGTGATGATTCAGTGGCTAAGTACGGGCGAAGTTGATGGATGCCTTGCCGTAACAGGCTGCACAACAGTTGTATCTCCTGGGCTTTTGCGCAAAAGCATCTCGCCTGTACAAAGAGGCATTGAAATATGGGATTCCTCTAGGCTGGAGCTAATGTACTGTGAGCACGGCCTGAGTGCACGTAGGCTCGATACGGAACGGAGAGAATAGGCTGGATGGGGAGAAACCTTCTTTTCATAAGGGTAGCGCCTGGGGATGGAGGGCATCTGTGTAGCTTTTAATTCATTACAGCTGCTGTCTTCTGGCATAGGGTTGCTTCCAGGGGACATTCAAAACATAGCGTCACTGAACCCGGCCTTTCCAAAGGCCAGTGCAGGAGTTTCCTTGGTGTCCACAAATTGCAATCTTCTTTGGAGTTTGCTTAGTGATGTGGGTGGCGCTGTGGGTTAAACCACAGAGCCTAGGACTTGCTGATCAGAAGGTCGGCTGTTCAAATCCCCACGACGGGGTGAGCTCCCGTTGCTCTGTCCCAGCTCCTGCCAACCTAGCAGTTCGAAAGCACGCCAGAGTGCAAGTAGATAAATAGGAACCGCTCTGGCGGGAAGGTAAACGGCGTTTCCGTGCCCTGCTCTGGTTCACCAGAACTGGCTTAGTCATGCTGGCCACATGACCCGGAAGCTGTATGCCGGCTCCCTCGGCCAATAAAGCGAGATGAGCACCGCAAACCCAGAGTCGGCCACGACTGGACCTAATGGTCAGCGGTCTCTTTACCTCTTTACTTGGAGTTTGCTTGGCCTTTTCCACTGATGAGCGAATCACCCCTCATTGGCTTTCTTCGTGCTGCCATATCTTACCCAGTGAAAGAAGGATTTTAGAGCAGGAGGTAGACAATGCATTGCCGTCCAGGTGTTGTTGGACTCCCAACTCCCAACCCCCGCCAGCCAGCATGGTCAGTAGTCAGGAATAGGCATGGATGGGTCTGTTAATTTTGATTCTCCATCTATTTCTCTCTCTTTTTCTGATCTTCAATTCAGTTCTCCACATTTTTGAAGCAATTTGTGTGTTGCTTTTAAAGTCTGAATGAAAATCCACCAGCATCTAAGTGTGAACTTCTCCTAATACAGACATTGATGTATGCAATTTTGACCAATGTATGTAATTTTTTTTTTGCAAACAAGAACAATGCTTTTTTATATGTTAATTTCACTAATATAGTCAATTTGATCCACACACACCCCTCTAATATTTGCACTTTTGTAAACTTTTTGTAAACAGGGACGCAGGTGGCACTGTGGTCTAAACCGCAGAGCCTAGGGCTTACCGATCAGAAGGTCGGCAGTTCGAATCCCTGCAACGGGGTGAGCTCCCGTTGTTCAGTCCCAGCTCCTGCCCACCTAGCAGTTTGAAAACATGTCGAAGTGCAAGTAGATAAATAGGTACCGCTCCTGTGGGAAGGTAAATGGCGTTTCTGTACGCTGCTCTGGTTCACCAGAAGCGGCTTAGTCATTTTGGCCACATGATCTAGAAGCTGTCTGCAGACCAACGCCGGCTCCCTCGGCCTATAGAGCGAGATGAGCATGCAACCCCAGAGTCGTCCGCGACTGGACCTAATGGTCAGGGGTACGTTTACCTTTACCTTCAAACATTGGTTGGAGAATTGCATTACGAACTTCAGAGAAGTGTGAATTTCAAAAGATAGCTGTGTTTCAGCTCTAAGTGTTTTAGAAAGGGCAAATTAAGTAGGTTTGCCTGTAACGGTGAACTGAATCGAATTTCTCCCCCACCCCTGGTCAGAAATGATGAGAGCTGTCATCTAGCACCACCTAGAGGGCACCACGTTGGGTATCTCTGCCATTAGAAGCATGGAATTCTCAAATTGAGCCACAATTCTGAATCCCAAACAGCCCATGCATCGTAGCTTTGCCTTCTTGAAGGGAACACTTGAACAGTCTTGCAGTCTTTGTCCTCCGCTTCAGGTTACCTGCTTGGCGAATGTTTACTCGCTTCATCTTAATTGCTTTTTCCTGGGATTCTCTGCAAAGAAACAAAAGCGGATTCCTTTGACATTTAGCTCTTCCGATGCAGTTTGTGACAGTAGGCTGACATTTTAACAGATGTTTCTGGGATGCGCGTCTATTCTCAGTTGACGTAGAAGCCGATCAGGCTCCCAGCTGCTGTGCAGTGCAAGGATTTTAAGCCCAAATCATTTCCTAAGGGTACAGTTGGCGTTCACGTCTTGCTGATTATCAGGATGGTGATCCAGTGACTTGTAGGCTCTGGGGTACATCTGAGAAAGGATCTTGATGTTGTCGTGATGGTTCCACCAGGGTAAAAAAAAGGAGATTGGTGATAGCAGCCTAGGAATCTGTCTTCGTAGATTTGGGATCTTACTGGGAACCTACAAATCTTAACATTTTGGAGGGTGGGAGTGTGGAATGCCATGCATAGTTAACCTCTGGAATTCGCTGCTGCAGGAGGGAGTGGTGGCCACCTTACTTGGATGGCTTTAAAAGAGGAGGAGACAAATTCATGGAGGCCATGTTTCTTTTCTACAGTTGGAGGCAGTGATGCTCCTGAATACCCGTTGTTGGAATCCACAAGAAGGAAGAGCGGTGTTCTGTTTGGGTTCTACTCGCAGGTTTCCCGCAGGCATCTGGTTGGCCACTGTGAGAACAGCATTTACGATACAATACAATACGATAATCTTTATTGTCATTGTCCCATACAGAACAACAAAATTGAAAAATCTACATAAGACATTCAAAACCCAACAAGCCTTCCATCCCAGCTATCCCAACCTGGTTAGCCCCCTAAAAACTCTGATACCCCATTTTTAAATACAATATACTCACATAGAGACTACCTTACAATGCGTTTAAAACCAAAATTGCATTTGGATAGAAACTGTTTCTCAGGCGGCTAGTCCTAGTCTTTATAACCCTGTACCTTCTTCCAGAAGGCAGAAGCTGAAAGAGATCATTTCCGAGGTGCGCACTATCCTGTGCTATCTCTGCAGCTTTCTTATGGCACCTGGAAGCATAGATTTGATCCAATGTGGGAAAAGTGCACCCAATTATTCTCTCCACAGTCTTTACAACCCTGGACAGCATTGTTTTTCCCCCTGAACGTGCAGCTCCCAAACCACACACAGAGACCATAAGTTAACACACTCTCCACAGTACAATGGCAAAATGCCATCCACAGGTCCTTTGAGAGATTGTTTTTCTGGAGGATTTATTATTATTATTAATTAAATTTGTATACCGCCCTATACCTGCAGGTCTCAGGGCGGTTCACAGGATAAAATTACTATACAGTGGTACCTTGGTTTACGAACTTAATCCGTTCTGGAAGTCCGTTCTTAAACCGAAACAGTTCTTAAACCGATGTGTGCTTTCCCTAATAAGGCCTCCTGCCGCCGGTGCCCTTCCACCGTTCGGATTCCATTCTTAGACCGAGGTAAAGTTCTCAAACCGGGACACTATTTCTGGTTTTGTGGAGTTTGTAAACTGAATCGTTCTTAAACAAGAGTTTGTAAACTGAATCGTTCTTAAACAGGACTGTTCTTAAACCGAGGTACCACTGTATACAGTGCTTTCCCCCCTAAAAATAATGTTTAGGGGTACTCTCATTTTCCTACTCATATTAAAATACTGCCCCTCAATGGGGCCAAACTTAGATTCACAAAATGTTTAGGAGTATGCGTACTCCTGTGTCCCCACAGAAAAAAAGCTCTCTCTCTCTCTCAAATATATTTCTGCCCCTGTTCCTCTACCTGTTCCTAATATTATTCTGAAGTTTGCTGAAATGGAGGGAGCGGAAAACTGCTTGTCAGTAAGAACTGCCATATAAAACCAATGTGTATTACTAATGACATATCAAGCAGAAAAGCTCCTGTTTTACATTGTACAGCAAGGTGAAGTCTTACATAATGAGGAAAAGAAGCTTAATAAAAAAAGATTAAGAAGTTGTTTAAGTACTTCTCAAATCCTGAAAGACAAATCCCCATGCCCTATCCCAATCACCTTTTGCAGGCTGAATGGAATGTCACCATTTATAAAATGAAAACCAAAAAGGAGGAGTGTAAAACACAGAGCAAATTAGGAAGAAAAATACTTACTGGCAGGGTTTTGGACAGTTCGGTTCTGTAATTGTTCAGAACAATGGTAACAAAATATTGATGAGATACATAGCAACGTGGGTGGCTCTGTGGCCTAAACCACTGAGCCTCTTGGGCTTGCCAATCAGAAGGTCGGCGGTTCGAAACCCCACGATGGAATTACCGTATTTTTTGCTCTATAAGACTCACTTTTTCCCTCCTAAAAAGTAAGGGGAAATGTGTGTGCGTCTTATGGAGCGAATGCAGGCTGCACAGCTATCCCAGAAGCCAGAACAGCAAGAGGGATTGCTGCTTTCACTGCACAGCGATCCCTCTAGCTGTTCTGGCTTCTGAGATTCAGAATATTTTTTTCTTGTTTTCCTCCTCCAAAAAATTAGGTGCGTCTTGTGGTCTGGTGCGTCTTATAGAGCGAAAAATACGGTAACTCCCATTGCTCTGTCCCAGCTCCTGCCAACCTAGCTGTTCGAAAGCACACCGGTGCAAGTAGATAAATAGGTACCGTTGCAGCGGGAAGGTAAATGACATTTCCGTGTGCTCTGGCTTCTGTCACGGTGTTCTGTTGTGCCAGAAGTGGTTTATTCATGCTGGCCACATGACCCAGAAAGCTATCTGTGGACAAACGCCAGCTCCCTTGGCCTGAAAGCGAGATGAGCGCCACAACCCCCTATTTGCTTTTGACTGGATTTGACCATCCAGGGGTCCTTTACCTTTACCAACATAGGCATAGCCGCCACGAAGGTCAACTTTTCTCTCACGGACTGAATCCACACATCACAGAAAGGAACCTTATAAAAGACATCTTTATAAATGGACTTCATGACGCGCAGTGTAAATTAATAATGCAGAGTTTTAAAGAATAAAAGCTTTACTGAGTTAAAATAAACTTCTTCATAAACAACTTGGTTCCAAACAGTTTGACTGAGATTACATACGGACTCTGTTCACAGCTGAGGCAGACTGACTCTTACTGAAATCTTACACAGAACACAAAAGAGAAACTGGCTGCTAAGTCACATGTCAGAGTGACTCAACAGTTAGTAGGCCCAAATGATTGTGCAGTCCCAGCACTTCCCAGCCTGCTTTGCTGCTTCTGCTCTCATGTGTCTTTGTCACATGATACTTCATGGACCATTGGCCAGATCCTGCAAGCTCTTCTTATGTTCAAGTCAGTCCTTTGGGTCTATCCTGCACTGTAATGTCTACTGTGTGCCAAACAGATGCTCTGCTGATGAGCTTTGAGTTCACAGTGGGATCCCTGAAGACAGACTTAGTTACAGATATATAGTGGTACCTCGGGTTACATACGCTTCAGGTTACAGACTCTGCTAACCCAAAAATATTACCTCGGGTTAGGAACTTTGCTTCAGGATGAGAACAGAAATCGTGCTCCGGTGGCGCGGCGGCAGCAGGAGGCCCCATTAGCTAAAGTGGTGCTTCAGGTTAAGAACAGTTTCAGGTTAAGAATGGACCTCCGGAACGAATTAAGTACTTAACCCGAGATACCACTGTATGCATGTGGATCTATCCCATATGGGGATAATCCCAGTGTCCTCTTGGCTGAAAGCCAACAGGGCATTTCTAACCAAAACGCTTCTCCAACAACGGAGGAAGTCAAAGAGAGAGTGTGCTGCGTGCCTTGTCCTTTTGGTTACCTGAACAGGTAAGGTCACGGCCACCTCTAGTCACATGCAAAGGAAGGATGTTCCAGCCAGGAGGAAACAGGAACAGTTTTCGACTGCCTGGACCAAACATTCCCCTGCATACCCACTCTAGGAAAACAAGGAATGTTGTACTTGACTGCTCCTTATGTATCACATCCCACACTTTGTATGTTCTTCCTCCCAAGCTGTAACGCATAATAATGAACATGCCTGGCGTGGCCTTATTCTTGTTGGTGTTAACTTCCCCCTCCCTCCCTCTGCATTTACCTGGGAAAAGAGGAGAGACGATAGGCACCTTCAAATATCTAAAGCAGGGGTCAGCAAGGTTTACCTTTCCTGGGCTGGTTCGTGCTGCAGAAGCGAATCCCCACACCGTGTTGTTCCGGTTTAGCGCAGCGCGTGGGAACTCGCTGAGTGGGCGGCTTGGTTCAGTGGTGGCTCATGGGCTGGTTAAATGACCCCCGTGGGCTGTTTGTGGCCCATGGGCCTTAGATTGCCTACCCCTGATCTAAAGGGTTGTCACCTGGAAGAGGGAACAAACTTGTTTTCTCCTGCTCTGGAGGGTAGGACCCGAATCAATTGCTTCAAGATACACAAAAGGAGATTCCGACCAAACATACGGGATAACCTTCTAACAGTAGGAGCTGTTTGACAGTGGAACAGTCTCCCTTGGGCGGTTGTGGACTCTCCTTCCTTGGAGGTTTTTAAGCAGAGGTTGGGCAGCCATCTGCCCTGGATGCTTTATTTGAGATTCCTGCATTGAAGGGGGTTGGAATAGATGACGCTTGGTTCCCGTCCAGCTCTACGACTCTATCGTTTCAGTCTTTCACCAGGCTGCTGTGTGGGATGGAGAAAGACATGATGTGCTCATGTCATATCACTTGCTTCCATTATTGGTGTAGGGCCAGTGTGGTGTAGTGGTTAAGAGCGGTGGACTCGTAATCTGGTGAACCGGGTTCGCTTCCCCGCTCCTCCACATGCAGCTGCTGGGTGACCTTGGGCTAGTCACACTTCTCTGAAGTCTCTCAGCCCCACTCACCTCACAGAGTGTTTGTTGTGGGGGAGGAAGGGAAAGGAGAATGTTAGCGGCTTTGAGACTCCTTAGGGTAGTGATAAAGCGGGATATCAAATCCAAACTCCTCCTCCTCTTCTACTTCTCTTCCCCACAAACCATTATGTGGGTCACTCTGTTGGAATTCTGCCTGGGTCAGAGGAATGTGCCACAAGCGTAGGCACCGGCAGATATTCCTGTCGACCTCCCCGCGTCTCCCAACCTCTGCTGATAAGCAGGCGAGGTCCGGCGATTCTTCTCAGATGTATGAGAGGAACACACCGTTCTTCCTCTCTCCCCTTTGGTGTCCCCAGGGAGGGGAAAGAAGCAGACAGAAAACTATTTACATCATTTATTTCTGCCTCTTACATCAGTACAGAGAATCATGTCTGCACTCAACAACAGCAAGAAGAAACTCCTCCCAAGTACATCCAGTACGGGTCATATGACACACACACACACTGAGCTAACATCCGGTGCTCAGTACAGAATGGACTGCCCCTTTGTTCCCATGGCAACAGTCACAAACATCCTGTCTGGCTTTCCAGCCACAAGCAGCTGGCTGAGCTGCTAGAGCCTTTGCTTGCTGCAGCATTGGTGCTTTATGGTAACATACTCCCCCTAAAGTATCAATGGGTGCCGCGAGCAAAGCGTCATCCAGAGAAGAAAACAAACAGTTGTTATATTTATAACATTCCCCTGTTGTTTCAGTTCCACCCTTGGAACTACCCGCCACTGGTTTAACCAATGTACCTCTCTGGTTGTGTGACTTCGCATTACCTCGGTTAACAACTCTCTGTTGTGCCTTTGTCTCTGACTCAGACACAGCTTCAATCTGTCCTTGGTCGTTTACAATAGCAACATATGCAAGGTTAGCAAACTCCTTTGAATACCTCTTGGGTGGTACACCCTTCGTTGCTCTCTCAGACCTGCGTATGAGGTTCTGATCCTCTGTGCTCACCGGTTCAACCTTTGAACTCTCTGGAGAACCAGTACTAATCAGTGGTTCTTCCTTCACCTGTGAAGGTCTATCCATTGTGTGAGATTTTCTCTTAATGACTGTTACAACTGAACTCTCTGAGCTATCACTGTCATCATCATCAGTACTACTGAACTCAATAAGATCACACTCATCATCATCATCATCTGAATCGTTTCCTGTGGGAAATGTCTGTACTGCCCGCTCTTGCTTTGGAGCACTCTCTAGGAACTTTGTGAGAATCACTTGACCAGATTCAGACAAAATTACTCTGTAGAGACCTTTTTCATAACCTACGAAAATGCCTCTGGCATTCTTTACACCACCTGGAGCTTCTGTTCTCACATGAGACCCGAAAACCTTAAAATAGGCAACAGAAGGTTTTCTATTGAACAGCTTCTCAAAAGGAGAACATCCCAACTCTGTTGAGACTTTTCTCAGCCACACATGAAGATAGGACGCTAGCGATTCGGCCCAATATTCATGTGGCAAATGTGAACTCAGCAATTGCGCATTCATCCCCTTTTGCAATTCTTTGTTCACTTTCACACAGACCCCCCTGTTCCACGCTTCTTGCGAAACTGCCACTCTGTGGTCTATCCCTTTTCCATCCAGGAACTTCTGAAACTTCTGTAACAGAAAAACTTGTTTGTCATCTGTGAAAAGACAATCAATGTTAGCATCATGCATATTTTTAACCTTGTCACAAAACTCCTGAAACTTTTCTAAAGTTTCTTGCGGTTTCTCCATCATATAAACCCAAGAATAATTAGTGAAACAATCCACACACACAAGGTAATACTTTGCACCGCCTCTAGATGGTTCTAGAGGACCAATCACATCAGCATACACCCGCTGAAATGCTCTGTCGACCTTCTTCGTCTTAGTCACCTTCCTGGTGCTCACACTGGTCACACCTGCAAGAGAGATTTCGTTAGAAACATCAGAATTACATTTCATGTAATCACTTTGATCAAAAGTCAACAAATACAGTCCATCTTTCTCTTTGGCAGTAAGAAACAGTTCTCCATCTTTGTAGATCTTGCAGCTTTTAGCATCATAGGACAGTTTCAGTCCTTTCTTTGCAATCTGCGACACGCTCAGCAGATTAAATCTCAGTTCTGGAACCAGGTAAACATCATTTATAGTCAAGTTCAGACTTTCAAGATACACAGTCCCAATTCCAGTCGCTTCCAACTCCTGACCGTTGGCCTGTTTCACAGTGAAGCTTTGCTTCTTCAACGTCGAAAATAGTCCTCTGTGCGGGCACAAATGTTTTGTACAGCCCGTGTCGATTATGAATGCGTTCCCAACATCTGGCGTGGTTCCTTTCGCCATCATAGCCTTTGCAGGTTTCACCTGGCACTTGGTACGGCTTTTGCCTGACGCCTGAGGCTTCGTAGAGCTGCTCTTTGCTCCTCTTGACTGGCGCGGCTTCTTACAGTTTCGCTGTAGATGCCCAGTCTGTCCACAATTGTAGCATTGGACAGCACTCAATGCTACACCATGCTCTCCAGTAGCATCAGCAGTGGGGGAATTAGAACTCTGTTCTTCCCTCCCCCTGTCTTTTTCTTCCAGTGCAGCAAGTCTGTCGTGTTCATTCAGGACCACAGCACAAACTCTCTCCGCGGTCAGCTGCGCGGCCGGTAGGGAACCAAGCTGACTGGCAACAACCTTGTAGGTGCGGCTAAGGCTGTTTATCATCATGAAGCAAAACACTTCCTCCTGAAGACGGAAATTGCGTTCCACCATCTGTTGACGCAGAAACTTCATTTCTGTCAGGTGCGCTTGAACATCTCCATCAGGCGCAAGTCTCAGATTGGTCAATTTCTCAAAATACAGCAACGCTGAAGAATAGCATCTCTCTGATGCGTTGTACGCAGCGTGTCCCATACCTCTTTCGCATTTTCTAAATGCTGAACATGCACCAACTGATCATCTGAGACACACAGAATTATAGCAGTCCTGGCCCTTACATTCTGTGATTCCCAACCTCCGGTTGGTGCTGCAGGGATGGGGTTTTCAATTACATCAAAAAGCCTCTGATTCTGCAGCAGGGCCTTCATCTTTACAGACCAAGATGAATAATTGTCATTGGTTAAGGAAGGTGGGCAAGGCAAACCTCCCCCTTTCTTGGCATCCATCTTGAAGCCAAGCCTCTTTCACCTCCAAAACAAGCTGCAAAATCCAACAGCTGTTTTTTCCTTTCTCACGCAGCAAACTGCAAATTGTTTACGCTCTTTGCACCTGGCAGCTAAACTCAGGCTGCTATTGAAAAGTCCCTTCCAAGAGCTCGTAAACCTTGTAGCCAAAACATTCTCTGGTTTTGTTTCGCTTTCCCAGGCTTACACGCAGAGTCCAGCCCCTTTGCCAGTAACCTTCCGTTACTTAGCAACAATGCATTTCAATGGGACCTCTTATCTACCACAAAAATTTGTGGAATGCAGGCCTCTGCCTTCAAGCTGCAGGCCTCTTCCTCCGGAGCTTTTGTTTTCTTTGAAACGCAGCTCCGTGAACCAGGGAATTAATCTTCCTGCGTTCACACTTTTAGCCCGAAATGCAGCATACCTTGAGCTCCGTTGCTTGGAAAACACCTCTTCTTTCCATCAGCTGTCTGTGGAGCCTCTGGCATTTCAGACGCTTTCCTTCTCCCTTGGAGCAGAGGAAGACAATCCACCAGCCTCTCATGCAGATGTCCGATGAATCGCAACCATCCGAAGGCTGCCACTGTGGGAATTCTGCCTGGGTCAGAGGAATGTGCCACAAGCGTAGGCACCGGCAGATATTCCTGTCGACCTCCCCGCGTCTCCCAACCTCTGCTGATAAGCAGGCGAGGTCCGACGATTCTTCTCAGATGTATGAGAGGAACACACCGTTCTTCCTCTCTCCCCTTTGGTGTCCCCAGGGAGGGGAAAGAAGCAGACAGAAAACTATTTACATCATTTATTTCTGCCTCTTACATCAGTACAGAGAATCATGTCTGCACTCAACAACAGCAAGAAGAAACTCCTCCCAAGTACATCCAGTACGGGTCATATGACACACACACACACTGAGCTAACATCCGGTGCTCAGTACAGAATGGACTGCCCCTTTGTTCCCATGGCAACAGTCACAAACATCCTGTCTGGCTTTCCAGCCACAAGCAGCTGGCTGAGCTGCTAGAGCCTTTGCTTGCTGCAGCATTGGTGCTTTATGGTAACACACTCTACTCTGGGATGATTCACAAAAACCAGGCGGGATGCTTCAGTACAGCTTAACAGGTATGAATTATTAGACCATGCGTGCTCCCAAGGCATTCTTCAATAGTTTTATTCCAAACGTCTAATTTTATAACTCCTTTGTTTGACTGAGAGCGTGGCTCCCTTTCCTTCCCATTTCTTTCTCTTTTTTCTTTTTGCATTTATGGGGAATATCAAAGGCTGTCGACTGCTACTTCTTGCTCTCCCTTGAGGTTCTTAATGAGCAAAAGCAAAAGTGCTGACTCTCTCTCTCTCTCTCTCTGGCACTGTAATGTTGGAGGTGTGATAGAACGAGACGAGACCTTCAGAGATCCGGCAATCATTTAAAAAGGGTAGCAGGGAGAAGAAAGGGAAATAGATGTGTGTGCTAAACGAGAGAGCTCCTAACGATTGGGAAGAGTGGTTGCTAAACTCTCCATCCTTGGAGGTGTTTTTTTTAAAATTATTTTTTATTTGATTTTCCAAAACAGACAAAAGAAAAGAAAGAAAAAGAAAGAGAATAAACTTCCATCAAAAGATCATACAAATTCCACCTATCGAGATTAATCTAAATGTCTTGACTCCCCACCCCCCATCCCATCCATGGGTCCGCCTAATTCTATTTTCAACTGCATATCAATACTTCTCCATTTTTTCATCTTCCTAAGTTATCTGTACTATTACATTGCAAGTGTATTTAGAATCCTGATAATGTTTTGACCCGTTTGCAATGATTTTGTATATACATTATAAACATTTCCCTTTTAAATTTTTTTTTTTTTTTGTCTTCTTGGTTCCTGAGCTTCACAGTTGATTTAGTCATTTCGGGACAGTCCATCAACTTGATTTGCCATCCTTGGAAATTTTAAGCAGAGGTTGGATGGCCATCTGTCATGGATGCTTTAGTTGAGATTCCTGCATTGCAGGGGGTTGGACTAGATGTCCCTTGAGTCCCTTCCAGCTCTGCAGTTCTATGATTCTACACTAGTTGATGGAAATCACAGGAAGGGAATGTGCTGTTGTACTCAGGTCATGCTAACCTGTTTCCCACAGGGATGTGGTCAGCCACTGTGAGAACAGGTTGCTGGACCTGATGAGTCACTTGCCTGATCCATAATAATAATAATAATAATAATAATAATAATAATTATTATTATTATTATTATTATTATTATTATTTTACCCCCGCCCATCTGGTTGGGTTTCCCCAGCCACTCTGGGCAGCTCCCAACAGAGTATTAAAAACATGATCAAACATTAAACATTAAAAACTACCTTAAACAGGGTTGCCTTTAGAGGTCTTCTAAAAGTCAGATAGTTGTTTATTTCCTTGACATCTGATGGGAGGGAGTTTCACAGGGAGGGCGCCACTACCAAGAAGGCCCTCTGCCTGGTTCCCTGTAACCTCATTTCTCGCAATGAGGGAACTGCCAGAAGGCCCTCGGAGCTGGACCTCAGTGTCCAGACTGAATGATGGGGTGGAGACGCTCCTTCAGGTATGCTGGGCCGAGGCCATTTAGGGCTTTAAAGGTCAACACGAACACTTTGAATTGTGCTTGGAAACGTACTGGGAGCCAATGAAGATCTTTCAAGACCGGTGTTATGTGGTCTTGTTGGCCACTCCCAGTCACCGGTCTAGCTGCCGCATTCTGGATTAATTGCAGCTTCCGAGTCACCTTCAAAGGTAACCCCACGTAGAGCGCATTGCAGTAGTCCAAGCAGGAGATAACCAGAGCATGCAACACTCTGGCGAGACAGAAGGTCTACTCTAGTGTTCAATCCAAACCTGAGCATGGATATCTGTGGTCACCAGACTCTTAGTCTGAGAGGGTGGTTCCCATGATTGGGACCCCATACGACCTCATCCTTTGCATATTTACTCAAAACTACGTCCTGCTGTTTCCAGTGGGGCTCACACTCTGGTAATCATGTTTTTTTTTACCAGATTTGCACCATGGATTGTTTCCCTAAAGCTATTGCTGCCTGAGCCACCTGACATTGCCATGAGTTGAAAGGCCAGCACATGGCAGGAATGATGGGATGGCTACTTTAAGAGCCAAGTTAGGTTTCTGGCTCACAAGCTCACAGGAGGCGAATCTTTCTCTGGCAAGTTGCAAGAACTTGACGTCCGAGTAAGCGCTGTGGGATGAAAAAGCTGTTTGGCTGAAGAACTTGATTGAGAAGCACTGCTGAGGAGCGAGGAAGATTTGTCATAGGCACAATGCCCAATGGGGGAGCTTTTTAATGGTTAGGTAATGTTTCTTAATGTATGGAAAGCATAATAATAATAATAATAATAATAATAATAATAATAATTTATTATTTGTACCCCACCCATCTGGCTGGGTTTCACCAGCCACTCTGGGCGGCTTCCAACAAAGATTAAAAATACATTAAAATGTCACACATTAAAAACTTCACTGAACAGGGCTGCCTTCAGATGTCTTCTAAATGTCAGGTAGTTGTCTATCTCTTTGACATCTGATGGGAGGGTGTTCCACAGGGCGGGAGCCACTACTGAGAAGGCCCTCTGCCTGGTTCCCTGTAGCTTTGCTTCTCGCAGTGAGGGAACCACCAGAAGTCCCTTGGCACTGGACCTCAGTGTCCGGGCTGAATGATGGGGGTGGAGATGCTCCTTCAGGTATACTGGGCCGAGGCCGTTTAGGGCTCTGAAGGTCAACGCCAACACTTTGAATTGTGCTTGGAAATGGATTGGGAGCCAGTGTAGGTCTTTCAGGACCGGTGTGATATGGTCTCAGTGGCCACTCCCAGCCACCAGTCTAGTTGCCACATTCTGGATTAATTGCAGTTTCTGGGTCACCTTCAAAGGTAGCCCCATGTAGAGCGTGCTGCAGTAGTACAAAAAGGAGATAACTAGAGCATGTACCACTCTGAGGAGACAGCCTGTGTACCAGATGGAGCTGGTAAACAGCTGCCCTGGATACAGAATTGACCTGCGCCTCCATGGACAGCTGTGAGTCCAAAATGACCCCCAGGCTGTGCACCTGGTCCTTCAGGGGCACAGTTACCCCATTCAGGACCAGGGAGTCCTCCACACCAGTCTGCCTCCTGTCCTCCAAGAACAGTAGTTCTGTCTTGATAAGACATAAGAACATAAGAGCCTTCTGGTCCAACGTCCCACTCTCACAGAGGAGCCCCAAGCTGAAAAGAAGCTGAATACAATTCACATCATTACAGCAGGCTGACAATTCAAGGCTTGATCTGTAGTTAAACGTCTTGTACTTGGATTTGTGATCTTGCCAGGGAACGTGGCCAACCGACTTAAATGGAGCAAAGCCCACTTAATAGACTGTATCCTTAGCTTTTAAAATAGGAAGCTGTTTTCTGGTGGGGTGGTTTGCCAGACACGGAGCACTCTGAGAAGACGAAACAGAGTGTTTCCCCTTGCAGTTAGCGATCTGTCACCACGCAGCCTCGGAATTTCTACTGAAAAAGCAGGTTTTCCAAGAACACTTGAGATTGCCAAAGGCAGCACAGTGCTCTTGTGAGAAGCCACATTTGCAGCACTTGATCACGCTAAAAGGCAAAGTATATGTTTTCTGGGGGGGTTGGCCATCTTGAAAGATAGAAAAGAAAACAGAGAAAAGCTTGTTCTCATTGTTCTTGGGCCTCACCAGCATTTTCGACGCTCAGTGTCCTGGTGATATAACAGTAACCTTGTTTTCAGTGGGACTGACTTCCATGTACATGTGCTTAGAATTGCAGTAGCCTGGTTGCCTTACGGCAGGGGTTGCCAGCACGGTACGCTCCTTAGGATGTGGATTACGCTTCCTGTCATTACTAACCATTGGCCATGCTGGCTGGTCCTCATGGGAATCGGAGTCCTGCAAATTCTGGAAGGTACTGGCTTGGCTGTCCCAGCCATAATAATAAATAAATAAATAAATAAATAAATTTTTATTTATACCCCGCCCTCCCCGGCCAAGACTGGGCTCAGGGCGGCTACACACCAAATATAAATACAGTAAAAACATTAAAAACAAAACAAAACAAAAAAACAAACAGTTGATTAAAATATAAGTTGGAATACAGTTTAAAATGCAGCCTCGTTTTAGTGGTAGCCCATAGATCAAAGCCATAAGGGGAGAAAACGTCAAATATTCACCGGGGCCAACTATCCATGCTGGGCCAGCAAAAAGAACCGAAGGAAAATTTATATACCAATCACATATAAGGGCTTCCATTAAAAAAAGTGAGTCGGGGGGGGGGGGGGGGGCAAAGGCCAGGCGGAACAGCTCCGTCTTGAAGGCCCTGCAGAAAGATGTCAAATTCCGCAGGGGGCCCTGGTCTCCTGCAGTAGGGCGTTCCACCAGGCCAGGGCCAGAGCTGAAAAGGCTCTGGCCCTTGTTGACAGCTTCATAGTCTAGTAAAGAGTGTTTGGCAGTGTTAGGAACTCAGATATATAAGCTAGGTGCCAAATGGCTCCCTCAACTAAGTTGTCAAAACGGAACGTCTTCAGAATTCTATCCGCTGTATTTCATCTTAACAACTGGAGTGAATTTCTGGAACCAAAATGCTTTTTCTGTGCAGCCTGAGCAGGAGCAGTCACCATTAAGAAAAACAGTTTGGAAGAGGCCAATATGTATGTGGATTTTCCCTGGATCAAGTGTCTTTTCTTCCTTAAGTTCTCAAAGCTCTTAACGTAGCTCATAGTTGTCATCTGAACTAGTTTGATTTCAAAGTCCATGAATTGGCTCCCAGTACGTTTCTGAGCAGAGGGACGCAGGTGGCGCTGTGGTCTATATGACAGAGCCTAGGGCTTGCTGATCAGAAGGTTGGTGGTTCGAATCCCCGTGACGGGGTGAGCTCCCGTTGCTCGGTCCCAGCTCCTACCCACCTAGCAGTTCGAAAGCACGTCAGAGTGCAAGTAGATAAATAGGTACCGCTCCGGCGGGAAGGTAAATGGCGTTTCCGTGCGCTGCTCTGGTTCGCCAGAAGCGGCTTAGTCATGCTGGCCACATGACCCGGAAAAACTGTCTGTGGACAAACGCTGGCTCCCTCGGCCAGTAAAGCGAGATGAGCGCCGCAACCCCAGAGTCGTCCACTACTGGACTGAACAGTCAGGGGTCCCTTTACCTTTACCTTTACATTTCCGAGCACAATTCAAAGTGTTGGTGCTGACCTTTAAAGCCCTAAACGGCCTCGGTCCAGTATACCTGAAGGAGCATCTCCACCCCCATTGTTCAGCCCGGACACTGAGGTCCAGCTCCAAGGAGAGCCTTCTGATGGTTCCCTCACTGCGAGAAGTGAGGTTATAGGGAACCAGGCAGAGGGTCTTCTTGGTAGTGGCACCTGCCTGTGGAACGCCCTCCCATCAGATGTCAAGGAAATAAAAAACTATCTGACTTTTAGAAGACCTCTAAAGGCAACCCTGTTTAAGGTAGTTTTTAATGTTTTAATATTTTTTAATGTTTTTAATATTTGGTTGGAAGCGGCCCAGAGTGGCTGGGGAAATCGAACTTGATGGGCGGGGTATAAATAATAAATTATTATTATATTATATAACTGAGAATCAATCACAGTCCATCTTTAAAAAATAAGATTTTAGAGCCATCTTGCCCCAAAATGGCAAGTGGACATAACATTGGTTTAAGGAGCCATTTGGAGCTTAGCTTATATATCTGAGTTTCAGTTTCTCCTTCTTTTCGTTTCTTTCTGAGCACCCTCTCCTGTGGCAGCTTTCCTGAGCAGCTGGACTTTACAGCTGGCTTGACAGCCAGGAAATGTTGCCTGCACATTCCGGCCTTGCCTGCACCGCCATCTGTTCCTTGGCATTCAACCCTGCCGGTTAACCTTGTTGTATCTGGTTCAGGAAGCACCAAATCAGTCCTGAGAACATTGCAAACGAATTGAGAGCTTGGCATCTGAAAGCCAAGGCAACCAAAGCCAAACTGGGCAAAGACCTTGAGCGTCATCCCCTGATATATGAAAACGCTGGATTTCCCAGAGGCTCTTGGCCCAGAAAAGCTCACCACACATTTTTTGTTTTTTAAAGCCAGTGGAATCAAAGTATTCTCAGCCAACAGGGTTTTAGCAGTGAGTCCGTAAGTGACTGTGGAGGCCAATTCTGGATCCACACGTCCTTCCACACTGGGGACATAGGTTTCAGGGCTGGAGTTGATCACGGTGAGGGTTTGCCAAACATGCCTTCCTCTTAACTCATTTCTCCTTTTCGCCCTGAGTTTGTGCTTCTTCAAAGTCCATGACCCCTTTGGTAGAGGCTGTTCTCCAGTTATACTGTACTACATTTTTAAAGATTTGCCTTGAGACAGTCTTTAAACCTCTTTTGCTGACCACCAACATTACGCTTTCCATTTTTAAGTTCGGAATAAAGTAGTTGCTTTGGAATGCCTTGACATCTGATGGGAGGGCGTTCCACAGGAATTCCACAGGAATGCAATAATCAGGCATCTGTACAACATGACCAGTCCAACGAACATTGGTATGCCAACATATAGAATTGGAAACAAGAATTTGTTGCTTGATCCCCCCCCCCCCCATACATGTTTTTTTGTTTGTAAGCAGCTTTGGTTGGGTTTTGCCTGGGAAAGCAGATGGGGGTTATCTCCACTGCCTTGCTGGTTATCTTTGGGGGAAGAAACAGCTAAGGAGTAAAGCCTACACAAATTGGAGTTGGGTTCACAAACTCGATGGGGTTGAGGTCATCCCAGTGTCTGTTGGGATGGGGCTCAGGACCCCCCCCCCAAAGCTTGAGGGGGCAGAGGAGTCCTGGTGGGATGTTGCCTCAGGCTGCGCTACATCAAGAGACTCCAGTGCGAATGTTGCGTCAGGTAGAGGCAAGGCTGGTCTCTGCTCCCTTGGAATACAGTGGTACCTCGGGTAAAGTACTTAATTCGTTCCGGAGGTCCGTTCATAACCTGAAACTGTACTTAACCTGAAGCACCACTTTAGCTAATGGGGCCTCCCGCTGCCGCCGCACGGTTTCTGTTCTCATCCTGAAGCAAAGTTCTTAACCCGAGGTACTATTTCTGAGTTAGCAGAATCTGTAACCTGAAGCGTATGTAACCCGAGGTACCATTGTATCAGCATCTGCAATTCCTAATAAAGAAGCCTCTGGTTTATTTAAAAAAAATAAAAGTTATATTAAACATTTTTTTCAATTCATTATATATATATATATCACTGCTCTTTTTTCTCAACATGCTGGAGACTCCTGCTGTATGTCAGTGTGGTGTAGTGGTTAAGAGCAGTAGTCTCGTAATCTGGTGAACTGGGTTCGCGTCTCTGCTCCTCCACATGCAGCTGCTGGGTGACCTTGGGCTAGTCACACTTCTCTGAAGTCTCTCAGCCCCACTCACCTCACAGAGTGTTTGTTGTGGGGGAGGAAGGGAAAGGAGATTGTTAGCCGCTTTGAGACTCCTTAGGGTAGTGATAAAGCGGGATATCAAATCCAAACTCTTCTTCTTCTTCTTCATGTCTGATTCTGCCTGGCTAGAAATCTAATACTGCTTCTTCCTTGCCTTGGTGGTGGGTAGACAGAGAGAGATGAAATGAACATTCATAGGTCCACCTACTTTTCCCACTGACCTCGCCCGCCCCTGGTACACAGCTCTCAAATGGAAACAGATGCCCCCACCTCTGTCACAAGTGATGGTTGTTTGATCCAGAAAGACCTTTCTACTCAAAGCCTTTTCTCGAGGTCTGGCTGGACTTGGGGAGCAGGGCGCTCGGCTCGTATAACTCAGCTCTTTTTAAATAGCATACTGGCTTTCTCTTCGGTACAGTTAATGAAGTATAAAGCACGAGGTTGGCAGGGTTTTCTTGGAAATATAGCTGCGATTAGGGAGCCTGAGTGAGCAACACTGATTTTAATGCATAACTACATTAGTGTAATTCTTGGCAACCGCTGCTTACTTAACCTCTTCATTCCTTTAGGATTTATAAGGCACATTAATCACAGGCCTTCGCCTCCTCCTCTGTGCATAGACTGTAGGTTATTATTTAAGCTTTTCAACTGAAGAAATTGGAATGTTTTAGAACAGGGCTTCCTCGAAAGTGACAGGGATGAGGTGTTAGAAAAATTGCCAGTTTGTTTTTACTGCTCCTCTGCCTTTGATGGTGGCCTGATGCTTAAATGTGAACCTTTTCTAAAAGAAAATACTGACAGGATTCCTTGTCTCATGTACTTAATCCAGCCTTCACTGGGACCCAAAAACCTTTCTCTCTGTATAAGCGGCCGTTAAATCACAAAGTTTCCGATTAACCATAGTTTCTGCTTTGTCCAAACCAGGAAACAATAGTGACCAGATTTGGAACAAGCCAGGATATTAAACCAACTTCCAAGCTGTTGGGTTGAATGTCCTGGTTTGCTCCAAAGCTGGTAATTATTGTTCCCTGGTTCAGATGAAATGTGAATTGTGGTTAATTAATTAGAGGTTTCTGGGTTTAATTGCTGCTCACAGCAATGGGAGGAGTGAAGGGGCTGCATTCATGGCCATGCTTTGGCTTAATTAGTAAGGATATGATTGCCAGAACATGTCCTGGATGTGAATAAGATTATACAAGTGCACAACATTTTGCTCCAGAAGCATATGTACCATGTTACGTTCAGCTGAACCCTTTTTGCTCCACATTACAGCTCACAAAATATCCCTTTTGTGAGTTTGAAGTAGAATGCC
This sequence comes from Podarcis pityusensis, assembly GCF_964106645.2. Taxonomy (NCBI): domain Eukaryota; kingdom Metazoa; phylum Chordata; class Lepidosauria; order Squamata; family Lacertidae; genus Podarcis; species Podarcis pityusensis. The sequence goes on from NC_138026.1 coordinate 112,189,334, forward strand.
CCTGTGCACAGCTCCAATTGGCTGGTGTCCATGATGTCAAACACCCACCTCCCCTCCATTGCAGGAGCAGTTTTACGACCCTCAAATAAGCATTGTTTTTACTGCAGTTTCAGTGAAATCAAGATCTCGGTGGATATGCAATTGTTAGAGAAAGGAAAGGTCTGACAGCATGGGAGAGAGTCGGTTTCATTGGCTTGTATTTCTTCCACTTACGTTGTAATGTTGGGAGGAGGATGGTGGAAATTCTGCTGTAATAATAATAATAATAATAATAATAATAATAATAATAATAATTTATTATTTATACCCCGCCCATCTGGCTGGGTTTCCCCAGCCACTCTGGGTGGCTTCCAACAAAACACTAAAATACAATAACCTATTAAACATTAAAAGCTTCCCTAAACAGGGCTGCCTTTAGATGTCTTCTAAAAGTTTGGTAGTTATTTTTCTCTTTGAAATCTGGTGGGAGGGCTTTCCACAGGGCAGGTGCCACTACCGAGAAGGCCCTCTGCCTGGTTCCCTGTAACTTGGCTTCTCACAGTGAGGGAACTGCCAGAAGGCCCTCAGCGCTGGACCTCAGTGTTCGGGCAGAACGATGGAGGTGGAGACGCTCCTTCAGGTATACTGGACCAAGGCCGTTTAGGGCTTTATAGGTCAGCACCAACACTTTGAATTGTGCTCGGAAACGTACTGGGAGCCAGTGTAGGTCTTTCAAGACCGGTGTTATATGGTCTCGGCGGCCGCCCCCAGTCACCAGTCTAGCTGCCGCAGTCTGTGGCTCCTTTATATATAATCATGCAATAATAAAGCGTTAATTATCCAAAATGCTTATATTTAGGTTTGCGCTCCCTCTCTCTCTCTCTCTCTCTCTCTCTGTCTGTCTCTCTCTCTCCCCATCTACTGTAGTGATTCAGTTTCTGGCTGGTAAGGGGATTAGGGAGAGTTAGTCCCAAACTGGACAGGGGAGATGCTGGGGATTGAACTTGAGACATTCTGCATTCAAAGCAGATGCTCTGTCGCTGAGCTACGGCCCTTTCCCATCTGTGCTGCCCAACAGGAAAGATGAAGGAACTGACTGGCCAATAGGACGTGTGCACCACGAAACTACCGGCTGTGCTTTCTCTCACCGCAGCAAAAGAACATGCTGTACAGATGGTTATTCTGCTATTCCATTGCACTCAAGGGTCCCAAAGCACATCTCTCTTTAGAGATTGGCAATAAAAGGTTGCATGCCCAGCTCTGGGTTGATTTTACCTATTGGTTTTCGAGAGAGGAAGCACTGCTTTAATTACTGCTCAATGCTGAATTCAGCTCCTCTTCTGCCACTTCCAAATATGATCCCTTTTTTATTATGACAACAAGGGAGGCATTACGTTCAATTAGTCGACTCGAAATAAACATTGACCAGGTGGTATTTGAATGGAAGTCTCTGTTGAAAAAGCACCAGCTTTTCCCACGCTTGTGCTAAGGATTGGGCAAATTTGTTTGTTTGTTTTTGGGTTTATGTCCCCGCCGTTTGTCACAAGATCCCAGCAATAAATAAATGAAAACATGTTTTTAAAATGGCAGCGTAGAACATATCAACAGCTTGTTAGTTCAGAAAACAACAGCCGACCCACTAAGTCAGGGGTCTGCAACCCGTGGCTCCGGAGCCGCATGTTTTACACCTTTGCCGCGGCTCTGGGGCGGATACTAGCGAGGGGAGGAGGCGCATTGTGCGCCCCGACACTCCCCATTGTGGCGGGCACTGTACTGGCTGTGACGTCGCATGGGGGCGGTGCGTGCGTTAGTCACGCACTGTCCCGACATCACCTTCCCGCCCGCCCGCCATATTGTAAGGGGCATGTACGCTGGTCACTGTTTTGAAGGGGAGTGAAGAACACACACACAAAAAAAGGCAACTTGTTAATTTAACGTTTATTTCTATGAGGAGGAGTAATTCTGAGGGGTCAAACAAAGAAATAATAAAAAAGTGACAAAAAAGTTATTTTTATAATGACGAGTTTTGCGGCTCCCAGTTTTTTTATCTTCGGAAACGGGTCCAAGTGGCTCTTTTTGTCTTAAAGGTTGCAGACCCCTGCACTAAGTTGAAAATGCTTGTAAGTTTTTGGCTGATGCCTAAACTTGATTATCTTGACCAGGGGTCAGCAACCTTTTTCAGCCGTGGGCCGGTCCACCATCCCTCAGACCATGTGGTGGGCCGGACTGTGTTTTGAAAAAGAAGAAAAAAAATTCCTATAACCCACAAATAACCCAGAGATGCATTTTAAAGAAAAGGACACAATCTACTTATGTAAAAACACGCTGATTCCCAGACCATCCACGGGTTGGATTGAGAAGGGGATTGGGCCGCATCCGGCCCACGGGCCTTAGGTTGCCTACCTCTGATCTTGACTCATTTCACACTGGGTTGAGAATTGGGTGAAAATTGGCCTTAGCTGCCCTGGTGGCTGAAGTTCTTTGGGCAGTGGTTCTCAAACATTTTTCTTCGGACTGCACCTGTAGAATAAATATTTGCCCATGCTACGCCAAATTTTCATTGGAGAACTAAAGGAAAGAACTCCAAGCCGTGATTTTTTTCTTTACTTTTAAAACAAAACAAAACACAGAGGACAATTACTTTATAATATGATCATGGGGCACCCAGAAAGTATAAAACAATGCATCTACGTAAGAACATGTATCATCCCCAAAACAGAATTATAAATGAGCCTCTTATGTATGTACCTTAAGTATATATACAAACTCATTGAGGCATTTATGCTTGCTTTTGCCAGGTACTCTCATTTATATTAGGTCTAATTTGAGACAAACAAACTCTTGTCTCCTCACCAGCACAAATAAGCCTTCCTCTTTTTCTGAATGTTCATATTTGTCAGAACTGAAAATCCCTCTTCACAGTATGTCATAGAGAACTCCAGAAGAACAGCCAATGTTCTTGAAGAGAGGCATGGATATTGTTTCTGGTGGTATATTCCTGTTGCACTGAAATGCTCAAATGTTTCTTTGATTGTCCTCGAACCTTCTTGCCATACTTGCCACCCTCTCCTGCCTCACCTGCTTGACATGCCACACCTTTTGAGAACCACTGTCTTTGGGTCAGAGGAAGTGTGACACTATTGATTCTCCTAGATATCTCAGTTGACCATGGTATCTGCCTAGCTCAGTGGTGGCCAAACTTGGCCCTCCAGCTGTTTTGGGACTACAACTCCCATCATCCCTAGCTAACAGGACCGGTGGTCAGGGATGATGGGAATTGTAGTCCCAAAAGAGCTGGAGGGCCAAGTTTGGCCACCACTGGCCCTAGCTTGTCTTTGTGAGTTGTGGCTTGGAGACACCATGGCATTACTCCTACTTAGCTCCAGAGGGTGTGTGCCCTGACCCCTGTGGGGTGCCCTAGGACATGCCTTTGTCCCCAATGCTATTTAATTAATATCTCTATAAAATCATGGGGGCGGGGTCCTTAGGAGATTTTGGGGCAAGGCGTCACCAGTATGCTGATGATGGCCACCTCTGTTACTTGGTGTCATCTAAATCATGAGAGGCCATGTATGTGCTTGAATGCTACTTCTGTGACAGAATCCTAACAAACCTCTCTGGATGGCTGATTCTCAGGTCTAGGAATTGTGTACCTGTCCTGGAAGGAAATGGATTCTTTCTGAAGGAGCAGGTGCATCTTTTCGGGATGCTCCTTAGTCCATCTCCATCCGTAATGGCTCAGGTGATTGTAGTCACCTTTGTTGTTGTTTAGTCGTGTCCGACTCTTCGTGACCCCATGGACCAGAGCATGCCAGGCACTCCTGTCTTCCACTGCCTCCCGCAGTTTGGCCAAACTCATGCTGGTAGCTTCGAGAACACTGTCCAACCATCTCGTCCTCTGTCGTCCCCTTCTCCTTTCCCAACATCTGGGTCTTTTCCAGGGAGTCTTCTCTTCTCAGGAGGTGGCCAAAGTATTGGAGCCTCAGCTTCAGGATGTGTCCTTCCAGGGAGCACTGATTTCCTTCAGAATGGATAGGTTTGATCTTCTTGCAGTCCGTGGGACTCTCAAGTGTCTCCTCTAGCACTGTAGTCACCTTGGAGGGCTCATCACAAATTCAGTGCATCCATTGTGATGCTCCTTGGACTGGGAGAGCCTTGCCATAGTAGTTGCACCCAATTTGGCAGATCTGCACTGGCTGCCTGTTAGCTACTGAGCCACGTTCAAGTTTTTGGTGATGACATTTAAAGCCCTAAACAACTTGGGACCAGGAGACCCCTTCCCCCAGTACAAACCAAGACAATTTTTTGAAGTTCTCTGAGGAGACCCCGCTGTTCATTCCGCAAGTGTTACTTGTTGACAACATGGGCACATGTCTTCTTAGTGATAGCTCCCACCCTCTGGAATGCCCGCCTTTGGGGAATTAATGAGGTGGCGTCAGTAATGACCTTTAAACACCTCTTAAAAGCTTCCCTAGACCTCGACTGTTTAATTCTCCGTTTTGAACTTTGCTCAGCTGTCTCCACAATACTTTATGCAGTTCTATTCTGGTTCTATCCAGTTTTTCGAAAGTTTTATAGTCTTACCTCGTTTGCATTTTTATTGTTTTTATGGAAATCATTTAGGGATTTTTTACAAAGTAGTATAGGATTTTAACAAATAAGCAAGCTAACAAATAACTTCCAGAGAAGCTGCATTTCACATCCAGAGTGCTTCTGCGATACCTGTGACCTAGATCTTCCTCTGCATTTTTGACCTTCGCACATTCTTCGTTTGTGCTGTTAGTTTTTCAGTTCATGTGGGGTGTTGGAGACCACGGCGGTGAGCAACTGGGTTCAGAAGGTGGCTGGGTGACTTTGGGCTAGTCAGTATTTCTCTCTCTCTCTATATATATATAAAATTAATTTTTGTATTATTGTATTTTAGTGTTATGTTGGAAGCTGCCCAGAGTGGCTGGGGAAACCCAGCCAGATGGGCGGGGTATAAATAATAAATTATTATTATTATTATTATTTTGCAAATGCATTTTCCAAATACCACTTAACATCTTATCTTATACAATGTTTTTAGGACTTCCCTCAGCTACGCCTAATGATTTTCATTCTTCATCACTTAGTCTTGCATTTCATTATTTTCACTATTACTTTTAAAAAACCATAACTAATAGTCCTTTTCATAAATTTTACCTGCAATATTACATATAGTCCTTCTTACAAAACTCCTTGCAGTCCTACTAGCATATTCAATTGATTAGAGTTAATTTTCAAATAGTTCGTATATTTACTCCAATCTTCTAAGAACCTCCGGTTTCAAATTCTTCCTGTCCTTTTATCTAATTCTGCATAGTCCATTAATTTATTCTGCCACTCTTCTTTCGTCGGTAATTCTTCTTGCTTCCATTTCTGTGCCAGTAGTACTCTTGCCGCCGTTATCGCATATAAAAACAATTTATTATCTTGTCTGCTAATATCTTCTCCTACCATACCAAGTAGAAATGCTTCTGTTGTTTTTTTTACAAATGTATATTTCAACATCTTTTTCATCTCATTAAATATCATTTCCCAGATGCTTTTTACTTTTTTACATTCCCACCACAGATGATAAAAAGTTCCTTCTTTTTCCTTACATTTCCAACATTTGTTACTCGTTTTATACATTTCAGCTAATTTCACTGGTGTAATATACCATCTGTACATCATTTTCATCACATTTTCTTTCAAAGTATTACATGCTGTAAATTTCATTCCTTCTTTTCACAATTTCCCCCAATCTTTTAATTGTATATTATACCCAAAGTCTTTGGGCCAGTCAGTATTTCTCAATCTAATTTACCTTACAGGATTGCTGTCAAAAGATTAGGGAGGGCATATATAAACTGTTAATAAAAAGTGGTGTAAGAATGTAATAAATTAATGAGCTGATTATCATTTTTCCTCCATGTAGAATTATCTCTATGTATTCAGGGTTAACTTCCTTTAATGTGTAGCTTGGCTCACTTTCTAGAGCTGTCTGTTTCATTGGCATCAAAAGTGCTTCCCTGTGTTGAGATTTGCCATAATCTGGATTATGAACATTGATCTGTGGCAGTCTGGTTGTTCTTGCATTGTAGGTTTGAGGCCGGGATGACCCTGGACCCTAAAGGCTATGAAAGTTATGGAATATTTTGCATGCTAAAGTTGAAAACATTTAGTGGTAACGAATAATCACTATGGTGTGATTTTTTAAAGGAACCACTTTAGGCTTTGTGAATCGCATGAATATCATGTTATAGATTTGCCCAATCAAATCAAATAAAAAATCAACCCCTTGGTCAATTTTAACCTGTCAAATACTGTCTAATAGTTGACTAGTGTTCAATTCTTTGATTGATTAGAAGAGTTAAAGAAAGGGAGAAAATGACTCTTATTAAAAGAGTTGTCTTTTAGAAGATTCTAAAAGGTTTACGGGACACGGGTGGCACTGTGGGTTAAACCACAGAGCCTAGGACTTGCCAATCAGAAGGTCGGCGGTTCGAATCCCCACGATGGGATAAACTCCTGTTGCTTGGTCCCTGCTCCTGCCAACCTAGCAGTTCGAAAGCACCTCAAAGTGCAAGTAGATAAATAGGTACCGCTCCGGCGGGAAGGTAAACGGCGTTTCCGTGTGCTGCTCTGGTTCGCCATAAGTGGCTTAGTCATGCTGGCCACATGACCCAGAAGCTGTACGCCGGCTCCCTCGGCCAGTAAAGCGAGATGAGCGCCGCAACCCCAGAGTTGGTCACAACTGGACCTAATGGCCAGGGGTCCTGTTACCTTTAAAATGTTTACAAAGCACTGAACAAGTGCTTCCTTCTCTCCACAGCAAAGGCAATGAATTCAGCAGTAGCAGTGGTTGGGGAAAAAAGTTATTTGGGGTAGGTAGGGCAAAACTCTGAAAGTAGCAGTTCAGAGCTTCCTTCCATATTCTCCAAATCCCTTCGATCCCGAGCTGTTACATGATAATGATGACTATATTTATACCCCGCCCATCTGGCTGGGTTTCCCCAGCTACTCTGGGCGGCTTACAGAATATATAAAACATAATAAAGCATCAAACCTTTAAAACATCCCGATACAGGGCTGCCTTCAGATGTCTTCTAAAAGTTCCGTAGTTCTTAATCTCCTTGACATCTGAAGGGAGGGCGCCACTACCAAGAAGGCCTTTTGCCTGGTTCCCTGTAACTTTGCTTCTCCCAGCAAGGCAAACCACCGGGAGATCCTCGGAGCTGGACCTCAGTGTCTGGGCTGGATGATGGGGTGGAGACGCTCCTTCAGGTATACAGGACTGAGGCTGTTTAGGCCTTTAAAGGTCAGCACCAACACTTTGAGTTGTGCTTGGAAACGTACTGGGAGCCAACAGACCAAAGAGGATCTTGGAGTGAAAATGGTCGCTGTCAGTGGTGGCCAAATGCATTTGCTTATGCCACCTCAACCATGGGCCTTGTCAAAGAAAAACATTGAGGGGGTAAGGAGTGCCAGTTCCCTCTTGCTCTCTGAAATTGTCGCTCACTTCATCTGAATTTACCAGCTAGTTACCAGCTCCATCTGGTACACAGGCTGAGACCCTACCTGCCCGTGGACTGTCTCGCCAGAGTGGTGCATGCTCTGGTTATCTCCCGCTTGGACTACTGCAATGCGCTCTATGTGGGGCTACCTTTGAAGGTGATTCGGAAACTGCAATTAATCCAGAATGCGGCAGCTAGACTGGTGACTGGGAGTGGCTGCCGAGACCATATAACACCGGTCCTGAAAGACCTTAATTGGCTCCCAGTATGTTTCCGAGCACAATTCAAAGTGTTGGTGCTGACCTTTAAAGCCCTAAACGGCCTCGATCCTGTATACCTGAAGGAGTGTCTCCACCCCCATCGTTAAGCCCGGACACAGCTCCAGCTCTGAGGTCCTTCTAGCTGTTCCCTCACTGCGAGAAGTGAGGTTATAGGGAACCAGGGGGAGGGCCTTCTCGGTAGTGGCCTCGCCCTGTGGAACGCCCTCCCTTCAGATGTCAAGGCAATAAATAACTATCTTACTTTTAAAAGACACCTGAAGGCGCCCCTGTTTAGGGAAGTTTTTAATCTCTGACGCTGTATTGTTTTTGATATTTGGTTGGAAGCCACCCAGAGTGGCTGGGGAGACCCAGTCAGATGAGCGGGGTATAAATAATAAATTATTATTATGAATGGTCTCGTTTGCCTTGCCAGTGACCATGCTGTGTGTGTGTTTGTGTTTGCTTCCTTCTTCCTCCTGAACCACGTGTCCCAGTTGCTGTTTGAAGAGTCCTGCAGCTACAGCACATAGCCAATAGGAGGTGCTGGAAGGTGTGACTTAATCCATAGATCATAGGATTGTTGAATTGGAAGCGACCCTGAGGATCATCTAGTTGAACCCCCTGCGATGCAAGACTATGCAGTTGGCCCATATGGGTGTCGAACCTGCGACCTTGATGTTATGAGCCCCACATTCTCACCAACTGAAGTATCCACCAGATTAATTGGCAAAGAGCAAGTCCTTTGGGGTGAGATGTAGGGCCAGGAGGGGGGGCTGTCTTGAAATGAGGGGTGCATGCCTTTGCGAGACCCTCTCTCCTACAAGGCTGACCATTAAGCAACCCCAGTGTTCAGGCAAAAATCCAGGTAGGAATACTTGACAGTAGGCAGTCGATGGGCCAGTTGACAATACAGTGGTACCTTGGGTTAAGAACTTAATTCGTTCTGGAGGTCCATTCTTAACCTGAAACTGTTCTTAACCTCAGGTACCACTTTAGCTAATGGGGCCTCCTGCTGCCACTGCGCCACCGCGGCACAATTTCTGTTCTCATCCTGAAGCAAAGTTCTTAACCCGAGGTACTATTTCTGGGTTAGCGGAGTCTGTAACCTGAAGCATATGTAACCTGAAGCGTCTGTAACCCGAGGTACCACTGTATTTGTCTGAGACCAGTATCCTATCCATACAGTGGTACCTCGGGTTAAGAACTTAATTCATTCTGGAGGTCTGTTCTTAACTTGAAACTGTTCTTAACCTGAGGTACCACTTTAGCTAATGGGGCCTCCCACTGATGCCGCACGATTTCTGTTCTCATCCTGAAGCAAAGTTCTTAACCCAAGGTACTATTTCTGGGTTAGCGGAGTCTGTAACCTGAAGCGTCTGTAACCCGAGGTACCATTGTACAGTGGTACCTCGAATTACATACGCTTCAGGTTACATACGCTTCAGGTTACAGACTCCGCTAACCCAGAAATAGTGCTTCAGGTTAAGAACTTTGCTTCAGGATGAGAACAGAAATCGTGCTCCGGTGGCACAGCAGCAGCAGGAGGCCCCATTAGCTAAAGTGGTGCTTCAGTTTAAGAACAGTTTCAGGTTAAGTACGGACCTCCGGAACGAATTAAGTACTTAACCCAAGGTACCACTGTATATTGTACGCATCCTTGTAAAGTCAGATGCAACATCAAAGCATAGCATTTTAAAGTATAGCATTCCAATGCAGTTTTTTGTTCCTAACCAGATCGCCTGCCACCAAGACCAAAGGCTCTGCAGTCTTAACTTAAACGGAGGAAGGTGAACGGAATCGGTGCCTCTCACCAGGTACAGGTTCTTAGCATCTTTTACTCTCTGTGGTGGGACTTTGGCGAGAGAGGAGATGAGAGCCCTGCTGTGGGAAATGTTGGCAGCCTCCACCCCCCCAACCCCCTGTTGCTTGTAACAGAAGCAAACACTGGACACAGTGGAGATTGTTGGATGAAACCTGGCAGACTCTCTGCTTTGGGTGGCTGCCCTCTTTTCTATGCTGCCAAGAGACATGCCTTCCATTTTAGAAACAAACTATCTGGCAAAATAAATCTTGTTTCAGGCCCGCTCAGAGGGCTGGAGGCTCCGGGAAAAGATAGATAGCTGTATTTTGAAACTTGTTGCTATTTTGGAACCATTGTAACAAGCTGTTTTAGGATTGTTGGCGCTTCTAATTTATGAGTTCTGGCTGCATCCCTGCCTCTCGGTCTGGATCCCTGTGGCATGACAAGATTATCAGCGCTGCCGATTGGACATCTCTGCCCAGTGGATCGATCAACTCATGTTTTGGCGTCAGTAGTGTGATGGTGAGTTGGACCAGGATTCAACCGCCCGCCCCCAGGAAGCTTATGGGGAGCAGAGGGCAGTGCCATAGCTTGTGGGGGCACAGAGGTTGTTGTCCCCTATAGGGATCTGTTGGACTTTATAGGGAATAAACCCAGACTGAAACCAATGGAAGATATAAGGAGCCAAGTTACGGATTGGTTACAATACCACCAGCTACACGATATGTTAATTAGATTTAAAAAATGGGTTCTTACGATGCGATACAATAATCTTTATTGTCATTGTCCCATACAGAACAACGAAATTGAAAAAAATCTACATCAGACATTCAAAACCAACAAGCCTGCTATCCCAGCCTGTTTAGCCCCCTAAAAACTCTGATACCCCAAAAGTAAATACAATATACTCCCATAGAGACTAGCTTACACTGCGTTTAAAACCAAAATCACATTTGGATAGAAACTGTTTCTCAAGCGGCTAGTCCTAGTCTTTATAACCCTGTACCTTCTTCCAGAAGGCAGAAGCTGAAAGAGATCATTTCCTGGGTGCACACTATACTGCGCTATCTCTGCAGCTTTCTTATGACACCTGGAAGCGTAGATTTGATCCAAGGTGGGAAGAGTGCACCCAATTATTCTCTCCGCAGTCTTTCCTTCTTGGACCAAACCTCACTATTTGAAAGAGAATTACTGCAGAATACGGATAAACAATGGTCTAAAATGTATAATTTTTTGCTAGAATGGGAAACAAAAGATGAGCTAGTCAAAGCTCCGGTGACACACTGGGCAATAGATAGGACACAACATAGACTTAAACGTCTGGGAGAGATTTTGGAAAAATGATTTGAAATTTGCTGCGTGTTACACGTTGAAAGAGAATTCTATGAAAATGATTCACAGATGGTACTTAACTCAGAGTTTGTTGGCTAAGATATATAGAACAGAATCAGATATGTGCTGAAAATGTAAAGGAATGGAGGGAACATTTTTTCATACGTGGTGGACATGTAAAAAGGTAAAAACCCCCAAACAAATGGGGAGACGATTTACAATGAGTTGAAAAAAAATATTTAGAATAACCTTCCCCCAGAGACCGGAGTCGTTCCTGTTGGGAATAGTTCAGACAGAAATTCCTGGGTGTCCAGAAAATGTATTTATGTATGCAACAATGGCAGCTCGAATTTCGTTAGCACAAAACTGGAAAGTGACGGAGGTCCCAGGCAAGGAGGATTGGCAACTTAAGATGCTATAATATGCAGCTCGCAGGTTTAACACATAGAATAAGAGAGCAAGAAGAACATGTATTCAAAGCAGGGTGGGAAATATTTATTGAGTATATGGAAAATAACCATATGCAGCTGAAAACTCTGGCAGTATTAAGATCAAAACCTCAACAGAGTAATTCATATTTGAGTGATGTAAGAGTGGAGAACTGATTAAAATGGTTAAAGTAAAAAAAATGCAGGAATGATAAGCAAAATGAACCATGGAAGGAGAAGGATGGAAGTCACTGGACATATAAAACTATGTAAAATGTTTAATTTGAGATGTAAAATCGAAAATTCGATAAAAATTATTTATATGTATAAAAAAAGAGGTTGTTGTCCTGGGTGCAAAATTGTTAGGGGCGCAAAATTTCAACAACCAGTGCTTCCTTAATACAGCCGCATGCTTCCATTGCTGGGCTCTGTTGAAAACGACTTCTCCATATGAACCAGGAAGTGACCTTTGCAGACAACGGAACAACTCTTCTTTTCTGTGGATGCGGACACTGAATGTGCATCCACACTTTATCCGTTTTCCTCCATCCGCATGGCCCCGGGCACTAGCAACCTATGCTACACCACTGGTGGCGGGCTTGGGAGAACTTCGGTGCCCTGGCAGGGATCACCATCCAGCATTTCTGCACTGGGCAGATGAGACCTTGAGCCAGCCTTCTAAATTTTCACGATGGCAGCGTGGCATCACTGTGAGCAATTTAAATGGGCAGCCCTCAGTGGAGTAGGTATAAATCTGCAATCTTATACACCAGTGACAGGGAACCTATTTTCTTCCAGACCTTGCTTGGCTCCCACTTCACATCTTCTCTGACCATTGGTCATGCTGGCTGGGGGATGATGGCGATGGGAGTCCAGCAATAGCCATGGTTCCTCATCCCTATGCCATAAATGCCAGTGACCTCCAGGAGGAGAGATGCATAAGATTGCACTGAGGAGTACCTGAGCAGCGTAACAAAAGCACAGCATCCTCCTCAAATCTAAAAATAGATTAAAATGCCCGGGCGAATATAAAAGGGCTTTGACAAAGGATGCAGCGCCTGACAAGTCTCCCTGAGGAGCAGGTTTCGCCTTCTGAGGAGCAGCCCGTGCCATCAAAAAGGCTCTTTCTTGCTTTTGCTCTGCCCCTTTTCGTAAATTAAAAGGAATATTCTGAAACGTCCTCCTCCTTCGCACACCAGCTCCTCAAAATGGGCTAGGACAATAGAGGCTGCCCGCTATTTCTTTAATTAAACAATAACAACCTGCACCGAGGTGTTTCCTGCAAAGTTTGGGAAAATTGGAGGCAGGGATTTGCAGGATGCTTTGTTCTTCATGATGTGTGTGTGTGATTTCTGGTGTCTCTCCAATGTCACCAGGGGAATGCTGGCTTTTTGTTCAGAACTCCTCGAAACAGCTGTGCCTCCGCTGTTTCTGGAGAGGCACAATAGCTTCGGAAGTTGTGCCATTCTGCATGGCGTATGCACCAGTTTCTTCTCTCCCAGTTGTTTCCGCTGGTTAAATTCGCTTGGCAGGCTTTTGGGGTGCTGTAAAACAGAGAACATTGCGGCTAGACTGCTTGCGTGGGCAAACTACTACCACTAATAATAATAATAATAAATTTTCATTTACCGTATTTTTTGCTCTATAAGACTCACTTTTTCCCTCCTAAAAAGTAAGGGGAAATGTGTGTGCGTCTTATGGAGCGAATGCAGGCTGCGCAGCTATCCCAGAAGCCAGAACAGCAAGAGGGATTGCTGCTTTCACTGCGCAGCAATCCCTCTTGCTGTTCTGGCTTCTGAGATTCAGAATATTTTTCTTCTTGTTTTCCTCCTCCAAAAACTAGGTGCGTCTTGTGGTCTGGTGCATCTTATAGAGCGAAAAATACGGTATACCCAGCCCTTTCTGGTTCAAAAACCAGGCTCAGGGCGGCTAACAACAATTTTTAAACACTTTAAAACACTTAATTATAAAAGCAGCATAAAATACAGTATAAAAACACGAATAACAATAAAATTCAAAATCAATTAGATAATCCCCAGGGCTAGCTGGCTGAATTGGTCCTACTTGGGCCAGCGAGGAGGCCAGGGGAGAATTAGCTGTGGGGTCTCAGAGCGGATGATCTTCATAGAAGGGGTGGGGGAGGGAAGAGAAGGGAAATAAAATATCAGGCTGAATTCAAATTAAAGGCCAGGCGGAATAGCTCTGTTTTACAGGCCCGATGGAAGGAGGTTAAATCCTGAAGGGCCCTAGTCTCGTGGGACAGAGCATTCCACCAGGTCGGAGACATCACTGAAAAGGCCCTGGCCCTGGTGGAGGATAGTCTGACTTCCTTAGGGCCCAGGACCTCTAAACTATGCATTACAACATCTTGTCTGTGGGATCTGCACTGAGTGCCAATCTGCTTACCCTCTGCAGCTTCAGACCGGGTTACTGGGGTTCCCTCTTAAAGTCCCTATAATATCAGAAGCCTGCTCCCACAGCAGTTCAGAAGATGGCTTTCAGTGGGGCTGCCCTTGTTATGTGGAACAGCATCCCTATTAAGAAGAGACATTTTTGTTCCAACGAGGTTTTTAAAAATAGTTGGGTGACTTTGCAAAAAATTAATTTCTAGGACTCTGACTTGGGTGTTTATTTGTGTTGCTTTTCAAACCCTTTTGTTGTTGTGTGCTTGTAAATTGCCTTGAGACTTGACGTAAAAGATGATTAATTCATAATAATAAAAGTTACGAACTCTGCATAGACAAAAGCTGGGTGAAGCCTGCCTCTATGAAAAAGCTATTACCTGCCTCCCTCTACTGTCAACTACAGTGGTACCTCAGGTTAAGTGCTTAATTCGTTCCGGAGGTCTGTTCTTAACCTGAAACTGTTCTTAACCTGAAGCACCACTTTAGCTAACGGGGCCTCCTGCTGCCGCCGCGCCACCGCCACACGATTTCTGTTCTCATCCTGAAGCAAAGTTCTTAACCCGAGGTACTATTTCTGGGTTAGCGGAGTCTGTAACCTGAAGCGTATGTAACCTGAAGCGTATGTAACCTGAGGTACCACTGTATATTGCTGTGGACGCATTTCTAATGCCTGAATATATTTTATATTGCAATTTTATGTTTCGACCACCCTGAGACCTGCAGGTGTAGGGTGGTATACAAATGATGATGATGATGATGATGATGATGATATGATAGTAACAACACATATTGAGGGTCTGCAGCTGTCTAGGTGAATTTCATCACAACCAAGCTGCTATGTACTGAGCTTGAATCCTAGAACAATAGGCAGGTAGGATCCTAGAAGGCAGCAACCTGATTGGTCTGCAGGAGCAGCCCAATCAGGCACCAGGAGGAAGTGAATCAGCAACCTGATTGGCCAGTTCCTGCAGGCCATTCAGGCTCCAAGAGGGGAGTTGAATCAGTCAATCACACGGGACCCATTGTGTAAATAATGTATATATAGCCAGAGGTTTTGCTGGAAAGTACTCGCTCACTATTTACCATGAGCTGAAATAAAGAGCATGAAATCAACACTCAACTCCCGAGTATATATCACAAGCACTCGATCCTGAGAGCTTGCAGTCGTGTCTTCCAATCGCATGCTTGTAACAAGAGCTGTGCTAGAATGTCAGCACACTTCTCGGGCTGCTCAATGAAAGGCAGGTTTCGGATGGCTTCACCTGCTTGGCTTTTCACTATTTTGTGCTGTGATAAGCTTCAGCGGTGGAAGCACAAATGCAAAAGGAGAGTTCCCTGGGAAAAGGTAGCCAGGTGGCATTTGGTGCTTTTGAAAAGGTTGTTCCGCATGTTACACAGCAACCAATAAGACTTTGCAGAGTCCTCGCTACGCTGGAAGCCCCAGCTGATCCTGAATTGTATTTTCAAATACCTTTCTGTTACATTCACACACCACACTGTTTTACGACAGGAGGAGGAGGAGGAGGAGTTTGGATTTGATATCCTGCCTTTCACTCCCTTTAAGGAGTCTCAAAGCGGCTAACATTCTCCTTTCCCTTCCTCCCCACAACAAACACTCTGTGAGGTGAGTGGGGCTGAGAGACTTCAAAGAAGTGTGACTGGCCCAAGGTCACCCAGCAGCTGCATGTGGAGGAGCGGAGACTCAAACCCGGTTCCCCAGATTACGAGACTACCGCTCTTAACCACTACACCACACTGGCTCTCAGCCTCCCCCAGCTTAATGCTCTTCAGCTGCTGCTGGGCTACACTCCCCCCCCCCTTGCTGGCTGGCGGTGAGGGGAGTTGGGAATCTAAAACATCTGGCAGGTTGGGAAAGGGAGGTTTAGGTGTGTAATTCGTAAATCAGTCCTTGCGTGGCGAGTTCCCGCCTCCCCCCACAGAAATAAAGACACGAGACTCCAGAATTTGAGGTTAATGGGTCAAATTAGGCCACAACTTTATTGATTACAGGAATTGAGTGGTATTGGCTTAGGCATTGGTCCTATCAGCTAACCAGCTTCAGCCCGCTTGGTTGAAGACCGGCAAGGGTTAACCACCAGTAGGGGGAGTCCTGCTGATGCACATCAACTAGGAACTCCCCCGGGGTCTCCGATCGGGGGCATGCCGTGGGCCCACACCTCCATAGGCTTAGGACGAGGCCACACCCCCCGGAATCCTTTACCGGACTACCCTTCGATTTTGGGGGGAAGGTGATGGCGCTTCCTCCCCCCACCCTTTCCATCTGCATAACAATGCCTAACCGCCAATCGAGCCAAGCTCGCCGCCAGTACCCTCAGACCTGTAACCAATCCCTAATCCCTGACGTAATGTCATTCAGCCAAATATCATTTCCAGCATCTGACAGATGCACGCCGTCATCTCTGTAGAGGGCCTCCTTGGCAAACTGGATATCAGGGTGGTCCAGGAACCGACCCCCCAGTGCCGCGACTCTACGCGCCACAGCACGTTCCAGGATCTTTCTGGCTCTATTTAATGCGATTGGCTCTATTTATTGCGATTGGGCAGCGACAATCCCTCCAAACCCGCCTCTCCAAAAGCGACGACCACAGAATGGTAATTCTGGGATAAGAGGCAAACAGTTCAGCTGGAGCGCGGCGAGGAAAGAGGGCGGTCCTCGGCTGCGCCAGCCCTAAATAGGGCGGGCCACGCCCCCCGTGCCAGCCGATTAGCTGGCTGGGGGAATGACACATCCAAGGATTCCCTTGTTATCGTGAGGGCTGTGCGTCAGCCCCCGCGAGCGTGGAGAGGGGCATGAAGCCCTCCTCTCCAGTTCGGAAGTGGCTTTGGCCTAGTATCAAGCCTGGCTTCCTGGTTCCGTGATTTTCCTGGGAGATGCTGGGCAGGCATCCACCCCATCTGTATTTGTGATATTCCATAATTTTGATGCATTGCTCAACCTCCTTAAGAGGCTGGACAGGATGAGACAATGCGAGATAAACAAACCTCCTCTAATTCCTTTTCAAGACGGTCTTTTGTAATGCACCGAGAGCCGACGAAGATGTGCAAAATACATTCTGCGCGTATGCACGCAAATCGTTTGGGAAGCTCCAAAAGCTTTCAGAACAAAAGATAATGTTTCTGTCATCTCTGCCTTTGTTGCATTTCCACTTGTGTTTAAGGCTTTCTAAATACGTGCACATCTGGCAAAAGGAACCGAGCGGAAATCCCTTAGTATGTATATTGGTCATCAGACTAATCGCATTTAAAGGTCCGCTGGGCATCAGCAGAGGGCCAGAAGGCTGCCCCCCGACACCATTACAAATTCCATGACCAAATCTGCAATCCAAACAGCTTCTTTCTCATCCAGAGGAAGCAGCTGGAACAAGCCCAGTTTTTAAAGTGTTAACTTTCTCCCGCCGCACCTGAACTTTTATCACGTCTCACGCCTTGCACACTAGGAGAGAAGGTGGATATGGCAGAGGAAGCATTTTCTACAGGGGAAAATATTCGTTTCGGTTTACATTTTAATGCAAGCTTAATCTAATTCTCTCTTTCCAAAATAGAACAAAATTCAAACCGCACCTGTCCTTCAAAATCTACGCTCCTCTGGATTTTGCAATGCAGCTGTCTGTGTGCAAGAGAAAACGTGCAGAACTGTGTACGTTAAGGAAAAGCCTTCATGAAATGCACACGTAAGAGAAAATAGCATGCAGAAATGCTTTCTATTAGGGAAAACTGCTTGTGGTGAGGTAGATAAAGGGTAAAGGGACCCCTGACCATTAGGTCCAGTCGTGGCCGACTCTGGGGTTGCGGCACTCATCTCGCTTTATTTGCCGAGGGAGCCGGCATACAGCTTCTGGGTCATGTGGCCAGCATGACTTAGCCACTTCTGGTGAACCAGAGCAGCGCATGGAAATGCTGTTTACCTTCCCGCCGGAGCGGTACCTATTTATCTACTTGCACTTTGACGTGCTTTCGAACTGCTAGGTTGGCAGGAGCAGGGACCGAGGAACGGGAGCTCACCCCGTCGCGGGGATTCAAACTGCCGACCTTCTGATCGGCAAGTCCCAGGCTCTGTGGTTTAACCCACAGCGCCACCCACATCCCAGGTGAGGTAGATATGAGGCAACAATTTAATCCTAAATGTTTCTGAGGGTTTTTTCCCCCATCTAAAAACTTGCAGAGGGCTGCAGCAGTGTGGCGAACTGAACTTAAGATTGGTGGAAAATGAGAAAGCAAGAGAAGCTGAGATAGGGATGGGCAGATCTGTCAATCTCTGGGCTGTGGCACGGGGCTGTTTCAGCATGTCTATCGATCATGCACAGCAAAAGTATCTCTCTTCCCCACCTCGGAACTCTGGTGTGTGGTTCCTTCTCATGTGATCTCACTTCTCCCCGCATTTCCCTCCTGATAGCCCATACAAAACTGTGGCCGGAGTATTCCAACAGAGTATGCACCACGCTTTGTGCAGGTGGAAATCGCCAGAGCACTTTTCTGGAAAGTTCCCTGGATATGGTCAAAGGGATGCGCCAGGACGAAGATGCTTTTGAGGATAGCCACAACATTTTTTGGGGGACCGGGTGTGACATTAACATGAGAGTGCTGGAGGTGAAATAGTTAAACAGGTTACCCAATCAGAATCTAGGGGGGTGGAGTCAGAGGGACTATAAAACCAGCTCTGGGAGGGGCGAAGGAGTTCGTTCATTGGGAGTTGGGTGGTTGGTTGGAGTGAATTGGGATAGAGTCTGTGGGTAGGTTGAGTTAGTGTAGCGAAATAAGGTGAGTCAGGAACAGTTAGGAGCTAGGAAGACAAGTAAGTATCTGAGAGGTGGTTTAGTGAGTGAGAGCAGGTAGCGGAAGTTATAGGTCTGGATAGGCACCCTATGATTGTAATTGACCGATACTGTTTATGAAACCACACGCTTGTTAAACTGCAATAAATAAACAGAAGTTTATGTTCCAATTTAACCCTGACTGGACTCAGTATTGTACCAGGTAGGGCCTGGGTGGTGGCAGTTAGAAATAAAGTGGTGGCACAGGGATCAATAGACGGTGAAACGTCCGGGGACCCTGTGTGATCACCACAATGGGCCCCTCCTTGAAAATATTGCCCCCCCAGCCCACCTAGATGGCACCCCTGCTCACCTAGGAGTAGGTGAGAGACATAGGACTGATGAACCTGCCTTTCCCCAAATTGTAAGTAGTGTCTCCACCCCCATCGTTCTGCCCGGACAATGAGGTCCACTGAGGGCCTTCTGGTGGTTCCCTCACTACGAGAAGCCAAGTTACAGGGAACCAGGCAGAGGGCCTTCTCGGTAGTGGCACCCGCCCTGTGGAACACTCTCCCACCAGATGTCAAAGAGAAAAACAACTACCAGACTTTTAGAAGACATCTGAAGGCAGCCCTGTTTAGGGAAGCTTTTAATGTTTAATAGACTATTGTATTTTAATATTTTGTTGGAAGCAGCCCAGAGTGGCTGGGGAAACCCAGCCAGATGGGCGTGGTAGAAAATAATAATAATAATAATAATAATAACAACAACAACAACAACAACAATAATTGTAAGTGTACTATTGACAACAAGAGTTAATTCCTCACTCTGGACATTCCTGGCTAGTTTGTTCACTTAGGAAACGTCGGAGTTTCTTTTTAAGGCCTGCTAGGTATATTGAGGGACGCGGGTGGCGCTGTGGGTAAAACCTCAGTGCCTAGGACTTGCCGATCAAAAGGTCGGTGGTTCGAATCCCCGTGGCAGGGTGCGCTCCCGTTGCTCGGTCCCAGCGCCTGCCAACCTAGCAGTTCGAAAGCACCCTCGGGTGCAAGTAGATAAATAGGGACCGCTTACTGGCGGGAAGGTAAACGGCGTTTCCGTGTGCTGCGCTGGCTCGCCAGATGCAGCTTTGTCACGCTGGCCACGTGACCTGGAAGTGTCTCTGGACAGCGCTGGCCCCTGGCCTCTTAAGTGAGATGGGCGCACAACCCTAGAGTCGGACACGACTGGCCCGTACGGGCAGGGGTACCTTTACCTTTAGGTACATTGAAATCAATGGGAGTTAAAAAACGAAGGCTTTTGCCTGAATTGCACCCTGTCTCAGGCTCTGGATGTCAGAATGATTATAGGAGTTGGACTACAGAGTAATGAATCCTAAGCCCACTTACTTACTAGGAGGTGAGCTCCATTAAAATCAGCATGACACGCTTCCGAGTTAAGCGAGCTGAAGGTCTGGGGGAAAGATACCTTGGTTTTGAAACCTCAAATGAAGCTAATGCCCTTTTAACAGGATTATCTCTATGAAGGAGACTGTGCGGTTGAAAAGTGCAAAATAAAGTAAAATGGTTGGAAGTGATTATATGCTGTGATCATGTTTGCAAAAAGAATAAAATAAAATAAAATCCTGTTGTTGGTGACCTATTTTTCTTGGTAGACCAAAGCAGCTCTTCTGTTTATAGCCCTACGGAAAATAAAAATAGCTGTGGAAAATGAACACAGGGTAGCTAGGTTGACAGCAGAGAATGTACACCCATCATGTGATCTTATGACAAGGTTATGGCAACATCTGATTTGCGTGTGGCACAAATGTAGGTGGAGCCAGTAAGAATTAGGGATGGGTGCCAAGTTGGGTGAAAGGTTACCACACTGCAGGGGGTTGGACCTACAATTCTGTGTTTCTGTTTTATGATTCTGTGCCCATTTGGGTTTCTTCTAGTGCCTTAATTTTTCCAATCTTTAAGTTCAGTTCTCTACAATCGCACATTAAGTTTGTGATTTGATTTCACCAAAATTCTTCAGAAAATTCAACAGCATTTCAGTCCGAACTTCTCCCAACGTACAAATTTTGTATCCAATTTCTTGTGTAAAATATCTTTTTTTGGGGGGGGGGGGCAAGGTACTATTTCCTGATATGCATAGTGTATGTTATTTTCACTAATGTATACATTAAATGCCACTTGTGTATGCATTCTTGTGCACATTGCTTGAGTGGAGAACTACATTGCAAAATTTTGAGAAGCGCAAATTTTGGCTGTGTTCACGCCAAGGTTCACGCATCCCTACCCTTGATCTAAAAAAGGTTACCTACTCTACCTTTATAGTCCAGAAGGCAACAACATAGGGAAGGTGAAAAGAGGCAATGTGAGGCTATTTCCCCCCCCCCCCGCGACATGTTTCATAATCATCATCATCATCATAACAATAATACATTTATTATTTCTACCCCGCCCATCTGGCTGGGTTTCCCCAGCCACTCTGGGCGGCTTCCAACAAAATATTAAAATATAATAGTCCTTCAGATATTAAAAGCTTCCCTAAACAGGGCTGCCTTCAGATGTCTCCTAAAAGTCTGGTAGTTGCTTTTTCCTTTCACATCTGGTGGGAGAGTGTTCCATAGGGCGGGCGCCACTACCGAGAAGACCCTCTGCCTGGTTCCCTGTAACCTCGCAGGGAGGGAACTGCCAGAAAGCCCTCGGCGCTGAACCTCAGTGTCCAGGCTGAGCGATGGGGGTAGAGACGCTCCTTCAGGTCTACTGGACTGAGGCATGTCTCACTCTGCTTTCCTCCATGCATGGGACACAGCTGACACCTATTCTGTCTCATATTGGATACATAGCATCATCATTCTGGTAGGCGCTGTTCTCATCCGTATGGATGCGTGACCCTACCCCACGACCACACATAGGTTTCTAGAAACTTAAAGCCATGTGTTGCCATTCTTTCATCTTCTATGTGTCCTTTTGTTACTTGCAACTGTGTATGAATGACCCTGGGAGGATTGATTTAGGTCAGTGATAGCCCAGGGATGGGGAATTCTGTGGGTTCGCGATATATTGTCGGACTACAACTCCCACCATCCCTGTCTGAGTTTGATGGGAGCCTGAATAAATCTGGAACTGCTTTTAGATAGCACCACACACATCTATAGATGTTTCTTTCCGTCATTGTTTCTTTCAGAGGAGCTGAGATTTCTAAATTCGTTGAGTGTGGGTTTTACAAACTCTGGGAATCTCAAGGCTTGCTAGATGAGCGGCTTTTGGGATAAGCTTTTGTTAAATTTTATCTTGCAGACTTGGTGCCTTGCATATCAAAAGGTAGAAACAGACGGCAGGCTGTCAATATCTTTGGACAAACAGCTTTGCCAAGAAGGATTTCTGTTTTCCTGTTTCTTTACTTAAAAAGGGAGGCCACATGACAATCTTACTTGATTTATCGATAGTGGGGTGTCAGTGAAAATAAGAATCTTTCTTAACCTACGAGTTTCAAACTGTGCCATGATTCTACGAAAAGTTGAACAATCTGTTTCCAGAAATGATAAGCTCCTCAGAGGACCCGGTCAATAGTTGTTGTTGTTTAGTCGTGTCCGACTCTTCGTGACCCCATGGACCAGAGCACGCCAGGCACTCCTGTCTTCTACTGCCTCCCACAGTTTGGTCAAACTCATGCTGGTAGCTTCGAGAACACTGTCCAACCATCTCATCCTTTGTCGTCCCCTTCTCCTTGTGCCCTCCTTCTTTCCCAACATCAGGGTCTTTTCCAGGGAGTCTTCTCTTCTCATGAGGTGGCCAAAGTATTGGAGTCTCAGCTTCAGGATCTGTCCTTCCAGAGAGCACTCAGGGCTGATTTCCTTCAGAATGGATAGGTTTGATCGTCTTGCAGTCCATGGGACTCTCAAGAGTCTCCTCCAGCACCATAATTCAAAAGCATCAATTCTTCTGCGATCAGCCTTCTTTATGGTCCAGCTCTCACTTCCATACATCACTACTGGGAAAACCATAGCTTTAACTATACAGACCTTTGTTGGCAAGGTGATGTCTCTTCCAGCCTCCAAGGATCCCTTTTCTTGTTAAGACAAATGTGATGAATCCACATAAAAATGTGGATTCCATTTGGTGACGTCATCCTTTGAAACAGGCTTTAGGCTCCCCTGGATCTGCAAGGGGGCAGCCAGCTTTGGAATAGCTCAAGTAATGTCGTCTTTCTGCTTGAGGAGTCAGCAAGCATCCAGGTGGAAGCGTCGGGGGAAAAAGCCTTAAATAAGAGACTGGGAGAGACCAGCCAGGCATACAAAAACAGCTTTGCGAGTCTTCAGTCTGGAGATGATAGTTAAATCTGTGAGAAGTGGAGGGGGAGGGAGAAGTTTCTGAAGGGCAAGGCAGAGATGGGGCAAGGACACCGGGATGAGAGAAAGGAGAGGGATGTTGTCAGATGGTACTTAGACGGAAAGAGAGGGAAGGAATTAAGGAACTCCTGCCCAAAACACGTGGGGCTGCTTTATTCAAACCACAGATTCAGTCATAAAACTGTTCTTGGACTATTGCATGGAAGGGAATTCTTCAGCAAGATTCTTGAGCAGGTGGTCACAGACCAAATCCAGGTGTTCTTGGGGGAAACTGATCTTCTAGATCCATTTCGGTCAGGGTTCATAGGCCCAGATTTGGCTCAGAAACTGCTTTGGTCACCCTGTATGGATGACCTGTTGAGAGAGAGAATTGGAAATGTGTCCTTGTTAATTTTCCTCAACTTCTTAACATCTTTTGATACCATCAGATGTCAAGGAAATAAGCAGCTATCCTACTTTCAAAAGACATCTGAAGGTAGTCCTGTTTAGGGAAGCTTATTTTATGTTTAATGCTGTACAGTGGTACCTCAGGTTACATACGCTTCAGGTTACAGACTCCACTAACCTAGAAATATTGCTTCAGGTTAAGAACTTTGCTTCAGGATGAGAACAGAAATCATGCTCTGGCAGCGCTGCAGCAGTGGGAGGCCCCATTAGCTAAAGTGGTGCTTCAGGTTAAGAACAATTTCAGGTTAAGAACAGACCTCCGGAACGAATTAAGTACTTAACCTGAGGTACCACTGTATTGTGTTTTTAATATTGATTGGGAGCTGCCCAGAGTGGCTGGGGAAACCAGCCAGATGGGCGGGGTATAAATAAGAAATTAATATCATCATCATCATCATCATCATCATCATCACCATCATCAAAAGTATCCTTCTGGAGTGGCTGTCTGAGTTAGGGGTGGATGGCACCACTTTGCGGTGGTTCTGGTCCGACTTGGTTATTTCCAGTGGGTGATATTTGGGGAGTGCTGTTCAGCCCCATGGCACCTTTAATGTGGGGTTTCTCGGGTAGCACCAGCTAGAGGTTTATGTTCTAAATTGTTGCAACCTGCCCTGGGACCTTAGGGTGAAGGGCAGGCAATAAAAATAAATAAATAAATAAATGAATGAATGAATGAATGAATGAATGAATGCTTTCGGGGTCCTGCTGGTCAGAAATGGGAGTCATGACTACTTTACAGAAATAATAATCACAATAATCACAACGAATATGAATGTGCTCTTCATAGACTTTTCTTGCAAGCTTAGCACCGGTAGTCTTTTAAAGCTTAGAATTGTGGGTATATCTTAAGAGCCTGACCAGTGGGTTGGTTCTATTAATAACTGGCTGACTTAAAAGGAAAAAGAAAATGCAAGATGCACTAAGTGATCTGCTTCCTTTGGAAGCTATTGATCCTTGTGTCACTGAGAAGGAATATGTGGGCTAAGCAGCAATTGCATCCTGGAGCCCAGTTATTCTTGGTGCCAAGGAACGCGGTCTGTAGAAGCATCGTGGTAGGAAGCTAAGTTAGCCGCCTCTGAGATCAGCGATGTTTCTGTTGCAGGGGGGAAAAGGTTATAAAAAAACTTGAGTGTAAGGTTGCTCAGGAACACTTAACATTCAGATGCACAGCTGCATTTCTTTCTAACTGTGCCCCTGAAGGACCAGGTGCGCAGCCTGGGAGTCATTTTGGACTCACAGCTGTCCATGGAGGTGCAGGTTAATTCTGTGTCCAGGGCGGCTGTCTACCAGCTCCATCTGGTATGCAGGCTGAGACCCTACCTGCCCATGGACTGTCTCGCCAGAGTGGTGCATGCTCTAGTTATCTCCCGCTTGGACTACTGCAATGCGCTCTATGTGGGGCTACCTTTGAAGGTGACCCAGAAACTGCAATTAATCTAGAATGCGGCAGCTAGACTGGTGACTGGGAGTGGCCGCTGGGACCACATAACACCGGTCCTGAGAGATCTGCATTGGCTCCCAGTATGTTTCCGAGCACAATTCAAAGTGTTGGTGCTGACCTTTAAAGCCCTAAACGGCCTCAGTCCTGTATACCTAAAGGAGCGTCTCCACCCCCATCGTTCAGCCCGGACCCTGAGATCCAGCACCGAGGGCCTTCTGGCGGTTCCCTCATTGCGAGAAGTGAGGTTACAGGGAACCAGACAGAGGGCCTTCTCGGTAGTGGTGCCCACCCTGTGGAACACCCTCCCTTCAGATGTGAAGGAAATAAGCAGCTATCCTATCTTTAGAAGATATCTGAAGGCAGCCCTGTTCAGAGAAGTTTTTAATCTTTAATGCTGTACTGTTTTTAACATTTGATTGGGAGCCGCCCAGAGTGGCTGTGGAAACTCAGCCAGATGGGCGGGGTATAAATAATAAATTATTATTATTATTATTATCATTATTATTTCTTTGCAAAGTGATATGGCTGAATTCTCTGAATGGGGAGCCTGAGGCTCTGCAGATACTGTTGGACTCCAACTCCCATCTGCCCCGGCAGTGTGGCCCAGTGGTCAGGCATGATGGGAGTTGTAGTCCAGAGCCGCAGGTTCCTATCACTGCCATCATGAGGAACCGTGTGGCCTTTGGTTCAAGATTCGGCTGAAAGTTTTGAAAAGTTTTGATGTTTTCGTGTGGACTGTCGTTGATTTATACGTGTTGTTACCACGAGTTTTCCAGGATCTGGAAAGTTGCTTGTATGTTTGATGTGCATTTGGACAGCTCTTAAGATACAGCAGGCAAATTCTGCATTGTGGTTCCTGAGATTATGGGGCAGGTTTTTGTCTTAGGTGTGAATACACTGGGACACCATTTTGAATCAAGATGGCGGACCGAACTTTTCAAAACTGCTGTGATTTTAACTACGGATTCACACTTCGGGGGGGGGGGGGATTTCTTGGGATTCCTGAGCACCTCTGGGTTTGAGGCTGCTAGTTATTTGTGACTTAGTATGATGCAAGCCGGACGCGGGTGGCGCTGTGGGTAAAAGCCTCAGCACCTAGGGCTTGCCGATCGAAAGGTCGGCGGTTCGAATCCCCGCGGCGGGGTGCGCTCCCGTTGCTCGGTCCCAGTGCCTGCCAACCTAGCAGTTCGAAAGCACCCCCGGGTGCAAGTAGATAAATAGGGACCGCTTAATGGCGGGAAGGTAAACGGCGTTTCTGTGTGCTGCGCTGGCTCGCCAGATGCAGCTTTGTCACGCTGGCCACGTGACCCGGAAGTGTCTCCGGACAGCGCTGGCCCCCGGCCTCTTGAGTGAGATGGGCGCACAACCCTAGAGTTGGACATGACTGGCCCGTACGGGCAGAGGTGCCTTTACCTTTACCTTATGATGCAAGCCAGGGACACGGTGGCGCTGTGGGTTAAACCACAGAGCCTAGGACTTGCCGATCAGAAGGTCGGTAGTTCGAATCCCCACGACGGGGTGAGCTCCCGTTGCTTGGTCCCTGCTCCTGCCAACCTAGCAGTCCAAAAGCATGTCAAAGTGCAAGTAGATAAATAGGTACTGCACTGGCAGGAAGGTAAACAACATTTCCGTGTGCTGCTCTGGTTTCGCCAGAAGCGGCTTAGTCATTCTGGCCACATGAGCCGGAAGTTGTACGCTGGTTCCCTCAACCAATAAAGTGAGATGAATTCCGTAACCCCAGAGTCAGCCATGACTGGACCTAATGGTCAGGGGTCCCTTTACCCTTTACCTTTATGATGCAAACCACTTTGGGAGGGTAACCCCTGAAAAGTAACAGATACACATTGAAATCAATCCAAAGAGCAACATTTGAAAAGAACCAGTGACACACAGCCTTGGAACAAAGTGAAGTTACAGGGAGCCAGGCAGAGGGCCTTCTGGGTAGTGGCACCCTCCCATCAGATTTCAAAGAAATAAACAACTATCTGACGTTTAAAAGATATCTGAAGGCAGCCCTGTTTAGGGAAGTTTTTAATGACTGATGTTTTAACGTATTTTAAATCTTTTGTTGGATGCCGCCAACCCAGCCAGATGGGTGGGGTATAAATTAATACTACTACTACTACTACTACTACTACTACTACTACTACTAAATCTTTTGGAACAACAGAGGCATGCATCATGTTCGAGACCTGGCACGAATGCAATGCATCAGCTGAATTCTTCATGCAAGATTCTGGCTGGCCCCCCCCCCCCCCCGATTCTATGATCCCGTGAGTTGATAAATTGCATCCCTGCTCTGACGTTGAGTGTCAGAAAAACCCTTTTCCTGCTCCCACCCTGGAGAAATAACCATAGCTGCATGCATTAAACCCAATATGTCAAAATTTATTTAGCATAACAGCAAGTTAAACAGGCTTGTGACCCCTTTGACCTTATTAGCAGGAGGATTAATGTCATTGGTTGTGGGTGGGGTGGGGTGGGGGAGATGTTCCTCGCTAGAGCAAAGTAATCAGGAACAAGCTGTTCCCACCGGCCGGCTGTGTGATTAAAAATAAAAAATACATATATTAATTTTTAGAGCCTGCATTCTGGATAGAAGATGCTTTTCAGATTCTGAAACTTTTTAAACAGCATCCTATCGAACCGTTATTAATAATTAACAGCTCATTCATCATGCATGATTCTGATTATTTTGCTCCGCCGTTCTGAGGGTTTGACCTTTTTGTGTCCTTTCTGCACAACTGGATTGCGACTCCCCCTTCCTTGTTAAAAAAAGAAAAGTAGAAACATCTTTGCGACCCGTTCCTTCCGTGCAGTTCCAATCGCTTTTGTTTCTGTCGTGAAATGCTGACTTATTTTATTTTGTTTTTTTTTTAAAAAAAGGAAAATTAGCTTTATCAATGGCTGCCGGTAAATGTTGCCGTCGTGCTGGCTTCAGGTATCTGCAGCTTGAAAAGGTCAGGGTGTCTATTTACTGGTACATTCAGAAATATCTAATTTTAAAGAGGAAGATTCGGCTCTCTTGCGCATTAATCAAAGCCCTGTGAAGAGCAGGAAACGTTGAAAATGCTTTGCGAGTGGAAGATCTTGCTCTAGATGGGGGAAAAAAAAATCAAAATTGGCTGAGCTTTTAGCAAGGTTCTTGCAATAACAAAAAGAAGTCCAAGGAAGTTTGTCGGCTGTAAGCCGGAACTTTGGCTTTTTACCTCTTCAAATACAGCCATACCTTGGATCTCAAACGCCTTGGCTCCCAAACAAATCAGCTCCTGAACGATCGAAGCCCGGAAGTATGTATTCTGGTTTTCGAATGATTTTCGAAAGCTGAATGTCCAGCATGGCTCCCGTGGCCTCCGATTGGTTGCAGGAAGCTCCTGCAGCCAATCAGAAGCCGTGCTTTGGTTTCCGAACATTTTGAAAGTCGAACAGACTTCTGGAATGGATTCCGTTCAACTTCCAAGGTACAACTGTACAGCGTTGCTAAGGAACTTAGTATTATACTGAGTCAGATCATTGCTCCATTTAACTCTGTGTTGCTCTCAGAGCTACAGAGAAGCAGCTTGGCCAGCCCTGTCTTGGGACACCAGGGGTTAAACCTAGGACCAGTGTTCGAAATTCCCCAGGCACCAGGCACATTTTGCTCCTGGCGCATGTCCCTTTGCAAATACCTGGAGATTTCTGGATGCCAGGATGGCGGCCACAAGTTTAAAAACCTCTGCCTTAGTCCAGAGTTACCGTAATACCATTTTCATTTCCACTGTGTGTGTTTCTCTTTCTTGTATACTGGGACAACAACAACAACAATAATTTATTATTTGTACCCCGCCCATCTGGCTGGGTTTCCCCAGCCACTCTGGGCGGCTTCCACAGAGACCAAAAATACACTAAAATATCACACATTAAAAACTTCCCTGAACAGGGCTGCCTTAAGATGTCTTCTGAATGTCAGGTAGTTGTTTATCTCTTTGACATCTGATGGGAGGGCGTTCCACAGGGCAGGAGCCACTACCAAGAAGGCCCTCTGCCTGGTTCCCTGTAGCTTTGCTTCTCGCAGCGAGGGAACTGCCATAAGGCCCTCGGCGCTGGACCTCAGTGTCCGGGCAGAACGATGGGGGTGGAGATGCTCCTTCTGGTATGCTGGACCGAGGCTGTTTAGGGCTTTAAAGGTCAGCACCAACACTTTGAATTGTGCTCGGAATTGTTGTCAGAGCAAGCTACTGCCAAGCAATGTAGATCACAGAATTGTAGTATTGGAAAGGGACCCAAGACTCATAGAATCATAGAGTTGGAAGAGACCACAAGGGCCATCGAGTCCAACCCCCTGCCAAGCAGGAAACACCATC
Source organism: Podarcis pityusensis (assembly GCF_964106645.2). Taxonomy (NCBI): domain Eukaryota; kingdom Metazoa; phylum Chordata; class Lepidosauria; order Squamata; family Lacertidae; genus Podarcis; species Podarcis pityusensis. Next base: position 112,218,404 of record NC_138026.1, read on the forward strand.
AGAGCACTCCTGACATATGGTTGTCAAGCCTCTGCTTAAAGACCTCCAAAGAAGGAGACTCCACCACACTCCTTGGCAGCAAATTCCACTGTCGAACAGCTCTTACTGTCAGGAAGTTCTTCCTAATGTTTAGGTGGAATCTTCTTTCTTGTAGTTTGGATCCATTGCTCCGTGTCCGCTTCTCTGGAGCAGCAGAAAACAACCTTTCTCCCTCCTCTATGTGACATCCTTTTATATATTTGAACATGGCTATCATATCACCCCTTAACCTCCTCTTCTCCAGGCTAAACATGCCCAGCTCCCTTAGCCGTTCCTCATAAGGCATCGTTTCCAGGCCTTTGACCATTTTGGTTGCCCTCCTCTGGACCCGTTCCAGTTTGTCAGTGTCCTTCTTGAACTGTGGTGCCCAGAACTGGACACAGTACTCCAGGTGAGGTCTGACCAGAGCAGAATACAGTGGCACTATTACTTCCCTTGATCTAGATGCTATACTCCTATTGATGCAGCCCAGAATTGCATTGGCTTTTTTAGCTGCCGCGTCACACTGTTGGCTCATGTCAAGTTTGTGGTCAACCAAGACTCCTAGATCCTTTTCACATGTACTGCTCTCAAGCCAGGTGTCACCCATCTTGTATTTGTGCCTCTCATTTTTTTTGCCCAAGTGCAGTACTTTACATTTCTCCCTGTTAAAGTTCATCTTGTTTGTTTTGGCCCAGTTCTCTAATCTGTCAAGGTCGTTTTGAAGTGTGATTCTGTCCTCTGGTGTGTTAGCCACCCCTCCCAGTTTGGTGTCATCTGCAAATTTGATCAGGATGCCCTTGAGTCCATCATCCAAGTCATTGATAAAGATGTTGAATAAGACTCATCTAGTCCAACCCTGGTAATTAGACATTCTGTTGTGGTGACTTTAAGACTTAAGGTGCTATTTGATGGGTGAAAGATACTGTTCCTGGCAAACCAGAGCTCATTGGCTGAGAGAATAGTTTAAAATGCTTTTGAGAGTGTTTTTGGTATGGATGTCTTTGCGGCCCTGGGGCTTCGCTGAGACGAAAGGTTGGGGTATCAATTGAATTGGTAGCCATCAATGGTATCAGGCAACTTCCTATGTTCGTATAATTTGTATGCTTATGAATAGATATACAGTCATACCTCAAGTTACGTTTGCTTCATGATACGTTTTTTTAGGTTACGTCCCGCTGCGACCCAGAAGTACCGGAAAGGGTTACTTCCGGGTTTTGCCTCTCGCGCATATGCAGATGTGCAAAATGACATCACGCGCATGCGCAGAAGCAGCAAATTGCAACCCGCGCGTGCGCAGATGCGCCGCTGCGGGTTGCGTTCGATTCATGTTTCAAACAGGCCTCCGGAACGGATCCCGTTCACAACCAGAGGTACCATTGTATTAATATATTTTTTAAAAACCACACCTTCACAATTTATGACTCTGTGAGTTCCTTATACCTCCTCACAATGCTTACTCATGCTTGAGGAAGGAAAGGAGCATGGACTCCAATGTCTGAGAGATGTTTCCCTTATAAATACCTTTGTGTACATGTGAATGGTCTTCCCCAAAAGTCGATTCCTACTGAGATCACGCCTGCTCCTCCACTTAAAATTCGGGAGATTCCTGCTGAAACGGAACTGCAATGCCCACAGCTTGCAAACCGCCCACATGCTAATATGCCCTGGTCTTAAGCTGCTTAATGCAGTTATGAACGAGAGGTTCCAATATTAATTAAAAAGAAAAAGAAATCCGTGCAAAATCTCTTGGGAAAGACATTCGGTGACCTCACCTCAGTCCCCCTTGGGCAAAATTTGTAACCTCGGATGAAATTATTGTGGGCTTTTGGCTTGGTGAGGGATGCGGGTGGCACTGTGGGTTAAACCACAGAGCCTAGGACTTGCCGATCAGAAGGTCAGCGGTTCGAATCCCCATGACGGGGTGAGCTGCCGTTTCTCAGTCCCTGCTCCTGCCAACCTAGCAGTTCAAAAGCACGTCAAAGTGCAAGTAGATAAATAGGTACTGCTCTGGCGGGAAGGTAAATGGCGTTTCCATGCACTGCTCTGGTTTGCCAGAAGCGGTTTAGTCATGCTGGCCACATGACCTGGAAGCTGTACACCGGCTCCCTCGGCCAATAATGCAAGATGAGCGCCGCAACTCCAGAGTCGGCCACGACTGGACCCAATGGTCAGGGGTCCCTTTACCTTTACTTTGGCTTGGTGAAGCTAGAAGAGGGCTCATCTGCTCATCTGAACCTGATGTGCGAATCTGAATTCCAGCAGCTCAGCACCTCATTTATCTTGGCTTGCCTGCTTGTGAGGGAAGACAGGAATTGAGTAGGCACTTGTTCATCATAGATACTGAACCAAGTTTTGACGTGAGTGACAGTGTGTCTCTGTTTATCCCTTCAATCCAATCAACACACAAACACATACAGACATACAGAACATTTTTTTTAAAAAAAACACCATCATCTCAATTAATCTTTAAAAAATTCAGTGTACATTTCTGTAATTTGCACATTTTTTGAGAGCAATGTTCCCCAAAGTAATGCGTTTTTGGATGCTTCCGCTAATGAGTACATTGTTTTGTATGCACACTGTTGGTCGCGCTATAATTTTGGCATTTTATTCTCGCATATCATTTTTATTCTCGTTGTGTTCTGCCAAATAAATGTAACCCTCTCCATATCTGCCCATCTCCTGGAGAAATCCTGTCTGCCTGAAATCCCGGTGTGGTTGCTATTGCAAAGGATCCTGGCAAAGCAAGAAGAGCAAAATGCCAGCTGTTTGAAATAAAACATATTCCGGATCCATTGCATTTTGGAACAACTCATTCTACGGGGCACATTTCTAACGGCACTTCTTACCAAATTCATGGGATACGGATTAAAAAACCCACTTACGAGGTATGAATTGTTCCAAAGTGTGTCAGGAATAAGCTGAAATAAACTTCAAGCACCTGGAGTTTGTCCCGCCTTTCCTTTTTTCCTCCTTTTCTCTTTTGGCCTACCGTTGTTACATTCCTGGTTTTGTGCCTGGCTTTCTGCAAAGGATTCCTGGCCATATTCTAGGGACGGTGGCCAGTTCACACAAACATTGGCCAAGCCTGTTTGGCTGCCATTGTTGAATCGTAGAGCAAATCCAACACACTCCTGCAGCTATAAATTGCAGGGAAAGACGTAATGGTGGGAAAGCTGCCTTTATTTACTTAATCAATTTAACTACACTAAGAACCAAAATTGTCTGAGGAGTGTCTTCTGTCCGATGTTCAGGTGGGGGCTAGGGCCATACCACTCCTCCAACGGGGAACCCTTGAGGGGTGTGTCCCTATTTGATGTAAGTCATAGGGCACCCCCTCCAAGATGTGGTTTACTCTTAGGTGCACTTCCAGCAGATGGGCTAGAGTAGAATAGTGATGATTTCACCCTGTGCCAAACTGTTCACATCTGAAACCAATAAAATTGTGGCCTTATTTGAACCCCCAAACCGATAGAGTGGTACCTTGGTTTTTGGACAGAATGCATTCCGAGAGTCCATTCGACTTCCGGAACCATTCGAAAACCAGGAACGTCCTGCAGCCAATCAGAAGCCACGCTGGATGTTCGGCTTCTGAAAATCATTCAAAAACACTCACTTCTGGGTTCGATCGTTTGGGAGCCGATTTGTTCAGAAGTCAAGGTATTCGGCTTCCAAGGTACGGCTGTATGCTGTTGTCCTGTCTGGTTATTTACTCTTGGTGCACAACTGGGGTGCCACCACTGAAAAGGTCCTTCCATCTAGATTCCCCCACTTCCGTTCATTTGGCAGGGGTGTCTGGGTAGGTAGGGCCGTCAAGTTTAATACCAGCACATTGAACTGGGGTCAGAAACAGCCTTTCAGCAAAGCTGGATAACTATTTACCCATCTTCCCATTGCTTGCTGAATTGGCAAGGGGCCTCCAGGATTGACTACAACACAATTCAAAAATTTCAGCTTTGTAGAGCAAAACCCAACCAGCCAATATTCCAACCATGGCACCCTCTAGCAAGCCAACCCTGGTAGAAAAACTGTTGGGCTTCCTTCGCCAACCAAGTTTGTGCAGCGACTGGGGCGATGGAATAAAAACTTGCCCGCGACATCTTTGCTTGTCTTTATTTTGAATAATAATCAAACAGCTGCAACTCACCACTCTGCGCCAGCCAGTACCGTACAAAGCATTTGGTCAACTTGAATACAGTTTTCAAAATAATCAATTACCCTATCACATTGCTGCATTCGGTGCTGCAGGTAAACTCCCCCCTGCTATTTAGTTAAATTGTTAAGATGCTACAGGTATGTTGAATTGTTAAGAGCTCACAGATGTGCTGCCATACAGGTTATAATTACAAACACACACCTCTGAGTTGCACCATTGACCACATCAATATCAAGAAAACCCAACAAAAACAAGTATACCGGGATGGGTGCCCTCTCGCGCCCTTGCCCTTTAAGCTGCTCTTCCTACCAAGTGAATGTTGCAAGAGGAGTTTTGGCCCTGCTCCAACCTTTTAGGGACTCGGCAATGCAGGTCGACCCGTGATGGGGTACATAAGAATACGTTTGAGCAGAGCATCCAGATGGCTGGCACGGCGTCATTGTTTTCTGGGCATTGTATAGCTGCTTAAAAGCTTAGGAGAGAGTGCAGCTAAGCATAATCAGAACGAGCCATCAGGCTGAAGACAACAATGCACATTTTGCTTGCGTCCAAAATAGCTTTGCAGATACCTATTACTTACGGTTCCCTTTGCAGGACGTGCAAGTTGCATCAGGAGCCTGCTCATGCAAGGAATTCAAAGACGGTGTAATTGAAGGAAAAATAAAGCCAGAAGCTGGGGCACATTTCTTGTGACACGTTCGCCATTACGGTGGTCGAGGCAAATCGTTTTATGAATAGTTACTCTAAAACAGGGTCTAGTCAACAGAGGCAGGCTAAGACTGTGGGTGGCCGTCGCCAAATCCAGACAGAGGTCAATCTGTTTGGGGAGCCCTCAGTATTGGGGGGGGGATTGGCCCCCTGCCCACAAGTATATTTCTGTAATTTTTTATTTATAATTTTCATTTATTACAAAAAAAATCAAACAGTAAAAAAGTCATTGTTACATGTTAAACCTTGACTCCCCTCCCCCTCTTTCTGTGGTTCCTTAAATTTACTCTCTCTCCCCCCTTCATTTCCCAATTAACTCTATTTATACTATTTCATACAAGTTTTAGCAACATTTTTACAATAATCCTGCTAATGTCTTGATTTGTTTACAGTTTATTTGTAAATATTCAGTAAAAGATTTCCATTCCCTATTAAAGAGTTTGTTGTCTTGATTTCTTATTCTTCTGGGTAGGTTTTGCCATTTCTGCATAGTCCGTTAATTTCTGTAGCCATTCTTATCTTGTCGGGACTTCCTCTTCTTTCCATCTTTGGCCAAAGGGAGATGCTGAGGATCAAAGCTGCCAACTTCTGTATGAAAAGCAGATGCTTTGCCCCTCCCCTGAAATTATTAGATATGATAAAGCAGCAGGAAACAGAGGTCTTGATTCGCCTGATTTTTACTGCCTGTGGCTAAGAAATTAGGAGGCACTTTTACACTCTTTTAATGAGCATTTGATTGTGCTGGTTTCACGGGGACTTTTAAAGCACCATTTACCTGCTTCTTTGGTATCTGGTGGGCTGGGAATTGGAATATAAATAGATGTAACAATTCAGGAGAGGGAGGTATCGAAAGGCAAGAAGAGCACACTGACGCCTGAGAACCTGGATAGCTTATATTATCCCCCCACTCTGCTTTCCTTTAGCTAACCTTTGCAAGCAAGTGAAATTTTATCTGAAATGAGACGCACACGCAGCAATTCACCCACTGTTCAAAAGCTGCCTTTGTGCAATGATACAGCCAGGAGTGGATAGGACAGGTGCAAAATGCAGTTTCATGCGCTGTAATTTGAGGGCTCTCTGGCTTGTAACATCTGTCCCTCCCCCCTTGAATTGGCGGAGCAGTTTGATACAGTTCACATTGATAAGCGAAGCTACAGACAACAGGCATACCCAGTAGTGATGTATGGAAGTGAGAGCTGGACCATAAAGAAGGCTGATCGCTGAAGAATTAATGCTGTTGAATTATGGTGCTGGAGGAGACTCTTGAGAGTCCCACGGACTGCAAGAAGATCAAACCTATCCATTCTTAAGGAAATCAGCCCTGAGTGCTCACTGAAAGGACAGATTGTGAAGCTGAGGCTCCAATACTTTGGCCCCCTCATGAGAAGAGAAGACTCCCTGGAAAAGACCCTGATGTTGGGAAGATGGAGGGCACAAGGAGAAGGGGACAACAGAGGACGAGATGGTTGGACAGTGTTCTCGAAGCTACCAGCATGAGTTTGACCAAACTGTGGAAGGCAATGGAAGACAGGTGTGCCTGGCGTGCTCTGGTCCATGGGGTCATGAAGAGTCGGACACGACTAAACGACTAAACAACAACAACAACATAATTCAAAAGCATCAATTCTTCGGCGATCGGCCTTCTTTATGGTCCAGCTCTTACTTCCATACATCACTACTGGGAATCCCATAGCTTTAACTATACGGACCTTTGTTGGCAAGGTGATGTCTAGAATCATGGAATTGTCGAGTTGGAAGGGACCACGAGGGTCACCTAGTCCAACCCACTGCAATGTAGGAATCTTTTGTCCAACATGACCCTGAGATTACGAGTCTCATGCTCTACCGACTGAGCTATCATTGATTCCAGTCACCGAATGTGTGTTTTCAGTTTTAATTAATTTTAAGTGCTGAATTCAACATCATGGCACGTGAGGTCCAGGGTGGACTAATTTCCCCATCCTCAGTGGGTCATCAAAAATGCCGGTGGAGCAATCCTTGGCTGGCTGGTTGTTGATGCAACTTGTTCTGTTTGTTTGGAGCTGCTGTTTGTGCATGTGTTCCAGAAATATCCACCCACGTTAGCAGATTTGGATGAAGGGAAGAAAGCTAACGTCGACAGCAGAATTTGAAAATAATGAATGCTCCTCATTAGTGACTGTGTTCCAACATTTCAGCCCCTAAAACAAACGCGGGGCTGTTCTAGCCAAGATCTGAAAAGCAATTTGTTACAGTTCGGAAAACAGATGTACTCATTTTTATAAAGATTATCAAGAAACAAACTCCATAATCTTTTGGGAGCAGGAGGATGTTGATCTTTCTTAAATAGTTAATATTACATTGTGGGAGGGGACTAGATGGGCCGTTGGCCTCATCCAGTAGGCTCTTCTTATGTTTAGAGAAGATTAAAGAAGCCCAGTGCTTGGAAAAGTCATCTCAAAATATCCTCCCATCAGCAAAGCAAGCCAGTCCCACTGGATTTATATTCCTCCCCAGGGTGCCATGTATGCTTCATGCAAATACTGATTAAAAGATCATTTGGGGGAACATCCTCCTCCATCCGCCATCACTTTTCTCTTCCTGATTTCTGCTGAGCAAAACAGCTTTGGGATGAGCCAAATAAATTAAAAATGGAGAAACTGAAAGATGAAGGCAGCGGAATATCAAGACGGGATCTGAACGTCCGTAACATCTAGCGTTATGGCAGAGGGGAAAAGCTTTTCTCTATCCATTTTCTTCACAGCCTCCACACACGACGGACCCAAGGTCACTGTTCCTGGTCCGTCACTGCGCTTCAGACCCTGAGAGCCTATGTGTGAAATTAAGATTAACTGTACAGTGGTGTCCAAGTTTAGTTAGCATGGCGTAGAGGTGGGACTGTCATTTTGGCAACCGAGTCTGAAAGTGCCCTTAGGCGCAAGGAGATTATTTCCCCGGTTCCGAGAAAAATGGTGGCCTTTGAGATCCTGTTGGACTCCAACTCCCATCAGCCCCAGTCAGAGTAATAATAATAATAATAATAATAATAATAATAATAATAATTTATTTATTTATACCCCACCCATCTAGCTGGGTTTCCCCAGCCACTCTGGGCAGCTCCCATCCGAATGTTAAAAACACAATACAGTGGTACCTCAGGTTAAGTACTTTATTCGTTCCAGAGGTCTGTTCTTAACCTGAAACTGTTCTTAACCTGAAGCACAACTTTAGCTAATGGGGCCTCCTGCTGCTGCTGCACCACCGGAGCATGATTTCTGTTCTCATCCTGAAGCAAAGTTCTTAACCTGTGGTACTATTTCTGGGTTAGCAGAGTCTGTAACCTGAAGCGTATGTAACCTGAAGCGTATGTAACCCGAGGTACCACAGTACAGCATTAAATATTAAAAACTTTCCTAAACAGGGCTGCCTTCAGGTGTCTTCTAAAAGTCAGATAGTTATTTATTTCCTTGACATCTGATGGGAGGGCGTTCCACAGGGCGGGCGCCACTACCAAGAAGGCCCTCTGCCTGGTTCCCTGTAGCTACACTTTTCATAGCGAGGGAACCACCAGAAGGCCCTCAGAGCTGGAGCTCACTGTCCGGGCTGAACAATGGCTGTGGAGACACTCCTTCAGGTAAATCTGGGACTGTATCTGGGAAATAGGGACACTTGGAGGGACTGTGAAAACATCTGGTGGACAGTGACGTGACCAGGCCATGGGCCACGCCAAGTGATCTGTAAAATGGCAATCTGGATCGCCCAGCTGCCAGCACTTGGCAAATTGGCCTTCAGATATACTGGACCAAGGCCATTTAGGGTTTAAAGGTCAGCACCAACACTTTGAATTGTGCTCAGAAACGTACTGGAAGCCAATGTAGGTCTTTCAGGACCGGTGTTATGTGGTCCCAGCGGCCAGTCACCAGTCTAGCTGCTGCATTCTGGATTAGTTGTAGTTTCTGGGTCACCTTCAAAGGTAGCCCCACGTAGAGTGCATTGCAGTAGTCCAAGTGAGAGATAACTAGAGTATACACCACTCTGATGAGACAGTCTGCGGGCAGATAGGGTCTTTTCCTGCGTACCAGATGGAGCTGGTAAACAGCTGCCCTGGACACAGAACTGTCCTGCACCTCCATGGACAGCTGTAAGCCCAAAATGACTCCCAGGCTGCACACCTGGTCCTTCAGGGGCACAGTTACCCCGTTCAGGACCAGGGAGCCCCCCACACCTGCCCACCCCCTATCCCCCCAAAACGGTACTTCTGTCTTGTCAGGATTCAACCTCAATCTGTTAGCCGCCATGGCTAGTGACCAGGGATGATGGGCATTGTAGTCCCCCAGCAATTGAAGGGTCATAGAATCATAGAATCATAGAATCATAGAGTTGGAAGAGACCACAAGGGCCATCGAGTCCAACCCCCTGCCAAGCAGGAAACACCATCAGAGCACTCCTGACATATGGTTGTCAAGCCTCTGCTTAAAGACCTCCAAAGAAGGAGACTCCACCACACTCCTTGGCAGCAAATTCCACTGTCGAACAGCTCTTACTGTCAGGAAGTTCTTCCTAATGTTTAGGTGGAATCTTCTTTCTTGTAGTTTGGATCCATTGCTCCGTGTCCGCTTCTCTGGAGCAGCAGAAAACAACCTTTCTCCCTCCTCTATGTGACATCCTTTTATATATTTGAACATGGCTATCATATCACCCCTTAACCTCCTCTTCTCCAGGCTAAACATGCCCAGCTCTCTTAGCCGTTCCTCATAAGGCATCGTTTCTAGGCCTTTGACCATTTTGGTTGCCCTCCTCTGGACACATTCCAGTTTGTCAGTGTCCTTCTTGAACTGTGGTGCCCAGAACTGGACACAGTACTCCAGGTGAGGTCTGACCAGAGCAGAATACAGTGGCACTATTACTTCCCTTGATCTAGATGCTATACTCCTATTGATGCAGCCCAGAATTGCATTGGCTTTTTTAGCTGCCGCGTCACACTGTTGGCTCATGTCAAGTTTGTGGTCAACCAAGACTCCTAGATCCTTTTCACATGTACTGCTCTCAAGCCAGGTGTCCCCCATCTTGTATTTGTGCCTCTCATTTTTTTTTGCCCAAGTGCAATACTTTACATTTCTCCCTGTTAAAATTCATCTTGTTTGTTTTGGCCCAGTTCTCTAATCTGTCAAGGTCGTTTTGAAGTGTGATCCTGTCCTCTGGGGTGTTAGCCACCCCTCCCAATTTGGTGTCATCTGCAAATTTGATCAGGATGCCCTTGAGTCCATCATCCAAGTCGTTGATAAAGATGTTGAATAAGACCGGGCCCAAGACAGAACCCTGTGGCACCCCACTAGTCACTCTTCTCCAGGATGAAGAGGAACCATTGATGAGCACCCTTTGGGTTCGGTCAGTCAGCCAGTTACAAATCCACTGAGTGTTAGCATAGTCAAGACCACATTTTACCAGCTTCTTTACAAGAATATCATGAGGCACCTTGTCAAATGCCTTGCTGAAATCAAGGTAGGCTACATCCACTGCGTTCCCTTCATCTAGCAGGCTTGTAATTCTGTCAAAAAAACGAGATCAGGTTAGCCTGACATGACTTATTTTTCAGAAATCCATGCTGACTATTGGTGATCACAGCATTCCTTTCTAGGTGCTCACAGACTGTTTGCTTAATGATCTGCTCCAGAATCTTCCCTGGTATTGATGTCAGACTGACTGGGCGGTAATTATTTGGGTCCTCTCTTTTCCCCTTTTTGAAAATAGGGACAACATTTGCCCTCCTCCAGTCTGCCGGGACTTCGCCTGTTCTCCAGGAATTCTCAAAGATGACTGCCAGTGGTTCTGAGATCACATCTGCCAGTTCTTTTAATACTCTTGGATGCAGTTCATCTGGCCCTGGAGACTTGAATACATCTAAACTAGCCAAGTATTCTTGTACTATCTCCTTAGTTATTCTGGGCTGTGTTTCCTTTGCTGAATCATTTGCTCCAAATTCTTCAGGTCGGGCATTGTTTTCTTTATCGGAGAAGACTGAGGCAAAGAAGGCATTGAGGAGTTCAGCTCTTTCTGTGTCCCCTGTTTGCATTTCACCATCTTCTCCTCTGAGTGACCCCACTGTTTCTTTGTTCTTCCTTTTGCTACGGACATACCCATAAAAGCCTTTTTTGTTGCTTTTAACCTCTCTAGCAAGCCTGAGTTCATTCTGTGCTTTAGCTTTTCTGACTTTGTGTCTACACGTGCTGGCTGGGTCAACCCCAGGTGGCAGATATTTCACATTATATGTTAACTTGTCCCCTATATACAGATCCAAGGAGCCACTTTCTGAAACCCCTGCTTGTATAAGATAGCAAGCTCTCCCCAACTGAGATCACAAGAGCACTCTCCCCTCCAGCAACCTGTATTCAGCAACATTATTGCCCGGGATTGCAGGGACAGGGCATAGTCACTATGGCTCATAGCCATTTCTAGTCTTACCCCTGTGTTCACATTCAACAGAACCCCACACCTGTTCAGTGTTAAAATTGCCAGGATCGCAGCCCTTAACTGCAAGCTGCATCTGCAGGACGTTTTCTCTCGGATGAAATAGTTACAGCAATGCCCCCCTCCCCTCTTCCCACTTCAAATCGAAAGGCGCGTGGATTCGAGGGTGGTTTTGATTTATTTTTAAGCTCGGAGGAGAAAATCTGCAGCAATGCAGAGGCTGCAGTCGGTTGAATAAAAGATTCGGCTCCAATTGCCATGATAAAGCGCTGCTTCATGCATGAAATGGATGGGCCCAGCTTCACAGTTTCAAGACGCCTCATCAGCTGTGTGGGTGCAGAGAAGTAGAACTAACTCGCAGGAGACATCGGTGAGCTCAGAGGTGAACAGGGGAGGGGCTGTGAAGTGGCTGTGCCGCAGATGTTTTATCTGGGCTCTGGAAACACTGCATTTTTAATAATAATAATAATAAGATTTGGCATGGTGGTTGGAGTGGCGGTTTGGGACTGGCAGTGATGGCTGGTACCCCTTAGGACAGCCTTTCTCAACCTGTGGGTCCCCAGATGTTGTTGAACTACAACTCCCATCACCCCTAGCTAGCAAGGCCAGAGCTCAGGGATTATGGGAGTTGTAGTCCAACAACATCTGGGGACCCACAGGTTGAGAGACGCTGCCTTAGGACTAGCAGGATGGAAGGCAGGAGTCAAACAGTAGGTGGCGCCAGAGCCAATGACAGACAGAGCCAACTAATCCTAGTTTGGTCTCCGTCCCTCTCCCTGCTGATTTCTACCAGGGCAACACTGAGATAAAGGAAGAGGAAGTGGACAGTCAGAGGGGATAGTTGTAGGAAGGTAGGGACTGGTTGAGCGCAGACTGTGGCTGGTGGGGCAGTACCCTATTTTCTCTGAGGGACCAGCCTCCACTGGGGACTGGGCAGACCTGAGTTCAAATCTCCACTTGACTGTGAAGCTCAGGGGGTGATCCTAGCCCAGCTAGTACTTTTCAGCCTATCCTACCCCACAAGCTTGTGGGGAAGATAAAATGGAAGAGGGGACTCTACACATGCCCTTGAGCTCATTGGGCCACAGGTGGAATAGCTAAAAACTAAAGGGTTGGCTTTCTTCTTTTGTTCTTCCCTTGGTGATATTTGCCCTATCCTCATGGTTGCATGATTTTTGCACATACAGGTGGATGGAAAGTGTTTTCATTTATATCTCACCAAGGACCTTGAGGTATCATTCTCCTGGTCCTCATTTTGTTTTCACCACAATCCTGTGAGGTAGGTTAGGCTGAGACAGTGACTGGCCCAAGGTCACCCAGTGAGTGTCATGGCTGAACTCCAGTCTCCCAGATCCTAATCCCAACACCCTAACTACTACAACACTCTTAAGTCTCCTTGCTGTGATTTCCATCCTCATTGTAGCTAGGGAGTGACGGGATGAACCTTCCTTGCTGCATTCTTAATAACAACCACCCCATATGTGGGTTGGACCTTAAACTGATTCTATTCTTCCCCCAGGGAATTCTAGGAGCTGAAATCCTGAGTTTATGGGTCTCTAGTAGAAGGCTCAGCACCTCCTCCAGATTTCAGCCATGGTTACTCCAGAAATCCCCTTTGTAGGCACCCCCTTCCGCAGTGAGTCTGCCTCCTCAAGTGCGCCACATGCTCAGGTGTGAGCCCTTGGCGTGAGCCCAACCATGCCAGCCCTTGGTGCCAGTTCTGAGTCCCAGGTTGCTTTCTTAAGGGGAGCTGGTACTTTAAACTGGTGCAGACAATTGGTAAAGGGAAAGGACCCCTGGACAGTTAAGTCAAAGGCAAATATGGGGTTGCAGCGCTCATCTTGCTTTCAGGCCAAGGGAGCTGACCTTTGTCCACAGACAGCTTTCCAGGTCATGTGGCCAGCATGACTAAACCACTTCTGGTCCAACGGGACACCGTGACGGAAACCAGAGCAGACGGAAATGCCGTTTACCTTCCTGCCACATTGGTACCTATTTATCTACTTGCACTGGTGTGCTTTCGAATGGCTAGGTTGTCAGGAGCTGGGACAGAGCAACGGGAGCTCACCCCATCATGGGGAATCGAACCGCCGACCTTCCGATCAGCAAGCCCAAGAGGCTCAGTGGTTTAGGCCACAGTGCCACCTGCGTGTAAACAATACAGGTTTTTAGTTTAGATATGCCAGAGGGGCACAAGGAGAGAAGAAATCTCTAACAACAAAACTTGGAAGCATTCTTAAACCATAGAACCAGTCTCCCCTCCCTCACCCAGTGTAGCAAACAGCAAAATAGTCTTTTATTGTTCATGAATCGATGGGATCTTTCATTGATTGCCCACGAGCGAGAAGCAAACCAGGCTTGCTTGAGATGCCCCGTCTCATTCTCGTTTTCCTCTTCTTTGGTTTTGCTCCATCAAGTCCTATTTGTCTTTGGCCTCTCATGCTTTGCATCTGCCTTGCCAATTTGACGAACAGCTGTGTGTGTTTTCTCAACCCACCCTGGGCAGCCTGGAATCTTCATCCTTGACAAAGTTGAGAAAAAAGCTCACGAGCGTCAGTTGTCCTGGAAACGGCTATGTTTGCAAAAAGGAGCTCGCTGCAGAATCGTGGAAGTGTCTCTCGTTCTTCGGATGCCTGACTTCTCCATTTCATCGCAGTCAGTTGAAGGTGTGGAAATTCTGAACCAATGACCCCATCAGTACCAGTTGCCGGAAGCCACAGGAAGGGAGAGTTCTTGGGTTCTGTGCTTGGATCCTGTTCCCCAGAGCCATCTGGCTGGGCACTGTGAGAAGAAGAAGAAGAAGAAGAGGAGGAGGAGGAGAAGGAGGAGGAGTTTGGATTTGATATCCCGCTTTATTACTACCCGAAGGAGTCTCAAAGCGGCTAACATTCTCCTTTCCCTTCCTCCCCCACAACAAACACTCTGTGAGGTGAGTGGGGCTGAGAGACTTCAAAGAAGTGTGACTAGCCCAAGGTCACCCAGCAGCTGCATGTGGAGGAGCGGGGAAGCAAACCCAGTTCACCAGATTGCAACCGCTCTTAACCACTAAGGATGATGCACTAGTTGGGCCACGGGTATGATCCAGCAGGCTGTTCTTATGTTCGTATCTGCACAGTACGTTTGAAGCAGTACCGTACCACTTTAAACAGTCTTGGCTTGCCTTCCCCCGAAGAATTCTGGGAAGTGTAGTCTGTTAAAGGAGCTTATAGTTGTTGGGAGAACCCTGTTCCTCTCAATGAGTTACAATTCCCAGAGTTCCCTGCAAAGACTGATTGTTAAGCGATTCTGGAAATTGTAGCTCTTTGAGAAGAGTAGATGTCTCCTTATAACTCTTAAGATCCTTTAACTGACCACAGTTCCCAGGATTCTTTGAGGCAGAAACTGTAACTGTTTCAGATAGTATGATAGTGCAGGTGGCGCCATTATCTGGTGGTGAGCAGAAGCAAAATCTGGGTGGAGCGACGCATATGAGTTTTTCTTTGGTATGGCTGGCTAGTTCCTATGCACAATCATGTACCCTTCTCTATTCCCCATCCAGGCAAGCAAGAACCATTATCAGAATTCAAGGACACACTTAATCCAGGGGAAAACATCCAAGGAAGGTGCAATGCAGAGCTGCTGAGGGGAGTGGCTAGGGAGGGCCTGGGGCAACCCAGTCAGATGAGAGGTAAATAAGTAAATGAGTAAGTGAGTGAGTAAAAGACGCCTGCTTCTTGGGAGAAAAGCAATGAAAAAACCTAGACAGAATCTTAAAAAGCAGAGGCATCACCTTGCCAACAAAGGTCCGTATAGTTAAAGCTATGGTTTCCCCAGTAGTGATGTATGGAAGTGAGAGCTGGACCATAAAGAAGGCTGATCACCAAAGAATTGATGCTTTTGAATTCTGGTGCTGGAGGAGACTCTTGAGAGTCCCATGGACTGCAAGAAGATGAAACCTATCCATTCTGAAGGAAATCAGCCCTGAGTGCACACTGGAAGGACAGATTCTGAAGCTGAGGCTCCAATACTTTGGCCACCTCATGAGAAGGGAAGACTCCCTGGAAAAGACCCTGATGTTGGGAAAGATTGAGGGCACAAGGAGAAGGGGACGACAGAGGACAAGATGGTTGGACATTGTTATAGAAGCTATCAACATGAATTTGACGAAACTCCAGGAGGCAGTGGAAGACAGGAGTGCCTGGCGTGCTCTGGTCCATGGGGTCATGAAGAGTGAGACACGACTAAACAGCAACAAGTAAGTAAGTAAGTAAATGGGAGTGTAGGTCAGGAAGAGTCCTGAGGGGCTTGCAAGGCCCACGCTAGGCTCCTGGACCTGAGATTCTCCACCTTCGCATGACATGAAGACCAATGCTATGTTGGATCGTTTATATCTATCTATTTGTGCATGTGTTATTCTCAACACTTCATTCCCCAAGTCTGCTCCACTGCTCTTTTCTTCCTTTCAAACTTCTTTGATTTAATTATTGCAATATATGCAATTATATAATGCAGCACATATTTTCATTGATCTGAGAGTATCATGTGCTTTGAGGTAGGTTGAAGAAATAGTCTGTTTTAAAAGAGAGAGAATTGCTCATTCAGTTCATTGGTAGTATTTTCCAGGGGAGGTCAGTTGGATTTCAGCTCCCATCACTCATATTTTTGTACAAGATTATGGTGGATCTACACAATTTTGCAAAGCATACAAATCACTTTTGTATGTTATTTCCACTAACAGAGGCATTTTTGAAGCACACTGTTCCCTAATATAGGTTGTTGTTGTTTTTTTTTTTACACATTGCATTTAGAAGGATTGACCTGAGGTGGTGTCTTCCAGATGTTATTGGACTCCAACTCCCATCAGCCCCAGCCAGCACAGCCAGTGGTCAGGGATGATGGAAGTTGTAGTATCTGGAGCGACACCTGGAAGACACAGTGTTGGCAACCCTTTCAGCAGTCCTGCAGGAGGGTACTGCAGCTGATTCATTGCTGCCGCGTTGCGAGATCATTTCAGAAAGCTGAAAGCTGACCCCAGAAACTGACATCTACTCACATGCCTGTATCTGGGTGTCTGAATTGCTGAAAGCTGTGGTCTGTCATCTTGATAAATGGTTGTTATTCCTAGAAAAACAGACAATAGGAGGAGGCGAGTCCAGAGTCTGCCAGTTCATGTTCCCGATAAAATATAGGGTAGCCTGGCTGGCAGCAGGAAAGCAAGATGATGATGTCTGGGATAGCTCTGTCAGCAGAGCATGAGACTCTTAACCTTAGGGTCGTGGGTTCAAGCCCTGAGTTGGGGGAAAAGATTCCTGCATTGCATGGGGTTGGACTAGATTTTTGTCCCATCCAACTCTATGATTCTCTGATTCTATAGGTAAAGGTAAAGGGACCCTGATCATTAGGTCCAGTCCTGACCGACTCTGGGGTTGCGGCGCTCATCTCACTTTACTGGCTGAGGGAGCTGGCGTACAGCTTCCGGGTCATGTGGCCAGCATGACTAAGCCGCTTCTGGCAAACCAGAGCAGCGCACAGAAACGCTGTTTACCTTCCCGCCGGAGCGGTACCTGTTTATCTACTTGCACTTTGACGTGCTTTCGAACTGCTAGGTTGGCAGGAGCAGGGACCGAGCAACGGGAGCTCACCCTGTTGCAGGGATTCGAACCGCCGTCCTTCTGATCGGCAAGCCCTAGGCTGTGTGGTTTAGACAACAGTGCCACCTCCGTTCCTTAGCCTCTACATAGTTCCATCCTTATTTCAGACATCATGATATGATATGTCAGTACAGTGGTACCTCGGGTTAAGTACTTAATTCGTTCCGGAGGTCTGTTCTTAACCTGAAACTGTTCTTAACCTGAAGCACCACTTTAGCTAATAGGGCCTCCTGCTGCCGCTGCGCTTCCGGAGCACGATTTCTGTTCTCATCCTGAAGCAAAGTTCTTAACCCGAGGTACTATTTCTGGGTTAGCGAAGTCTGTAACCTGAAGCGTATGTAACCTGAAGCTTATGTAACCCAAGGTACCACTGTATATCATGATGTTGGAAACCAGGTATTGCCCAGCCCTAAACAGCAACAGTAACAACAAAATTGTACTGCGGTCGCCTCTGAAAATTCTTACAAGTTTCATCTTCATCTTTTCATGGGATGCAGCTTCTCAGCACTCTATATTGTATGCCTTGGTTTCTTTGAGAAGCCTGATTAGTGATGTTGCAGGGGTGCTTTTTAAGCTTTGTGTGAGCACTAATTGGTACCCTGGACTTGTACTAAAAATAGATTGAAGTTTGAAACCAATCTAATATAGTGCAGCCAACACTGTGAGTCAATTCAGAACTCCTGGGGGAATAAAACAGATTTTTCCTAGAGTTCCCTCAAAACTCTTGTAATCGGTAAGCCCTTTACGAACCAGCTGAGCCATCTGAAATTCACCCATTGCTGCTTCTGGTCTGTCACTTTCCTTGCAGACAACTTGTTTGACCTTGGCTTTGCCCCAAGAGTAAAAAAAAACCCCAGACTTCCAAATGCCTTGGCTTTCAGCTGGCAAATTTACATTCACTGTAATGGGAGGCATAAACTTGTCTTTCGCTTTTTGATGTTGGCAAACTCGAAGTGTCTAACCTGTTAAGGACTTGACTGTGATGTGTGATGTGTTGTGATGGGGGTGAAGCAATTTCGGTGCCGCCGTTAGCAGAAGCCCGGAAGAGTGCGAGCAGCCATTTCCCTCGCCTCCTTCAGTTTGCATTTCAGAACCAGCCTTGGCTTTCGCTCTTCTGCAGGTAGACTTTTATGTGTGACTTTTTAATAAGGATACGATATAAAAAAATCCCTGCATCGTGGCCTGATCTCCGCAGAGAAATGTCATTGGCTTAGATATATTCAAGCATTATAGCACCTAAGTCTGCTTGATGCAATGCAGTGGGCCTTTTGATCTCCCCCCCCCCCTTCTGCGCCAGAAGGAATGATTAAATAAAAGGGCAATGTGTTCCCTAAGTAGTGTTTTGATTTGCAGCGTGTTGCTAAGAAGGGTCACCTCTTTGCTTAGCCTTGGGCAGAAATAACGTTTTGTTTTCCTCCTGATCAGTTAACGCTGCCCAAACCAGGGAAAGCAAAATTACTTTTGCACCTTTCACTTCGTCTTATGGGAACCTGCAGCCTCAGGTCTACTGCAGCAGTAGAAGTTCTTAGAGACTGCAGCACCGCTTGTGTTTTGCAAGTATATAATCCTAGGTACATGGAATCCGTAAATTGGAGAGCAATGCTTGAGTGGGAAGGAACTAGCTAACCATTTTGCTAGCACAGCTGACACCAACTTGGTGCCCTCCAGATATGAAGACTTGGGCTAATCTGGAGGGCACCAGGGTGTCAAAGGCTGTGCTCAGAGATAAAAAATCATATGTGAAAGTTTGTGTCTGGGCACAACTCAGAGGGTAGGTTTTAACCTTTCAGGTCCTTAATGGTGTGGGGTCAGGTTTCCTGAGTTCATATTTAGAGGCCCTTTGGGTGTTCCTGCAATGTGATATTTGCTGGGTGGTTACTGCAGAGAGAGCCTTTTTAGTGGTGACACCCTGGCTGTGGAATGTCCTCTCCAAAGAGTTTTATGGGATCCCTCTTCAGTAGTCTTTTTGGTGGCAGGTTAAGACTATTTATATTGTTGGCATTGGTTGAAAATTTACTTTTTTTAATCTATAAAAACATTTCATAAATATTTCTATAAATAAGTATATTATAATTATGCTATTCTTATAGAACATATTACTTTTTCCAGTTTCACTTTGTTATAAGCTTGAGAGTGGGTGGTATTCAACCACTGTGTCCCATCAGTGCAAAATTTCCCCTTGAACTAAAGAAATCTCCCATCTTTCATACCTTGCACCGTTCTCATATCTTCTCTAGAGGGTTGGGGAACCCCTATAGCAGAGTTAGGAGATGCTTTTTGGGTCGAGAATGTTATCTTGCACAAGCAGAAATCACTTAGCGCTATATACTGTGTCCTACCCTTTGAATATTATTATTCTTCGCTGCGCTTTTTTCTTTTTAATGATGCATTATACTGTATATTATGGCTCATATGGTCATTGTTCTGTTGTTGTGGGCTGACCAGATGTCCTAATTATTGAGTGACAAATAAATACTGTTAATACACAAACTGCTACCTCTTGAAAGTGCGGCTGTTAAACAGCTCGTTGAAGAAAGTTGCTGTGGAGGAGATTCTAGGTCACAAGCAAACTTCACTTCTGGAAAGTGTAAATTTAGAAACTCATTAAATGGTGTCCTTGTGGGGTAGACATAGTTAAAACATCTTCAGGCTCTTGGAGAGGGGGTAGACTTTTGTTTGATGTGAGAGCGAAATCATGGGCCGTGGCAGAAATCTGGGGGTTTGGGGAAGAGTCCTTGTGAACTACAAAGGGTCTTGTTTCCACTGGATCGTCCTTTCCCTCCAAATTTCTTAATTTTCAAGCAGATGAAGATCATGGTTATAGAATCATAGAGTTGGAAGGGACCACGGGGGTCCCCTAGACCAACCCCCTGCAATGCAGGAATCTTTGCCCACCGTGCGGCTCAAACCCACAACCCTGAGATTAAGAGCTACCAACTGAGCTAAGTTGCCCTTTCTTGTACTTACCGTATTTTTCGCTCCATAAGACACACCTTTTTCCTCCTAAAAAGGAAAGGGAAATGTCTGTGCGTCTTATGGAGCGAATGTGTGGTCGATCGCTGGCTCCCTTTCTGGCCCAGGCCTCCATTGCTAAATGTTCTGCAGGCGGAGGCTGTTTGTTTCCCCAGTGACATGTGACTGGCTGATTAGATTATCTGTCTGGAAAGAAGCTGCAGAACTGTGAGTTGAACCCCATAAAAACAGGATTTTTTCCCCTTTGCAAACTAAGCTCAACAACTTTGAGCCGATCCTCAAAAAAGGGGCTTTCCCCCTTTGCAAAAGAAACTGCACAACTGTGAGCTGATCCCCCCAAAAAACGGGGCTTTCCCCCTTTCCTCCTCTAAAAACTAGGTGTGTCGTATGGTCAGGTGCGTCTTATGGAGCGAAAAATACAGTAGTTGCTGAAATAGGGCTCTGTGGTGGTCATAAAGCGGTCATAAAGCACTGGGGAAGTATTTGGCATGTTTGAAGGGTAGTAGTTATGAAAAGGTCCGGCTAAAAACTTGTGACATTGCTTGGCCAAAGGTCAGCCAGTGTGGTGTAGTGGTTAAGAGCGGTGGACTCATAATCTGGTGAACCGGGTTCACTTCCCCGCTCCTCCACATGCAGCTGCTGTCGCACTTCTCTGAAGTCTCTCAGCCCCACTCACCTCACAGAGTGTTTGTTGTGGGGGTGGAAGGGAAAGGAGATTGTGAGCTGGTTTGAGACTCCTTAAGGGGAGTGAAAGGTGGGTTATCAAGTCCAAACTCCTCCTCCTCCTCCTCTTCTTTTTCTTCCTCTTCCTCAGAACAGTATCATGAGGTGCCACAGGCAGACAGGGGAAGAATCTAGCCATCCTCCCTTCTCTTCTTTCCAGCTTTCCCCTTGCATCAGTCTCTTGCCCCCTGCCCTCCAATTCCTTCCCCTTCACGCAAGGCTCTTCGGTGTGATGTTGTGAGCCAATGCGACTCTACAGAATCTTCGCAGACACATCGAGAGGAAAGGGACAGCAACACAATCGGATAAACTGTGTCTTCGAAGGAAGCAGAAGGTTGGCTTGATGTTGCAAAAACATAGGGTGGTGGGGGGAGACGAGGATCAGCCTGCAGTTTGGAAGAAGTGGGTTGCTGAGGAGCAGACGCAAACCCTGGATGACATGGATATTCCTTCAAATAACATCATCTGCATTTAGTTTAGCACGACACCGGAAATCCTGTTCAATTTGCCATGGCCCGAGGCAAAGCATTGTGTTAATTTCTCTTCTGAATTATCGTTAGCTTTTCATTCTCAGTAAATGGGGAATATATATGTATCCATTCATTTAGGTTTGCTGTGTTTCATACAGTTGCTATGTTACTTGGCTCAGGGTGTGAGTTAGTCTGGTGCAGTGGTTAGGAGTGGTAGACTCGTAATCTGGTGAACCGGGTTCGTGTTTCCGCTCCTCCACATGCAGCTGCTGGGTGACCTTGGGCCAGTCACACTTCTCTGAAGTCTCTCAGCCCCACTCAACTCACAGAGTGTTTGTTGTGGGGAAGGAAGGGAAAGGAGAATGTTAGCCGCTTTGAGACTCCTTCGGGTAGTGATAAAGCGGGATATCAAATCCAAACTCTTTTTCTCTTCTTCTTTTGTCACTCCTGGTCCAATGAATGAGATAGATTCTCTAAAACGAGTTTTTCATCCTCACGCTTCACAATGGCTTTCCCCACAAATCCTCTTTGACATTACACTGCGTGTCATTCAGTCTGAGGGGTTATTGAGTGAATCTATTTCCAGTCCAACTTACTTTCCCGTGGGTTTTTCCATGAGCCCATCCTGCACTAATCCACTTCCCCCCCTTCAAAATATGCATGAAAATCCACATATTATAACAGTACCCTTTTCATGTTTTGTAATTTCATAGTTAGGGATTAAGGAGGAATTCAGTGCACATTTAAAGGCAAGCCTAATTCACACTTTCTGAAAAAATAGTGAACCGAAACACAGCCGCACTTCAAAATGTACACTCCAAATCTTGCAGTGCAGTTTTCCAGCCAATATATAAATACATTATCTAGGTTAAAGTGTGCATAAAAATGTATCTATTAGTTAGGCATAAGAAAATGTATTAGGGAAAATTGCTTTGTAAATACAGTGGTACCCCGCAAGACGAACGCCTCGCGAGACGAAAAACTCGCAAAACGAAAGGTTTTTTCGTTTTCGAGTTGCCTCGCAAGACGAATTTCCCTATGGGCTTGCTTCGCAAAACGAAGCTTGCCCCGGGGACAGTGGGTCTTCTCTTTTGAAGCAAGGGGCGGCGGGGAGAAGCGATCTTCTCCCCGCAGCCCCAGGTCCGGGGACAGCGGGAAGCGCTTCCCGCTGCCCCCGGACCTCTTTTGAAGCAAGGGGCTGCGGGGAGATCACTTCTCCCCATCGCCCCTTGCTTCAAAAGAGGTCCGGGGACAGCCCCGGACCTCTTTTGAAGCAAGGGGCGGTGGGGAGATCGCGATCTCCCCGCAGCCCCTTGCTTCAAAAGAGGTCCGGGGGCAGCGCGAAGCGCAGTGCTTCTTCCCCGCTGCCCCCGGACCTCTTTTGAAGCAAGGGTTTGTGGGGAGATCGCTTCTCCCTGCAGCCCCTTGCTTCAAAAGAGGTCCGGGGGCAAGGGGCTGCAGGGAGAAGCGATCTCCCCACAGCCCCTTGCTTCAAAAGAGGTCCGGGGGCAGCGCGAAGCGCAGCGCTTCTTCCCCGCTGCCCCCGGACCTCTTTTGAAGCAAGGGTTTGCGGGGAGATCGCTTCTCCCTGCAGCCCCTTGCTTCAAAAGAGGTCCGGGGGCAAGGGGCTGCAGGGAGAAGCGATCTCCCCGCAGCCCCTTGCTTCAAAAGAGGTCCGGGGGCAGCGCGAAGCGCAGCGCTTCTTCCCCGCTGCCCCCGGACCTCTTTTGAAGCAAGGGGCTGCGGGGAGATCGCTTCTCCCGGTGCTCCGAAGCAGGGCGGGGGGGTGGGAACACCTTCCCCCACCGCCCGGCTTCGGAACGGTGCTCCGAAGCGGGGTGGGGGGGTGGGAACACCTTCCCCCACCGCCCCGCTTCGGAACGGTGCTCCGAAGCGGGGCGGGGGGGTGGGAACACCTTCCCCACCGCCCCGCTTCGGAACGGTGCTCCGAAGTGGGGCGGGGGGCCGGGAACACCTTCTGAAGGCGGGCGGGGGGCAAAAGTCTTTGTCCCCCCTGCCTGCCTTCCCAGGGGCTTTTAAATCGCCCCGGATAGCGGAGAAGTCCTCCGCTGTCCCGGGGCGATTTTAAAATGCCGCCCGCCAGCATTTTAAGATTGCCCGGACAGCGGAGAAGTCCTCCGCTGTCCCGGGGTTTTTTAAAATGCTGGGGGTGGGAAGAAAAGCCCTTATCCCTCCCCCCAGCCTTCAGAAGAGGTCCGGGGACAGACTGTCCCCGGACCTGGTCTGAAGGCGGTTTCCCTAGGAACGCATTAATTGATTTTCAATGCATTCCTATGGGAAACCGTGCATCGCAAGACGAAAAACCCGCAAGACGAAGAGACTTGCGGAACGAATTAATTTCGTCTTGCGAGGCACCACTGTATGTGTGTTTTGGGCAGAATTGCATGTAAATATGTTTACATTAGGAGAAATTTGCACTAAAATGCTGGTGAATTTTCAATAGGTCTTTAATCCACTCCCCACCCCCCAAGTGATGCAGAAATGTGGAAAACTGAACTTAAAGCTGAGAGGAACAGCAATTGTCCATTCCTTCTCATAGTGCAGTGGTACCTTGGGTTACATACATACACTTCAGATTGCATACGCTTCAGGTTAAAGAAATAGTACCTCGGGTTAAGAACTTTGCTTCAGGATGAGAACAGAAATCATGCGGCGGCCTGGCGGCAGAAGGAGGCCCTATTAGCTAAAGTGGTGCTTCAGGTTAAGAACAGTTTCAGGTTAAGAATGGACCTCCGGAACGAATTAAGTACGCAACCAGAGGTACCACTGTATTGTGAACCCGAATCTATTCCTCCTTGCCATGAAACAGCTGAAGTTTTTAATCACAGATTGAAATCTCACTCAGCTGAACAAAGAAATACAGTGCGGTTTGGGACATGATGCTCAGAACGGCATTTGAACCCCTCTTGCATTTTGGGAGTCACGTGTGAGAGTGCTGTTAATGCGAGAGAGAATCATGAAGAAAATGCAAAATTACATCCCAGTTTGCTTGTGTGCACTCTTACCCAGACGGATCAGGTCCATTGGCCACTAAGGTGGCCAACTAACTTTCTCCTCAGAGGCTGGAAGACAACAGTTCATGAGGGCGCAATTCTGGTGGAGACAGGAAAGAGAGCGAGAGAAAAGAAATTGGTGAAGGAAGAAGGCATTGACAGATTGCATGGGCAGACTTCAGACTTGCAGAAATCTAGTTTATTTTTCAAGTGGAACCCAGAGGCATGCCAGCTCGAGCCAGGGTGCAGACCAGTGGTTCAGCCAGCCAAATATTTGTTAAGAATTAAAAAATAGGGTCCCTCTGAGCACATGCTAAGAAATTTGTGGTCGGTACCAAATCCAAGCTGACGGATCCATAGGAACCAACTCCTAGCGGCTGAAGGGTCTTCGAGCCCCCTAATAAAATATTAGAGGGGGCTGGGGCTCCCCAAAGTTGATGGGCATTGCCATTCAAATGGTGTGCCTGCACCCCATCATGTGATCAATTATGTGGGGTTTACCTGCCCTTCCCAATATTTTTCCCCAAGGTGAAACCCCTGCACAGATCCATTAAAAAGTCCGCTCCATGTTTTCTGTTAAGTGTTCTTTCTCACCAATTTTTCTGGAGGGAAAGCTTTTTGTGCTGATACTGCTGTAAGGTAAAGGTAAAGGTAAAGGTAAAGGTGAAGTGACCCCTGACTATTAGGTCCAGTCATGACCGACTCTGGGGTTGCGGCGCTCATCTCGCTTTATTGGCCGAGGGAGCCGGCGTACAGCTTCCGGGTCATGTGGCCAGCATGACTAAGCCGCTTCTGGCGAACCAGAGCAGCGCACGGAAACGCCGTTTACCTTCCCACTGGAGCGGTACCTATTTATCTACTTGCACTTTGACGTGCTTTCGAACTGCTAGGTGGGCAGGAGCTGGGACCGAGCAACGGGAGCTCACCCTGTTGTGGGGATTCGAACTACCGACCTTCTGATCGGCAAGCCCTTGGCTCTGTGGTTTAACCCACAGCGCTACCCGCGTCCCTTGTTCCTGCTGTTGTTTAAGGCAACTGGGAGTTGAAAACTCTTTTCTGGTTTGCTTCAAATTGCCCAGAGATCTATCAGCAGATCCCGATTTACTGCTGCTGTCCTTTCTCATTTGAAGAAAAATGACATTTCCCTTCCCGTTTGTATCCAGAACAGTGAGATGGTTTGTCTTTCCGGGTGGGAGGTACTTTGGCTGTCCTGTTCATGGTCAAAGGTCAATGAGTAATTGAAGCTCACACGGCTCGGTTGCTGAAATTACTATCATTGCCTCTATTAAACCCGGATTGTCCCTAGTACAGATTGTTGCAATAGGAGGTGGCAACGTTGGTATTATAGAAACAGAGTACCGAAAAGAAGAAGAAAACGGTTGTGTTTTTTTGTGTGTGGGGAGAATCTTTGCATTTGACCTGTTCCAATTGTTGTTGTTGTTTAGTCATTTAGTCGTGTCCGACTCTTTGTGACCCCATGGACCAGAGCATGCCAGGCACTTCTGTCTTCCACTGCCTCCCGCAGTTTGGTCAAACTCATTCTGGTAGCTTCGAGAACACTGTCCCACCATCTCGTCCTCTGTCGTCCCCTTCTCCTTGTGCCCTCAATCTTTCTCAACATCAGGGTCTTTTCCAAGGAGTCTTCTCTTCTCATGAGGTGACCAAAGTATTGGAGCCTCAGCTTCACGATCTGTCCTTCCAATGAGCACTCAGGGCTGATTTCCTTCCGAATGGATAAGTTTGATCTTCTTGCAGTCCATGGGACTCTCAAGAGTCTCCTCCAGCACCAGAATTCAAAAGCATCAATTCTTCAGCAATCAGCTTTCTTTATGGTCCAGCTCTCACTGCCATACATCACTACTGGGAAAACCATAGCTTTAACTATACGGACCTTTGTTGGCAAGGTGATGTCTCTGCTTTTTAAGATGCTGTCTAGGTCTGTCATTGAGAAACAGAGTACCAAAAAGAAGAAGAAAATGGTTGTGTGTTTTTTTTTGTGTGGGGGGAGAATCTTTGCGTTATAAGACCTGTTCCGAAGGTTGTTGCAATTGTGGGAAGTCACTATTCATTTCAATGAAAGTTGGGTCATGCCCTAACCAGGCCCAGCCGGGCCCATTCCTCAAGTTCTATTAAGCATCCAGACACCTGAATATGAAATACACTCTGCGAAGCATCTGTCTAGCAGTTATAGGAAAGGCAAATTATGGACCACGTTCAGAAACAGGCGGGCAATTCTTCGACTTGTCACCTGTGGATGATGGTGCAGCCTTGCTTCTCTGTATTGGTTGAGCATAACTAGAATTCCCTGCCTATCTAGTCCAGCTTCCTGCTCTCACAGTGGCCAGCTAAGATGCCTCTGAGAAGCCTACAAGCAGGACCTAAGTCCCATAGCCCTCTCGCTGCCCACGTTCCCCCGAAAGCTGTTTCCAATTTTGGATGTAACAGAACCATAAAACTGGTCACCCCTGAAGCCAAACATTGCTCATGCATTAATGTACATGACTCATACTCTCCAAGTGTCCCATTTTAACCAGGACATCACTGGCTCCCAGTACGTTTCCGAGCACAATTCAAAGTGTTGGTGCTGACCTTTAAAGCCCTAAACGGCCTCGGTCCAGTATACCTGAAGGAGCGTCTCCACCCCCATTATTCTGCCCAGACATTGAGATCCAGCGCTGAGGGCCTTCTGGCGGTTCCCTCCCTGTGAGAAGCCAAGTTACAGGGAACCAGGCAGAAGGCCTTCTCGGTAGTGGCACCTGCCCTGTGGAACGCCCTCCTACCAGATGTCAAAGAGAAAAGCAACTACCAGACTTTTAGAAGACATCTGAAGGCAGCCCTGTTTAGGGAAGCTTTTAATGTTTAATAGGTTATTGTGTTTTAATATTTTGTTTGAAACCGCCCAGAGTGTTATATGGTCTCGGCGGCCACTCCCAGTCACTAGTCTAGCTGCCGCATTCTGGATTAGTTGTAGTTTCTGGGTCACCTTCAAAGGTAGCCCCATGTAGAGCCTATTGCAGTAGTCCAAGCGAGAGATAACTAGAGCATGCACCACTCTGGCGAGACAGTCCACGGGCAGGTAGGGTCATTATAATGTACTAGATGACCCTTGCGTTCCCTTCCAACGCTACAATTCCGTGATTCTGCGACTCACCAGGGCCTGTTTGCATCACTTTAATTCACTCCTGTTTGCCTAGAAAATGATGATTAGAAAACGTAGCGTGCTACAGTGGGGGATGCCATTATGGTGAGGCCAAATCACATCCCCTGCCTTAGAGGCTGGGCCACCCACTCTCATTGAGTAGGAACTCTGGCGAAGAAGAAGCACGTCTCTCTGCATGTATTGCATTGTGCTCCCCGCTTGACAGATCCTTGCAATATATTAGCATCCACTCTCCATTCCTGTTTTCACGCTAGCAAATGCTAAAGAGGAATGACAATATAAATACAGAGGCATTTGATTGACAGTGCTGTTGACAAGGAATTTGCTGGAATGAAGACGATATGTGGAAACTTCACTTAGGATTTTAAAGCACAAATTGGATGTTAAAACTTCACTCATGGAGCCCTTCATTCAAAAGCTGGTTTGGGATTTTTTATTTTGTTTTGTTTTGTTTCTCCTTAGATTGATTGCCCTCTTAATCTTTACAGTCATCACAATAACATTTTCATCTTTTGAACATTTACATGGGAACATTTCCTCTACGTGAGTCCCCCACCCCTACCCCAAAACACTAAAATTTAGTTTGTATTGAATCGGCAAACACATCCGAGAGTGTATTGCTTTTTTGACAGCAAATCATCACGTCCGAATAAAAGGTCATGCTTGTTTATCGAGCAGTTGTGCAAACATTCAAAGGGGATGGAGACACAACTGCCCGCTACTCTTGGAAATAGCTTCTGGGAAATTTATATTCTAGACCAGAGAGATGGAATTCTGTGGTCAGCAAATGCAAATTTGGGAACTGATTATTATTATTATTATTATTATTATGAAAATTTACAATGACTGTATAGAGGCAGAGGACCACAAACTGCAACCCATAAGAATGGGGATGAATTGTAGGGAAAAGAAACACTGAATACTTAAAAGGCTTCAGTGCACATTATTGGAGAAAGATGATTGCTGCGTTCTTGAACCTTGGGTGCCAAAGTTTCAGTAACCAAATCACATGGGACAAATAGATCACAATGGACATCACATGCACATCAGTGCTCTGCTCTGGTGGCTGATGCAAAGATTTTCCACATAGCTAATGCTGACTGCTTTCTTCATCTTTGATTTATTACTTTTATGCCCCATCTTTCCTCGAAGGAGCTCGAGGTGGCATACATGGTTTTCCGTCTCTGCGTTTTACCCATGTAACAACCCGGGAGGTAGGTTAGGCTGAGAGACAGTGTCTGCCCAACGTCACCCATTGAGTGGCTGAGTAGGGACTAGAACCCTGGTCTCCGTGGTCTTAGTCCAGTGCTTTAACCGCTACGCCTCACTGGTTCTCTTTGGATATCTCAGCTGAAGGCAAGGGGAAGGGATACACAATTTAATATATAAATCAGTTTCTGCTCTAGAATGCATCTGCCTGTCATCTTAGGAAGCAGCTGTCTACCGAATCAGATGATTGGTACACCCTACAGCTGGGGGCGGGGCGAGCCGCCCATGGGGGCGGGGCGAGCGGCGTGGAGCCTCTCCGCCGCCTCCCCCTCAGCTGTAGGGCGGCTGAGGGAGAGGCGGTGGGCAGATGCAAGCCCCACGCTGCTGTTTCAGGCAGAGCAAAGCCTGCAGCACCCAAACCACCACATCACTCCCAGTGTCAGCCGCGTTCCATTCCGTTTCTTGACTGTTTCGTGAGCCCAATTTTTTTTTAAAAAAAACCCTAATATTTTTATCTTTTCTTATATATACATTTTTTTTAGCATATCATCTCCAACAATCATATAACATAACTTCCTATCTTATACAATATTTTAGACTTCCGTCAACACCCCTGATGATTTTCCGTTCCTTATCACTTATTCTGCATTTCTTAATTGTTCTATTACTCTTAATTATCATTAACTAACATTTCTTCTCATAATCTTTCTTGCAATGTTTCAAATAGTCATCCTTACAAAACGTCTTGCAAACCTACTAGAGTAATCTGTTCATTACAATTACTTTTCAAATAGTTCGTATATTTACTCCAGTCTTCTAAGAATCTCTGGTCCCGCAAGTTTCGAATCCTTCCTGTTAATTTATCCAATTCTGCATAGTCCAAAAAAGTCATATTTTTATCACCCCCCTCAGTGATGACACCCAGGGCAGGCCGCACCCACCGCAACCCCTTCCTCCGCCACTGGGTACACCTTGCTCAGCAAAGTGCTGTTGCATTCATGTGCAGCTTCCAGGCTTCCCATAGGCATGTGTTTGCCCACTGTGAGAAAAAGAGGCTGGAGCAGATGGATACTTGGCCTGCTTCTTGAGTTCTTATGTTCCATGGGTGGTTGGTTAGTAGATGGCTGGGAGAAATGGAGAACTGTTTGGAGACCAATATGTTGAGTGTATGACTCTGCAGACCATTGTTCCATCCAGATCCACTCTGTTTGCTATGAAAGACAGCAGCTCTCCAGCGTATATCAGGTTAAGAAAAACCTCTGCCTTGCCACCATGAGTCTTTCAGTGGAGATGCTCAGATTTGAATCCAAGACCCGCTTCATGTGAAACGTGGCTCTGCCATTGGACTCTTACTCCTTCCTGAAGTCTATTCCCAGCAGAGTCACAACAACTTCCACCAGAAGCCATATTTTTCAGGCATCTTTTGTTTCCTTCATTTAATAAGTGGCAAACTGCAGATGGTGACAGCAGTCATGAAATTAAAAGACGCCTGCTTCTTGGGAGAAAAGCAATGACAAACCTAGACAGCATCTTAAAAAGCAGAGACATCACCTTGCCAACAAAGGTCTGTATAGTTAAAGCTATGGTTTTCCCAGTAGTGATGTATGGAATTGAGAGCTGGACCATAAAGAAGGCTGATCGCCGAAGAATTGATGCTTTTGAATAACAGTGCTGGAGGAGACTCTTGAGAGTCCCATGGACTGCAAGAAGATCAAACCTCTCCATTCTGAAAGAAATCAGCCCTGAGAGCTCACTGGAAGGACAGATCCTGAAGCTGAGGGTCCAATACTTTGGCCACCTCATGAGAAGAGAAGACTCCCTGAAAAAGACCCTGATGTTGGGAAAGATGGAGGGCACAAGGAGAAGGGGACGACAGAGGACGAGATGGTTGGACAGTGTTCTCGAAGCTACCAGCATGAGTTTGACCAAACTGTGGGAGGCAGTGGAAGACAGGAGTGCCTGGCGTGCTCTGGTCCATGGGGTCATGAAGAGTCGGACACGACTAAACGACTAAACAACAACAAAACTAGAGTAGTTAATAATGAGCAAGAGATATTCTTTATCTATGTATCATGGCTTGTATTGAAAAACTTTTTTCTTGGAGTTACGAATCTTTATGTTTCCTCACCCCTGTCCCGTTACCAGCCCAGCGGTGCAACCCGATTCTTTCCTCTTCCAAGTTGTCAGATTCTCAATTTAATACAGGCCTGGTTTATAGAGCTTTTAAACCGGTTATAAAGATCTGAAGAACTGACATTTTGAGCAAGCGCTGCCTTTTTTTATAGGCTGTGAACAAAAGGGCTAGAACAAATGCTCCGAAAGATGTATTGTGAAGGGGATCTTACAGTTGAGAAAACATGACATTCAGCAAAGCAAGGCTTTTGTAGAGGGGAAGAAAGAAAGCACTGGTAATTTCCTCCTGGGATGATAAATGTAAGTGAAGGTTTACAAGGGCTTTTACCAATTGAAGGAAAGTCTACTCCCCCCCCCCCATTTAGAGAGAAATAATATGCTCTGGAGGGTCTTCCAATATGCTTTTGAGGGGACATGGAGGGCTGGAGAGGACAGAAGAGGGAGAGAGCCAGTGTGGTGTAGTGGTTAAGAGCGGTAGACTCGTAATCTGGTGAACGGGGTTCGATTCCCCGTTCCTCCACATGCAGCTGCTGGGTGACCTTGGGCTAGTCACACCTCTCTGAAGTCTCTCAGCCCCACTCAACTCACAGAGTGTTTGTTGTGGGGGAGGAAGGGAAAGGAGAATGTTAGCCGCTTTGAGACTCCTTCGGGTAGTGATAAAGCGGGATATCAAATCCAAACTCTTCTTCATTTGCATGCATGGAAATCCTTTCCACCAGCAGAGCTGCAGGTTGGGTATGGTGTGGTGCTACTCTCCCACATCCCTTGAGAAGTCTCAGGTTTTTTTTAGATAATTTATTACGGTCAAAGACCAGCTCGCATAACACAATAAAAACGGCGTTCATAAAGATAAAATATACAATCAGAGCAGATTGCAACAATAGCACATGAGTTAAAATCGAGATATATACAGACACCCGTACAAATGAGATTTGGGCTACCATAGACATTGACTCTGAAGCACCGCAAAGGGCGACTTCAGCTTTTCCCTAGTAAGCTATTTTATTCTAGAGGATGATCTGTGCCTACATACCTGGGTGCAAAATCTGGCTACCAGCCAGGTCGTCTTGTGATCTTTGCCTAAGAGGAGAGAATTAAGTTTAGACTTGCCTGAAAGATCGGCAAGCCTCTTCAGCAATGGATCAATGGTGTCTTTACAAATCTCAGCATAAAAAGGACATCTAAAATATACATATTTGGGGCTTCCTATTTCCCCTAATGGGACGCGGGTGGCGTTGTGGGTTAAACCACAGAGCCTAGGACTTGCCGATCAGAAGGTCGGCGGTTTGAATCCCCGCGACGGGGTGAGCTCCCGTTGCTCGGTCCCTGCTCCTGCCACCTAGCAGTTCGAAAGCACGTCAAAGTGCAAGTAGATAAATAGGTACCGCTCCAGCGGGAAGGTAAATGACATTTCCGTGCGCTGGTCTAGTTCACCAAAAGCAGCTTAGTCATGCTGGCCACATGACCCAGAAGCTGTACGCCGGCTCCCTCGGCCAATAAAGCGAGATGAGCACTGCAACCCCAGAGTCGGCCACGACTGGACCTAATGGTCAGGGGTCCCTTTACCTTTACCTTATTTCCCCTAATGGGCAGGTGCAAAGTCTCTGTGCATACAGGACTCTTCTATAGGAGCCTTCCAGAACCGGTGAGGGCAAGGCTGAGCTTCTAGCAAGAGTGAAAGCCCTTCTTGTGCTTCTGGATGCGAGGAAATAGAGATATGTTGCTGGAGCGGCTACATATCTCCCGTTTTCTATGATTTTATAATCGGGGACCCTTGTACAGTCCTGCTAAGTTTCAGTTGATATCAAACCAATGTGATGCATCAGCTGGAATAGAGGCTTTCCTTATGGCCTGGTCGCCTCAACCTGTGCCGTCACCGCACCTGCCAAGGAAACGGAAGAATATATTCATGTATGCGACAACGGCGGCAAGAGTTTTAATAGCACAAGGATGGAAGAATGAAGAAACCCCGACAAAAGAGCAGTGGCAAGGGAAACTGATGGATTATGTGGAACTGGCGAAACTGACGCATAAATTACGTGACAAGGACAACTGTGATTTTAAAGAAGAATGGGAACCTTTTACAAAGTACTTAAAGAAACAACAAAATGAACTGATCTCCTTGGCAGGTTTTGAATAAACAGACACAAACAGACACAAATTGGTAACATATAGACAGATAAATTAAGGATCATTACAATTTGGGAACATACAGAGAGTAACACGTGTTTAAAAACCAGAGAGAGGAGCTGAGGGAAGTCTGGGAAAGGGTGGGAGGGAAATTTATGGGGGTGGGGAATGAGTTTGATATGTTTTTGATAAAGTGTTATGCTGAAATGTTTAATAATAATAAAAAAAATTTAAAACCCTGTGCCGTCACCGTCACTCGAGACATGCACCATCTATTGCTCACCCCCAAGCTTGATGGCAGTGGCACTGATGGGGGACGTCATCGGATCGAATCAGAAGCTGAGATGGCATTCATAATTCCAGGACTGTCTCTGGAAAATAGGGACGCTCGGAGCTTATGATTTCATCCTCTCCAGTGTGCCAGTAAAAATGAAAGGAAAGTCCCATCCGATGTCTGGTTTGGTGATGGCATGGGCCAGGGCCTTTGTCTGCAAAGGGTGAACTCTTCACGTTACACAGAGCAATGTTCAGCCTCCAAAGCACGGAAGTCCCCTGGTGTTAAACAGAATAAGCACCACGGATAGAACATTTCCCAGAATCCTCTGCCTCACCAAGGGGTTCCATGGTGGACAGTATGATTCCTCAGTGGGGGAAACAGTTGCTTGAAGTAGAAACTTTAAAAATTTAAACACCAGTGCTTTAAATAAATGAGATTTGGGTGGTATTGGTGTTGGAACAGATCAGGGAAGAAATTGATGTCTAAACCTATAATTAATAATTGGCAACAGTGAACAGGAGCCATTTACTCAAGAGCCTGCCAGCAATATGGACACTGAAGAATAATGAGAGAATCTTGGCTCTTGGAAGATGCTAATTAGGTTACATCTATGCTGTGTCAGATTTTCTTCTTATTTTTTAAAAAATGGCTTGACCTATTTCAGAGAGAACAGAATGAGTCAGGGCAAATCTTATCCCTCTGGGCAAACAGCTAGAAGTGTGGGTAAAAAAGAGAGAGAGAAGGAAAAAAAACCCACACAAATATTTGCACTTGTTCTGAATGCAGGATAAAATACAATATGGAGCAGGGGAGGCAGGTTGGCTGGTTGCCATTGGGGCTGGTGGAGCTGAAGATGTGGAGACCAGAGCCTGGCAGAGCCAACTAACTCCAATTTTGTCCCTATCTCCCTCTCTGATTTCTAGAATTGGAAGGGACCCCGAGGGTCATCTAGTCCAACCCCTGCAATGCAGGAATCTCATCTAACGCATCCATGACAGGTGGTTATCCAACCTCTGCTTAAAAACCTTCAACAAAGGAGAGTCCACAACCTCCTGAGAGACAGTCTCCTCTTTTCCAGGCTAAACACATTCAGCTCTTTCAACCCTTCTTTATAAGGCTTGGTTTCCAAGACCCTTGATCGTCTTGGGTACCCTTCTCAGCGTATATTCCATCTTGTCAATATCTTCCTTAAATTGTGGTGCCCAGAATTGGACACAGTACTCCAGGTGTGATCTGACCAAGGCAGAATAGAGCAGGGCTGGTACTTCCCTTGATCAGACACTAGACGTCTGTTGATGCAGCCTAGAATAGTGTTAGCTTTTCTTTTCTTTTTTCTTTTTGCTGCATCATGTGGTTGACTCATGTCAAACTTCACCAGCCACTCTGGGCAGCTTTCAACAAAATATTAAAATACAGTAATGCATCAAACATTAAAAGCTTCCCTAAACAGGGCTGCCTTCAGATGTCTTCTAAAAGTCTGGTAGTTGTTGTTCTCTTTGACATCTGGTGGGAGGGCTTTCCACAGGGCGGGTGCCACTACTGAGAAGGCCCTCTGTCTGGTTCCCTGTAACTTGGCTTCTCACAGTGAAGGAATTGCCAGAAGGCTCTTGGCGCTGGACCTCAGTGTCCAGGTAGAATGATGGGGGTGGAGAAAGGTCTAAGGAGTAATTCCTGCAGAAATCCAGAGTCCTTAAGACAGTTGGATGGTGCCTTGTATACTTCCTTCTGGCAACTCCTGGTGCCAAGTATATTGCTGTTCTTTCCTTTGGACCACATCAGCCAGGCCAATGGGGAGGTCTTGTTGTCTGGGTGGCCCAGGACTTCCATACACACTGCCCAGGCTTGCACCCCGGAGAGGTCACAGTTTGACTTCACTCCCAGAGATGCACTCCATTGTCTCACGAGACAGACAGATGCCAGCAACAATTAAGGTGAATAGGTGAAGCAATTTAGCCTGCCGGTGCAAGAGCAGGAGGAAAAGGGCAGATTGCAAAAGGTCTGTTTCTAGGTAATAGGGATAGGATTTTGTCTTGGCCAAAGAAAGAATAGGCAGGTAGGAATAATGGAATAGGCTGAAACTGCATGTTTAATGCAATATGTTACTTTCCTTCCAAGGCAAAAGGATATTGGAAACACCTTAGGTAAGAGCCGACCAATGCTAAGTCCTTTTAGGCCTCATTGATTTTATTGGAAGATGGGCTGTGCAGTCCTATATTCACAAGCATGGTGTAATGCTTAGAGTGTCGGATTGGGACACATGGCAGCAAAGGAGTCACACTTCCTTGTGACTCCTCAAAGCTTCGCCAGAGTTGTTTCATATGGGCTGGAGATGGATTATCCTTAGATTGGTAGGGAGGACCTCTGGAGACAGATGTAGAGGATTGCAGTGCTAAACCACCAAAGCTGTTGGGACTGACAAGCACTTATGTCTGGCTGGGCTGTGCCTATGATATATATATATTGTTGTTGTTTAGTCGTTTAGTCGTGTCCGACTCTTCGTGACCCAATGGACCAGAGCACGCCAGGCACTCCTGTCTTCCACTGTCTCCCTCAGTTTGGTCAAACTCATTCTGGTACCTTCAAGAACACTGTCCAACCATCTTGTCCTCTGTCTTCCCCTTCTCCTTGTGCCCTCCATCTTTCCCAGCATCAGGGTCTTTTCCAGGGAGTCTTCTCTTCTCATGAAGTGGCCAAAGTATTGGAGCCTCAGCTTCAGGATCTGTCCTTCCAGTGAGCACTCAGGGCTGATTTCCTTAAGAATGGATACGTTTGATCTTGCAGTCCATGGGACTCTCAAGAGTCTCCTCCAGCACCATAATTCTAAAGCATCAATTCTTCTGCGATCAGCCTTCTTTATGGTCCAGCTCTCACTTCCATACATCACTACTGGGAAAACCATAGCTTTTACTATACAGACCTTTGTTGGCAAGGTGATGTCTCTGCTTTTTAAGATGCTGTCTATATATATGTGCAATTGTTTCATTTTTAAAAATCAAGTTGTCCTATAACCCAGTCCCTGGTCCTTGTATTGCAGCTGGTTAGAGTCTTGAATGAACTAATAAATTCTAACAGCAGGAACTTGGCTTGTGTTATGCTCACCTTACCTGCTCCCATCCCTCTGCTGGCATTCTCCATCCTCCATTTCCAAGAAGGTACCTGGAGTTTGTGCAGCAGGCAATTATTCTCTCTTTCTCTCCTCCTGCACCCCTGCAGGCTCCTTTCGTGCAAGCAAACATCTCCATTGGGGGATATCCAGCCACATTAAATTAATTTTTACATCATGTCAGGGAAAGCCGTGCAAAATGGAACTAACCAACCAGAGAATCCATCAATAAACACCTTGGCTGAGTTCCACTCTTGCTTTCCCCCCTTTTTCTAAAGAGGAGTTTGGAAGCCTCCAGGGCTACTACAGGTCCTTCTGGTAAAATCGCACCTGTGAATGATTCTCTCTGCAAAAGTACAGAAGAGAAGCTCCCCCCCCCAGCTGCACAGTCGTAAATGATCACTTGCTGCCCAAGATGGGAACCCCAAGCAGAGAGGTGCTCATCTGATATGTGTGGCTAAATGTAGCCCAGCCACCACTGACAGCCGTGTGCTTGCCCTCCTCTAACCAGGACCATTTTTGTGCTGTCTGGCAATCAGGATGCTGAACCATGTGTTAGAAACTCAGATATTTTTCACTCCATAAAACGCACCTGACCATAAGACGCACCTAGTTTTTAGAGGAGGAAAACAAGAAAACAATATTCTGAATCAAATGTTGTACTAAACTATTTAATAAACAACCGGTATACAGTGGTACCTCGGGTTAAGAACTTAATTCATTCTGGAGGTCCGTTCTTAACCTAAAACTGTTCTTAACCTGAGGTACCACTTTAGCTAATGGGGCCTCCCGCCGCCGCACAATTTCTGTTCTCATCCTGAAGCAAAGTTCTTAACCTGAGGTACTATTTCTGGGTTAGCGGAGTCTGTAACCTGAAGCGTCTGTAACCTGAAGTACCACTGTATCACAATAAAATTTCAACCATGTAAAGTGAACAGCAGTCAACAGTGGCATTAAGAACCATCATCACTGTCATTAACAAATGAAGAGAGACTTTAAGGTTCGAGTACTCTTCTAGTCTTCTGTGAACCCCAAGACCTCATCAGTGCTAGAGTCAGAATTTATGAAGCTCAGTTGCTCACAATCGCTGACATCACTTTCTTCGCTATCTTCATATAAGATACCATCATTGTTTCCATCCAAAGCATTGCTAATGCCACATTCTTTGAATGTCTGGATGACTTCCTCCTTCACCGAGTGCCATGATGTTTTCACCCATTCACAAACTTGAGTGATAGTGGGCCTCTTCATTCGTCCAATAGGTATCCCCCCCCCCCATATCCATTGGAAGGGTTCAAACTATTATCCTCAGCCACAGGCATAGTGTCTTTAGTTTCCACCGAATGTCTTTTGTTCCAGTAGTTTTTAATGGAGTACAGAAGTTTGAGTCTCCCATCAGCTTTTTCCCGCATCCCTACACTAGGCCTCTGACTGTGCCTGTTCAGACAAGGCCTGAGCTTGTTAGGCACTAATATTTTTGTATGTGTGTGCGTCTGTGTGTGTCTGCGATCCGCGAGCAGACAGCCAGGAGGGAGGGAGACAGGCAGGGAGACAGCTAGGGAGGATCGGGCAGCTGCCTCACCTCTGAGGCGACATTGGAGCCGGAGCAAGAAGATGAGGAGGAGACGCCGGGATAGGAGCCATGTGAACGCCTCTCGCTCTGCTTGCTTTACAGCGAGGTGGCAGGAGCATAGGTGTCAACTTTCAGATTTGAAAATAAGGGAACAGCAGCCTCGAAAATAAGGGATCAGCAGCCTCACCTGTCCCGGGGACAGTCTACGGGATATCTAACAATCCAGGATAGCAGCAGGAAACGGCGCTGGAATAAGGGAATTTCCCGCAAAAAAGGGAAGGTTGACAGCTATGGGCAGGAGGGACGGACAGGAGCCATGGCAAGCAAAGCAAAGCAAGAACCGCGCAGAGCGTGTAAGCGGCTCTCGCTTTGCTTGCTTTATAGCGAATCAGGAGGAGGGCATGGCTCCCGTCCGTTCCTCCTCCCGGCCCACTGTAAAGCAAGCAAAGCGAGAGCCGTGCAAAGTGTATAAGCGGCTCTCGCTTTGCTTGCTTTACAGCGAGCGACGGACAGGAGCCATGGCTCCAGCGACAGAGGCATCCCTCTGCTTGCGACTGCAGTGGCAGCCGAGGGATCCCGCTGCCATCCAGTGCATTCGCTCCATAAGACGCGCAGACATCCCCCCCTACTTTTTAGGAGGAAAAAAGTGTGTCTTATGGAGCGAACAATACAGTAAGCTAGGCGACAAATGGCTCCTTAAAGCAAGGTTACAGTCACCAAAATGGAATATCTAGTTGCCATTTTGGGGCAAGATGGCTCTAAAGTCCTACTAAATGTTCTCAAAACTTTCCAAAATATCTAAGTTGAACTAATTGAATGTTCCTATGGGATTTTCTTTCTTTCTTTCTTTCTTTCTTTCTTTCTTTCTTTCTTTCTTTCTTTCTTTCACCAGTTCTGTGGACAATAGATGTGGTATCTATTTTATGCTTGATCACATGACTTAAGGACAGTGGGGTGTCTTATGAGGGACTTGTTTGGAGCCCCATATACATTTCCCCCTCTCCACACATTCTAACCACAGTCCTGGACCCCTCCTTCCAAAAACACCCCACCCTTTCCAAAGTCATTTGCATTATTAAAAAAGCCTCCATTGGTACCAATGGGAGCTTTGTCTGAAAGGTGAATAGCAGCCTGTGTAAAAATATTTCTTATAATACAGAGTGCTGTTAGGGCATAATCGTGAAATGTATTGGGACCATAATTTCAATGTGACAGTAAAACTAAAGTTGTAAGTTCATCTTGGCAGCTTGTAAAAAGAGTATTTTAAATAGCAATTTTGTAATAGGCCCTGGTACTGCAGCCCTCATGTAGGAGTTGGCCTTTATTGGAATAAAACAGAGTAATTAAAGAGGTAGTATTGAAGAACTACTATTGCAAAAAGAGCTTGGAGAATCGAAATCAAAGTTCTGGTCTATAACAAGGAAACCAAAATGGATATTATATACCGTATTTTTCGCCCTATAGGACGCACTTTTTCCCCTCCAAAAATGAAGGGGAAATGTGTGTGCGTCCTATGGGGCGAATGCAGGCTTTCGCTGAAGCCTGGAGAGCGAGAGGCGTCGGTGCGCACCGACACCTCTTGCTCTCCAGGCTCCACGAAGATACCCGCAAGCCTTGCGCACCCGGGGGGAGTTCCCCCGGGCGCGCAAGGCTTGCAGGCGACAGCCTGCAGCGCGGAGCATGGGGCGCCTTCCTGAGGACGCCCCATGCTTCGCG
Organism: Podarcis pityusensis; assembly: GCF_964106645.2. Lineage (NCBI taxonomy): Eukaryota > Metazoa > Chordata > Lepidosauria > Squamata > Lacertidae > Podarcis > Podarcis pityusensis. The sequence goes on from NC_138026.1 coordinate 112,257,847, forward strand.
CAGGTGTCGGCAAGCCTTGCGCACCCGGGGGATCTCCCCCCGGGAGTGCAAGGCTTGCGGGCGGCAGCCTGCAGCGCGGAGCACGGGGCGCCCTTCGGAGGACGCCCCGTGCTTCGCGCAGGTGTTGTCAAGCCTTGCGCACCGGGCAGCCCCCCGGGAGCGCAAGGCTTGCGGGCAGCAGCCTGTAGCGCGGAGCATGGGGCGCCCTCCGGAGGACACCCCGTGCTTCGCGCAGGTGTCCGCAGCCTGCTGCCCGGCGCGTGGGGCGCCCTGAAGCAGAGCGCCCCTTGCGCCGGGCAGACATCGGCCAGCCCCACAAGCTCGGGGGACAGCGGGGAGGCGCAGCGCCGCCATCCCACTGTTCCCCGACCTGGTTTTGGGGGGGAAATAAAGAAATTTTTTTTTCACTTTATTTCCCCCCCCAAAAAGTAGGTGCGTCCTATGGGACGGAGCGTCCTATGGGACGAAAAATACGGTACATTTTCAAAGGGTTTCTCCCCTCTTTTAAAAAGAAAATCCATTTGCTTTGATGCAAAGAAGTGACTATTATGTCATTTGTCATGATTGTAAAATGGTTGTAGAATATGAGATACTAAATCAATTTATTCTTTTTCCTGAGGGAAATTATAGATAATCTTTTGCTTTAGGTGGGTTGGGACATGAGCGATCTCTTGAGTTGTGGGGGAGGTGAGCTGTCTTATTGCTGTTTACTTTGCATAATATTTTGTTTCAAAGCAATTAGGAAAAAGCTCTATGTTTTTTTATAGTGAAGATCTGTCTTAGGACTTAGCTATACAACTGCAAATCAAACTTTTTAAATGTGTTGTAAAGTGCAATATACAAATGTGACACTAGATGGCAACAGTGAGCTATGCCAAATTCAATGTATTTTTCAAAACGTTTTTAAAAAAGCATTTTCACAGCGTTTTTTAAATACATGTGTAGATTGCACCTTAGCTTCATTAAGAAATAAATAACAATAAATTGCAATGAGGAAATCTGACAATTTTACTTTCTCACAGTCTTAAGTTCAGTTCTTTACATTTCTGCATCAGTTTGCAATTTTTTTTTAATCCTCAGGAAAATTATTCAGTACTTTTGTAAGACTTTTCCCTGATATGCAAATATCTGCATGCAATTTTACCTTAAGACGCACATTTTTTGCAGGCTGTTTCCACTAATATAATGCTTTTTTGTGTGTGCTGCTTTTACTGATATCTGCATTTCACTGCACAATTTACTGGACTTGATGTGCTTTTGTTTGGCTGGGTAATTGCATTGCAAAATTTGTAGAAGAGGGAATTTTGAAGGGTGACTGTGTTTCATCTTTAAATGCGTTCTCCTTAAAAAAAAAATACCCATCCCTAATATCAAATAACATTAAAATGCCCTATAAAAACCACAGTTTAAAACCCAAATATATGCTGACTGCTTGCAACGTATTTCTTTTTACCTATTACTTTCTGTTGTTTATTCCTGAATTTTATTTTGGCTGCCTATCAGCATATAGCTCTTCTAAGCAGCTCTTTCCCCAAGCATATCTACATCTACATTCCTTTCTGCGGGAGCCGATTTTGTTTTCATTTGCAGCTTTAAATTGAGGTCAAGTTTCTCAGTCTCCTTTCTTAGAAATCAAAGGGAGCTTATTCCTCAATCCCTTTCTAGCCAAGCTGCATAGGAGGTAACGACTGAAAGCTGTTAGGGGGCTCAGCCTGGGATATGCCCTTTGCTTTCAGCCTTAATGTACATGTGGCAGCAGCTGCCTTTTTCAAAAAAAGAAAGAGGTTTTCTGTTATTTATATGTTTAATACATATTTTTATGCTGCCTTTCAGCCAAAGGGTAAAAAGAAAAATAGAAAAGGTTTCCCAGGACAATGTACAACAATAAAATACAAACCAGCAATAAAATCAATAATAAAGCAAAATAGAATCAAGTTGTACTAAAACCCAACTGCAGTAAAACAGTTCTAAAATTTAAAAATTAAAAGTGCCTGAGAAAACAAAAAGGTTCCTTGGCTGGTGCTGCATGGGCTGAAGCTGAGCCTTTGTGGGTATGAAGTTCCATAAATTGAACACCAACACTGAAAAGGCCCTTCCCCTAGTTGTTGTTGTTGTTTAGTCATTTAGTCGTGTCCGACTTTTCGTGACCCCATGGACCAGAGCACGCCAGGCACTCCTGTCTTCCACTGCCTCCTGCAGTTTGGTCAAACACATGTTGGTAGCTTCGAGAACACTGTCCCACCATCTCGTCCTCTGTCATCCCCTTCTCCTTGTGCCCTCCATCTTTCCCAACATCAGGGTCTTTTCCAGGGAGTCTTCTCTTCTCATGAGGTGGCCAAAGTATTGGAGTCTCAGCTTCACGATCTGTCCTTCCAGTGATCACTCAGGGCAGATTTCCTTCAGAATGGAGAGGTTTGATCTTCTTGCAGTCCATGGGACTCTCAAGAGTCTCCTCCAGCACCAGAATTCAAAAGCATCAATTCTTCAGCCTTCTTTATGGTCCAGCTCTCACTTCCATACATCACTACTGTTATCCTAGTTAGAATCATAGAATTATAGAGTTGGAAGGAACCTCTAGTTCAACCCCCAATCTCAGCGAAAGCATCCATGACAGACGGCCATCTAACCTCTGCTTAAAAACCTCCAAGGAAGAAGAGTCCACAACCTCCAGAGGGAGTCCATTCCACTGTTGAACAGCTCTTACTGTCAAAAGGTTTTTCCTGATTAGTTGGAATCTTCTTTCTTGTACCTTGAATCCTTTGGTTCGAGTCCTACCCTCCAGAGCAGGAGAAAACAAGCTTGTTCCAGCTCCCATTGCTCAATCCCAGCTCCTGCCCACCTAGCAGTTCGAAAGCACGCCAAAAAGTGCAAGTAGATAAATAGGTACCACTTCGGAGGGAAGTCAAGCAGCGTTTCCATGCACTGCTCTGGTTTTGGTGTTCCGTTGCGCCAGAAGTGGCTTAGTCATGCTGGCTACATGACCCAGAAAAACTGTCCCTCGGCCTGTAAAACGAGATGAGGACTGCAACCCCAGAGTCATCTGCAACTGGACTTAACTGTCAGGGGTCCTTTACCTTTACCTTTTCCTTTATCATATCTCCTCTCAATCTCCTCTTTTCCAGGCTAAACATACCCAGTTCCTTCAAATGCTCCTCATAAGGCTTCGTTTCCAGGCCCTTTGTCATCTTGCTTGCCCTCTTCTGCACACCTTCCAGCTTCTTAAATTGTGGTGCCCAGGAGGGATGGGGAGAAATTTATTTCAGCTCACATTTAAAGGTGAACTTTGCTAACTTGCGCTTTCCAAAACATTATGCAAATAGAAACACAGCTGTCCTTTGAAATTTGTACCTCTCCGAATTTTGCGATGCAGTTTCCTCTAGTGAAGTGATGCGTACAAAAATGCACAGGCTAGCGCAAAGTGTGCATTTCAAGTGAAAATAAGGTACCAAAGATGCATGAAGCCAGAGAATGTTGCTTTGCAGAAATGTATACATTAGGGGAAATTGCATGCAAAGGGGTGCATTAGGAGAATTTTGCACTAAAACGCTGGCGATGAAGACTTTAACAAAAAGTGGCCCTTCCAACCTTCTTCTCATAGCCTGTTCCTTCCTTCATCCACCACTATGTACTGACAATACAATTAATTCAATGTTTAATGAGCCAATATTTCTCTGAATAGAGTTTTCTGAGAAAAATACTGTTGGAGAATTTCATTCTCTCTGTGTGTGTCTGCCCTCCCCTCCCCAGAATATTTGGTGAAATCTACAAATTGCTTGGAGAATTATTGGAGGCCCTTTTAGCAAATCCTTCTAAAGATGAACTAGTTGAAGCCTGCCCCCAGTCTTTCCTAACTCACCCAGCTTTGACCAATCTCTCCTCATAGCACAGGAGTAACCTCCCACTTTATACTTCTTTAACCTGTTCCATATAACCTCTCAGGTGATTTTTCTTTTAAAGCGTAGTGCTCCCAGAGATTTAGAATAGGAAACTTGCCCTGGGTTGAGAAATGATTTAACAGCTGTGTCCTGAATTTCCACGGGCTATGAATTCAAGTGGGTCTCATGATACATTCATTGCATCTGAGAGAGAAGGCAGATAAACATTGGCAGTAAATAACTAAAAGAGCCATTTAATTGGAGACATCCAATACCTTGGCGCAGAACAATCGTTTGTCAGGTTTGGCTGCTGAAAAATATGGAGTGTCCTTTTGGAAATCTGTGCGCAAGTTACAACAGTGATTGCCACGGAGGCCGGAGATTTCAGAATTAAACTTGTGATGCATGATTTCTGGGTTACAGAGTTCTAGAACCATGACACAGACGTATTAACTAGTAAAACCTTGTTCTCACTTTTTAATACACTGAACAAGTGCAGTGAGGAAGATGAGGAGCCTGCCTACTGGTCATGGCACCTGCCCTCTGCACATTTAGCTGAAATTTGGGACAATTAGCTACACAGCTGTTAAGCATGAAGGATCCATGCTCACAATCACCCCAGAGAGTTCTGTACATGTGAAGCCCATTCTTTGGCTCCCCAAAGAATTATGGGAACTATAGTTTGTCAGGGGTGTTAACTCCTCTCAGAGTTACAGTTCCTTTAAAGGGGGATTGGTTGGGAAACTACTCTGGGGATGGTAGCACTTTGAGGGGAATAGGGGTCCCGTGATAACTTTCAGCATCCTTAAAAAGCAGAGCTCCCAGAATTCTTAGAGGGAAGCCATGACTATTTCTAGTGCTATGATACTGCTCTAAATGCATGGTGTGAACGTGACCTGTACAGTGGTACCTCGGGTTACATACGCTTCAGGTTACAGACTCTGCTAACCCAGAAATAGTGCTTCAGGTTAAGAACTTTGCTTCAGGATGAGAACGGAAATCGGGCTCCGGCGGCGCAGCGGCAGCAGGAGGCCCCATTAGCTAAAGTGGTGCTTCAGGTTAAGAACAGTTTCAGGTTAAGAACGGACCTCCGGAACGAATTAAGTACTTAACCCGAGGTACCACTGTATTAGGATTTTAATCACAACACTGATTAAATGACTGGACCTTCTACCTTTGTGGCTTTTGTCCCTTATGTTCAGTACTATTTTTCTAGAAAAAGAAGTGGAGAACTCACAACAAACACCTCTCTCGTTCTCTTAGAATGGCAATGGCGACCACCTGAGAGGTGCCGGAACTGAGTTCTAGAGAGTTCCGGCTGAAAAAAAGGCCCTGCTTATGATAAAGTAGCTGTGTTGACAAGGGTGTGTGTGTGTGTGTGAGACACTGGGAAAGAGCGGCAGGAAGGTAAACAGTGTTTCTGTGCGCTGCTCTGGTTCGCCAGAAGTGGCTTAGTCATGCTGGCCACATGACCCAGAAGCTGTACGCCAGCTCCCTTGGCCAATAAAGCGAGATGAGCGCCACAACCCCACAGTCGGTCATAACTGGACCTAATGGTCAGGGGTACCTTTACCTTTACCTTACTGTTCACCTCTACATAGTTCCATCCTTATTTCAGACTTCATGATATATTGGTATATTGCGATGTTACCCAACCCTAGTATCCAGACTCTGCCTCTCTTGGGAGAGCTGGATGTCCCTTGCTCTCTTCATGAGCTGAAAAACACCATCAACTCTCAGGCATGTGGTAAAACCCTAGAACAGGATGAAATCTGAACAGAATTCCCGAAAGCTGTCTCTAGTTCCTCCCTCATGATGGACCGCCATGGCCTTCTTTTTCAGTGTTGGCAGCAAGGATCAGTGCCACAATATATGTGCGACTCCAGCACTGTGACCCTCTACAAGAACAAAGCTGACCGCCATGACTGTAACAACTACAGTGGAGAACTCACCGTCGAGAACTGTGGGGGAAGCCCTCACCCGTGAAGTTCTCAACAGATTACAGTGGCTCACTGAAAGGTCCATCCCAAGCCACAATTGGACTTTAGAGCTCAGAGGTCAACAGACGACATGATTTTCTCACTGAACCAGATGCAAGAGGAGCGATGCCCCTCATATATCACCTTCACAAACCTGACAAAGGCCTTTGACAAAGCCTCATTAGTTGAAAAGGACTTTTCGCATAGCTCACCTAAGCTTCACAAGATGATTCCATGAGAACATGCATGGCACCGTCCAGTAGGATGGCTCGTTCCTGGCCTCTTTCCCTACAAAGAGTGGTGTGAAACAGGGCTGCCCCAACTCTCTTGGGCATAGTCTTCTCCTGGTTGCTCTCATTGGCCTTCAGCCTCCATTCAAGGAGTGACAGGAGTCTGTTCAACGTGGCCCGTCTGTGCGCCAAGACAAAAGTGCAGCAGGTCCTTATCTGAGAAACGTCGTTTGCAGATGACACAGCCTTGACAGCGCACTCTGAAAAAAGCTCTTCTGAGACGCATCAACTGTTCATTAATTTCAATTAGTGTACTCTGGGCACAGCTTAGTTGGAGACAGCCCTCTGTTTGGATCCAGTGGGGTGCCATTTTGAGTCAAGATGGCCGACTGAGCCTCCCATAACCATTGATTTCGAAACACCAATGATCCTTTGGTTTCTTGGAATTTCCTAGCAATGCTTCTAGAAACATTTTTTAAAAAAGAGAACAAAATACTTCAAAAAAGCCAGACTCATCTATATATGGGGGAAAGCATTAAACACCTCCTGGCTCTTTGCCACATCTCTGATAGAAATCAGCTCACTTTGTCTCTACTTTAAAATAGTCAGGAAATCTGATCACGGATCTGTTTTTGCCCCTTGGCTCTCTCTCTTTATCTTTCAATTTAAACATGGAAAGGACCTCTTGGATGCAATTTTTGGCTATCTTTGACAAATTGGCCATTAAAATCCTATTAATGTGGTAGCTAGCAATACGGGTGGTGGTGGCAGGGGGGCATTTTTCTTGGTGCAAGTCAGACGCCAGACTGCTTCCGTTCCTCGGTGTGGATTCAGCAGAGAAATACATAAAAACCTTCTTGATGTAGGAAGGAGTCACTCTCAAGTACCCTCTTTTTCCATTCCTTCCCTAATAGTAGCAATTACTGAGCACTGAGTCTCGGACGCAGCTGAGACTCGTACACTTTACTCCTTGGCGCGATGCCAACGTCTGAAGAAAATTACAAGTCTCTCCCTCCCCCCCAAAAAAGCTTCCTGTAGCATAAACAAAACTAAATGAGGCACATCAACAACACCACAAAAAAGAGCGATCGGGCAGGAGGGGTGCTCAAATTGCCGCTGCTTCCTTTGGTCAAAGACTAGATTGGTATTGATAGTCCAAGATTCCAAGTCAGGGATTAGATACCTTTGGCTCTGTGGATACTGTTGGACTTCAACTCCTATGAACCCCCAGCCAGCATCACTAATGGTCAGGGGTGATGGGACTTAGAGTAGAACAATACCTGGGTGTCTCCCAGGTTCCCCACACCAGTCCTAAAGAATGCCCAGAGCAGTTTCCCAAACTTCTGGGCTACTGCAATGCGCTCTACGTGGGGCTACCCTTGAAGGTGACCCGGAAACTACAACTAATCCAGAATGTGGCAGCTAGACTGGTGACTGGGACTGGCCTCCAAGACCACTTAACGCCAGTCCTGAAAGACCTACATTGGCTCCCAGTACGTTTCTGAGCACAATTCAAAGTGTGGTGCTGACCTTTAAATCCCTAAACGGCCTTGGCCCAGTATACCTGAAGAAGCGTCTCCACTCCCATCGTTCAGCCCAGACACTGAGGTCCCGCTCCGAGGGCTTTCTGGCGGTTCCCTCACTGCGAGGAGTGAGGTTACAGGGAACCAGGCAAAGGGCCTTCTTGGTGGTGGCGCCTGCCCTGTGGAACGCCCTCCCATCAGATGTCAAGGAAATAAACAACTATCTGAGGTTTAGAAGACACCTGATGGCAGCCCTGATTAGGGAAGTTTTTAATGTTTGATGTTTTATAGTATTTTAATATTCTTTTGGAAGCCGCCTAGAGTGGCCGGGGAAGCCCAGCCAGATGGGCGGGGTATAAATAAATTATTATTATTATTATTATTATTATTTTATCATGTTTTTAATATTCTGTTGGGAGCCACCCAGAGTGGCTAGGGTGGGGTATAAGTAATAAATTGTTGTTGTTGTTGTTGTTGTTGTTACAGTGGTAGCTTGGGTTACATACGCTTCAGGTTACATACGCTTCAGGTTACAGACTCCGCTAACCCAGAAATAGTACCTCAGGTTAATAACTTTGCTTCAGGATGAGAACAGAAATCGTGCGGCAGCAGCAGGAGGCCCCATTAGCTAAAGTGGTACCTCAGGTTAAGAACAGTTTCAGTTTAAGAACGGACTTCCAGAACGAATTAAGTTCTTAACCCGAGGTACCACTGTATTATTACGTCTCAGCCTAACCTATCCCACGGAGTTGTTTGGGGGGTAAAATGAGTGGGGAGAACTATATGTGCCGCCTTGAACTTCGTGGAGAGAAAGGTGTGATATAAAGGCACGTCATAATCACAACGCTATCAGTGGCTGCTAGTTATGAAACAAAAATGGCTTCTAGTGGCTGTAAAAGGCTTTGTCTTTGCTGACACACCAGAGCAGGATGGGTCTGGGGCTCTCTCCAAAACCAAAGTGAGCTCGCCTCTGAACGAGACGAAGAAAGAGGGGCATGCTCTTACCCTCCCGCTTTCAAGGCTAGCGAGGGATAACAGTTCTCCTTTTCCTCCTCCAGATAAAATTTGTGCCGCTCGCATGAGACCAAGATGGAAGTGAACTGGCGAGCGAGTCGGTTGCCTAGCAGCAAGCTATGGCACGGTCTCTCTGCCCATCACCTTTGCTCCCACAGAACAGGCCCCAAGCCAGCCCCTCAGGGAATACTGGGGACCAGGCATTTGATCAAATTAAAACCTCATTAAAGACCCAGATTCCAAATCTGTAAATCTCTTGATTAAAGAATTAATTGATTAAGCACACTGATGAATCGATAAATGCTTTCAGCCCTGCTTGTCTTTCAGCAAATTACCACAGAAAGTTGGCAGAGGAATAAAGCTGCTTTAAGAACGTAATTGGTCATGTTTTCAGAGTGAACTGGATAACCTTTTGAGGCTTCCCACAGCGCTATAAAGTGCCTGCAATTCATGGGCATCCTTCCTCCTCCTCTGGAATAATTGGGCTCCTTTTTGCATTTTTTGGGTAGGGTTTGGGAAGCAGGTGGTACATACCTGCGGCTGAAAGCGCTTCCTGAGCGAATTATATAAGAGCAGGATACAAGAGCAAGAAAGTCCTTGCCCCCAGGCGTACAGTCTAAAAGATGTGAAACGAAGGGAAAAAGGCATGGGTAGGGAAGAGGAAGAAAGCAAACTCATGCACCCATTCTTAAAGTTAAATAGCACTTCTTATAGCTATTGTTTTGCCCATCTGAGAAAGGAGTACAAAGAGACTTAAATAGTTTCTTTCATTTCACCCTGTTGGGTAGGTTAGGGCAAGGGGGGGGCAAAGTGTATCAGGGTGACACCCCAGGGACTCCTATGGGTGAGGCCCAGGGAGGGAGCACTCCCTTTGGGTGCTTGAAGAATGGAATTCCATGCTGAAAAACTGAGTAGGTTCTCTTTTCCTGAAGTTGCTTCTAGGCAATCTGTTTTTTTGAGAATTCATTCTGATTCGTTTGCGGGAAAGTTAGATTAGGCTGTGTTAACGTCAGTGCTTCTCCACACTTTCCAGTGCATTTTCCTGTCTTATCACACACACAAAAATCAGATCTTAGGGAGTGGAGAAATGGTTTGTTGGGCAAGATCAGGGGTAGGCAACCTAAGGACCATGGACCACAAGCGGCCCATGGGGGTCGTTTAACCGGCCCCTCGAGCCGCCCCCAAACCAAGCCGCCTGCTCGGCGAGTCCCCACGCGCTGCGCTAAACCGGTGCAGTGCGGCACGGGGACTCGCTTTTGCAGCGCCGGAAATCGCGTCTGTGCAGACGCCGGAAACCGTGGGCACGCACACTCACACACACACGCAGTCCGGCCCACAAACGGATCTCCGCTGGAGTGAACCGGTCCGGGCAAGGTAAACCTTGGTGACCCCTGGGCAAGACCTTCTTGTATTGGACTGAATCCCACCTGAAAATGATGACACTCTGGAAGCCCTGACTGTGTTCCTGTCTCAGGAAGGGCCTTTGTACCCTGCCCATCTGGCTGGGTTTCCCCAGCCACTCTGGGCGGCTTCCAACAAAGATTAAAAATACATTAAAATGTCACACATTAAAAACTTCCCTGAACAGGGCTGCCCTCAGATGTCTTCTAAATGTCTGGTAGTTGTTTATCTCTTTGACATCTGATGGGAGGGTGTTCCACAGGACGGGTGCCACTACCGAGAAGGCCCTCTGCCTCACGTCTCGCAGTGAGGGAACTGCCAGAAAGCCCTTGGAGCTGGACCTCAACATCCGGGCAGAACGATGGGGGTGGAGACGCTCCTTCAGGTATACTGGGCCGTGGCCGTTTAGTTAGTGGCTTGTCACCACGCTTTGTCCTCTCCTACTCTCCTGGCCTCCAAGCAGGTGCTTGGCTCCTAGATGCTCCTTGCTGGCTCTCCGTCACCTCAAATAGCTCAGCGCCGCTTGCAGATGTTTCCAAGCCTACGGGGACATCCCATCTGGGTCCTGCTCACCTTAGCTTCGCTACGATGCTCCATCACTGCTACGGAGCCGAGTCAACTTAATTTGATTTGCTGCTTTTGCAAGAGTTGTGTGGGCTCAACAGGCCTCTGTTTGTGTGGGGGGACCTCTAGAGGCAGAAAGGGAGCCGGAAAAAGGAGAGAAAGGGCTGGAAGAATATGTGTGTGAGAGAGAGGAGGGAGGAGAGGAGAGGAGCGTCACTCAAATGGATTCAGCACAGGTGTTAGAGAGTTGGACATAGCAAGAAGTCAGAAATTCACAATATCTTTAGCCCATGGCTCAATCTGTGAATCAGAGGTTAGAATGGAAAAAAACGAGCATTTGCCCTGGGCAGAAACAATGCACCTTGCAGGAAAATGTTCATCAAAGTTGTTTTGTTATTTATTTTATGGTCATCATCTTTGGCTCCGGATTTCTAAATGATTTTGTAGCTGAAATGTAGAAATTCAATGCCAAGAACTGCAAATGTCTTCAAAATGTTGTACCATTCTCTGCCAAGAAATATTTCAGAGTGAGAGGAGGATGAATGCGACCATTCCTCTTCATTCGTTAACTCTGCCTTGTATAAAAGTTAGTGTGCTGGACAAGGGTTAGGGTTACCCAGGTTTACATTTTCAGTAGGGATGGAGGGTTTTCAATAATGATGATGATGATGATGATGATGGTTTGGTTTGTATTTTAATGGAAAGTTTCCTAATTGGCACTAAACAGTGTGCAAAGCAAAAGTCATATTTACTTCGGAATTCACACTTCTCGGAATTTTGCAAGGCAGCTTTCCAGCCCCACGTATGTGTACAATTTTTTTTTCTTAGGGGAGAGAGAGAGCTCATCAAAAAAATCAGCATTAAAAATAGCATTATATATACACACAGCTTTATGGCGGTGTGGGAGCTGGTAGCTCGGTTTCCCACAATGCAATGCTCCATTGGGTGGCATTGTGGGAAATGTAGATGGAGGCTCCCACATGCTGTGACTGGCACCACTACCAGGGCAACATCTGAGATGGCCCATCCAGAGGATTCTTTGCCACAACTCTTTCACACCTTGAGCTGTCCTAAACGACAACATGGAGACAGAATTTCCCAATTGAGCCGTGCTTAGGACTAAAAAGGAGGTGGAGAAAAAGGCTGTCTCCTTCCATAAGAACCCAGGATTAAAAATACCTAATTACATAGTGATGTATAATTACTGGCAGTGTCTGGAAAGTGTGTGTGTTCAGAGGAGGAGTAAACTGCACCTGTTGGCTGGGGTATAAAAATAACTGTTTTGACTAGAAAAGAGATAAATCTGGATGGAAGGGGAGGATGTAATTCAGAATGTAATTTGGTTAGCAAAGGATAAAGCTTACAAGTGCTAAGGCTTCATTTAGCAATCACATACTTGGCTCTGAGTTCCAGTGAATTAACAACAGCGCTACACACACACACACACACACACACACACACACACAGACACTCACACACACACAGAGAGAGAACATTTTGTTCCAGAAAGAAATGAGCAAATCAAATGGTCACAGACTTGTAATTACTGATGAGAGAGAAATAAGCTGGTTAAGATGTGGCAAAGGTAAAAGTGGGCTGTTGTGTACATTTTGGGAGGAGGGAAGAAATGTGATTGAGAAAATGTTTTAAGCCCCACTGATTCACCAGAGGCAAACTGCTTAAAAAATGCTTCCTTATTTGGTATGAATTTGCACCTTCGCAGCGCTTCAACTTCTGCAAAGGGCTTTCTCTTCTACTATACCCATTCTACAGCCAGGAATTTGAGGCTGAGAGATCCTGGGTAGCCCAAGTGACCACAGACCTCCCACATCACATGTGGCTTGGCCCTCAGTATGTAGGGGGATCGTCACAGCTGGCTGCAGGATGTCTGTACAAAACCCAGTTCAAACACAGACTCAATACCTGGCTTTGCGATATCCGTTCTTTCATTTCTCCCAAATAACTTCTCAAGGGCTGAAATGGTGCCATTATGATTCCAAGGCTGCATCGCTCATTGCAACGATGTGCATTTATATCTTTCCCTTCTTATATATTTTCCTCCTCTTATATGTTGTCCTATGCACTCCTAGGCATTATGAGGAGATACTGGGGAGAAATCTGATTCAATTTGCATTTAAGGGGAAGCCTACCTATTTTGCACTTCCCAGAACAATATGAGAGCCAAAACACAGATTCTCAGAATTTTGCAGTGCAGTTCTCCAGCAGAATAAGTGTTCAAAAATGTGTTTATCGGGCGAGAGTGTGGCTAAAAATGCACAGGTTAGTGAAAATGATGGGCATGAAAGCTGGAATGACACATATGGGAATTCTATTGGCAGTGAGTTGCACTGGTCAAGTTACCACACCAAAGGCTCAGTCTCTGTAAAGGCTGACTGAAATCAGGCCTGTGGAGGACCACTCACATGGCCCCATCAGGAGATCAAGGTGGAGCGTGAGGAATAAGGTGGTTCTGCCGGTATTTTGGGCTCAAGTTGTTAAGGGCTTTTTGAATGAACACGAGATCCTTGAACCTGTCCCAGAGGCAAGCTGACTACCAGCACTTCTCTTCCCCAAAAGAAGTAACATATTGCTAGTTAGTAGTGTTTTCTAACATCACACGGCCATTTGCAAAAGGGCTTTGCAATACGTAGCCACATCACGAGGACAAGCCATCGACAACAGCAGTTTTAAGTTTCAACCATTAGTTTAAAACCAACAGCAGCTTAAAAAAACCAAAACAAGACTCTAGTCACACACAGCACATTTACCTGGCATGCAAACAACTTCGGCGTTCTCTTAAAAGCTAGCAGTAATGGGGCCCTATGAACTTTGGGACATTTCAAAGGCACTAAAAAGGTTTGTTCCTCAGTATCCACCCATCTTGGGTTAAACCACAGAGCTTAGGACTTGCAGATCAGAAGGTTGGCGGTTCGAATCCCCGCAATGGGGCGAGCTCCCGTTGCTCAGTCTCTGCTCCTGCCAACCTAGCAGTTTGAAACCACGTCAAAGTGCAAGTAGATAAATAGGTACCACTCCAGCAGGAAGGCAAACGTCGTTTCCATGCGCTGCTCTGGTTCGCCAAAAGCGGCTTAGTCATGCTGGCCACATGACCCGGAAGCTGTACGCCGGCTCCCTCGGCCAATAAAGCGAGATGAGCGCCGCAACCCCAGAGTTGGTCACGACTGGACTTAATGGTCAGGGGTCCCTTTACCTTTACCTTTTTTATCCACCCATCTTAACAGCATGTATTTGGTATCACCCCTCTCTCTCTCTCGCTGGAGAAGGGCCATAGCTCAGTGTTACAGCATCTGCTCAGCTTCAGTCTCCAACATCTTCAGGTAGGGCTGGGAGAGACTCCTGCCTGAAACCTTGCTTCCAATACAGTGTTGACAATACTGCAGGTGGTCCAAGCACTGGTCTGACTTGACATAAGATCTATGTTCCCTTGTCTCTGTCTTGAGTCAGCACCATTGTAGGCAACCACAGTGGCGGCCAACTAGCACACATTGGAGAACTTTGCTACTATTGCTGTTGCCACCTGTACTCTTCTAGTAAGCCCACTCACCTGCCTCTCTCCACATCTGTTGGTTAAAAATGGAGCGTGGAGTGACTGTCCACCTGTATGGAGGACACCAGAAACCTGGAGTTGGCCCTGGGTGCAGGTACCTGATGTGCACCTGGTCTCCAAACTGTCAGCCTACCTGAATGTGCTGAAAGAGTGGATTTCCTCCCGTGAAAACTTGCCGATGGTGTGCGCCGATTTCCCTGAGTTGTCCTAGGTTCACTCATCGCTTTCTGTGACGACTCTTAGCGCATCAGAGTGCATGAAACCTCAGCTCACCTCTTTCCCCGCTGTCCCACAGCCCTATTTTTAGCCTGTTTACCGCACACTGTATATTAATCACTTCTGACAAACCACAATAGATTTGCCATCTCGGTCTTTCGCAATTCACACGCAGTCCCGGTGCGTGCGCATATTGAAATCTCCAGCGAGCTGCAGAATGGGAAGGAGTGAAACCTTGCACACTGCCATTCATTTTTATTTCATAGGTTGCCTGGCAGGTGAGGTGATCTGGATATAATAGAGCTGCCACCTCAGCAGCAAAAACAAGTCTGCCAACTCCAGTTGAGCTCACGGCTTTGCTGTAGCCACATGCCTGCTCTTAAATCCAACAATTGCCCTAGGGAAGGTGTAGTACATCTGCTTGGCATGTAGAAGGTCTCCGGTTCAGTCCCCAGCATCTCCAGGTAGGCTTGGGGGAGACTTCTATTTGAAGTCCTCAGGAATTGCTGCCAGTAAGTGTGGGGAATATTGACCTAGATGAACCTTTACGGCAGCTTAGTATATTCCTATGAAACATATACTGTATTTTTCGCTTTATAACACGCACCCGACCATAACACGCACGTTGTTTTTAGAGGAGGAAAATCCATAGGCATGCCACCCGTAGGCATTCCCTCCATAACACGCACAGACATTTCCCGTTACTTTCTAGGAGGAAAAAAGTGAGTGTTATGGTGCAAAAAATACGGTATTTTGATTCCATATTTTAGAGAGATTGTTGTTATCATCATCAATATTAACTTGAAAAGGCTTAAAAGAACCACCTGCAGAGACATGAACAGCAGTGATAAAATGGTAGGTTTTATGTATTTATTTTTAAATAAAACCCAAACCCATCAATTTCACTAATGTATAAGTAGCAGGAACAGATACATAAATAAATAGCTCAGGAGATGTTCAGGAATTATCCACAAGGGCTAACGCAGGCCGCTCATCCTACAGAGTTAGCCTTCAAAATGTTTCCAGAATTAAAGTCCTGATATTATATAACTGCACTATATGGAGACCGCTACAGCAACTTGTTGTTGTTGTTTAGTTGTTTAGTCGTGTCCGACTCTTCGTGACCCCCTGGACCAGAGCACGCCAGGCACTCCTGTCTTCCACTGCCTCCCGCAGTTTGGTCAAACTCATGCTGGTAGCTTCGAGAACACTGTCCAACCATCTCGCCCTCTGTCGTCCCCTTCTCCTTGTGCCTTCCATCTTTCCCAACATCAGGGTCTTTTCCAGGGAGTCTTCTCTTCTCATGAGGTGGCCAAAGTATTGGAGCCTCAGCTTCAGGATCTGTCCTTCCAGTGAGCACTCAGGGGCACTCAGGAGCACTCAGCAACTTGGGGAGACCCAAATTCTCAATCTGCCCATTCTCCCCCAACTTCAACAATGCCCGCTAATAGCAAAGCTGGGCTTTGAAAGAACTGAGGCTGTCCAAGGTATTGCCTCTAGAGAACTGAAGAACTCAGAGTTGTTTTCTGTTAAGGGACAGCAGTGGAGGATTTAACCCCCCCCCAAAAAAACCTAGCAAGTTTTATTTAAGATTTTTAAAAATCCTACATTGCTCTGCTTTAATTACAGAAAAGCTGCTCTTTGCAACCCTGCAGGCTGCATTCTAGACAGCCTCGCGTTGAGAGGCCAACAAAGCCTTTCGGAGGACAAAAACAAACATCAGAAAGAAAGACCGGTATGAAGTTGTACATATTTCAGAAAACGAGTAACTAAGAATTCGATGCACCCTATAATGAATGAATGAATGTGTGTGTGTGTGCTGTGGCAGTTCATAACATAAAATGCCTTACTCAGCTGTCTCTTAATTATTTTAAGGTAAGAAAGAGACATCAATTTCTTCTCCCTTCCCCATGAAGTATTATTGGGGGAAAGTGAATCCCTTTTACTTTCTGCACAAAAACAACCCCTGGACCAATTTATCTGCAATTTGGCAGGCTTAATCTATATGCGAGAGGCTCCTGTGCCTGTAAATTCCAGCCACTCTGGCCAAAGCTGGAGAAGGTCTAGCTATTTTTAATTCCCCATTACAGTGAATGGGAGAATAGATTCACTCCTCCTTTTACACAGAATGGCTCAGAATCTGAAACACAGCTCAAAGCAGAGAGTTCACAGGGTGATTCAGAAACAGATTGGATGTGTGGTTTTTTAAAGACACATATGCAAAGTGGATCTGGGAGCATGTGTGTCCCTCTAGTTTTTAGCATGTGAATCTGAGCATGGACACCTCATGCCTCTGGATCACCCGGGGCGAGAAATGTGATTTCCAAACTCAGCCTTGAGACCAGTAGTTTAGATCCTGTATAGACAGAGGGGGGAAATGAGTCGACAATACCAAAACTTTGAAGGCTTAGATAGCTTCTAGCTGCAGCCGACACTTGGAAATACAAATCCAGAGAGCGCGACAGAACAGAATGCTTTTATCATATATTTTAGAGTAATTGCATAGCTACTGCTCAGAAGACACCCAGCCAGAAATCACCTGTCGGTGACTTATTCTGATTTCGGGTGTGCCAAAGTAGACGTGTGTGTATAATCAGAGTTCTTTTCTTTTGTCTTTTTTTAATTTTAGAATCAACCTTGTCCTATGTTAGGCAGCTGGAAGCAAGAGTAAGACAGCTGGAGGAGGAAAATCGCATGCTGCCCCAGGTGGGTGATTTCCTATTGCTAGGTACGTTAGCTCAGGTCCCTAGCTAGAATATTGGCACAGGCTCCTTTTGTTGGTGTTTGACCCCATCACGCAGAGTATCAAAGCCTTGATTGAGCAGTTGAGCTTGAATGAATCTGAATGTGTTTCATGAGACAGGTAGCCAATTTACTTGTCACCAGGGTTCGCTGGGGTCAGCATCCCAAGCTACAATAGGATCAGGGCCTCCAAGTTCATCAAGGAGGAAGCCTTGAGGCTGATGAGGAGCCGGAGGTAGATGCTGTAGCCAAAGCAGACCAAAAAGGTCTTAAGTGACAGGTTCAGGGTGGAAAGAAGAGTCTGAGAAGGATCTCAGGTTGTAGGTCCTAGGGCTGATACTTTATAGAACTAGGTGGCACTGTGGGGTCCCTGGGTCACCTGACCAGTGCTGAGTCAGGTGGTATGGCTTGCAGTATAGCTGACATCTTGTCTCTGGGTAACCCAGTACGGTCCACAGGGAAGAAGGAACTTGCGCCCAATTGGTAGGAGTCCTGATTTAAAAGCTCATGTTGGATGATGGTTTCCTGTAATAGTGAACTCAGGTGTGGTGAAGGGTGCCGGCAGAATTGGAGCCAACATGACAGGTCTTAAGCAAGACCCTTCCTTCTGCTGCAACAGAGCTACCCCCCTGGAAATGGATTGCACAGGAGACCTCCCATTGAGCCACAGTGCATAGTTGCATGATGGAATTTGCCACCACCATATGTAGCGATGCCACCAATGTAGACAAGCAAACTCACAGAGGATGAGGTCATGGATGCTGGTCATGGAGGTCGCAACAGACTTCTGCGATGGAGCTCTCCCCTCCTCTCTGCTTTTCCGCAGTACCTCATGCTTCCTCAAGATCCGCTTCAGAGAACTGGAGAACCTCCTGGATCAGATTTTGAGAGTCTGCCCAGAGGGGAAGGGGAAGTCCGAACGCTCGAGTGGAACTCCATGCATTCTGTGTGGGACACAAGCCATGATAGTATCAGAGGCTCTGGAGGCAGTTTCTGGAGAACAACAGTGAGAGAGGGGGATTGTCTTCAAGTTCTGCTGGTGGACTTCCATAGGCATCTTGTTGACCACTGTGAGAACAGGAGTCTGATCCTTTAGTTCAATCCAGCAGGCTTCTTCTTATGCTTTCACTGTCCCTTCCGTAATAACCCTTCCAGTTGTTTAGTGCAATGACTCATTCCTGTCTACCCTTTGGTACCCCTCTGATCACATCTGTGAAGAATGGACCTCCTTCCTTTGTAAAAGTGGACTTAGCAGCATGGTGCTTGGTTCCTCTGTGGGCGATTTCCTCCCACGCTGGTATAAGGGAATGACTGAAGCCTTTCCACCCACGTGGTTAACAACCAGATGATGTGGGCAGCAGCAGGGCCACTGCTGCATGCAGATGACTTCACACATTCCCTTACTTGTGTGAGATCCACCGCCAAGAGAACAGCAAGTAAATATGCCAGGGGTGTTTGTCTGTCATATTCTTGAGGCGGTTGTGAAATGGTGGCAGCGGTAGTCCTTTTGAAGTGCAGCTTTCAGCACTTTGTGAGCTGAGCTAGGCTTGGTTTTAAGCACAAATCTCTCTTTCAAGAAAGCCGAAACCTCCCGTCCCAGCAATCAAATGCACTCACAACCTTTTGTTTTAATTTCTCATTAATGAACACCGTCAAGCACATGCGCTTGGGGTGTTTCAGATTAAATGCTTTCTCACGCTTTATCTTTGCCTCCCCCCCCCCTTCCCCAAGTGTTGCTACTTCGCTAGCAAAATCTCACTGGAGGCTCAAACCTGTGTTGGGGAATGAATTTTTGATTAAAAGAAGTCTAAAGTTACAAATGGCCGGCTTCAAGTGTTCATGGATTTGTCGGTCTTCTTTTCCGTCTTCTTTCTAATCATATTCTATGGAAAGCTTTGGATGTTGGAGGATGTCTTCCAAAGCCCCATTGCAGTAATCCAATTTTCAGTTGTCACGGCACAAATAATTAGCACGGTTCTGGAGCTTTCACTTCTAAGCGTTTTCAGGTGGGATTGGAGGGTGGGGAAAAGTGGAAGAAGAAACTCAAAATTTCCAGGAACAGATTAAAGTTAAAAAACAAACAAATCAGAGGCAGTAAATGTGGGAATGGTAGTGTTCCCTATATGGCCTAGGACCCTTGTACCTACGGGACTGCCTCTCCTGATATGCCCCAAGGTGGACCTTATGGTCTGCAAATAAGAACAGCTTGGGGATCCTGGGCCTCAGGGAGATTAGCTTGGCCTCGACCAGGGCCAGGGCCTTTTTGGCTTTGGCCCCAGCCTGGTGGAACGCTCTGCCACAAGAAATCAAGGCCCTGCAGGATTTGACATCTTTCTGCAGGGCCTGCAAGACGGAGTTGTTCCGCCAGGCCGTTGGTCAGGGCTCAGCCTGACTCCCCTTCTCTTTTTATATAAGAACTAGCATGAAAGAGGCCTCCCAGCATTCTCACAGGCCCAATAAGAACAGCGTAAACAGTTGGGCCTGATGAGCATTTACTGTGCCCAACCCTAATCCTGCAGAAAGCCTTCTAATTAGATTTTAATTTGATCCTGACTTGTTTTTAGGAGGTCATTTAATTATTGTTTGATTTTATACCATTGTTATATATTAGATGTTAGTCGCCCTGAGCCCAGTTTTGGTGGGGAGGGCAGGATACAAATAAATTATTGTTATTGTTATTGTTATTATTATTATTATTATTAGCACTAAACTTCTTTTTAGAGGAAATTTCCTGACCCCTGCAGTTGGTGGCTAGCTGGCCTGCCATGTTATCATATTATTGTAGGAGGCGTCGATCAGAATTTATTTTGAACCACCAATTTGAGTGCAAATGATAATAATAATAATAATAATAATAATAATAATAATAATTTATTATTTGTACACCGCCCATCTGGCTGGGTTTCCCCAGCCACTCTGGGCAGCTTCCACAGAAACCAAAAATACAGTAAAATCACACATTAAAAACTTCCCTGAACAGGGCTGCCTTAAGATGTCTTCTGAATGTCAAGTAGTTGTTTATCGCTTTGACATCTGATGGGAGGGCGTTCCACAGGGCGGGTGCCACTACCGAGAAGGCCCTCTGTCTGGTTCCCTGTAGCCTCACTTCTCGCAATGAGGGAACTGCCAGAAGGCCCTCGGCGCTGGATCTCAGCGTCCGGGCATAACGATGGGGGTGGAGACGCCCCTTCAGGTATACAGGACCGAGGCCGTTTAGGGCTTTAAAGGTCAGCACCAACACTTTGAATTGTGCTCGGAAACGTATCCCCAAGCCTGCAAAACAAAAAGATGTAAAACGAGGAACATTCCTTCTGATGTAGCTTACAGTTCACTTTAAGCTAAAAAGTTCATACCAAGGTTATGCAGACCCAGGCTAGAAACATATGAGGAATGAGCTGTGAGTGAACTAAGCCCACCTGTCCAGTTGAACATGCGAGAATCTTGGCAAGGAAGCTAGATATCCTCACATGCTAGCTCAGGGTCAGGTCAGTGTCACCCACGAAAGCTGTAAAGCTGTCAACTAGGGAAGTATGTTATCTCTTGGAAAAGGATCTAAGAGGAATGATGGAAGCCATGCCAAAAAATTGGCACCGTATACTTGCAGCATGTGCATCTTGTGTCATAAATCATATCAGAACGGTTGTTTTAATTGCTCCTATGTCATAGATGGCAAATTTTTGACCAATTGGGGCTTCCCACATCATATGTGGCTTGTCTTTTGACCAATAAGAAATTTCCATGTCTTCTCTGTGAAGGAGGAGGGAGAATGACTACAGGCTATAAAAGCCTGGACCAAGTTGTATACTGGGCCTCAGTCCGCCTGGACTGGGGACCATAACTTAAGTTATGAAATAAAGGTGATTTTCCTCGAACTCTTATTTGTCTGTTGTTTATCAGAATATCCTTGCTTACTTCGTTATTACAGTGGTACCTCTGGTCACGTACTTAATTCGTTCCAGAGGTCTGTTCTTAACCTGAAGCACCACTTCAGCTAACGGGGCCTCCCGCTCCTGCCACGCTGCTGCGCGATCTCTGTTCTCATCCTGAAGCAAAGTTCTTAACCCGAGGTACTATTTCTGGGTTAGCGGAGTCTGTAACCTGAAGCGTATGTAACCCGAGGTACCACTGTATTATATCAACATTGGTGAATTGTTAACCTCCTTCTAAATGCACCACTGGACAATGACCGCCCGACAGTTGAGCCACTGCTGCTTACAAACAAGTGGAAGAAGAGGGGTGAGGCAGCTGGACAGTTGGTGCACTGCAGAAGCCCAACCCATCTCTCTTGCCAGTACATTTGCAGCTTGCATATCTTGCAGCCAGTGTGGTGTAGTGGTTAAGAGCAGTGCACTTGTAATCTGGTGAACCAGGTTCAATTCCCTGCTCCTCCACATGCAGCTGCTGGGTGTCTTTGGGCTAGTCACACTTCTCTGAAGTCTCTCAGCCCCACTCACCTCACTGAGTGTTTGTTGTGGGGGAGGAAGGAAAAGGAGAATGTTAGCCGCTTTGAGACTCCTTAAAGGTAAAGGTAAAGGGACCCCTGACCATTAGGTCCAGTCGTGGCCGACTCTGGACCTAATCATCTCGCTTTACTGGCCGAGGGAGCCAGCGTACAGCTTCCGGGTCATGTGGCCAGCATGACTAAGCCGCTTCTGGCGAACCAGAGCAGCGCATGGAAATGCCGTTTACCTTCCTGCCGGAGTGGTACCTATTTATCTACTTGCACTTTGACGTGCTTTCGAACTGCTAGGTTGGCAGGAGCAGGGACTGAGCAACGGGAGCTCACCCCATTGCAGGGATTTGAATCGCCAACCTTCTGATCGGCACGTCCTAGGCTCTGTGGTTTAGCCCATAGCGCCCGCCGCGTCCCATCTTGAGACTGCTTAGGGTAGTGATAAAGCGGGATATCAAATCCAAACTCTTCTTCTTCTTCTCCTTCTTCTTCTTCACTAGGGCAGTTCGTAAAAACTTTTTTTTTTTTAAATGCCTACTCCAAAGCTCTTATCTTACTACACTATGGATTATATAGCTATATTTGAAATTTCATGTGTATCAGTTAATATCTTGACCCTGCTCCACTGAAAAGCATTGGGTGTTCAGTAGGGCAGTTCATAAAAAAAACTTTTTTTTTTAATTTAAAAAATTCCTGCTCCAAAAGTCTTATCTTACTACAGTAGGGATTATATAGCTACAGCTGAAATTTCATGCATATCAGTTCATATCTTGACCCTCCTCCATGAAAATAGCAGTTTACTTGGCCGTTTTCCTATGTCGTGAAGGCTGAAATTTCAATTCAGTGGAGCAGGGTCAAGATATTAACTGAAACAGCTATATAATCCCTAGTGTAGTAAGATGCCTTTGAAGCAGGCATTTTTTTAAAAAAAAGTTTTTTGTGAACCGCCCTACTCCCCACTGCATTGCCTCTCTCCCTCTCCTTCCCAAGCATCCGCTGGGAGGGCAGGTGTCCTCTGCTGTGTGCAATGCATCGGTTGGAAAGACGCTGTGCATTATTTCAGATGCATGGCTGGGGAAGATGGTGCCACTCCTCCCAGACCTACATCTGTTCTAGAACCTTGACAAAGATTGAGTAGCAGCTCCTGAGATACCTACTGCTAAATCCAACAGGATAATAATAATTGGGGGGCCACTAGGGGGCGCATTGGAAGATGGCCGACAATACCATCTCTCCGACCCATACGGGGTAATTAAGAGGCTGTTATGGGAGTAGGCAAGGAAATGGGGAACACTGCCCTTGCCTGCTGTGCCCATAAATCACCCCCTAATTCGAAAGAAGGGGGTGAGGGCCCTAGGCAGAATGCCCCCATGTGGACCTCGGCTCTCCTGGACGCTGTCTCTGATCACGCACTAGTTGCAGCAATTTGGAATAATTAATTACAAAAGAAGCAAATGCACATATTTCAAGTGAAGAAGGGGAGTGAAGTCTGCTAATTTAAGTGACCTCTGCGAAAGAAGACGACGGGCTGGAGAAACAGGAATATTTTATGATGAAGATACACCAAAGGCGGGGTATGTTGACAACGGGGCTGAATGGGGGGGGGGGGAACCTTTTTTACTTTCCTTCTATGTGATTTACAAGAACCCCTCCTCATTAGAACCGTCGGTTGAACTGACCCAAGCAGGATGATTAAGGTCTGTGTGGAGATAAACTTTAACCAAAAGTATGCTTTATGGAGACCGAGAAGCAATAAGAGCTTTTGGGAATGGCGCAGCAATTAATTCGGAGTCGCCATCTTGCCAAAGGATTTATAGCCAAAGGAGGAAGAACGGATTTGTTTTCAGACTGCATTCCTAGTGAATCTCCTCAGAGGTTTTGAGAAAGGAGGCAGATTGGTGAAGATTAATGACGCTAAGACTGTTTTGATGTATGGAAGTGATGTTATATGGAAAACGTCTGGATATGGCTACTGGATAAAAAAAATAATATCCACGCAGGATTACAAACTGTTCTAACCAGCTTGCGGAGACTATCAGAGGTCACAAAGAGAAAGGAAAAATATATGAAAATAACAACAAGAGATGTGGAAAAATAATAAGAAAGGACTGGATAGTACTGTGAACATCATAAGGTTAGATTTGTGGACATTAAAACAGCAGTAAGAAGCAAGAAGTTGATTGGATCCCTTCGGAACTTGAAATATGGGTACCCCTAAAAAAAATTTAAAATTCGGCTGTGTAATTTGGAATTTATGTAATTTGGTTTGATTTGATGTGATTGGTCGCTTAATAAAAAATTATTCTTAAAAAAAGGGATAATAATAATAATAATAATAATAATAATAATAATAATATTTTATTTATACCCCAGCCATCTGGCTGCGCTTCCCCAGCCACTCTGGGCAGCTTCCAACAAAATATTAAAATACAGTAATGCATCAAACATTAAAAGCTTTCCTAAAGAGGGCTGCCTTCAGATGTCTTCTAAGAGTCTGGTACAGTGGTACCTTGGGTTACATACACTTCAGGTTACACACTCCGCTAACCCAGAAATAGTACCTTGGGTTAAGAACTTTGCTTCTGGATGAGAACAGAAATCGCGTGGCAGCGGTAGCGGGAGGCCCCACTAGCTAAAGTGGTACCTCAGGTTAAGAACAGTTTCAGGTTAAGAACAGACCTCCAGAATGTATTAAGTTCTTAACCTGAGGTACCACTGTAGTTGTTTTTCTCTTTGACATCTGGTGGGAGGGTGTTCCACAGGGCGGGTGCCACTACCGAGAAGGCCCTTTGCCTGGTTCCCTGTAACTTGGCTTCTCACAGTGAGGGAACTGCCAGCAGGACCTCAGCACTGGACCTCAGTGTCCGAGCAGAATGATGGGGGTGGAGACGCTCCTTCAGATATACTGGAAGAGTCAGCAGTCTCTGTTTGAACTTGTATTGAAGGCTTTTCTCGAATGGCGTTGCAGGAAGTGTGAGTGATGGGCCTGAACTGCCAGCACTCAGGCATCAAAGATGGGCCCTGCTGGGGCCATGGCAGCTGCCAGTGGATGCTGGGTGTTGGTGCCAGCCCTGGTCACAGCTTGCACCATACATGGGGCGGGGAAAAGTGTGGGCAAGCTGCCCCAGTTGGAGCTTTGTTCTGAATGTGTGAACCAGCACGAAGTATCACAGTGTTTAGTGATTTTGTAGGTTTTCCATTTGGCCAGGCGGTGAGTTAATGAACGCTGCTGCTCCCAGTTGGCCTGAGACTGGACAGGATCCAAGCTGCTTCTATGACCATAGATGGCAGTTTTGGAGCAAGGAAGCAGACTCTGCCCAAGAATCGCAGCAGGCTGCTGGATCCTTGTCCCACAGATCATGTCAAAAATGAATTGGCTGGCTGCACAAAGGCATGTGTGTATCATCACTTTATGGCAGCGCTCACCCAAGCGCAAAGCTATGCGAGCCGGCTGGGTGAAAGTATAGTATGGAAGACCTAGAAATACAGTACAACCTGCGTTCAGAGAAGCTAGAAATGTGCTTTGCAGGAGTTGCCCAGAAAGGGTGTCTTGAAAATGTCATAAAGCAGTTTCTCTGGAATCATCAGAGGCCTGGTACCAATTTTCTGTTTTGGTGTAGTAATCACAGGTTGATTCCTGCGCTTTTTGTGCCTGTATAAAAAGTTCCTAGTGGTCACATGGGAAAATAGATGCTGTTGTGACAGCACACAGTATAGAACATTCCTAAACATTCTAGTTGCTGATGGGACACAGCTGTCGGGATATTTGCAGTTTTGTTTCTGTGAGGAAAGAGAAAGTTGGCAGTTGTGACTTGGAGTAAAGCCTCACCTGTGCCCTAGGGACAGAAGTAACTTTGTGGGATTGGACTGGGAGCAGGTGGCGCTGTAGGGACACGGGTGGTACTGTGGGTTAAACCACAGAGCCTAGGACTTGCCGATCAGAAGGTCGCCAGTTCAAATCCCCGCAACAGGGTGAGCTCCCGTTGCTCAGTCCCTGCTCCTGCCAACCTAGCAGTTCGAAAGCACATCAAAGTGCAAGTAGATAAATAGGTACCGGTCTGGCGGGAAGGTAAATTGCGTTTCCGTGCGCTGCTCTGGTTCGCCAGAACTTAGTCATGCTGGTCACATGATCCAGAAGCTGTATGTGGGCTCCCTCGGCCAATAAAGTGATATGAGCACCGCAACCCCAGAGTCGGTCACGACTGGACCTAATGGTCAGGGGTCCCTTTACCTTAAGATCAAGTTGTAAGAAATTTGGAACATTAGGGGAGAAGGAGCCTAGAAACAGAAGGAAGAGTACAGCCACAAAACAAGGGCCACTGTGTTTATGTGTGTTTATATACAGGCAGTGACCTATTTGTGGGGGGATTACATTCTGGACCCCTGTGAGTATCGCTGGGGCTAATTCTAGACTAATAGACTAATATTGAAAAAAGCAGAAACTGGGGGGATACTTGAGGAATTCATGTTTTCTATTCTCTGGTCCAACTGGAAGGGATGTTACTAATAAAGATGGACAAATTTGCCAATTCTCAATTTGTCATTTTTGATTTATTATTATATTTCTAATCTAATCAGTTATCAAAATTTGTAAACGTTTTAGTGCGCATTTGACTGAAATACACATAGTATGCATAGTATTGTGAGCAGTTTCCCCTAATATAATGGGTGGTATTCAGTGCCAGTTCTACTCAGGGAGACCCTTTGAAGTTAATGGACTTGATGAACATGACCTTAGGTTCATTAATTTCTATGAGTCTACTTTGAGTAGGACTTAGTTGAATACAGCCCAATATAATATGCAGGCTATTTTAATTAATATATGTGTTTTAATGCACACTTCCCCCTAATATGCATGTTTTCCTATATCTTTTTTCTTGTTGGAGAACTGCAGAATTTGGAGAAGAGTATATTGTTAATTGGGTCGGTTCACGATCAAATGTGAACTGAATCGAATATCTCCTCCGTTGCTAGTTATCAGTGCAGCAAGAGATTGACTTTTTCTGTTGAACTGGCTCTATTTCTTCTAATAGACAAAACCAGAAGCCTGCTAATGGCATTCTTAAAATAATAATAATCATCATCATCTGGTAATGTAATTTGCCTTAAAGTGTCACCTTTTAATAGAACAATACGGCAGCGAAAGCTATTGCCAGGACAACACTATCTGAACAAAACAGATGGATTCCACCTTTGTTGCCAGAAGTGTACAAGCAAATGTACAAGAGCTGGAGGAATTGAATCCTCAACTTCCATGGCAACGCGGCAGAAGTCGGACAAAGACGAGGCAGAATGCGCTTATGCAGAGGTTAGGCAATGAATCAGAAAAGGAAATATCTTTGTGGATGATATTTGCAGCGGTGGTGTCAAAGACGGCGGAAATATACTTCATAATTACTTCTGAGCAGGGCGAGTTATTGCATATCCCACTTCTTTTCCCATTATTGGTTTTGGTATATAAATAGGCTTCTTGGACATAGCCGGCCCTGTCATTAGGCAGAGTGAGGAAGATGCTGGAGGGTGGGAAGCAGAGGTGAGGTGTTGTGTATGCTGTGTGTGGCCTGCCCTGTACGCCCAACCCCAACCGAGCCTTCTGCAGAGAAGGGTGTTGGCCCATTGGCAGTGTTGAAGTAGTATCTTGGCTGTCAGTCTGGTCAATTTATGTCCATGGAATGGGAGTGGGTGCCATCTTGTATTCCGCCTCAGCCAACAAACTATCTTGGGATGGCCCTGTTTTTGATGGGTCCCAGAAAACAGAAATAAGCAAGCAAAGACATCAGAGTCTTTTGCTGGGTTGCTGCTTCAGAGCCTAATCAACCCCACAGTATGGAAGGAAGGTTATTTGTGATGGAAGAAACATAGATGCTTTGAATCTAGCTGACACTGTCTGGCAGCGTCTCTTTGGGGTTTCAGGTGAGGCATTCCCAGTCCTACCTGGAGATGCTGGGATGGAACCAGGGACCTTTGACATGCGATGAAGGTGCTCTATGAATGAGTGGGCGCCCTTCCCCAAATTTTGA
The DNA here is from genome assembly GCF_964106645.2 of Podarcis pityusensis. Classification (NCBI taxonomy): domain Eukaryota; kingdom Metazoa; phylum Chordata; class Lepidosauria; order Squamata; family Lacertidae; genus Podarcis; species Podarcis pityusensis. Next base: position 112,285,432 of record NC_138026.1, read on the forward strand.
TTCAGTCATTGTAAGTTGGGCAGTTGGGAATGGGTGCTCTTGTCAATGGAGAACAGCCTCACTCTTCCAAACAGCCCTCTGCGTCCCAGAGGTATGTAGGAGCTGAGATGGACGGAGGGGTGGTGGAGACAGAGAACAGCAGCCTGCAGCGTTGAAACTTCTCTGACATACGTGTCTCCCATTCCCTTTGCCCCCAGCTCTTTGTACCGTGCAACATTATTTAACACAGTTGCACCCTTCTGTCTAGCAGGTCAGTTAGTTTTGATGGATGAAACATTGATTAAAAATCTGGCCAGCAAGTTCTGTCTGCCTTTCTCTTTGGTCAAGAGACTGGTTGTTAGTTCAGATTTCTCCTCTCCCTCCTTTACACCTCCCTAGCTGATTTCCTACAGTCTTCTTCTTCTTCTTTTGGTTTTGATTCAACCGTTCTGAGAGTTATATTTTTTAAGAATAAAGCGCCAGCTGCCCTTTCTTAAACCTGGAGAACCAAGGTGCAAGATAGCATTGCTAACTCTCCCGCGAACTTCGTTTTGTCTTTCAACACCTCCAGCGCTTCCCATTTATCTCCTGTGCTTTTTCGTTCCATTAGTTTATCACCTTGGATTTCACCCTTTGCTTCCCTTTGACTTCACTTCAGCCTCTCCATATAGTTCCCCCTCCCCCCTCTGCCTCAGCCTGGATTGTTAAATCTCCCCCCCTAGCTAGACTTTTGACTCGAAGCCCATGCCAGCCTTTTCTATCACACATATTTATTTAGAACATCTATACCCCATGACAGCCCTGAAACCACTGGCTGAGAGAATGTTTTAAACTGTTTTTGGAATATGTATATATCATTGATGTGCTTGCTATGCTGGGCTCCTTCGGGAGGAAAGGTGGGATATAAATACAGTGGTACCTCGGGTTACATACGCTTCAGGTTACATACGCTTCAGGTTACAGACTCCGCTAACCCAGAAATATTACCTCGGGTTAAGAACTTTGCTTCAGGATGAGAACAGAAATCGTGCAGCGGTGGCGTGGCGGCAGCAGGAGGCCCCATTAGCTAAAGTGGTACCTCAGGTTAAGAACAGTTTCAGGTTAAGAACGGACCTCCAGAACGAATTAAGTTCTTAATACGAGGTACCGCTGTATAATGAATAAAATAAATAATAACATAGCAGTTACCCCACACAGGGAAGCTGGTGGCAAATTTCCACAGTTTATGCATTTCTAAAACACTTAAGATAGAATTCAGTGTCTGCTGTGATGAGCGCACCGTGTGCACAAGCGTTTAAGCTTACCAGATGGAAAGATCCTCTATCTCCTCTCCGCTGCATAGAATTATAGAATTGTAGAGTTGTAATGGACACCTGAGGGTCATCTAGTCCAACCCCCTGTAATGCAGGAATCTCAGCTAAAGCATCCATGACACATGGCCACCCAATCTCTGCTTTCAAACCTTCAGTGAAGGAGAGTCCACAACCTCCCGAAGGAGTCTGTTCCACTGTCAAACAGCTCTTATTGTCAAAAAGTTCTTCCTGATGTTTAGTTAGAATCTGCTTTAGTGTAACTTGGAACCATTGGTTTGAGTCTTACCCTGTGGAGCAGGAGAAAACAAGCTTGCTTCATCTTTCATGTGACATCCCTTGAGATATTTGAAGATGGCTTCTCAGTCTCCTCTTTTCCAGGCTAAACGTACCCAGCACCGTCAACCGCTCCTCATAAGGCTTGGCTTCCAGCCCCTTGATCATCTTGCTTGCTATCCTCTACACAGGTTCCAGCTTGTCAATTGTAGTGCCCAGAATTGGACACAGTATTCCAGGTGTGGTTTGACCAAGTCAGAATAGAGTGGTTCTATTACTTCCCTTGGGACGCGGGTGGCGCTGTGGTGTAAAGCACAGAGCCTAGGGCTTGCCGATCGGAAGGTCAGCGGTTCGAATCCCCGTGACGGGGTGAGCTCCCGTTGCTCGGTCCCTGTTCCTGCCCACCTAGCAGTTCTAAAGCACGTCAAAGTGCAAGTAGATAAATAGGTACCACTCTGGCGGGAAGGTAAACGGCGTTTCCGTGCGCTGCTCTGGTTCGCCAGAAGCGGCTTAGTCATGCTGGCCACATGACCCGAAAGCTGTATGCCGGCTCCCTCAGCCAATAAAGCGAGATGAGCGCCGCAACCCCAGAGTCGGCCACAACTAGACCTAATGGCCAGTGGTCCCTTTACCTATTACTTCCCTTGATTGGGACACTGGACTTCTGTTGCTGCAGCCTAGAATAGCATCAGCTTTTTTTGCTGGTGAATCCATTCTTGACTCATGTTAAGCTTGTTGTCTACTAAGACCCCTATATCCTTTTCACATGTAGTACTGGCAAGCCAGGTGTCCCCCATCCTATATTTGTGCATCTGGTTCTTCCTGCCTAAATGTAGAACTTGACATTTGTCCCTATTGAAATTCATTTTGTTAGCTTGTGCCCAGTTCTCCATGCTGTTCTTGGGGGGTCTTGAGACCACCTCAGCAGCTATATGGGAGGAATGCTGGGGTATTTCTGCTTATTACCCTGTAGTTATGACCCTAGATTGGTTCTCTGGGCAACCTACATGCTTGCCAGCACAGTATGTTTTCTTCCCTTCCAGAGCCAACTTAAGAATAGAAAGAAGGTTCTTGTTTTCGGGTTTCTTCTTCAAAAAAGATCTTTGTTACAATGCCAGTGACAAGGCCAATCTATAATGCAAATAAATACAGTATTTCTTTGTTGGAAGTCTCCATGCTCCCATTGTGTTAACTGTGTGTGCAAGTTGCAGACAGATAAGGATCGATTAATCCCCACGCAGCTTCATTGCGGTGGCAGTCAAATCATTAGAAAACCTCCTCTCTCTTTTACCAAGAACTCACAAGTTCATCATTTAACCGGAAAGCTCCACTTAGAAACTGATTGAATGGTTATTCCTGCAAGATGGCAGCTTGCCTGCACTGCTTGGGTGATGGCCAGACTATTCAGGCATCTCATGGTCCCAAATGTGGACTGACCCTTATTCTAGCAAGGCTGGGGATTTATAGCTGGGAAGGCCTGTGGACCAGGGTTCGTAGCCACCGTCATGTTTCATGGGGGATATTCCTCTTATTTCAAATGTGGGGAATATTTGGCTTACTCCAGACATTGCTGAACTACAACTCCCCAAATCCCTGGCCATTGGCCATGCTGGCTATATATTAGGAGAAATTCACACTAAAATGTTGGTAAATCTTTATGATGATGATTATTTGTGTGTGTGGCAATGTGAAGAACTGAATTTACAACTGGAAATATGCGGAACCGAGAGAAGCCAGACTTTATAAATTCATCTACTCCAAAGCTTGAGAGTTTCGGTACCTGCATCAGATCATCCTTCTGTCACACAGCCAGTTTTTCTATTGATTTGTGGCAGCGGGTGCAACCTTGGGTGACCTTTGTACACAAATAATTGAGATGTGACATGGCTGGATCACTTGCTCTGCTCTTCAGTGTCGCCTAATCGTAAACAAGTAAATAAAACTACTTTGGAAAGTGGGGGGCTCTCATTCACTGGGTGTTTTTAAGCAGAGGTTAGATGGCCAGCTGTCAGGGAGTCTTTAGCTATGATTCCTGCATTTCGAGGGTTTGTGCTTGTTGAAGTAAGAATAGGGAAATTGCAGCTGAGACACTCAAATCATATATATGACTGACATAAGGTTACCAGATCTCCCCGTTTCCTGGGGATAGTCCACGGATTTACAAATCAGTCCCCATTCAAAATCCATTGAAGTTGAAAAGTGTCCCTGGATTCATTGAAAAAAATCTGGTAACCTTAGACTGACACCCTTCTTTGGAAATTAAACCAATGTCCAGACTTTAACATTCAAAAACATTACTTGCAGAAACTTATAGATGGATTAAAACATGATATTTGCAGTTGTATGCTTCTCCAAGCATGGGCTTACAGCTTCTTCTTTCAGCTTCCAAACAACTGCATTTTCCTCTCGGCACTCAAGCCTTCTGTATCTCAGTTAGGCCATGCCTTGCAGCTCCTACAAGGGATTTCCACTTTCCCCTTCTCCCGCAGCTTTGCTGTCTTTCTTTCAAGCAAAGAAGAAGCACTACAACGCTCTATTCAACTTAGCAGTGTTCACAGTGGAGTCATCTTGCTTCACAAAAAATGGAGTCTCTCCTCCACCAGATACCTCCCAAGTGACCAATGTTATCCAGTGACATGAGAACTACTAGAGACCTCTCTAGAATTCAGTTGCCAACCAACCAAATTTAAACACATAGTAATGCATACATGACCCAGAAGCTGGACGCTGGCTCCCTCGGCCAATAAAGCGAGATGACTGGACCTAATGGTCACGACAGGACCTAATGATCAGAGGTCCCTTTACCTTTACCTAATGCATACAAGTATTTCCAATTTCAGTGACTTAAATCACTATACTTAACAGAGCTGGATGATCCTTGGGGTCCCTTCCAACTCTGCAATTCTATGATTCTTTGAAAGCACATTTAATATTAACAGTGCTTTACAGAGCAGCAACCAAAACACTGATCTCTGCCCAAAGCAGCTGCAAATCTATTATACAATCTGTTATACAACACAGCGTACTTGTGGCCATACTAGTTACGGATCTTTCTCTCTGTCTCTGTATGTTTGCTCTAGTCAAATTAATACAGTTTCTTCCTCTATGCCCTTTGTTTGCTGAGGTTTTTGGAAACCGGATCTCAGGCATCTAGTTTGTTTTGGCCAAGATAAAGGTTACGTTACCAGGGGCTGGTGGCACAGGGAAGAAAAGGACGTCCTCTGGCATCAGAAGAGGGGTTGAGCTGCGCTGCCAGCCTGCCCAGCAGGAAACAATATGCCATCTTGGCTGACCACTTTTGTTGTTGAGATTGCAGATTCCGCTTAGGAGCAGAAGTAGCCTTTCCTCACCATTGCCGTCCTACTGTGCCAAATGAGTGATTGCTTCAGGGTACAACAGAACTATGTCTGTTGGGGAGATTCCTATGGAGTCCTGAAGTGCCTGTCCTCAAGATACTGATGTACTGCTCTGCCTCTCTCCCCCATCATGTTCTTGGCTGTTCTTGCACGTCACTGGGAAATTGCTGGGGGAGATGGCAGCTAGCCAGGTTTTCTCTGATAGAGGATGGATGACAAATGGGAGACAACTTCCAAGACTGGGCAAATACATAGGTTTCTCCACTTCTGCCAATTCTAATTGAGGAGAAAGAGAGGGAGGGAGGGAGGGAGGGAGGGAGAAGGCATCTTTCCCCTTTATTTTTCATTCAGCAGTGCTGCAAGCAAAGTCAGCCCTCATCCCCACTAAACAACAAATCACAGTTAGCTCTTCTTCTAAAGGAAAATATGGCACAAACGATCCAATCGGGTCATTCGCAAAGAGTGAGACATAAGTAATTATTGTGATAGTCGTGTATTATTTTGCCGTATTTTATCACGTGCACCGCCTTCATGTTGTATGTGAGTGGGCGGTAGAGAAATACTTTTATAAATAAAACAAGCTAATGAAGTGAAGACTCCAGTGAGCTCATAGCATCATTCCATGGAGCAGTCTGCCTGCTGCATCTAAGCATGCTTTATCACTCTGGAATATTGCAATCAGCCCAGTGCAAAGGAGCAGCAGAATTGGGAGGAGGGTCCCCGTTTTTATCTCTAGATGTCACAGGAGTGTGCCAGTCAGTAAACACAAAGTCATTAGCAAAAACACAACCCCCACAGACTTGGTTGAATGTCAGGCCTAATGAGCAGAGCACCTCATTCCTGGTGGTTGTCTTCCAAGAAAATCAGCTGCTGAAACTGAAAGTCCCCACCTCCTCACCAGGGTTGTTCCCAAGCAACCACAGACTGTGCCTGCATATCAGACAGCCTCTCCTCCACCCTCTTCATGCCTCTTCTGGTTCTGGGAGACAAGGGGGAAGGGGAGTGTGTCACAGCAAGAGGGAGAGACACCTATGCCACTAGATGATGACTCACTCACTGTCCTGATATGGTCTCCTTCCTGTCTTTAGGCATATTCACAGGGATGTCTTGTGCTGTTGTTGTTGTTGTTTAGTCGTTTAGTCATGTCCGACTCTTTGTGACCCCACGGACCAGAGCACACCAGGCACTCCTGTCTTCCACTGCCTCCTGCAGTTTGGTCAAACTCATGCTGTTAGCTTGGAGAACACTGTCCAACCATCTCGTCCTCTGTCGTCCCCTTCTTCTTGTGCCCTCCATTTTTCCCAACATCAGGGTCTTTCCCAGAGAGTCTTCTCTTCTCATGAGGTGGCCAAAGTCTTGGAGCCTCAGCTTCAGGATCTGCCCTTCCAGTGAGCACTCAGGGCTGATTTCCTTCAGAATGGATAGGTTTGAGCTTCTTGCAGTCCATGGGACTCTCAAGAGTCTCCTCCAACTGTTGGAATTCTGCCTGGGTCAGAGGAATGTGCCACAGCGTAGGCACCGGCAGATATTCCTGTCGACCTCCCCGCGTCTCCACTCTGCTGATAAGCAGGCGAGGTCCGGCGATTCTTCTCAGATGTATGAGAGGAACACACCGTTCTTCCTCTCTCCCCTTTGGTGTCCCCAGGGAGGGGAAAGAAGCAGACAGAAAACTATTTACATCATTTATTTCTGCCTCTTACATCAGTACAGAGAATCATGTCTGCACTCAACAACAGCAAGAAGAAACTCCTCCCAAGTACATCCAGTACGGGTCATATGACACACACACACACTGAGCTAACATCCGGTGCTCAGTACAGAATGGACTGCCCCTTTGTTCCCATGGCAACAGTCACAAACATCCTGTCTGGCTTTCCAGCCACAAGCAGCTGGCTGAGCTGCTAGAGCCTTTGCTTGCTGCAGCATTGGTGCTTTATGGTAACATACTCCCCCTAAAGTATCAATGTGTGCTGCGAGCAAAGCGTCATCCAGAGAAGAAAACAAACAGTTGTTATATTTATAACATTCCCCTGTTGTTTCAGTTCCACCCTTGGAACTACCCGCCACTGGTTTAACCAATGTACCTCTCTGGTTGTGTGACTTCGCATTATCTCGGTTAACAACTCTCTGTTGTGCCTTTGTCTCTGACTCAGACACAGCTTCAATCTGTCCTTGGTCGTTTACAATAGCAACATATGCAAGGTTAGCAAACTCCTTTGAATACCTCTTGGGTGGTACACCCTTCGTTGCTCTCTCAGACCTACGTAAAAGTTGCTGCTCTTCTCTGCTTTCTGGTTCAGCCTCTGAACTCTCTGGAGAACCAGTACTAAGCTTAATCAATGGTTCATCCTCCTCTTCTGAGGGTCTAGTCATTATGTGAGATTTCCTCTCAATGACTGTGACAACTGAGCTGTCTGAGCTACCGCTGTCATCATCAGTACTACTGAACTCAATAAGATCAAACTCATCATCATCATCATCATCGTTTCCTGTGGGAAATGTCTGTACTACCCGCTCTTGCTTTGGAGCACTCTCTAGGAACTTTGTGAGAATCACCTGACCAGATTCAGACAAAATTACTCTGTAGAGACCCTTTTCATAACCTACGAAAATGCCTCTGGCATTCTTTACACCACCTGGAGCTTCTGTTCTCACATGAGACCCGAAAACCTTAAAATAGGCAACAGAAGGTTTTCTATTGAACAGCTTCTCAAAAGGAGAACATCCCAACTCTGTTGAGACTTTTCTCAGCCACACATGAAGATAGGACGCTAGCGATTCGGCCCAATATTCATGTGGCAAATGTGAACTCAGCAATTGCGCATTCATCCCCTTTTGCAATTCTTTGTTCACTTTTACACAGACCCCCCTGTTCCACGCTTCTTGCGAAACTGCCACTTTGTGGTCTATCCCTTTTCCATCCAGGAACTTCTGAAACTTCTGTAACAGAAAAACTTGTTTGTCATCTGTGAAAAGACAATCAATGTTAGCATCATGCATACTTTTAACCTTGTCACAAAACTCCTGAAACTTTTCTAAAGTTTCTTGCGGTTTCTCCATCATATAAACCCAAGAATAATTAGTGAAACAATCCACACACACAAGGTAATATTTTGCACCGCCTCTAGATGGTTCTAGAGGACCAATCACATCAGCATACACCCGCTGAAATGCTCTGTCGACCTTCTTCGTCACCTTCCTGGTGCTCACACTGGTCTTGGTCACCCCTGCAAGAGAGATTTCGTTAGAAACAGAAGAATTACATTTCATGTAATCACTTTGATCAAAAGTCAACAAATACAGTCCATCTTTCTCTTTGGCAGTAAGAAACAGTTCTCCATCTTTGTAGATCTTGCAGCTTTTAGCATCATAGGACAGTTTCAGTCCTTTCTTTGCAATCTGCGACACGCTCAGCAGATTAAATCTCAGTTCTGGAACCAGGTAAACATCACTTATAGTCAAGTTCAGACTCTCAAGATACACAGTCCCAATTCCAGTCGCTTCCAACTCCTGACCATTGGCCTGTTTCACAGTGAAGCTTTGCTTCTTCAACGTCGAAAATAGTCCTCTGTGCGGGCACATATGAACCGTTGCGCCCGTGTCAATTATGAACGAGTTCCCAACATCTGGCGTGGTTCCTTTCGCCATCATAGCCTTTGCAGGTTTCACCTGGCACTTGGTACGGCTTTTGCCTGACGCCTGAGGCTTCGTAGAGCTGCTCTTTGCTCCTCTTGACTGGCGCGGCTTCTTACAGTTTCGCTGTAGATGCCCAGTCTGTCCACAATTGTAGCATCGGACAGCACTCAATGCTACACCATGCTCCCCAGTAGCATCAGCAGTGGGGGAATTAGAACTCTGTTCTTCCCTCCCCCTGTCTTTTTCTTCCAGTGCAGCAAGTCTGTCGTGTTCATTCAGGACCACAGCACAAACTCTCTCCGCGGTCAGCTGCGCGGCCGGTAGGGAACCAAGCTGACTGGCAACAACCTTGTAGGTGCGGCTAAGGCTGTTTATCATCATGAAGCAAAACACTTCCTCCTGAAGACGGAAATTGCGTTCCACCATCTGTTGACGCAGAAACTTCATTTCTGTCAGGTGCGCTTGAACATCTCCATCAGGCGCAAGTCTCAGATTGGTCAATTTCTCAAAATACAGCAACGCTGAAGAACCAGCATCTCTCTGATGCGTTGTACGCAGCGTGTCCCATACCTCTTTCGCATTTTCTAAATGCTGAACATGCACCAACTGATTATCTGAGACACACAGAATTATAGCAGTCCTGGCCCTTACATTCTGTGACTCCCAACCTCTGGTTGGTGCTGCAGGGATGGGGTTTTCAATTACATCAAAAAGCCTCTGATTCTGCAGCAGGGCCTTCATCTTTACAGACCAAGATGAATAATTGTCATTGGTTAAGGGAGGTGGGCAAGGCAAACCTCCCCCTTTCTTGGCATCCATCTTGAAGCCAAGCCTCCAGCTCACAATGTCAAACAAACTGTAAAATCCAACAGTTGTTTTTTCCTTTCTCACGCAGCAAACTGCAAATTGTTTACGCTCTTTGCACCTGGCAGCTAAACTCAGGCTGCTATTGAAAAGTCCCTTCCAAGAGCTCGTAAACCTTGTAGCCAAAACATTCTCTGGTTTTGTTTCGCTTTCCCAGGCTTACACGCAGAGTCCAGCCCCTTTGCCAGTAACTTTCCAGGACCGTTACCTAGCAACAATGCATTTCAATAGGACATCTTATCTACCACAAAAATTTGTGGAATGCAGGCTTCAGCCTTCAAGCTGCAGGCCTCTTCCTCCGGAGCTTTTGTTTTCTTTGAAACGCAGCTCCGTGAACCAGGGAATTAATCTTCCTGCGTTCACACTTTTAGCCCGAAATGCAGCATACCTTGAACTTTGTTGCTCTGGAAAACACCTCTTCTTTCCACCAGCTGTCTGTTGAGCCTCTGGCATTTCTCAGACGCTTTTCTCTTCCTCCTTGGAGCAGAGGAGGACAATCCACCAGCCTCTCATGCAGATGTCCGATGAATCGCAACCATCCGAAGGCTGCCACTGTTGGAATTCTGCCTGGGTCAGAGGAATGTGCCACAGCGTAGGCACCGGCAGATATTCCTGTCGACCTCCCCGCGTCTCCACTCTGCTGATAAGCAGGCGAGGTCCGGCGATTCTTCTCAGATGTATGAGAGGAACACACCGTTCTTCCTCTCTCCCCTTTGGTGTCCCCAGGGAGGGGAAAGAAGCAGACAGAAAACTATTTACATCATTTATTTCTGCCTCTTACATCAGTACAGAGAATCATGTCTGCACTCAACAACAGCAAGAAGAAACTCCTCCCAAGTACATCCAGTACGGGTCATATGACACACACACACACTGAGCTAACATCCGGTGCTCAGTACAGAATGGACTGCCCCTTTGTTCCCATGGCAACAGTCACAAACATCCTGTCTGGCTTTCCAGCCACAAGCAGCTGGCTGAGCTGCTAGAGCCTTTGCTTGCTGCAGCATTGGTGCTTTATGGTAACCATAATTCATAAGCATCAATTCTTCGGCTATCAGCCTTCTTTATGGTCCAGCTCTCACTTCCATACATCACTACTGGGAAAAACATAGCTTTAACTATACGGACCTTTGTTGGCAAGGTGATGTATCTGCTTTTTAAGATGCTGTCTAGGTTTGTCATTGCTTTCCTCCCAAGAAGCAGGCGTCTTTTAATTCCGTGACTGCTGTCACCATCTGTAGTGATTATGGAGCCCAAGAAAGTAAAATCTCTCACTGCCTCCATTTCTTCCCCTTCTATTTGCCAGGAGGTGATGGGCCCAGTCTTGTGCTGAGAGATGCATTAGTCCAGTTCTTCTGGGGGCAAACTATTCTCCTTTACTTACTTATTTACTTACTCATTACATTCATATCCTGCCTTTCTTTCATTTCATGTTTGCAGCAGCTCATGGTCAGCCGAGAGAAAGAGAGCGAGAGACCCTGGCCCAAGATCACCACAGGAGCTTCATAGTGATTTGAACCTGGGTTTCCCAAATCCCAGTCAGACACTCTAAACTTAGCCTTCCCTAATCTGGTGTCATCAAGACGTTTGTTAGACTACACTTCCCATTGTCCCAGACCGTTGGCCATGCTGTCTAGGGCTGATGGGAGTTGTAGTCAGAAAACCTGGAAGATCCAGGTTGGGAAAGAATGCTGTAGCTTTACCACACTGACTTTTCCTCTCTCACACTCTGAAATTAAACCATTTAGGGTAGACGGGTGCAGTGGCGGACCTTGGGGGGGGGGGATCTCACAATTCAGCGGTGCCCTGTGCGATGCCAAAACTCAATGCCCCTCACCTCTCAGTTTCCGTTCTACCTCACAGTTCTGGTGGCTCCTGCAGTGCCCCAAAGGCTCTGCACCCAGTGTGACCGAACCGGTTGTGTGCCTTTGAATCTGCCTCTGATGGGTGGAGTTGTGGGCCTGCAGTTTTCAAAGTCTCCAGTTTAAAATTGTGCCTGAGCTGTCAGAAAACATGTGCCTATGAAACTTAGCATACTGAGGCAGACCGTTGATTCATCATGCCCAGTACTGTTTAATCCAGCTCTCAAGTCAGTGAAGGGTATTCCCCTTTTGCTGCCAGTTGAGATCATTTCATCAGGAGAGGCCAGGGATTGAGCCAGATCTTCCTCATCCAAAGCAATATGTGCTACCACTTAACCATCCCCTCTTCCAAAGTCTGAGGAAGCATTCCTCTCATACAAAATTTTGGATCTCCCCCTGCCCTGCTAAACACACACACACACACACACACACACACACACTCAAAAGTCTGATTTTTTTCAGGGTCAGCCTTAGGGAAATGCATCTGATTTCCTAGAGTGCTATTATAACGGAGTTGTCGTTAAACATTTTCCTGTCAGGATTTCCCTCAGGGAGATTTTCTGCTTCCAATTTCCTCTTCACTTAAAAAAATTGGCTTCAGGTCGCTTGGCGGTGACAGGAATTAGATGTGTTTATAATACAACGGAGAATTGCTTTACATTGTTATTGATTCGGCCTGTCTCTCCTGTCAGCTTTGGGGGCAGGGGGGTGGAAATTCTATATTCCTTGGCCTCCTCCCTCAGTTATGTCTTCTGTAAGAGCATAACGGTAGCCATTTTGGGCCGCACCAAGAAGCCATGTAAACCCATCAGTTTTCACTTGAGCAGAGAAATTGTTTTCAAAATGTGTCCCAGACTCATGACATCCTCAAGAGTAGCTGTCAACGGCCACCATGTCCTAGGATGGCCCTCTGCTGGTATTGTAAGCTGTGGGGATCAGGCCCACCCACTTCAACCTCTGATTTTGTGTATTCACCTAGCAGCAAATGTCTATAAGCCGCCTGCCAAGTTAAATGCTCCAGAGGAAATTGTGGGAGAAATCCCAATGCCTATCGCAGGACTTTGTTTTCTTAGCAGAACTTTCATGCACAAAACCCTGCTTTCTCAAAGCATTGTTTTTGCAGCAGGCTAATATATATGCTGGGACGCGGGTGGCGCTGTGGGTTAAACCACAGAGCCTAGGACTTGCTGATCAGAAGGTCGGCAGTTCGAATCCCCGCGACGGGCTGAGCTCCCATTGCTTGGTCCCTGCTCCTGCCCACCTAGCAGTTTGAAAGCACAAAGTGCAAGTAGATAAATAGGTACCGCTCCAGCAGGAAGGTAAACAGCATTTCCGTGCGCTGCTCTGGTTCACCAGAAGCGGCTTAGTCATGCTGGCCACATGACCTGGAAGCTGTACGCCAGCTCCCTCGGCCAATAAAGCGAGATGAGCGCCGCAACCCCAGAGTCGTCCGCGACTGGACCTAATGGTCAGGGGTCCCTTTACGTTTAATATATATGCTGGTAATGGGGAACAACATATTTGTTGTTGCTATTGATAAACAGTCAGGAGTGAGAAAACGTTGCCAATCAATTGCAAATCATCCAGAGGTTTATTAGGAAATCTCTGTCCTAGAAATAAATGTCCTAGAGTTCTCTGCTGTTGTGCGGCAGACACACACATGTTGCTTAGCAGGCATGTCAGTCTGGAAATTGTCCCCTGAAGGCAGAAAGTTTGCCTTTAGGAAATATTGCTAAAAATAGTAGCTCTAATAAGCACTATTATTAGCTTAGCCTAGAGGATACAAAGGGATAAAAGCAAGTTGCTAAGACCTTAAGGTCTACATCTGAAAGAAAATCTTGCGGACTTTTTTAAAGAAAGAGATGGGGCTATTTGGGGAGGGGGGCATCTCCAGCCACCACCAGAATCAGGATATCCAAGCACAGTGGTGGACCAAAGATTGTACCAAAGAAAATAGCAGGGATTGACTAGCAAAGGCTGCCACTTCACAGTGAGAAAAATTCTTATCTCTCAGGATCAGCTTGCTCATTCACAGCAAACAAACCATAGTTTACAGACCCTCCAAGTGTCCCTATTTTTCTTTTTCTTTTTTAATTAATATTTATTGAAGTTTCACAAAGAATAAAATCACATTGATAAAAAGAGAAAAATCTGAAAATAAAGAAGAAAAGTACACAATACAAAATACAAAATAGAAAAAGAAAAAAGAAAAAAGAAAAACAGTTAAAAACAATTCCGTCTTTTCATAACTTTTTTTACATTTACTTGTTTCCCGGACCTCCTCATACCTCCCTCTTTTGTATTCCAATTCAATTTGTTAGTCCAGCAATTTCTTTCCCTCCTTTTTAATCCCAATCCTTAATCTTAATATATTGTAACATTAAGTTTTTACCTATTAAAAACCAATTTTTCCATTCTTTTAACCTTTTTAATCCTAATCCTTAATCTTGATATATTTATAACTTTGAAGCCTGTACAGCTAGAAGCCAGTTAACGTCAATCCAACATCACTCTAACATTCATTAATTTTGCAATATTTCTGTAAATAATCTTTAAATTTCTTCCAATCTTCTTCCACCAACTCTTCTCCCTGGTCACGGATTCTACCAGTCATTTCCGCCAATTCCATGTAGTCCATCATTTTCATCTGCCATTCCTCCAGTGTGGGAAGTTCTTGTGTCTTCCAATACTTTGCGATGAGTATTCTTGCTGCTGTTGTAGCATACATAAAGAAAGTTCTGTCCTTTTTTAACACCGATTGGCCGACTATGCCCAGGAGAAAGGCCTCTGGTTTCTTCAAGAAGGTATATTTAAATACCTTTTTTAATTCATTATATATAATCTCCCAGAAAGCCTTAATCTTTGGGCACGTCCACCAAAGGTGAAAAAAAGTACCTTCAGTTTCTTTACATTTCCAACATTTATTATCAGGCAAATGGTAGATTTTTGCAAGCTTGACTGGGGTTATGTACCACCGGTATATCATTTTCATAATATTCTCTCTTAAGGCATTACATGCCGTAAACTTCATACCTGTGGTCCATAACTGTTCCCAGTCAGCAAACATAATATTATGTCCAACATCTTGTGCCCATTTAATCATAGCAGATTTCACCGTTTCATCCTGAGTATTCCATTTCAACAGCAAGTTATACATTCTTGACAAATTCTTAGTTTTGGGTTCTAACAGTTCTGTTTCTAGTTTTGATTTTTCCACCTGGAAGCCAATTTTCTTATCCAACTTATATGCCTCCATTATCTGATAATAATGAAGCCAATCTCTCACTTTGTTTTTTAGTTTCTCAAAACTCTGCAATTTCAATTTGTCTCCTTCTTGTTCCAAAATTTGCCAATATTTTGGCCATTTGACCTCCATATTGAGCTTTTTCAAGGCTTTCGCTTCCATCGGTGACAGCCACCTTGGGGTTTTATTTTCCAATAAATCCTTATATCTTATCCAAACATTAAATAAAGCTTTCCTGACAATATGGTTTTTAAATGCTTTATGTGCTTTGACCTTATCATACCACAAGTATGCATGCCATCCAAATACATTGTTAAAACCTTCTAAATCCAAAATGTCAGTGTTTTCAAGAAGCAGCCATTCTTTCAATCAGCAAAAAGCTGCTGATTCATAATAAAGTTTAAGGTCTGGCAGGGCAAATCCACCTCTCTCCTTTACATCTGTTAGTATTTTAAATTTTATTCTAGGCTTCTTGCCCTGCCAGACAAATCTAGAAATATCTCTCTGCCACCTCTTGAAACAGTCCATTTTGTCCACAATTTGCAATGTTTGAAACAAAAACGGGGGGCAGTCCCAGATTTACAGAAGCCATCCTGGTTTCTGATTTGATCCTGGAATGTCCCACTTTTCCTTAGGACGTCACTATTTTCATTGGAGAAATGTTGGCGGGTATGGAGTTATGCAACCCCTTAGCCAAGGAGATAAGTAACTATACCACCTTTTAAAAGTAAAATAGTTGTTTATTGCCTTGACATCTGCTGGGAGGGTGTTCCACAGGACAGGTGCCACTACCGAGAAGGCCCTCTGCCTGGTTCCCTGTAACCTCACTTCTCGCAGGGAGGGAACCGCCAGAAGGTCCTCGGCGCTGGACCTCAGTGTCCAGACTGGATGATGGGGGTGGAGATGTTCCTTCAGGTATACTGGACCGAGGCCGTTTAGGGCTTTAAAGGTCAGCACCAACACTTTGAATTGTGCTCGGAAACGTATTGGGAGCCAACGAAGATCTTTCAGGATAATGTTTTATTATGTTTTTGTGCATATTGGAAGCCACCCAGAGTGACCCAGTCAAATGAGTGGGATATAAATTTAAAAAATATTACGACCACAGTCGTACCTTGGATCCCGAACACCTTGCAACTCGAACATCTTGGCTCCTGAACGCCACAAACCCAGAAGTGAGTGTTCCTGTTCGCGAACGTTTTTTGGAAGCCAAACATCCAACACTGCTTCCGATTGAGTGCAGGAAGCTCCTGCAGCCAATCGGAAACCGCGCCTTGGTTGTCAAACGTTTTCAGAAGTCGAACAACCAAGGCACGGCTGTACTACTACTAATAGGAAGGAACAGGATGTTCCTGTTTTCATTGGAGAAATGTTCGGGGATATGAGTTTATTAAATCATGTGCAAACCCGCCCGAAATAATTGCGCATAGGGCTGCAGTCTTAATTAAGCTTTTACTTAGAAACTGAGCATTTGTTGCCCATTCTGGTTCCTTTTCTTTCTCCTAGCAGCAACCCACCTCTGGTGGAAGGAGGAAGTTGATTTGCCTCAAACTAAAGTGCTTTTGTCTGAAATGCATGCTGGGGCCTGAAATTCTTTGGCTATTTTAAAATGTGATGTTGGGGAGGAAAAGGGACTTTGCAGGTAGAATGACTCACACAAGGAATGTATTATTTGTTCTGGCTTTTGTGGCATGAAAAGAAATATGTATATAAAAATACATATTACATTGTGCTGGAATGAGATGAATGTTCCGCTGCCAGGGGGATTAGCAAATAAGGAGGAAAGAAAGAAAAAAACAGTGTAGGAAAAGAAAAAGGGGGAGTCTTAGTGCAGGAGTGGGCAGCCTTCACAGATCTTCATCTTTTTTTACTAGCACCCCAAGAGGTACTGAGCAGAGGCAGATGCAAAGAAATGGTGTGAAAGAACAAAATGCCTCTGAGCACATTCTGAGGCTAGGAATTTGTTTTCAGTACCAGAATTGAACTGAGCTCCTACAGTCCTTTCCCACAATGTTTCACACTCCTGTTTAGTGTTCTTCATTTCAGCAACCTAATTTAAGGGGGGAAGAGTCGGTTTGCTGTTGCGATTGTTAGGAGCCAGGAACCTTTGCTGATCTACTGCAAATCACCCACCGATCTAACTTCTGCCCATTCCTGCCTCAGAGATTCCTCTGCCAAAGCCATTGTATATTATTTGACTTCTTCCCTGTTAACACGGATGTATGTTCCTTTGCAAAAATGTGTATATTTGGCCAAAAAAAAATCATACAAATGTGTATATAAGGAAAAATTCGCACTAAAATGCTGATGAATTTTCATGAGGATTTAAAAAAAAGTATTCCCTCCCTCCTGCTCCCCCGCTCCCCCGCCAAAAAAACCCCTCATGTGGAAATGTGGTGATCTGAATTCAGGATTGGGGAAAAAGAGAAACTGAGGGAAATTGAAACAGACAGATTCTCCCACTCCTTGTTGGGCTACCACTTGCGGTCTGAAACAGTAAACGAAGCATAGCCTTACTATCTCAGTGAGAACTAAGTTGAATAGGCCATTTTAAAACACATTCTAATGCAAGCACTCCACTTAATGTTCAACAAGCGCTGGCCCTTGTGCGCACTGGTATTTGCACACTGGCCTGGCTGTTTCAAAGGTCGCAGAACGCTGGGATTAAAATGCTAGCCTTGTAGGAGCCACTGCATGGGCACAAATATGCTTTCCAATGTTATGTCCACCATGTTGGGCTCCTGAACCATTTTTGATGGCCTCTTTGTGACGGCCATCACATTTAACTTGGTCTTAAACCTCATTCTTCAGAAGTTGGAATGTCTCTGAATATTCCGTCACAGCAATACAAACACAACACGTAGGTTAATAGTTAGTAGAGAATATATAATAGAATAATGATAACGTTCAAATTGTAGGAATAAGCCAATCAAAGTTCATATGTACAATATAACAGAGTGGTAGCGAGGACCGTCAAGCCATGTGTTCAAAACAGATGTCTAAGGACAGTCTCACAACAGTCTTTCAAAGGAAGACATCTCAAAAGTTTCAAAAGTAAAGTCTCTCAATAGTCTTTCAAAAGTTTCGATGGAAGACCTCTCAAAAGCCTCAAAAGGACAGTGTCTCTGGAATGATACTACTGTTTTGTAATAGTCTTCATCAGCTGGAAATAGGATACAAGGCATACAGCTGATGAATGACACCTGTAAAAAATCACATTTAACTTGGTCTTAAATCTCATTCTTCAGAAGTTAGAATGTCTCTCAATATTCCGTGGCAATAAGACAGTTTAGTCAGTAGCTGCTTGGGCAAAATTTCATTTAACTTGAAAGCGGCAAACGGCTGTGAGCCCTCAACCAACCTCTCTAGCATGGTTTGCAAATCAAATGTAAAATGACCAAAGGATGTGGGGTGCCCCGTTAAACCATCCTACATTTGAACCCGTTTAGTATTGTTCTCTTGCCTTTTTGTTAGCATTGCAATGTCTTCCCTCCTTATGAGGACTGTGTATGCTACTTCCTGTATTAGGTCTCTGTGATCTCAAAAATAAAACCCTGGGCTCTGATCTTGCAAAGCCAGTTGCACTTCCATCCTGTTGAAATCAGAATTTCAATGGCTCTGGACCATAATACCTTAAAACGGCTCAGGACCGTAAGACCTCAAGGACCACCTTTCCCCATATAAACCATCCTGGACTCTGCATTCATCATCTGAGGACCTTCTTTGTGTGTTTACTTCACATGAGGTCCAGAGGGTGGCAACACGAGGAAGGGCCTTTTCTGTGCTGGCTCCCCATTTGTGGAATGCTCTCTCCAGGGAAGTTTGCCTGGTGCCTTCATTATATATAAATGTTCCTCTTCAACCAGGCCTTTGCCTGATTAATATTCCACAGCCTTTTAATATGTCCCTGTGGGAAGGGGGGGGTATTGTCTTTCCGCTGCTTTGTTTTAATTATTTACCTGTGTTTTTGTCTTGCATTTTATTCTGTGAACCGCCCTGAGATCTTATGTTGAAGGACAGTACATAAATTTAATAAATAAAATAGAATAGCCTTGCCCTCACCAGTTCTGGAAGGCTCCTATAGAAGAGTCCTGTACGCACAGAGACTTTGCGCCTGCCCATTAGGGAAAATAGGAAGCCCCGAACATGTATTTTTTAGATGTCCTTTTTATGTTGAGATTTGTAAAGACACCATTGATCCTTTGCTGAAGAGGCTCGCCGATCTTTCAGACAAGTCTGAACTTAATTCTCTCCTCTTAGGCAAAGATCACAAGATGACCTGGCTGGTAGCCAGATTCTGTGACCAGATTTGTAGGCACAGATCATCCTCTAGGATAATATAGCTTACTAGGGAAATGCTGAAGTTGCCCTTTGGGGTGCCTCAGGGTCAATTTTTTATGGTAGCCCAAATCTCAGTTGTATGGGTGTATGTATATATCTCAATTTTAACTCATGAGCTACTGCTGCAATCTGCTCCGATTGTATATTTTATTTTTATGAACGCTGTTTTTATTGTGTTATGTTATGTGAGCTGGTTTTTGACCGTAATAAATAAATTACAATTACAGTAAGACATGTTAATTGCAATGAGTTTGATTTCAGTGGAACGTAAAACATGATTTAGCTATCTCTAGATTCGGACAGGAGATTTTTGCTCCCTTTGCTTGTCATCATCTCAATATGACCGAGAATCTTACAGGAACTTACAGAGACAGTTGGTTGCCCTGGGACAGCCTAGCATCCCAAGGGCGCAATTACAAGGTGGTTGAATTAAACATGTACTCAGAGTATGTACATGCCCAATGGGCTTTGCAGTGAGGAACTAGAGGTGGTTGGGGAAACTGTTCATCTTGATGAGCGTGGTGCACGTTCCGCTATTAAATAGTTTTTGGTTTTCTACAAAGGGTCCCATTAGGATGCCAACAAGGGCAGATGGGAATGTCTGCTCTCCAAGCGTCAATGACCAGGCCTCCTCACCTTCTCAGCAGCCTGAAGTGGTGGTTAATGGCCTCAAGGTAACACGCCTTGCTGTGTTTGGCATGTAGGTGCCAAATCTCCCATCTGTATGTTCTGTGACCATCCGTGATCCATTGCACCAAAGCATCAGCGTTTCTCAGAGGGAAGATACAATGCGCCAGAAATGCTGCTTCCATCTCCCCACATGTCCTTCTGCCCGTCTCACCCATCATCTACCACTTGTCTCTACTTGGGCTATCAGCTGGTGAGACTTCTCCTTTAGCAGGGGTGAGAAACCTGTGTGGCCCTCCAGATGTTGTGATCAGGGATGATAGGAGTTGTGGTCTTGCAACATCTGTAGGGCCACCTTTGACCAGCAGAACGGAAATAGCTCCATTTTCAGAAGTCCTGTGAGACCTGCCTAACTCTCCATCAGAGCACTCTGTGGACTTCTTCCTGGCCCCATTCACACAATCGTGTTTTAGTTGTGGATGGTGTGGTCCTCCTAGCTAAGAACATACAAAACTTATCTGCTGGATTGGACCAAAGGTCCATCTAGTCCAAACTTGGGTCTCCAGCTGTTTTCAGGCTACATCCCATCATCCCTTATCACTGGTCTTGCTAGCTAGGGATGATGGGAGTTGTAGTCTGGAAACAGCTGGAGACCTAAGTTTGGGAAACACTGATCTAGTCTGACATTCCATTTCCAGTAGTAACTGTGAGCATTCAGATCCCTCTGAGACACAATCGGGGCATTAAATAACAAGACTTCCTGAGCTGTCTACCCCCATCATCTGATAATAATATGAGTGTTTCTGAACATGGAAGTCCTGTTAAGCAGTTGTGGTGAAGAGTCACAGATAGGCCCATCCACCATGGATTTCTCTAACTTTTTATTTTTAAAAGCCATTTAACTTGAAACCATCACCATATCTTGTGGCAGTGAAATCCATAAGTTAATTATGTGTTTTGTGTGAATTAGTACTTCCTTTTGCCTGCCTTGAATCTTATACGAGTCTTTGGGTGACCTCAAGATCTGCTGTCATGAGACCAGAGGGGGGGAAATGTTTTGACAATTCCATTGACTTACAACTTGTTCTTTGCCCTTTCTGGTGGAAAAAGTGCCCAAATTCCACGACAATTTTGATTTTCTCTTTGTGCTGCGACAAGTAGTTGCATCTCAATAGGTGCCCCATTTTGGAAAGGTTATTGTCCACCATGAGGAGTGGTGGGACCCAGGGAGTGAGAGGGACATCTGCCCAGCTCTCAGTTTGGAACTCCTCCATAAAATGCAATTGGCTACTATTATGCGTTATGGGCGGGTGGCGCTGTGGGTTACACCACAGAGCCTAGGACTTGCCGATCAGAAGGTCGGTGGTTCGAATCCCCACGACGGGGTGAGCTCCCGTTGCTCAGTCCCTCCTCCTGCCAACCTAGCAGTTCAAAAGCACATCAAAGTGCAAGTAGATAAATAGGTACCACTTCGGCAGGAAGGTAAACGGCGTTTCCGTGCGCTGCTCTGGTTCGCCAGAAGCAGCTTAGTCATGCTGGCCACATGACCCGGAAGCTGTACACCGGCTCCCTCAGCCAATAAAGCAAGATGGGCGCTGCAACCCCAGAGTCGGTCACGACTGGACCTAATGGTCAGGGGTCCCTTTACCTTTACCTATGCATTATGGATGGGGATGGGGGTTTTGCAGGAAATTGTCCCTTTGGATGCAGCTTTAGAGCTTCATCATTTGCATTCTCTGAAAAAGACAAGGAACATTTCCAGGTAGCAAAGACTTTCTCCAGTATTTTCCATGCAACTGAGAAAAAAAAAGGTTAATATTTTATGATTTGATAAAATATTTATGAGTTTAATAATGGGGGAAAAGAGAAAATCTAAAGCATGCATTACGCACACAGGCACCGTGTCATGGGTTCCTAAACTTTTTGTTTCCATTTCCCAAAACCCCCACACTCATTCTGCCCTGCCATGTGCCTTTGGCAGACTCAAGTTACACAGAGAGGCTGCCTGCACCCATGAAGTGGCACTTAGCACCTGGCTGGGATGCGAGTGGTGCTGTGGTCTAAACCACAGAGCCTAGGGCTTGCCGATCAGAAGGTCAGTGGTTCGAATCCCCACGACAGGGTGAGCTCCTGTTGCTCAGTCCCTGCTCCTGCCAACCTAGCAGTTTGAAAGCACGTCAAAGAACAAATAGATAAATAGGTACCACTCTGGCGGGAAGGTAAACAGCGTTTCCGCATGCTGCTCTGGTTTAGTCAGAAGTGGCTTAGTCATGCTGGCCACATGACCCGGAAGCTGTATGCCAGCTCCCTCAGCCAGTAAAGCGAGATGAGCGCTGCAACCCCAGAGTCGGCCACGACTGGACCTAATGGTCAGGGGTCGGTTTACCTTTACCGAAGCCAGGGAAATATCTGGAAAAGGTGTGAACCTGAGATCTCTTCCCTTTTCCCTTGCCAGACAAGAAGGTAGCACCCCTTTTAGGTCCATTAGGTCCAGTCGTGGCCGACTCTGGGATTGCAGCACTCATCTCACTTTATTGGTCAAGGGAGCCGGCGTACAGCTTCCGGGTCATGTGGCCAGCATGACTAAGCCGCTTCTGGCGAACCAGAGCAGCGCACGGAAACGCCGTTTACCTTCCCACGGGAGCGGTACCTATTTATCTACTTGCGCTTTGACGTGCTTTCGAACTGCTAGGTTGGCAGGAGCAGGGACCGAGCAATGGGAGCTCACCCCATGGCGGGGATTTGAACCGCCGACCTTCTGATCGGCAAGTCCTAGGCTCTGTGGTTTAACCCACAGCGCCACCCGTGTCCTTTGTGTAGTTAGATAGGATTCCTTAAAGCGACTGGACTTGGGAGTTCAGAATGGCTCAGTCAGTAGAGCGCAAGACTCTTAATCTCAGGTTCAAGCCCCACATTGAGCAAAAGATTCCTGCATTGCACAGGGTTGGGCTAGGTGACCCTAGATGACTAGAAGGAGGATCATTGTGGACTGCCTGCCTGCCCACTCCAACTCGTAAGAAATCGCCTTATTGGTCAAATTTAACTCAATATTGTCTGCACTGGCTGGCAGCACCTCTCTAGGTTTTCAGTCTTTGCCAGCCCTCCCTGGAGATGGCGGGGATTGAACCCAAGACTTTCTGTTTGGAAAGCAGATGCTCTATCTCTGAGCTGCAGCCCTTCCACACAGAAGGCAGGCAGGGTTCTTTGCCTGTGCCAAGCATACTGCACACTTTCACCTAATCTCACCCAACTCACTTTCACCTATCCTGCAGCTCCGATAAGGATTGGTCTTCAATCCTGCCTACAGACTGTCTCACCAGAGTGGTGCATGCTCTGGTTATCTCCCTCTTGGACTACTGCAATGCGCTCTACGTGGGGCTACCTTTGAAGGTGACCCGGAAACTGCAAATAATCCAGAATGCGGCAGCTAGACTGGTGACTGGGGGCGACCGCCGAGACCACGTAACACCAGTCTTGAAAGATCTACATTGGCTCCCAGTATGTTTCCGAGCACAATTCAAAGTGTTGGTGCTGACCTTTAAAGCCCTAAACGGCCTCGGTCCAGGAAACCTGAAGGAGCGTCTCCACCCCCATCGTTCTACCCGGACACTGAGGTCCGGTGCTGAGGGCCTTCTGGCAGTTCCCTCACTGCGTGAAGCCAAGTTACAGTGAACCAGGCAGGGGGCCTTCTCGGTAGTGGCACCCGCCCTGTGGAACGCCCTCCCATCAGATGTCAAAGAGAAAACAACATCCAGACTTTTAGAAGACATCTGAAGGCAGCCCTGTTTAGGGAAGCTTTTAATGTTTGATGCATTACTGTATTTTAATATTTTGTTGGAAGCCGCCCAGAGTGTCTGGGGAGGCCCGGTCAGATGGGCTGGGTATAGATAATAAATTATTATTATTAAATTATTATTCATTTCACTGTAGGCTTCAGCTCATATGCACTTGCAAGGATAACACCATTGCTTGGAAGCGTATGGGCCTGGGAGAGCAGGAATCCCCACTCCACCATGGAGATCACTGGGTTTGACCTTGGGCCAGTCTGACCTACCTCATAAGGTTGTTGTTAGGATTAAATGGGGAAGTGGATGACCAGGTACCCCACCTCAGAGAAAAAAGGTGGGTTATAATTTGCAACAACCAAATACATAATAAACAAGCACACCCATGGAGAAGCCTTGCGAAAATTATCTTTCCTTCTAAAAGGAAGGAAGAGAGCACTATCTGAGATTTTGCATGGTTGAAACACTCATACAGAGCACCTGGTTCACTCAACGTGTAGTTGCAGACAGAGACTCTCTTTCCACTTCCCCAGAGAATCTGGGGCTCGGATTCTTGCATCCTGGGTCAATGGTTATATGCTCAATTTCTTTTCTGAACTGGCCCCATTATACATTCATTATAAGGGCTCCCTGCGTAGCTTTAACCTGCAAGGTCACATTAACTTTCTTGATTGCAGAGGAAAAGCAAGCTTTGTTTTCATGCGGAAAATTTACATTTTCGTTCCCCGCCCCCATTAACGCACCCAATTCTTGGTTATGGATAAAGGCTATGAGCTTAGTGGGTGGGTGCCCAGGGGAGAAGAGTTACAGCCCAAGAAATTTACAGTGCAAGTTTTAATGTCCCTCATTTTGTATTCTCTCTTCGAAGCTCGAAATCATATTCAGAGAAATGTTATGAATTTTTTAAAATGCTGACAATATGCCTTGGAAGTATTTTAACATGCAAATGAAACCAATTATCCTTTGATTCTCCTGTACGGTGGAATTTATTGACTTTACGTGAATGTGAGCCTTGCGCTGCTGAGGTCAGCTAAGATTGTTGTAAATTCACCTTGCATGGAAGGCAGTCTGGAACAGAAGGAACGTAGCAGGAGTAAGAACCGTCTGGTACTTTCGTCTCCATTTAGACATTTGTGACAGAAGCGTCACAGTTCAGCGTGACTCCGAGTACTTTTTGATATATCCGTCTGTCAACCAGGATATGTAGCCGGTCCATAATTTAAGACCACAGCTTAAGAATGTAGAAAACCAAAATGCTTCAAAATACCAATATTATAGGGCAGTTATGTACCCGAAAATATTTGTTGTCTGCTTCTTTTATCTCAGAAGGGACGCAGGTGGCGCTGTGGGTTAAACCACAGAGCCTAGGACTTGCCGATCAGAAGGTCGGCGGTTCGAATCCCTGCGATGGGGTGAGCTCCTGTTGCTTGGTCCCTGCTCCTGCCAACCTAGCAGTTCAAAAGCACGTCAAAGTGCAAGTAGATAAATAGGTACTGCTCTAGTGGAAAGGTAAACGGCATTTCCATGCTCTGCTCTGGTTCGCCAGAAGTGGCTTAGTCATGCTGGCCACATGACCCAGAAGCTGTACGCCGGCCTCCTTGGCCAATAAAGCCAGATGAGCGCCGCAACCCCAGAGTCGTCCGTGACTGGACCTAATGATCAGGGGTCACTTTACCTTTACCTTACTTTTATCTCACTGCCAGATAGCTGCATTAAAAGCCTGGTTTACAGTGGTACCTCGGGTTAAGTACTTAATTCGTTCTGGAAGTCCGTTCTTAACCTGAAACTGTTCTTAACCTGAAGCACCACTTTAGCTAATGGGGCCTCCTGCTGCCGCCGTGCCGCTGGAGCACGATTTCTGTTCTCATCCTGAAGCAAAGTTCTTAACCCGAGGTACTATTTCTGGGTTAGCGGAGTCTGTAACCTGAAGCGTCTGTAACCTGAAGCGTATGTAACCCGAGGTACCACTGTACATGAGTTGACCTCAGTTAGGGAAATATGATCAGGCTGAGTGCCAAGGAGAAAGGTCCTTCCCAGGTGCGCCAAGTTGGGCCCAACATTCGGGGGGGGGGGCTGTTGCAGGTGCATGATGTCACATGCGTGATGCCCCTCCCCCAGTCCTCATGGGCATCCCTTTGAGGATCACCTTTCTGGGAAGGTGATCTGGCAATCATGGCAGGGAGCACAGAGGGTGAAAATCACCCTCCACACCTCCCACCCGGAGGACGAGCATTCACCCAAGGGGGATGAAGGCTCAGTATTAGGTGGGGGGGCCAGTCCCCTGCCTGGAAATATTAAGGGGTCTGAAAGCCCTTTCCGCCGCTATAGCTGGTGCCCCTGCTCCCTCCCACCTTCGATAATCTCCCCCAATGCAGAGTTCCTTGGATCAAAACATTTGGGGATTCATTTTGCGTTGTGGAATGGGGGCGGGTAAAGAACACATAAAAGGAGGCTTGTCTTCCACAGGCTAATGTATTTTTTGGCAGAAAATATTGGTGTCTCCGCACCGTGCATGGAAGTTGTACGGCGATAGTTAATTGCTTGGAAGTGCCGTTTCTCGGACGTCTGACCATGGAAGCAATTTTAGGATCTAAGTACAATCGTTGCCATGCACACAGGTACTGGGGAAGTTGGTAGAAACCAATGTAATTTTCTCATCGCAGCAGCTGCTGCCCTTCAATCTGCAAACTCAGTTTTTATTCCGTGTGTCCCTTCATATCAGCTAGAGGTCATTATTTCCCCTGGAAATAAAGGCAATTGAAAATGTCAGCTCTCACTTCCTTGCCGCATCAACATTATCTGCTGGGTAAATATTTTCTGTTGCTCATTGAGCAGAAAACGGATTGTTGGGAGATGCACTTAGATAATGAGCACTTTTTGAAAAGACACTCAGCTAAGCATGGATACCCTAGCAACAAAATGTGAGGTTTGCCGCTTGCTATTTTTATGGATGAGTGCGAGAAAGGCAGCCTTTTATTTCTGCAAAAAAATGGAAAAGAGGGACATGAAATATGACAGAATCTCAGCGAATATACCTGTTGCACAGAAAAGGAGGATGCTTGGAAACCTTGTTCTTCAATGTTCTGTCAATAAGGGCAAAACCCCATGGATGGTATTACTAGTGGCAGTAAATGTGCCTCTGACTTTAATGTCCATATTGCCACATGGGCAGTCACCAGTGTACAAGTACAGGTAGCAATGTACCTGTCTACAGTGATCCATGCGACGGTCACCTCCAGGCTTGACTACTGTAATTCACTCTACGTGGGGCTGCCCTTGAAGCTGTCCCAGAAATTCCAGCGGGTGCAGAATGCTGCAGCGAGGCTCCTTACGGGGTCTCTGCCATGGGAGCATATTCACCCAGTGCTTTTCCAGCTGCACTGGCTCCCGGTGGAGTACAGGGTCAGATTTAAGGTGCTGGTTTTGACCTTTAAAGCCCTTCACGGCCTAGGACCCTCGTACCTACGGGACCGCCTCTCCCGGTATGCCCCATGGAGGACCTTAAGGTCCATAAATAGCAACACTCTAGAGGTCCCGGGCCCTAAGGGAGTTAGATTAGCTTCAACCAGAGCCAGGGCCTTTTCAACACTGGCTCCGGCCTGGTGGAACGCTCTGCCTCATGAGACCAGGGCCCTGCAGGATCTGATTTCTTTCCGCAGGGCCTGTAAGACAGAGTTGTTCTACCTGGCCTTTGGCTTGGAGCCAATTTGATTCCCTCCCCCTCTTTCTTTTTCTTTTTCCTTTCTCCCCCTGTGATGAGGCTGCATTTTAATATTTTAATGTTTCAATATTTTAATGTTGTATTTTAATCTTGTTTTTAAGTTGTATTCATTCAACTTGTTTTTATTATTGCTTGTTAGCTGCCCTGAGCCCGGCCTTGGCTGGGGAGGGTGGGGTATAAATAAAAATTATTCTTCTTCTTCCTCCTCCTCCTCCTCCTCTCTACCACCACCTACACAAACATGGGTGGTCACCAGTGGAGAACATGGATCGCATCATTTTCCAGAGCTGCTGTTGTGCCGCATTTACTTGAATGCGCACCTTTTTTGGCCAAATCACATTGCGAAAATTAGGGTGCACATTAGATTCGATGGCATATTTACATTCGCCAACAAGTACTTTTTTGGTTTCAAGGTTTTGAAAATTGAGGTGCGCATTAGATTCGCTTAAATATGGTACATTTAGTGATAGGTCTGGGTAAGATGTTTTGCAGATAGTCTGTGCAGATGTGCATTCCTCCCCATCATTTTTTAAATTGTAGGTGTAACTGAGAAGGATAAGCAGTCACAGGTTGGTTTTCCTTTGGTGTGCTAGCTGGTTATTCGGATGTTCTGACACCTCACAGCCCATGTGGCAAACAGACTTTCTACGCCTGGTGAACATAAAAAATGAGTTGATCAGATCTGGGAAGCTTTTATTGGTTCTGTTACATGTCAGAACACTAATGTCAACATGATAATACAGGTGGGTCTCTGCCTATTAGACACAATACAAGAGAAAGGATGGGGGCAGGGAGCAGGCTAATTCTGGTAAATGCAAGTCAAATGGTTATATGGGAAGAATGGTCACTGAATCTAAGAACCACTTGTCCGCAGCCAGGCTGATGGAGAATTCACCTGAAAAATTAGCCTTCATGCTAAAATAATAATCTGTGGCAGCTTCTTCTTTCTTGGTATTATTAAAATAATTATTTAATGAATGTGTATGCTGCTATGGTGAAAAACAAAACAAAACTTGAAAGTTCGCTAAACGTTTTCCAAGCACATTTCATTTAGCTAAGCCTAACCAGACATGTAATTTTATTACGCATTTTATCCGTGTTTTGATAATTCCATTAGGTCTGCTGGTTTTCAAAATCTTATCGATTCTATTTGTATTTTCTTATGGCACTTACGTAAACCGCTTGGAGGGGATCGTTTGATTAAGCGGGATAATAGAATCAGAGAATTGTAGGGTTGGAAGGGATTACAATAAGGGCATCCCTTTGTCCGGTTCTTTCTGCCCTCTTAGTTCTAATGTTCTTCGAAGGACTCATCAGATGACAAGGCATCAGTGTGGTATAGATATTCCTAAAATATTATATACCAGTAGATGGGGGCAAAGCTACTCCTAACATGCCAATCTTGTGTTGCATAGTTACAGCTGTTGTGGCTATCCATATTTTTGGGTAACTTTTGGTGACCTCCTGATGGCAGCCAAAACATATGTGCTAGCTCTTAGTTATTTGAGTTAATCAACACTTTCTCTATTAACAAAAAACAAAAAACACCACAGTATGATGACTTTACAGAATGGCGTGGTTCACATGTCAAAGTAAGCCAAGCCATGTTTTACTGGGACCAGAGGAATGTGCTGGCTCCCAGAGGGATGCTTCTTTCACCCCAGTCCTTTTTTTAGCACAGTGTGGTGTAGCAACTAAACCAAGGTTTGGCTTAGCATGTCATGGTTAATGTAGCCAACCAGGACCATGGTTAATGTAGCCAAGCTTTGTCCTATCGTTAACAACCATGGTTAAGGAAGAGAGCCCTTGACCATGAATTCCAGTTTGGACAACACACCAAGTCAAATGTTGATGCTGCATTTTGGTAAAAGGATCAGGAAGGAGCAAAGTGGATGTTTGCTTCTGTAGCCTTATTAGACTATACCAACTGGTGGGGTCTGCGTTGCTCCCAGGAGGGAGAAAGGAAGTCAAATGACACCAAGGTTTGGTTCAGAGAAAGAGTTTATTCTGCTCTCCGGATAGCAGAAGGCACTTGCGTGGTCAGTCTACAGCAAGTCCAAAGAAAAGAGAAATTTCATGCAGTATATATATCCTCCAGGCACCCTCTCCCCCCTTCCCCAGGAATCTAACCACGTCAGCTTATACACGTAAGTTGACATCCATGACCATAAACAGTTGTTCCTGTTCCAGCACTCTTGACCATAAAAGGTTGTTCCTGTTCCTATTCCTATACTCTTATATTGGAGCAAGAGGTCACCAACTGTAAGAGCTCTCCTGGCGCCGTTCCTGGGTGGCTGACAATAATAAATAATAATAATAATAATAATAATAATAATAATAATAATAATAAATTTTATTTATATCCCGCCCTCCCCAGCCGAAGCCGGGCTCAGGGCGGCTAACAACACTAAAATAGTGCAACATTATAAAAACATTATAAAAATTAATTAAAATCAAAATTGATGGCAACCATAAACTAAAGTTTTGTAAAGATTGCCAAAGGAGGGAGTCAGGCTGCGCCCTGACCAAAGGCCTGGTGGAATAGCTCTGTCTTGCAGGCCCTGCGGAAAGATGTCAAGTCCTGCAGGGCCCTTGTCTCTTGTGACAGAGCATTCCACCAGGTTGGAGCCGCAGCTGAAAAAGCCCTGGCTCTAGTTGAGGCCAGCCTAACCTCTCTGTGGCCTGGGACCTTCAAGATGTTTTTATTTGAAGACTGTAAGTTCCTCTGTGGGGCATACCAGGAGAGGCGGTCCCATAGGTACGAGGGTCCTAGGCCGTATAGGGCTTTAAAGGTTAAAACCAGCACCTTAAACCTGATCCTGTACTCCACCGGGAGCCAGTGCAGCTGGTATAGCACCGGATGAATGTGATCTCGCAGCGAAGACCCTGTAAGGAGTCTCGCTGCGGCATTCTGCACCCGCTGGAGTTTCTGGGTCAGTCTCAAGGGCAGCCCCACGTAGAGCGAGTTACAATAATCCAGTCTGGAGGTGACCGTCGCGTGGATCACAGTGACTAGGTCAGGGCGAGAGAGGTAAGGAGCCAACTGCTTAGCTTGGCGGAGATGAAAAAATGCCGCCTTTGTTATAGCTGCAATCTGCACCTCCATGGAGAGGGAGGTATCGAAGATTACACCCAAACTCTTAACGGACGGTGCTGGCACTAATTGCACCCCCGCAAGAGATGGGAGTTGCCCCTTCAATCCCATATCATCCCGTCCCAGCCAGAGGACCTCTGTCTTCGAAGGATTTAACTTCAACCGGCTCCCACATAACCATCCAGCCACAGCTTCCAAGCATCTGATCAGTGTGTCTGGGGCCGAGTCAGGATGGCCATCCATCAACAGATAGAGTTGGGTGTCATCAGCATACTGATGGTAGCCCAGCCCAAAACTCCGGACAAGCTGGGCGAGGGGGCGCATAAAGATGTTAAAAAGCATCGGGGAGAGTATCGCACCCTGGGGCACTCCACACACCAAGGAGTGGCGGGATGACAATTCCCCCCCAAGCGCCACCCTCTGTCCCCGACCAAGGTCTGTACGTCAGTGTTGTCAGGATTTAAGATAAGACCCAGACGTGCCATCCCTGCTCCACTTTGGAATGGACAAGGCCATCCATTGCTATCACGGACTGATAAAGGAGAGGGCTTTGAGCACTTGTTTATACAGCTGGCTTTCTGTTTATACATTGACTTAAGCTCAAGCTTCCTGAGCTTGAAAAGCTCAAGTTAATGCATTTTAGAAATGCTCCCTTGGAGGAGGAAAAATGGGGATTTTGGGGGCCCATTTCAGACTGACTGCACAGACAGTTTTTGGGTTTGGGAAACCCATTCCTTCACTTCTCTTCAGGAACCATCATGTCTGTGCCGATCCAGTAAACCATGGTTTTGTTTACCATGAAGAAGGCTAGTAAGCATCTGTTTAGAATGTGTAGGGTTGTGTGACTAACCACTGGTTTCTGGCGAAATTTGCTGACATGCTTTTCTCTTTCTGTTTTCAGGTTGTGTGGAGGAAACTTGGAGATGCTGTCGGCTCGTGTCCTGGAATTAGGCAACACTTGTCTGGAAACCAGTACAAAGGCCCTATGTGAATGGATATTTTTTTAAGGAACAAAGGAACAATTTCAGCTACTGTTGGATTTAGTCTTGTCAAAGCAGCCTCTTTCCTAACAAGGAGACAACTCCATTCATCACCTCTGGAATCTGGATTGCTCTGCCCCCTCCCTCCGTTCCTGCAAGGACTTTGGCGAAAAGTATCCAGATCTCATCACACTCAATATATATTCTGACTAATCCAACTCTGCTTCTGCCATGAGCATTTACAGTGTATACGCCCAGGAGGTACCAGCTGATAATTCCGAAGGCTGTTAAAATCTGCCGCTGGAGGAGAACCCACATGGAGGAAATGCTTAATGTGTTGGTATTCCTGTGACGTTTCCCCAGGAGCTTTTCACCAGATTGGAAAGATACCTACAAACTGTGCCTTTTGGCCATCCCAGTTTGGACAGTTAGGTTCTCCTGGTAGCTCTACACCAGGGTGTGTTAAAAAAAAAAAGTTAGTTAATATGGTGCTTAGGCAGATTGCAGCTGAAACACTTTCCTATGTAGAGTAATTGCATTCTGAGGTGCTAAATATAAGACCTTCAAGTCTCCTAACCAGCCAGTAGTGTAGCAAAGAAAACAACGGCACTAAAACTGAGGCCCCCCCACCCGAAACAAAAAGAATTCATTTGTTTTCATTCATTTTGGCAAATGTCTTCCGAAGAGGTGGCATTTCTCCTCTTGAGAGAAGGCATTTCTCTCTTAAGCTTGAAGGCCAATGCTGAGGCAGCCCCAGGAATGGAGCAGCGATGAGTCTGTCTTGTAAAGAGCGGGAGTTCCCTCTCTGAGAGACCAGATAGAACAAGGAGCTGGGCTGATGGATGGTCAGTCCCCCAGCAAAGGTCAGGAGCCTAGTTGCTAGATGGCAGTAGTGCGATCCAATACGGAGTCTGATTTGGGATCAGGTATGTTCTGTGTTTTACCAGGGACAAGCCAAAGAGGCAGTCCAAAAAAGTGGGAGAGGGTTGTGTGAGGGAGGCCCATTGGAGGAAGAGAGATGAAGCAAAGGCAGTGGAGGACTTTTAGAGCTTTGGCTTCCAGAAGTTCACCAGGGTAGAACAGAAGCTGACGAGGGGGTGGGGAATTCTGCTAGATTCACTTGCTAGGCCAAGCGGTTCTCAACCTGTGGGTCCCCAGATGTTGTTGGACTACAACTCCCATCATCCCTGAGCTCTGTCCTTGCTAGCTAGGGGTGATGGGAGTTGTAGTTCAACAACATCTGGGGACTCACAGGTTGAGAAAGGCTGTGCTAGGCTTTTCACACTGGCCAGATGCTTTTCCAGATCCTCCTCATGAGGATTGCACATACCTGCTCATACATTATACAGAGCATTCAAGTTAATTTCATGGATGCTGTTTAGATGTCCAGAAAATTAACCTTGATTCTAGATCAGGCTTCCCCAAACTTGGGTCTCCAGCTGTTTTTGGACTACAGTTCCCATCATTCCTGACCACTGGTCTTGCTAGCTAGGGAAGATGGGAATTGTAGTCCAAAAACAGCTGGAGACCCAAGTTTGGGAAACCCTGTTCTGGATTACAACTTGGGGGGGAAGTCGTTGTAGCATTATGACAATCATTCCATCAGGGCAAGCATTTCAGTTTGGGAGACAGAATGTTCCCCTTTTCCTGCTCCAGTGCACTGTTTGAGGGGTTCTCCTGACCCCCTCCCCAGAGCCAACTTGAGGGGTGCACAGGGAGTAGAGGGGGGAAGCCCCATTGCACTTGTGGAAGTCATGGTGCTGCTTTCTGCTAGTGGGACTCCTTAGTTGGATCTGGCCCTTAAGACCCTGGCACATATTGATGATTCTGCACCAGAGCCTGGTGTCTGGGACTCTGTGGGGCCCTCCTTGCTGCCGCTCTGCTTGCATTACCAAGGGGAGGAAAGAAGGGAGGACTAAATTTGTGGCCTGAAGATCTTATAAAGTGTTTTAAGGCACTGAATGCTCTTTTGAATGCTCGGTGTCTTTAGGGCAAGTAGACATTAGTGGTGCTGAAGTGGCTAGCTACTGAGGATGTAGGGGAAGCAGCCAGTACTTCTGGGAAATTGCATGTTGCTCTTGCTGCTTTTGATGAGTAATGTGAGTGGCCAAAGGCAGTGGAGAGGACCCAGTTTGAGGTCTCCAGGGCATAAGCTTAATCAGAGCTCTTATTCCAGCAGAAATGGGGTGCATCCTGGGAAGTCGAACCCCATGGAATGATGCACCCTGAGAAGTTCAGCTTCCACAGTGGCCAGCTGTTCTGAATGCACCAGGTGTGCATGGAAGCATCTGAGGTCCAATATCCTGGTTCGACCCTCTGGCAACTTAGCTGGATGTGTGTGTGTGGGCGTGCGCACATGATTTACAACCCATCAGTTCCAGCAGGTTTTGGGCTTTCAGGCCTGGAACCCTCTAAAAGGCCTGATTCCTATTAACTTGAGGCTAGATCCTAGATAGTTCGGACCCATGCAGTGCAGACAGCCAGAAACAGGGAGTGCGAGCTGAACCGCATGGCTGTGTTCCAGGTCGCACAATGCTCTAGAAGGCCTGGGACAGGTTAGTTGGCTCCCGTCTGTGGAGTGAACAAATTCCTCCCCTCCCCTAGTCCTGACTCCTTATTATGGCATAGTAAGTATGCTCCCATGTAGATGACATCACAGCTGTTAGCTTTAGAATGCTGCCTGGTTTCCCCAGCCACCTTGACTCCCAACATATGAACCCATTTTTCTGTGCCACGTAGAAGCTGTCTACAACACCTAAATAACAATTGTCCGTGCTGGATGTTCCTGGTTTCCTGGTGCTGTCTTCTGCTGTACTATTGCAGAGCCCTGAGTTGAGTTGTGACGTCAGAGAGCACAACGAACCAAGCCTCAAACCTGTTGAAAAACACACGCCTTCCCAAACGCTTCTTTACTCGCCCCGTCCGTGGGCTTTAGAATTAAATATTTGAAGCCTCCACTCTGCCAAATCCTGCCGGGGGTCCTTTCTGAGTACTGAGTGACTTCCTTCGTCCATTTCCTTGACCACACAAATATTTTGCTTCACAGGAGTCTATAAGAGCTTATCAAGGTAGCGCTATATTTATGAGAAGAAGAAGAGAAGAAGAAAGCTTTTGTTGCTGATGGTCGCATCTTTTCAAAGCAAACGTTGAATATTCTCAAAAGCATGTCCTTCCTTCATCCAAGGTTTTAAACTCTTGTCCGTTGTCCCTGAGTTTTTGGACCTGGGTGGGCTTACGTTGACATTTCTCTCTCTCTCTCCCCCCCCCCATTTTCCCACCCCCCTCCATATGCCATTAGATTGTGTGTATTCAGCTCTGATAGCTATTTTGTGTATATCTCAAAATGCAGCAACAGTTTCTCGTATGAATGTGCAACAGGCTTGTGAATAGATGCTGTTGCTTTGACTTTCTAACCATAGCTGAGTATTTAAAGCAGAAAAGCAAACAAAACAAAACCAAGGCAAACATAGGAATGCAACAGTTCCCAGGTTTTTGGGTTCCCCTCCCCCTTGATTAATGAGATTGGGTTCCCCAAGCTTATATCCTCCCCTCCTTTCCCCCTGCCAAATGGGCTTTGTTACATGTTGTGTTATTGATCTGTGGGTCGTGGAATGTGGCGGCGCTGTGTCGGTACAACGCTTTCGCCCTATACATGGTAGCGCAAGCGTAAATTTACTACCCATTTTCTAGAAGGAAGAAGAAGAGAAGAAAAAGAAGAAAATCACAAAGGGATTGATTTGTTTCAGTCGCTCGGTCGCTTTGCTAATTTTTTCCTCCCCCCCCCCTTTTTAACGACGTCATGCTAATGAAAACCACCACTTTGGCTATTTCTCTTTAAATTGTTGTATTCCTATAATCGTGCGAGGAACAAACGGCGAAAAGAAAAGAAACCCTCAAAAGAAATTGTGCTTGCAGTCAAAGGCTGGGTCCAAAGAGCTGTTTTTGAGTTTGTCCAGGGAGGTTGTCTGACTATTTTTCATTGAAGAGCTGACCTTCCTAATCCCCTATTGCAAACTGCTTTGGAAAAAGCCCTTTGGCTGTAGAAGTAGCTTGCTGCTGGGACAGGCAGAGGTGCTGTTCGAGGAAGAAAGGTCCGAAACCTCAAACCCCCACAATCCCATGAGAGTTTGGATCCGGTTTTGTGGTTCTTTGGATCCCAGCCATGCCCTGCGGCCGCTAATTTGAGTGATGCTGGTCTTTTGCCACGACGTGTATGTAAATTTTGATACTGTATTAAAGCTATTTTTTTACAATTCACCATATAATGGGGGTGCCAGGCATTGTGTGTTCCATCTTAGCAACGGTAATAAATTATTTAATCTCACGCTCATTCGCTTGCTTGATTTTGGCACTGGACTCAGCCTAAGGTGGGTTGTGGAAAAAACCAAAACTCCACTTTTATTTGTTTTTAAATTAAAAGTGTTATCTGTTTGATTATTTATTTGGAGTGTGTGTATCATACCCTCCGGCCCCGGAAACTCGCCAAGTGGCCGAGAATGATGGCAAACATAATCAGTCAACTCACTGACACTGCCAACATCTATGTGGACACCCAACTGTTGCTTGCCCTTTCATTCCTCTATCAATTTTCACTTAAAAGCCTTCAAGCCATTACTGTAACTTTATTAAACTGGCACACCAATTCCCCCCTCTTTTGTTAAAGCCCCAAAGCTACCGTATTTTTCGCTCTATAAGATGCACCAGACCATAAGACGCACCTAGTTTTTGGAGGAGGAAAACCAGAAAAAAAATATTCTGAATCCCAGAAGCCAGAACAGCAAGAGGGATCACTGCACAGCAAAAGCAGCAATCCCTCTTGCTGTTCTGGCTTCTGGGATAGCTGCGCAGCCTGCATTCACTCCATAAGACACACACACATTTCCCCTTACTTTTTAGGAGGGAAAAAGTGAGTCTTATAGAGCAAAAAATACGGTATTTGCAACCAAGTAAAAGGGAGGCCCTACGGAAAGGTCCCACTGTTTGTTGCTTCCAAAGTGGCTTGTCCTAGTCCCCAGGGCTCGGCTCAGCCAAACAAAAGAGGATGCCTGTGTCTTTATGGAAACCAACCTCAAACCCTTCTGAGACAGGGCTTCAAATGATGTGCTTGACAACAAAGAGATTCTTCTTTGCAGTTCACAACAAAAGCTGAAAGCCACATGCTGACCTTGCAGCCAGTGTCGGCTCTGCCCCATCCAGGGGCCTTGAGGAGAGTTTGCAGAAGCACTCGGGGAGCCCAGCAAGGACTGACGGGCTCTTCTCTCTCCCATCCCTCAGCTGAAGAGAATTACATCAGTGGAACAGAGACGTTACCATGGGAACAAGGCTTTGACTCCTGCTTCCAAAAAAATATATAATACAATTAAAATTAAAAAAGGGGGCCAGGACTATAAATATAATAGCAGGTTCCTTTGTTACTGGAAAAAGAAGCAACAACAACGAAAGCTACCCACAGGAGAAAGAAGCACAAAGAAGTAACCGGCAAAATTAATGAGGTATTAGATCTTGAATATGTGGTCCCACCCACACCGAACACAATATACGTATCACATTTCTAAAAATGTGAAAAGGAGTACATATATATAAATATAGTCAGCCAGTACAAACCCACACAAAGGACAAGGTTTGGCACCGTTCTGGGTTGCAGATACTCCGCTGCAACTATTTCCAGTGATACTCAAAGCGGCTCCCTGCCTCATTTGCTGCTCCTCAAAGATTTGCCCTCGCTTGCTGTTTTGAGAGCTGATAGGCAGGCCCCCTCCCCACTGCAACAAATCAATTGCTTTCAGGAGGGGTGGGTTTTTTGCATAACTGCCTCTTCCAGTGGAGTTACATTAACAGCATTTCAGACATGGTCACATATTGGTTTCCAAAGGATCAAGAATGGGTTTTGCATCTCCCTTCCCCCAACCCTCCACCTCTCTCTCTTTCCCCCTGCAGTTCCTGCAGTGCACATGTACAAGGATGCTGGGCTTGTGTGCTGGTTTGGTCTGGGTCTAAAAAGGTAAAGGGGACCCCTGACCATTAGCTCCAGTCGTGACCGACTCTGGGGTTGCTGCGCTCATCTCGCATTATTGGCTGAGGGAGCTTCCGGGTCATGTGGCCAGCACGACTAAGCCGCTTCTGGTAAACCAGAGCAGCACACGGAAACGCCATTTACCTTCCCGCTGGAGTGGTACCTATTTTTCTGCTTGCACTTTGACGTGCTTTCAAACTGCTAGGTTGGCAGGAGCAGGGACCGAGCAACAGGAGCTCACCCCGTCGCGGGGATTCAAACCGCCGACCTTCTGATCGGCAAGTCCTAGGCTCTGTGGTTTAACCCACAGTGCCAGGTCTGGGTCTAGTAGTCAATAAAATACATGGGGGGGGCAGGCGAACCCCTCCCCACATAATCTCAAGATACAGTGCTCACACACCATTTGAATGGCAATGCCCATCAACTTTTTTTGGGGGGGGGGAGGAAGCCCCCTCAAATATTTTATTGGGATGGTGAAGGGACCTTGGCCCCTAGGAGTTGGTTTCTATGCAAGCAGCTCTCTTCACCCACCCCGTATTTTGTTATGTTTGAGGAAAACCATGACAGTTTGAAGTGGTATAATACGACAGTGGTATCTCGGGTTAAGAACTTAATTCATTCCGGAGGTCCGTTCTTAACCTGAAACTGTTCTTAACCTGAAGCACCACTTTAGCTAATGGGGCCTCCTGCTGCCGCCGTGCCGCCGGAGCATAATGTCTGTTCTCATCCTGAAGCAGAGTTCTTAACCCGAGGAACTATTTCTGGGTTAGCGGAGTCTGTAACCTGAAGCCTCTGTAACCTGAAGCGTCTGTAACCCGAGGTACCACAGCACTTTGAATACTACTTTAAATATGTATAGTGCAGAAGGGGCCTGTGTTGCTTGTTTTCAGCATATACAGGACCAAGAACCCCAGCTTTGCTGCCAAATGTTTATTTCTGCCGTCTAAAGGCTGGGGATAGTCAAAGGTATCCCATACAAAATGGGCAATGTTTTATATACATGGGAACAGGAGGCAAACTATTGCCCGTTTCACACAGCCTTCCCTAACCTGAATCCCTTGACCACTGTCCACAGTCACTGGGGCTGATGGGAGTGCGAGTCTGAAACATCTTGAAGGCTGCAGAACAAGCTGCCCAGAGTAAGAGGTGACATGTTTATAAAACGATGCATGGTATATTGCAGATATTAATGTTGCGCAGCATGAAGCAATAGCATGCGTAAAAGCTTGGCTCCTTTTGGAGTAAAATTTTTCCAGACCCACAAGTATTATTCAAAGTTTTACTAACCAGAACTTCATCAAAAACAGGTACAAAGTAATCAATGATGCATCCAGAAAGTTGTATAGAGCATTTGAACATTCAAGCATAGGTTCTTCTTCTTATATAACTTAACTCCAAACAGGTCTAGATTCAAAATTCTCCTCAAGATGGAGATTTGCAATCAAATACCACAATCACGTGGTCTAAGGTTAAACACTCAGGTGAGAGCTAGCAGAGAACACCAGCAGTTAATGATCAACTCAGCTAGAGCTCAGAGAGAGACCTGGTCAGACCTCACCTGCTCTGGTCAGACCTCACCTGGAGTACAGTGTCCAGTTCTGGGCACCACAGTTCAAGAAGGACACTGACAAACTGGAACGTGTCCAGAGGAGGGCAACCAAAATGGTCAAAGGCCTGGAAACGATGCCTTATGAGGAACGGCTAAGAGAGCTGGGCATGTTTAGCCTGGAGAAGAGGAGGTTAAGGGGTGATATGATAGCCATGTTCAAATATATAAAAGGATGTCACATAGAGGAGGGAGAAAGGTTGTTTTCTGCTGCTCCAGAGAAGCGGACACGGAGCAATGGATCCAAACTACAAGAAAGAAGATTCCACCTAAACATTAGGAAGAACTTCCTGACAGTAAGAGCTGTTTGACAGTGGAATTTGCTGCCAAGGAGTGTGGTGGAGTCTCCTTC
The DNA here is from genome assembly GCF_964106645.2 of Podarcis pityusensis. Lineage (NCBI taxonomy): Eukaryota > Metazoa > Chordata > Lepidosauria > Squamata > Lacertidae > Podarcis > Podarcis pityusensis. Next base: position 112,324,478 of record NC_138026.1, read on the forward strand.
TTTGGAGGTCTTTAAGCAGAGGCTTGACAACCATATGTCAGGAGTGCTCTGATGGTGTTTCCTGCTTGTCAGGGGGTTGGACTCGATGGCCCTTGTGGTCTCTTTCAACTCTATGATTCTATGATTCTATGATTCTATGAGAGCTTCAGTAGGCTTCCGTGGAAATTGCCAGTGTTAAACCCTTTCAGCAATATACATACAAGCATTCTCCAATTCAGTGTGCATTCAAACAATTCTACTTAACATGAAGAAAGTGGACAAAGAAAAGTCTTTGCCTGTCTCTTATAATGCTAGAAGTTGTGGACATTCATTGAAGCTGAATACTGGAAGATTCAGGATAGATAAAAGAGAGTACTTCACACAGCACATAGTCACTCCCAATGGAAACCAGAGGAGGAGAATGCCGTCTTGTGCTCAAGTCCTGCTTGGAGGGTTCCCACAGGCATCTGATTGGCCATTGTGGAAGCAGGACCAGATCACCGGATCCATCAAGCTCCACTTATGTTCACATAATTAACCACTTTTGAAGGTGGGTGTCAGGCTTCAGAGGATCCAATCCTCCAACCCTGCACGGAAGTTTGTCAGGAATGGATAAGACAAGGAAGTTCTTACCAATGCTTTTTATTCAATATTCACACAGAGAGAGCCAGCTCAGCCCAGCGGTTCCATCGACCAACGCATTGCTTGGATCCCCCAATTGCTTCCAGCGGTTTGAGACCCGTGGGCGCTGCCTGGCTTTTTAAAAAAACAAACAAACAAACAATATCCACAGAGAGAGACTTAGAAATGCAGCCTCCTGGAGTAATGGTGTTGCTCCCAGTGAAACCCCACCCTCTCTTTCTCTCCCATTATGTGTCATCCCTATGGTGGCTGATCTGTGCCTTCTGCCTCAGAGCTCTCTGCTCTCCTACTTTCAATGCCCGCCAGGTTCTGGGAGAGGGGCGGGTCTGGAATGCTTTCTAAAGACACTGAGTCCATTAGCTGTTGCTCCCCTGGTGCTTCCTCCTCCTCCTCCTCCTCCTCCTCCTCCTCCTCCTCCTCCTCCTCTCCCATTATTTCCCAGCTTTCCTCCCTCACCTGCCTCTGAGCTGTAACCTCCCTCAAACCCCTGTTGTAATTCTGAACTGTCTTCTTATTCTCTGGAAGGGTCAGGCTGGGGAGGCGGTCTCCACCATTCCTCCTCTGCCCCGTCCCTGACAAGGGGACCCTCCCCTCCCTTATGTAATGGAGATACGAAACAAATCGAAACAAAACTGGTAGTGGAGCAAAACACCGTTGCCTATCATTTAATTTCATACGGCCCCAGAAATGGTTTGCTGCTGCGAATTAGGTTTCTGAAAACATGTTCATCTTAAATGTCTAGCTAAAAGATTTAAAAGGAAATGTGTGTGTGTGTGTGTACACACACATATGAAAGATGAATTATTCATCTCATTCTCGGCAGATCACATTAATTAATTTTAAAGGAAAACAAAACAGGCAGCATGCTGTGTCTTTGGGGCTGATCTCGTGGCGAGATGAGGACGAGGGTACATTTTGCCTTAAGACAAGCGTTAGATGATGGGAAGGATGTGTTGACAGATGGCAAACATTTAAAAGAACAGCAGAGAGAGAGAGAGAAAGAGAGACATTTCACGTTCATACAGCACTTTCTCAAATTGTACCAAAGCTTTCCCCATGCATTAAGAAAGTAAGAAGAGACGGCTGAATCAGGTCAAAGGCCCATCTAGTCCAGTATCATGTTCTCATAGCGGCCAGACAAATCCCTATAGGAAACTTGCAAGGAGGACCTCAGGACGAGAGCCCTCTCTTGTGGAGCAAACATTGGGGGGGGGGGGGAAGAGATCAGCAGGAAGGTAGGTCTGTCAGAAAGGGCGGGATCCAGTCTCACCATCCTATGAGATTCTTCTTCTTTTCTTCTTTGGTGATCACTCATAGCCAAGTAAGATTGTCTTCCATAAACACGGTTTTAACAATGAGTCCGTAAGTGACTGTGAAGGCCAATTCTGGCTCCAAACGTCCTTCCACACTGGGGACATAGGTTTCCGGCGGGAGTTGATCACGGTGAGGGTTTGCCAAGCGTGCCTTCCTCTTAGCACGTTTCTCTCTTTCGTCCTGAGTTTAGTCCTTCTTGAAAGTCCATGGCACCTTTGGTAAAGGCTGTTTTCCAACTGGAGCGCTTGCAGGCCAGTGTTTCCCAGTTGTCAGTGTTTATACTACATTTTTTTAAGATTTGCCTTGAGACACTCTTTAAACCTCTAGTTGCTTTGGAAGACGATCATCAGGCATCCACACAACATGACCAGTCCAACGAAGCTGATGTTGAAGAATCATTGCTTCAATACTGGTGATGTTTGCTTCTTCCAGTACACTGATATTAGTTCGCCTGTCTTCCCAAGTGATGTGCAACATTTTTCAGAGACACCGTTGATGGAATCTTTTGAGGAGTTGGAGATGGCGTTTATAAGTGGTCCATGTTTCACAAGCATATAGTAAGGTTGATAGTACAGTAGCTTTGTAAACAAGCATTTTGGTTTCCCTGCGAATGTCCCGGTCCACAAACTTTGTACTTGATTCGGGAGAAAGCCGCACTCGCAGAGCTCAGGCGATGCTGGATACGGGCTCATTTAAGAGGGTATGTTTATTGTAGGAGAGGTTGAGCGAGTATAGACAGGAACTGAGCAGGAAAATGTCTCTCATGCATTGCGGATTTTTGAGGGGGTATTTACTGATTTTGTGGGGGAGCACTGAAGGAGATACTAGTGGGCATACTGGCAGCCATGGGCACCTTGTTGGCAACCCCTGGCTTGCAAAGGTATAGACATGACTCACATGGAAGATGTCAAGGGAAAAAGGAATGCAAGCAAATTCTGGTAGTTTCACTTGAGAAACAGTTGTGTGGAACAAAGCAGTGATGCAATCTATATGGAGAGAGAGAGAGAGAGAGAGAGATATGATGATGATACATTTTTATCTCACCTTTTCTCCAATGAGCTCAAGTTGGCATACAAGGTTCACTCTCCTTTATCCTACAACAGCCCTGTGAGGTAAGATAGGCTGTATGGGAAAAGTCAAAATTTCTGGAGGAGGTGGCATTTGAGCTCATGTCTCCCTATTCAAGGTCAGGCACTCAAACCACTACACCACACTGCCTCTCTAACGACTTGGACACACTTCTCCTGCGTCCTCTCTTGACGCCTGCCAGCTTTGATTGGCAATTGATGATGGTGCCACTCTGACAAAACCCTCCCCACACCTTCCAGCCATGACTGCTTACATGAGGCATAAGCGTTAGGCTCATGTTTAATTAGAAATCACATCCCGGCCCTTTGGCAATTGCTTGCGTGCTGTATCAAACCACACCGATCTGATTACTGAAATCATTCAGCTGGGATCACAGCTCTATCATTGTAGCCCCAGATTGATGAAAACCCCTGCAAGGAAAAGGACCTTTGCACTGTGTCCCAGTCAACCCAAAAGCCTACAAATGAAATGCATGACTGAAAGCAGCTGAGGGGGCCTCTGGGCCATCACTGACCTCTGGAATTCGCCCCCCTTGCAAGTGACTCAGCTTGCCTGAATTACCGGTGCAAGCTTGCGAAGGGAGAGTTGTAACTCCAGCAATAATCTTCCTCATCCCTTTAATGCATGGGTAGGCAAACTAAGGCCCGGGGCCGGATTCGGCTCAATCGCCTTCTCAATCCGGCCCGCGGACGGTCCAGGAATCAGCTTGTTTTTACATGAGTAGAATGTGTCCTTTTATTTAAAATGCATCTCTGGGTTATTTGTGGGGCATAGGAATTCGTTCATCCCCCCCCCCCAAAAAAAAATATAGTCTAGCCACTCACAAGGTATGTGGGACAGTGGACCGGCCCCCTGCTTTAATGCATCAACGCATACATGTGTCAAAGCAGCGACTCCAGGGGCAAGGCCCAAGGTCGTCACTGGCCTTAATGGCTGTGCAGAAGAATCGCCGTTCTTGATGGCCACAGAGTGGAACTTCAGCTTCCAGGCCAGCAGAGAACGAGAAGCCAGTAAGATCTTTTTAGTTTCGTTGTTGTTGTTGTTGTTTAGTCGTTTAGTCATGTCCGACTCTTCGTGACCCCATGGACCAGAGCACGCCAGGCACTCCTGTCTTCCACTGCCGCCCGCAGTTTGGTCAAACTCATGCTGGTAGCTTCGAGAACACTGTCCAACCATCTCGTCCTCTGTCGTCCCCTTCTCCTTGTGCCCTCCATCTTTCCCAAAATCAGGGTCTTTTCTAGGGAGTCTTCTCTTCTCATGAGGTGGCCAAAGCACTGGAGCCTCAGCTTCAGGATCTGTCCTTCCAGGGAGCACTCAGGGCTGATTTCCTTCAGAATGGATAAGTTTGATCCTCTTGCAGTCCATGTGACTCTCAAGAGTCTCCTCCAGCACCATAATTCAAAAGCATCAATTCTCAGCGATCAGCCTTCTTTATGTTCCAGCTCTCACTTCCATACATCACTTTTTAGTTTAGTAAGCGGCGACATGGTAGAAGTTTGCAAAATGGCATTGAGAAGGTGGGTAGCTAGAGGGGTTTTAAAAATTTATTCATCTGCTAGAACTTGTAAGAAAGCCAATGAAATTGAATGTTGGAAGATTCAAGACCGATAAAAGTCCTTCGCCATGCCGTGCATAGACGGAACTCAGTGCCACAGGAGGCAGTGGTGACCACCAACTTGAAAAGAGGATTGGGCAGATTCTGAGCACAATTCAAAGTGTTGGTGCTGAACTTTAGAGCCCTAAACAGCCTCGGCCCAGTGTACCTGAAGGAGTGTCTCCATCCCCATCGTTCATTCTAGACACTGAGGTCCAGCTCTGAGGGCCTTCTGGCGGTTCCCTCACTTTGAGAAATGAAGTTACAGGGAACCAGGCAGAGGGCCTTCTAGGTGGTGGCACCCTCTCTGTGGAATGCCCTCCCTTCAGATGTCAAGGAAATAAACAGTTATCTGACTTTTAGAAGACATCAGAAGGCAGCACTGTTTAGGGAAGTTTTTAATGTTTGATGTTTTATCGTGTTTTTAATATTCTGTTGGGAGCCGCCCAGAGTGGCTAGGGAGGCCCAGCCAGATGGGCGGGGTATATGTAATAACCTTCTTCTTCGAAACAAACCACAAAGAATCCCTTCCAGTAGCACTTTAGAGACCAACTAAGTTTGTTATTGGTATGAGCTTTCGTGTGCATGCACACGTCTTCAGATACACTGAAACAGAAGTCATCAGACCTTTATATATAGTGAGAGGATGGGGAGGGGTATTACTCAGAAGGGTGGTGGGAATGGGTGATTAACTGATAGGTGTGGTAAACCTGTTGACAACGGTTAACAACTGCAATTGGTCTTACAGGAAAAAGCAAGGGGTGAGATGGCTAAAAATAGCTTTGTCATGTATAATGAGATAAGAATCCAATGTCTCTATTCAGACCAGGTCTCTCCATGGTTTTAAGTTTGGTAATAAGTTGCAATTCAGCAAGTTTTCTTTCCCTCCTCCTCCTCCTTCTTCTTCTTCTTCTTCTTCTTCTTCTTCTTCTTCTCCTCCTCCTCCTCCTCCTCCTCCTCCTCCTCCTCCTCCTCCTCCTCCTTCTTCTTCTTCTTCTTCTTCTTCTTCTTCATAAAGCTATCAGTGGCTACTGGCCATGATGGTTATGTTCTGTCTCCACAGTCAAAGGCACTGATGCTTCTGACTACCAGTTACTTACGGGGTCCTCGCTGCGAGATCACATTCATCCGGTGCTATACCAGCTGCACTGGCTCCCGGTGGAGTACAGGATCAGGTTTAAGGTGCTGGTTTTAACCTTTAAAGCCCTAGACAGCCTAGGACCCTCGTACCTACGGGACCGCCTCTCCTGGTATGCCCCACAGAGAAACTTACGGTCTTCAAACACAAACATCCTGAAGGTCCCAGGCCACAGAGAGGTTAGGCTGGCCTCAACCAGAGCCAGGGTTTTTTTGGCTGTGGCCCCGATCTGGTGGAACGCTCTGTCACAAGAGACCAGGTCCCTGCAGGACTTGACATCTTTCCGCAGGGCCTGCAAGACAGAGCTGTTCCACCAGGCCTTTGGTCAGGGCACAACCTGACTCCCTCCTTTGGCAATCTTCACAGAACTTTAGCCTAATGGTTGCCATCAATTTGATTTGAATTAATTTTACAATGAAATGATTTTAGAATGTTGTAATATTTTAGTGTTGTTAGCCGCCCTGAGCCCGGCTTCGGCTGGGGAGGGTGGGATATAAATACAATTTATTACTACTACTACTACTACTACTACTACTACTGGAAACTACAGGAAGGGAGAGTTCTCTTGTGTTCGAATCCTGATTGAGGGTTCCTACAGGCATCTAGTTGGCCCTTGTGAGAACTGGATACAGGACTAGATGGACCACTGGTCTGATCTAGGAGGCTCTTCTCATGTTCTTAAAAGCTGATATAAGTGGGACTTATCTAAGGATTATTCGGCCATCAGGAAGAAGCATCTATCTCAACCCACTTTTTTTTTTTAATTGGGTGAATAAATTTGATGAAATAAATAAATCCTGCTGATATTCATGATGTTCCTCTGAAAGCCAGAACATCAAGCAGCTTGATCAGTTTGCTTGAAAAAGCTGGCTGGTTGTTTTTCATTTTTTTGCAGAAAGTCTCCTGAGTTTTGGCCATGATCGTTTTGTGGAGATCAAAGGCAAACCTCTATCTTGCACTTGACCACAATAATCTGAATAGTCTAGGAAAAGTTGGCCCACTGCCTGAATGCTATCAGGAGCCATCTCTGTTTCCTATTGTTAGGTCTCTCCAGAAGATGAATAGGTATTAGGCCTAAGAAAAGTCAGAGCCGTGTTCGCAAGGATTGTCTTCGGGGATCGTTACATGAAAAAGAGAAAGAAAAACCTGCTCAGAAGTCTGGAACTGATGTTCCAACGGGATTTTAAGCTTTGAATCGCTGTTCAGAGGATAACTTTACCAGTGGCATTTAGTTGTGAAAACCGAATAGATCTTCCAGGTTCAGGAGCACAATATTATCATTATTATTTGGTTTGACTTCATCCCCAGAGGTGCACTCCCTTATCTCGAGACAGTGCAATATGATGACAACGACAACAAACCCTTCACCAGTGTGATAGGAATTTTGAAGTCTTAGATATATGTTAAATGTTCATAAGTGTACCAACCAAGCACGTACATAGATCAGCACAGGAAGACCAACCTGGAACCATTTTGAGTCCCAAACTGACCAAATGTTTTCTCTGCAAGGTCAAAGGAAAATGGAAAAGTCTCCCCATTGTCTTTCCTCACAAATCTGTCTTAAGGGCACATTTAAGATATGAATAAGGTGTGAGCCTGTGGCATGGCCCAGGAACTAAGTATTTATCACTACAAAAGACTAGCCAGGCTCCCCAGGAAATCCAATCAAGTATCCGGCCAGACAGGAGATAAACAAGGACAGGAGAAAAACAACATTCAAATTTCTGTTTAGACCGCCTTTTCTGTGATGTAGGTATGATGTTTCTGGGGGTGGTCTTGAGCTACAGGGTGGTAATTTTGAAAGTCTTTATAAGGCCTTGCGTGCCATTGTTCTGGGTCCTCCTCCTTTCCTGCGTGTGAGGGGAGCACCCACTTGCAACAGATCAATAAAGATCAAGCTTACTAGCTGCTTTGCTTCTCAGTATTCTCTGGTTGGCCTCTATTATTCTCTCCTACCAATAGGAAACCTATGTAAGGACTCTATATGGGCTCTTGGATACCCCATAAGGGAAAAGGGCAATTTTTGTTTACAACACCAGCAAGTTCCTGGGAGGATTATCTCTGGCAATACCTCTAGATCACGGGTGTCAAACACAAGGCCCGCGGGCCGAATCCGGCCCGCCAGACCTCGTCATGTGGCCCGTGTAGCCGCCGCCGGCTGCCAGCCTTCACCTTTTATTCTCGCTTTTTTTTTTTTTGACACAAGAAAACCGCCTCTTCAGCGCATGCGCAGCAGCCTACAAGCCAGAGAACGTCTGCCCTCTAGTGGCGCCGGCCGTTCTACACAGGAAACCTCCACTTTACATGCATTCAGGAAACCTCCACTTGTTTTTATATTGAGCACATGCAAACAAGTAGCAAGATGTCCACCTAGCATCTGTAGAAAATGATGTGATTTTCCGCCCTCCCCCATGTTTATTTCAGATTGCTGTTTGAAGTGGGTGGGTGGCTTTCAGAACTGTTTGATTTATAGAGTCTGTGGCAACATTATTGACTCTTACAATGCAACTAATGGCTCAAAGCTCCTCTACAGAGCTGACTGTATTTTTAGGCAGAGATAGCTGATTGCCTCAATAGACACATGCAAAGAAGAGGGGCCAATGGTGGCAGCTCTACAGCCCTTTCTCTTATGCCCTCTGGCTGTGCCCTTCCACCACTGGGGGAGAGAGTTACCTATGCCAGGCATGTCCAAAGTCTAATCCAGCCTCTGTGGCAGCTTAGGAGTCAAATCCTAAAAAAAGTTCAACAACTTTGGTCGGCCTTCACGCATGTTCACTTCATCCGATCTGGCTCTCTTTGAAAAAAGTTTGGGCACCCCTGCTCTAGATACTGGAGATCAGAAGCAAAGTGGACCTCGGTCCTGGGTGTGTGTGTGTGTGTGTCAAAAACCCGCTACGATGTTTGTAGCAGGGTCTCTGCCTCCAGCATCCCAGGGCTGCCCAGTCACCATAAAGGGAGAGCTTTGTAGCCACTGAGAAGCCTTTTCAAGAGTATTATTAGTGCAGAAATGGAAGCATGAAGAAATTCCGACGAAAGAAGAATGGCAGATGAAAATAATAGACTATGCAGAATTGGACAAAATGACAGGAAGGATTCGAAACCGAGGGACCAGAAATTTACAGAAGATTGGAAGAAGTATATGAACTATTTGAAGAGCAATTGTAACCAACAAATTACGCCAGTAGGACTACAAGAAGTTTTGTAAGGAGGAATATATGAAGTGCTACAAAGTAAATAAAGAACAGAGATATTGGTTATGAGTTTTAAATGTAACAGGGAAAATAAGAAATGTATACTAAGAGATTAGATTGGAAAATTTTCAGACAGGACTGATGGAAGTAAAAAAATATTGAATAAGATTTAAAAATATTTTTAAGTACTGCTGAAAATGGTATGTTAAAAAAAACTAATATATAACCTTTTTAATATTTTCAGAACTATGATTTGAGGAACTGTAAAGTTTCAGATAAATTAAGGCTTTGCCAATTAATGTTTCAAAGGAATTAGAGACTATTTAGTTTTTTTAGTCCCCTCCTCTAAGGATTTTGTGTTTGTACATATCCTATTCTGCCCCCCTCCCCCAGGTCAGCTCTGTAAGGTAGACTACATTGAGACAGCAAATCCCAGAGCGGGTTACAACAATCTAAAGTCTAGAATTGAAAAACAGTTAAAATAAATTACAGTCACAGGAATTGTGTGTGTGCAAAAATGCTCACCTCAGGTGTCAAAGACCAAGGTAAAAGGGTGTGTCTTCAGGATGTGCTGAAATCTGAATATTGAAGAAGCCAGACACACCTTTGCTACTATTTAAGGGTATGAAGAAGGTAGATGGAGAATTTTTTTTCTTCTGCTCTCAAAAGACTAGAACTCCTGGGCATCCAATGAAGTTGAATGCTAGATGATTTGGATCAGATAAAAGAAAGTCATTCTTCACATGACATACAAACTATGGAACTCACTCCCACAAGAGGCAGTGTTGGCCACTAACATAGGTGGAATCTAGACACATATAAAAAACGCTGTGAAAACACTTTTTTTAAAAAAAGTTTTGAAAAATATATTGATTTGGCCATAAGCTCACTATCGCCAACTAGTGTCACATTTGAATAATGCACTTTAAACACACTTAAAATGTTATATTTGCAGCTGTATGGCTGAGTCCAAGAGGATTAAATGAATTCATAGAGGAGGGCATTATCGATGGCTACTATCCATGATGGCTGTTGCTCTCCTTCCACGGCTGGAGGAAGCAATGCTTCTGAATACCAGTTGCTGGAAACCACAGGAGGGGCGAGGGCTTCTGTGTTTGAATCCAAGTCATGGAATGCCAACAATCCAGATTGTTGACATCAAAAGTGATCCAAAACTTGGCAGTTGTGGTCCAGCCTAGGTATTTAGCATACACAAAGTCTGAAATTTGTATCAAGCTTCCTGGCTTTGGTTTTGCTTTCGCTTTACATCAGCATTGGAATGCATAACTCCTCTCTGAAAACTCCACATTATAGCTGGACAGACCGACATAAAGCATGCTGCTTATGGCAGCCATTTCAAAAGTTCTTAATGACACAATCAGATAGAAAAACCCAAGCGAAAGCTACAGGCTCTGAGAGGACGGCTCACACATCCCTCCTCCTCTCATGCAAGCACAGTGGTACCTCGAGTTACAAATGCCTCAGTTTACAAATGCTTCAGGTTACAAACTGCGCTAACCTGGAAGAGTTACCTCACGTTGAGAACTTTGCCCCAGGATGAGAACGGAAATCATGTGCCGGCGGTGCAGCAGCAGCAAGAGGCCCCATTAGAGAAAGCACGCCTCTAGTTCAGAACAGTTTCAGGTTAAGAACGGACCTCCGGAACGAATTGAATTCGTAACTAGAGGTACCACTGTATCAGTTTGGAAGCAGTGAAGCCTAGGAGGACTTTTGCCTGAGGTGAATCAAGTGCATCGGCTGCACACATACACACACACACACACACACAGAGAGAGAGAGAGAGAGAGAGAGAGAGAGAGAGAGAGAGAGAGAGAGAGAATTGCTATCTGGAAGCTTTTGAGTGGTTTCAAGGGAACCAATAACAGCCTAATAGATTTTCCGTTGGAGCGGTGGGAATGAAGAAAGATTGACTGCATCTCTTCTTGAGTTTCCCATCACCAGAGCTGGATTAAAAGGTATGATGGGAGGTGCCACTCCCTGGGCCTTGCACCATTCCCATCCATGGGGAACTCTTAAAACTGAATATTTGTAGGATCCTCTACAGAAAAGGCAAGGCAGCGAAACTGGTATAAATCCGAAGGCTGGGCAGGGAGGCCTCTATATAACCCTCCACAATGCTGCTCGTGTCTGCTTGAGATACAAGGTACGGTGATTCCACTGCATCAGGAATCCTAACAGGCAGTAGCTGTGGCAGCCATACCTGTCAGTTGCCTGACATCGCAGTGGAATTGGGTGACATGGCGCTTTGAGGTCCCCACAACCAGCTGATTGGTAAGACTTCAAAGTACCATGCAGAGTTATTTGCATGAGGCCCTCTACTGTATGGTTACCAGACATCCCCATTTCCCGGAGACAGTCCCCGGATTTACAAATCTGTCCCTGGACAAAATGCATCCCTGGAATGTCCTCAGATTTCATTTAATGTCCCCGGATTTATATTTTAAGTGCTGTAGATTTATTAGTAGCGAACGAATGTTGCGTGATTGGTTCAACGGCACAAGACACATCATATGGGGACTTCCAGCGGGGCAAAATGGCGGGCGCCACGGCAGCAAGCAGCTCCTGAAACCAGCCAGAGCCAACTGCACTACCAGGCTGGTTCCGGGCTGCTGAGACTGCCGCTGCCACCGCCACTGCTGAGGGGGAACCGGGGACAACTGGTGCATCAACTGGGGGAACTGCTGACCCTCTTGAGACCCAAATCGAGCTGGGAGTGAGCACGCCCAGCCACCTGGCTGACTGCCCAGTTGCAGTCTGGGGCCAGGAAAACCCCAGAACTGACGCAGGGAGAAGGAGGAGAGGAGAAGGAAAAGGGAGAGAGAGAGAAAGAGGAAGGAGAAAAAAGACGGGAGCCCCAACCTTGCCACACTGCTGCCTCCACTGCCGCTGAGGAGGAGAGGTAGGAGAGTACCAGGAGGGCAAGGACACGTGGCTGAGCCCGACCCAAGCCTACTCCATGGCAGCTAGCACTCCAAGAGAGCAGGCCAGAGCCCAGAGGAAGGCCACACAATAGAGGAGACTACAGAAAAGAAGATATTACTTCTTAATTTGTTTAAAAATAACTTTTTAAATAATTTTTCCCCCCTCTTAAAAAAAAAAAGTGTCCCCAGATTCTTTGAAACAAATCTGGTAACCGTACTCTACTGTGCTTAGATGTCATGAAGATCTTCAGAAGTCCAGCATGTGAGTCTTCTGAAGCACCAACAACCATCTGAACAACGTGGCTTCAGACACCTCTTTTAGCCTAGCCCACCTGCCTTTTCTCTTACCCAAACCTGACACGCAAAAGTGATTGGCAGGTTGCTTGGCAAAAATGACCTGGCAGGCCAAATGAGGGGGCGGAGGAGGCTAGTAAGTCCTGCAGGCTGCAGGTTCTTCGCCCCTGGTCTTCACTGTCTGGCAGCAGCTCGTCTCCAGGGATTCAGACAGGGTGTCAGGGACTGGCTGGATGAAGACCTCTCCCCCTTGCTGGGAGGGCTCTGAAGATGACATCTTAGAGCCTGGGCGCTGGTTGGTGGTGGGACACTGAGGAGCCGTCAGCAGAAGAGACGAGCTGGGAACTGATAGAAGCAGGAGACTTGAGCGATCAAGGAAGGTCAGGAGAGGGAGGGTTTTCCAGGACAGGATGAGAAGCTGATAGTCACAGTATGTTCATAGACAGTCGCAGTCCTGCTGACTCTGCTCCTCCTCTGACCCCACCCACTTGAGGAGGGTCCTGCACGTTACTGAGAAACACACCAGACAGGCCTAGAGGAGGAGCTCACCTCCTCGACGCAACCTGCTTGGGAGGGATCCCGAGTGAGAGGCTAGAGGGGGAAGGGGATGCCTAGAGCTGACTTTCAGTAATGCCTTCATTGAGTTAAGATGGACCGGTTTAAAAGGCGCAAGGAGATAGGATAATAATATATCACATTCACCCAGTGCTATACCAGCTGCACTGGCTCTCGGTGGAGTACAGGATCAGGTTTAAGGTGCTGGTTTTAACCTTTAAAGCCCTAGACGGCCGAGGACCCTCGTACCTACGGGACCGCCTCTCCTGGTATGTCCCATGGAGGACCTTACGGTCTTCAAACAAAAACATCTTGGAAGTCCTGGGCCACAGAGAGGTTAGGCTGGCCTCAACCAGAGCCAGGGCTTTTTCGGCTGTGGCTCCGATCTGGTGGAACGCTCTGTCACAAGAGACTAGGGCCTTGCAGGATTTGACATTTTCTGCAGGGCCTGCAAGACAGAGCTGTTCCACCAGGCCTTTGGCCAGGGCACAGCCTGACCCCCTCCTCTGGCAATCCTCACAGAACTCTAGCCCAATGATTGCCATCAATTTGATTTGAACTGATTTTAGAATGAATTGATTTTAGAATGCTGTGTTACTTTTATTGTTGTTAGCCACTCTGAGCCTGGCTTCTGCTGGGGAGGGCGAGATATAAATTTATTTATTTATTTATTTATTTATTTATTTATTTATTTATTTATAATATTGTTGTTGTTGTTGTTGTTGTTGTTGTTGTTGTTGTTGTTGTTGTTATTATTATTATTATTTCAAGGATGGAATAACAAATAAAGTGAATAACGCAACAATAACAAAAATAATAGTAGGTAAAGAAGATCGCACACAGGTGGAGGGAAGTACTGGGCTGTGAGGGAGGGGCGTGAAGGGATCAATTGAAATTGTTAAAGATTGGTACAGGATTTAAGAGATTTAAATTTTTATAAAGATTCTATAAGGAAAGCAGAAAGAAATATCAAGTAAAGGTATCGGAGAGGAGATCAGTGTAAATGAAAACATGAGACTTTTGGTTTTGTTACATAAGATTTTATTTTGGAGTTGTCTGATTATTTTGGAGTTGTTTGTTGTAAAGAATGCATATTATGTGAATAAAATAAAATGGAAAAAAACAAAAACAAAAAACAAAATAAAAGCTCCACCAACATACAGAAGATCCTGACAGTTGTTTGCTAAAATTGCTGTGCTGTTGTTTTCTGCTAGCTAATTGCCTTCCATGCCTTCCATGTGTGCTTGCCCTGTGGATGACCTGGCTCGCCGACAGCTCCTTGACACAGCGGTCTTGCCCCAAGTCAACACACCCCACAGCCACAAAGACTCGACTTCACACCCTCCTTGAGTGTTTTTGCCAGGCTGAAATGTGTCCTCAAGCTCTGAAAATTCCTTGTGGTTGCCTTGAAGAAAGATACAGTGGTACCTCTGGTTGCAAATGGGATCCATTCCAGAGGCCCGTTCGCAACATGAAAGGAACGCAACCCGCAGCGGCACGTCTGCACACATGTGGGTTGCGATTCACCGCGTCTGTGCATGTGTGTGACATCATTTTGTGCGTCTGCGCATGCTCGAGTGGCAAAACCCGGAAGTAACCCTTTCCGGTACTTCTGGGTCGCCGCGGGACGCAACCTGAAAAAATGTAACATGAAGCAAACATAACATGAGGTATGACTGTACAGTGGTACCTCGGGTTACATATGCTTCAGGTTACATACGCTTCAGGTTACAGACTCCACTAACCCAGAAATAGTACCTCAGGTTAAGAACTTTGCTTCAGGATGAGAACAGAAATTGTGCTCTGGTGGTGTGGCGGCAGTGGGAGACCCCATTAGCTAAAGTGGTGCTTCAGGTTAAGAACAGTTTCAGGTTAAGAACGGACCTCCGGAACGAATTAAGTACTTAACCTGAGGTACCACTGTAGAGAAACCAGTGCACTGTATAGAAACCAGTGTACTGTGCAAAGGCAAAAATTTACATCCATTGCTTTTCCCATTTCCCCCTCTGGTCCCACCCACCCCTGACATGTGGTCTGTGAAATCTTTCCCAGAAGAGAATCAGTATGAAAAATTGCTGCCCAATTTTGGCGGTCAAAGCTTTTCTCATCCCTGCATGATAAACTACTGTTCGTGCCTGTTCTCCTTTTAATCCTGTTGCCCTAGAACTGGACTGAGCATAGGAACCTGATCTGGCCAGACTCCAACTCCCATCAGCTTCATTCAACAAGGCCAAGGACCAGGGATTATGGGAACTGTAGTCTAACATCTGGACCCTCACCCTTGCAGAAGCCTTCTGCCCCAGGCATGCTGTGTAAAACTTGCGTCTTGAAACGAGAGCCGTGTCAGTCGTATGATTAATCACACATTACGGATCATACCATACAAAATTAACTGTGAGCCTTCAGCCAGCATGAAAGGTCAGGGAAGAATATTGACTGCCTATCATTTTAAAGAGATGTGTTCTAAATCATATTTAGTGAATCGGAGTCCTCAGACATTTTCACTCATTACAGAAACAAGCTAGGCAGCCAGGTCCATAAATCAGAGAAATTGCAAGATGGAAACATAATTAGTCTAATTATCCCAGGCAGTCCATTATGGATGGGGGGAAACTGTAAGGCTGGCTGCTGAACCCTTTGCCTGAGAGCACATAAATACGTTTTCTAAATGGTTCCTGTATAAACTGTACATTATCCATGTTTTCTGTTTTATTACATCTTTCCCCCCTCGGATATGTTTTGACAAGGAAAAAATAACAATAGATTTGCATTAGAAGAGAAGCAATAAGCATCAAAGTAATGCTTGTAGAACGCAAATCTAAGGGGAAATCAGAAGAATCTCACTATTTTCCCGCTATAAGAAAGACTGTTTTTCTTTTTCAGAGGTTGCTTTTATCCCATTTCTGTCGAAACTGACCAAAATTGCACAGATCGCTCCCTGTTGCTGCCAAATTTGTCATGCACACAATTCAGACCTCATCAAGCGTTGGAAAGTACCAGAGGAGTGAGGCTTTCTGAAAACCAACTACTGGCCTTGATAACAGGTAAGTCCAACTGGCTTGCTGTGGGCTAGCAGTACTTTGGCCACCTCATGAGAAGAGAAGACTCCCTGGAAAAGAGCCTGATTTTGGGAAAGACTGAGGGCACAAGGAGAAGGGGATGACAGAGGATGAGATGGTTGGACAGTGTTCTCGAAGCTACGAACATGAGTTTGACCAAACTGTGGGAGGCGGTGGAAGACAGGAGTGCCTGGTGTGCTCTGGTCCAGGGGGTCATGAAGAGTCGGACATGACTAAACGACTAAACAACAACAAGCAGTAAGTTTGAGTCCATGCCCCAAAATTTGCTACCTGTGTGCAAGATCTGAGGACTTGTCCTACAGGGACGTCATCAATCCCCATGTGACTCGATCAGGAGATCAGCTGATCTACAGGAACCTCATGGGACACATCCATAAGATCAGCTGACCTACAAGAATGTCATGCCTTGTCTTCTCCCCAGTACAATTAAAATACATTTTCTAACAAATGCAGTACACTTTGTACAATATTGATAGTTACCAAGAGTAAGAATGCATTTTCTTATGACTATAAGATAATAAAACACCTGTGGGGAATGTTAGACCCTTCAGATGTTGTTGAACTACAGTTCCCATCAGCTCAGGCCATGCTGCGCATGCGTGACCACCGAAACCTGGAAGTAACCCCTTCTGGTACTTCCGGGTTTCGGCGGTCCGCAACCCGAAAATACGCAACCTGAAGTGGCTGTAACCCGAGGTATGACTGTATTATTATTAATGTATTAAATTTGTTAGTCACTTTATCTTGCCCAGGGCAACCCAAAGCGGCTTACAGGGTAGGTCCCAGAATCCTTTGCAACGTGAAGGACTCAATGTCAAGCCTACAGTTGCTCCTCAGCAAAGGAACCACAGTGAAAATGCTCTCCTGACAGTGGAACGTTTGAAAACTACGCGCATTATATAACACCAATGGATCACCTGTTTAGGAGCCGAAGACAAATAAGTTTTAGAAACATTACACATGTAGTGGCCCTCTGCTCATAAATTGCCGCTAACTAACTAGAATGTATGCCCGCCTTGACAAGTAATTAGATGGTAAATATGCCCAATGAAGACAGTATGTGAAATGTTGGTATATATAAGGCCTGCGATTTGCATTTGGAGCTGACATTCCGGGTGAGTAATAGCTGGCAATGGTGATTATTGCTCCTATTTCAGATTCAAATCTAGGGAAACCTGACTGTCTTCCAGGTCTACAAATTACACCTGCAATGCACAGCTCATTCGACTGGCTTGGTCAGGACCGGCATACAAAACGAGATGTTAAAATCTCAAGCCAGGCTGTCAGGGCAGGTTCAGCTGAGGGCACACTTTAGCCGGGGGAAACTTTTCAGGGAAGTATTGAACAACTGAAGCTGCGATCCTGTACGCATTTAACTGGGAGTGGGCTCCATCCTACACCACAGTCTCCCACAGTCCTGGGTCCTTTAGATATTTTGGATCACAACTCTCATCAGATGTGAGCCATAGTCAAAAATATATGGAGAGTACGTTATTTCTGAGTAGATGAGTTTAGTATTATGCTCCAATATAGAATCAGATAATTGTAGAGTTGGAAGGGACCTCAGGGGTCATCTAATCCAACCCCTTGCAATGCAGGAATCTCAGCTAAAGCATCCCTGACAGATGGCCATCCAACCTCTACTTTGAAAACTTCAAGGAAGGAGAGTCCACAACCTCCTGAGGAAGACTGTTCCACCATCAAACAGCTCTTACTGCCAGTAAATTCTTCCTGATGTTGAATTGGAATCTCCTTTCTCGTAACTTGAAGCCACTGGTTCGAGTCCTACCCTCCAGAGCAGGAGAAAACAAGCTTGCACCATCTTCCGTGTGACAGCCCTTGAGATATTTAAGATGGCTAAACCTAGACAGCATCTTAAAAAGCAGAGACATCACCTTGCCAACAAAGGTCCGTATAGTTAAAGCTATGGTTTTCCTAGTAGTGATGTATGGAAGTGAGAGCTGGACCATAAAGAAGGCTGATCGCCGAAGAATTGATGCTTTTGAATTCTGGTGCTGGAGGAGACTCTTGAGAGTCCCATGGACTGCAAGAAGATCAAACCTATCCATTCTGAAGGAAAACAGCCATGAGTGCTCACTGGAAGGACAGATCCTGAAGCTGAGGCTCTAAGACTTTGGCCACCTCATGAGAAGAGAAGACTCCCTGGAAAAGACCCTGATGTTGGGAAAGATGGAGGGCACAAGGAGAAGGGGACGACAGAACAAGATGGTTGGACAGTGTTCTCGAAGCTACCAGCATGAGTTTGACCAAACTGCAGGAGGCAGTGGAAGACAGGAGTGCCTGCTGTGCTCTGGTCCATGGGGTCATGAAGAGCTGGACACGACTAAACAACCAAACAACAACAACAACAACATATCTTCTCTCAGTCTTCTCTTTTCCAGGCTAAACATACCCAGATCCTTCGACCGTTCCTCATAAGGCTTGGTTTTCAGATCCTCGATCATCTTGCTCGCCCTGCTCTGCACACACGTTTACTCCAATATACCTGTGGGTACTGAATGCACAAAGGGGCCAGTGGGAACATGTTGGGCTAGCCCCACCTCCACCTCCACCACCACCCTCACATAGGCAGGCTACATGGCCCATGTAACATGTGACCGGCCCTACTGTTAGGCAGAGTGAAGCAGCCACCTTAGGTGGCAGGTGCTGGGAGGCAGGAGGCAGCGATGAGAGCTGGGTATAACAGAGGTGTGTGTGTGTTAGATTCCCTTATCTCCACCTGCTAGGCTAGCCTGCTGCCTTCAGATGCAGAGGAGGATGCTGTTACACTATCAAGTACTGAAGTAAGGGAGACAAAGGATGAGCTATTAAAATCCTCAATGATACATTGGGCAATAGATATTGGTCATAATATAGACATGGATGCATGGGAACAATTGTGGAATATGGATATAAAATTTACAGCACATTATGGTCTAAGAGAAAAGTATCTGTGGTGGTCTTGTAGTAAAGTTAAAGCTTACTGGGAAAGGATATATAATGAATTGAAAAGGATGTTTAAAATAACGTTTGTAAAAAACAACAACCCAGAAGCTTTTCTTTTGGGAATTATAGGGATAGATCTATTCTAAACTGGATAGAAAGAATGATACTCGCCCCAAAATGGAAAGAAGCAGAAGTCCCAGCAAGGGAAGAATGGATATAAAAACTTACGGGCTATGCAGAAATGGTGAAACTTACCAGAAGAATAAGAAATCAAGATAACAAACTTTTCATAAAAGAATGGAAATGATTTCTTGAAAATTGACAGATAAATTGTAAACAGATCATAACATTGGCAGGATTATTGTAATAACCTGCAGTTTTATAAGAGTAGATATTTAAAGTGGATAAATAAATGAGCAAATTAAGTTAACTTGGATATGTAGACGATATTAAAAATAAATTTAAGGAACCGCAGAAAGGGGAAAGTAAGTCAAGTTTTGAAATGTTTAAATGATTGTAAAATTAGTGAAATTTATAAATTTGAGAGGGACACAGGTGGCGCTGTGGGTTAAACCACAGAGCCTAGGACTTGCCGAACAGAAGGTCGGTGGTTCGAATCCCTGCGACGGGGTGAGCTTCCGTTGCTTGGTCCCTGCCCCTGCCCACCTAGCAGTTCGAAAGCACGTCAAAGTGCAAGTAGATAAATAGGTACCGCTCTGGCGGGAAGGTTAATGGCATTTCCGTGCGCTGCTCTGGTTCTCCAGAAGTGGCTTGGTCATGCTGGCCACATGACCTGGAAGCTGTATGCCGGCTCCCTCAGCCAATAAAGCAAGATGAGCACCGCAACCCCAGAGTCAGTCACGACTGGACCTAATGGTCAGGGGTCCCTTTACCTTTACCTATAAATTTGAAAAGCATATTTTTTTTTTTATTAAAAAAGTGCTGAAGTAAGAATCACCTAGTTCTCACAGTGACCAACCAGATTCCTATGGGAAGCTCACAAAGAGGATTTGAGTGCAAGAGCATCCTCCTGGTGACTGGTATTCAGAAGACCACAGCCACTATGACTAGTAGTCATTGATAGTCCTCTCTTCCATGAGTTTGTCTAATCCTTTATTAAAGCCATCAATGTTGGTGGCCATCACTGCTTCCTGTGGCAAGGAGTTCCACAGTTTAACAATGTGCTGCTCTTTTGCCTGTCCTTAATCGTCCAACATCCAGCTTCCTGGGATACCCATGATTTCTAGTGTTACGGTAGAGGGAGACCAACTTTTCCCTATCCGCTTTCTCTATAACTTGCATAATTTTATATTCTATCATATCACCTTTTCCTCACCTTTTCTCTCGACTAAAAGGTGCCAAAATCTGCAACCCTTCCTCACAGGAAACTTGACCCATCCCCTTGATCATGTCGGCTGCCCTTTTCTGAACCATCAAAAGTGGATTTTTTAAAAAATGGAAATCCACCTGGGAGAAGAGAACGCCAATTCCTCCTGCAGGGTTTTTCACATTGGCGCAACCTTTTCAACGCTGTGATTCTTCCTTCCTCTTCACCTTCCATCCCCTCTTGTGCATTCCTGGCTGGGTTTCCTCTCTCTCATTAAGCCGGGCTGTTGATTACAGGGGGTAAGAGTCGGTTTTGCAGAAATGTGCCCAAGCAAGCAGTTATTCCCCTCCTTTTGACCTTCAGCTTTTCCTTCTCTTCTGCTGCAACACGCAGTTTAGTTTTTCAAGGGAGAAGACGCCTCTCGCCATGTGTGAGAAATAATGGTGTTTTGCTGATGCAAAAAACGAGAGCAAGAAAATCTGAGGGTGGAAAACTGATCTTTTTCTCCTTCCTCCGCAGCTGCGAGGGACAGTTGAAACACGGCAGGTTCACTGACGGAGACTCTTGCTTTGCAGTGCAAGCTAAGACAGGAAGGAACCACCTGGCAGGGCAAAATTCTCTTGTAAGATTTCTGAGAGCAGATGAGTGGTATCCTACTTTCTCCTTTCAAGGGAGGGATGGGGGGGGGGGATTTTGTTCAGTTCTTAGAGACGAATCTCCCAAATCTGCCCTTGCAGAAACAATCTGTGAACCAGAATACAACAGAAGTACACTCCTCTAAATTTTGCAGTGCAGTAATCATAGAATCATAGAATGGTAGAGTTGGAAGGGACCCTGAGGATCATCTACTCCAGGCATAGGCAAACTCGGCCCTCCAGATGTTTTGGGGACTACAACTCCCATCATCCCTAGCTAACGGGTCCAGTGGTCAGGGATGATGGGAATTGTAGTCTCAAAACATCTGGAGGGCCGAGTTTGTTTATTCATTGTATACATACGATTCAGTATCATCTGATCTGTCTACTGCAATTATTAAGTTTGCAGATGACACCACCATAATGAGTTTAATAACAAGTGGAGACGAATCAGCGTATAGAGGGGAGGTCCAAAAAATATGTACATGGTGCCTAGGGAACAACTTGCACCTTAATATCAGCAAGACAAAGGAGATGGTGTTGGACTTTTGGAGGAAGAGAGGAGAACTAGCCCTGCTGTACATCAGGGAGGGCTGTGTGGAGAGAGTCTCTTCCTTTAAATTCCTAGGAGTTTATCTCAGTGAAGACCTTACTTGGAAAATCAGTACAACCCAGGTGGTTAAGAAAGCCCAACAGAGACTCCATCTCAGAATATTGCGAAAGAACGATGTTAATCAACATTTGATGATCTCCTTCTACCAGTCCACAATAGAAAGTGTCCTTTCATACTGCATCACGGTGTGGTATGCTGGTTTGACATCATCTGATGGGTGGAGGTTTGCATACCCGGAGGGTGATCAGACCACGCTGCTGGTCAGCAAGCATGCTGAGTTCTTTGAGCAGGGTGGTTGGTCACAGCCTAGGTATGGTTCTGATTTTCTCTCAGAATGTCTGTCCGATTCTGAGGGGGAGGAAAGGGAGGAAGAAAGGGAGGAAGGAGAGGCAGAGGCGGAGCCTGTTGCTGAAGACCAGGTTGCTGATGATGGTCAAGCACAGGGGTGGGTTTCTCCACAGGTTAAGAGAGAACCCAAGAGTGAGCCTTCATCTCCTGTCAGCCAAGTGCGGGAGGCCCGAAGACGCAGCAAGTCAGAGGGGGAGTCTTCTGAGCTTGCTGGAGACACACTTGCTGACCCCAGTGGGTCAGGAGGAGCGCCCGAGGTTGTGCTCCGGCGGTCAACTCGGACCACAAAGGGGATTCCACCGGAGAGGTTTCAGGTCACCAGTGCGTGGGTTGGTTTCGCACAGTGTGATTCTGGGAGTGTGGAAGGGATTCAACAATTGCCTGGGATAGATGCCAGTGGGAGGCAAAAGGCAATGGGAGGTCAGTTGAACTCAAAGAGGTCTGTAAATAGGGGTTCACAGTTTCCCTCAGGATTCGTGACGAGAGGGGGTGTTAATAGTTTCAGAACTCACAGAGTTAAAGAGTTCTGGTGACGTCTCTTTCCTGAGGCGTGGTTAGAAACACTTAAGGGAGGGGTTTGACTCCGTGTGTTTCAGTCTGACTCTCGGACGCGATGCGAGAGGGAGAATGTGTCAGTTCTCGCCAGGTCTAAATTTATGGTGTTATTCTTCATGATTAAAGACAAGAGTAGATAAGGACTGCCTTGTGTCTGCTCTGATTTATTCCACACGTGCTGCACTTTGCTTCTCACCGCTGTGTTTCGCTCTGCTACCGGCAAGAGAAAGAGGCCTGAGGAGGACTTTTGCAGGAGGCACGGATAGCTTGCAAGCAGAGTTACGCAAGGGAAGTGCGCCAGGCTCCATGTTCAGCCTCTGTTTACACTCTTGTCCGGTGTAATCGCAGAGTGCCTACAGAGGGTGGTGAATACAGCACAAGATATTATGGGCTGTCCCATGAATCCGCTGGATGACATTGTGGAAGAACGTTGCCTCAGGAGAGTGAGGAAAATTCTCAGGGATGATTCACACCCTGGCCGGCACTTTCTGGATCTCCTGCCCTCAGGCGGAAGATATAGAAGCATGATTAGTCGCACCAACAGGGTAAAGAACAGCTTCTATCCGTGGGCTGTTAGGCTGCTGAATGATAATATAACAACAGGGCAACTGACTTTCGGGTTGGGTGGGTGTGCATCAGTAAATGAGGGGAATTAAGACTAAGAGAGCTGAGTGGGGGTTCCCATGTAATCTCACTGTATACAAGTTGTACAAGTGACAATAAAGTATAAAGTATAAAGTAAAGTGTAAGTATAAAACATCTGGAAGGCCGAGTTTGCCTATGCCTGATCTAGTCCAACTCCTTGCAATGCAAGAACTGAATGAAGACTGAACCTTGGAATTATCAGCACCATGCTCTAACCAACTGAGCTATCCATGTACACAACAAATGCATATAGCAGGTCATATGCACATACAAATGCATATATTCATGATTTGTTCATCATATATTATGACTTTTGCCGTAATGGTGATGTTTAACTTATTTTTTAGTTGCTGCCTTGTCAGTAGTGTCTCACAGTAATGCGGGTGGCGCTGTGGTCTAAACCACTGAGCCTCTTGGGCTTGCCGATCAGAAGGTCAGCGGTTTGAATCCCTGCGGCGGGGTGAGCTCCCGTTGCTCTGTCCCAGCTCCTGCCAACCTTGCAGTTTGAAGCATGCCAGTGCAAGTAGATAAATAGGTTCCACTGTGGTGGGAAGGTAAATGGTGTTTCCATATGCTCTGGTTTCTGTCATGGTGTTCCGTTGCTCCAGAAGTGGTTTAGTCATGCTGACCACATGGCCCGGAAAACTGTCTGTGGACAAACACCAGCTCCCTCAGCCTGATGAGCGCCACAACCCCATAGTCACCTTTGACTGGACTTAACCGTCCAGGGGTCTTTTACCATAGGTTCTAACTGTTTTGTTGATGATTTGTCAATTATTTCATATGATTTATGCTGTGTTCTGTTATGTTACTGTTATGAAGAAGAAGAAGAAGAAGAAGAAGAAGAAGAAGAAGAAGAAGAAGAAGAAGAAGAGTTTGGATTTGATACCTCGCTTTATCACTACCTAAGGAGTCTCAAAGCGGCTCACAATCTCCTTTCCCTTCCTCCCCCACAACAAATGCTCTGTGAGGTGAGTGAGGCTGAGAGACTTCAGAGAAGTGTGACTAGCCCAAGGTCACCCAGCAGCTGCATGGAGAGGAGCGGGGAGTGAACCTGGTTCACCAGATTACGAGTCCACTGCTCTTAACCACTACATCACACTTATTGTTTGTAAGCCACTTTGGGATTCATCTGAATAAAATCCAGTATACAAAAACAATAAATCAAATCAATTCACTCCCTGCCTCCTGGTGAGGAACACTGATCCCTGATGCACTGCCTCTGACTTTGGGGCATACTTTGGGGCTCACATAACATGAGGAGCATCTCTCCATTACCCCATGTGAACTCCACAAGCAATCTAGATCACACCCCAACCTCTCCTGTGGCTACACATAGCTGCGAAAGAAAAGGATTGGCTGGCAAGCTGTCACTCAGGGTATATCCCCGCCTCCATTTACTGACAAGCTTCCAAGGAACACCAGGGTTCCTCAGCACACAGTTTGAAAGCCACTTCAGGCATGCTGGGAGGCAGAGCGAAGCAATCTGTGTGACTCTCGAGTCATTATTTATTTTCATCGAAATGTCTGCTGCGAGGCACCCCATCACCAGTGTGGCTTGCAGACAGTGATTAAGACATAGGAGCAATAAAATAAAATAGCATAAAAAAATTAAAGTTTAACAACCACTCAGTCATAACAACATTTCTTACAATTAATATTACAAGAGGGAGAGAGGGGACG
Source organism: Podarcis pityusensis (assembly GCF_964106645.2). Taxonomy (NCBI): domain Eukaryota; kingdom Metazoa; phylum Chordata; class Lepidosauria; order Squamata; family Lacertidae; genus Podarcis; species Podarcis pityusensis. The sequence goes on from NC_138026.1 coordinate 112,349,048, forward strand.
GGAGTTTGGTCTCTGCAGAAGACATGGTGGAAAAGATAGATGAGATCATAAGGCCAAAGGCACATCTAGACCACTCTAGTCTATGGATGGGGCAGAAATTTGATTCCGTTTGCATTTGAAGCCAAATTTATTGGTTTCACACTTTCCCAAACAACAGGAGAAAGCTGTACTTTGAAATTTGCGCTTCTCTGAATTTTGCGGTGCAGTTTTCCAGCCATGGTTCACAAAACTGCATATAAATGTGCTCAAAAAAGAGCAAAACAAAATATGAAAATGCATTGTTTTCATGGAAATTGCTTGCAAAAATGTCACATTAATAAAAAATATGTTTATTGGGATAAAAGCACAATAAAATGTTGAAGAATTTTTGTGAGAGGTTTTGTTTTTTTAAAAAAATATAAATAATAGTAACTCGCTGCAAAAATATGGAGAACTGAATTTAAGATTGGAAAAATGAGAAGCTGATAGAACCAAAACTGACAGAGTCTTCTAAGTCCATTCCTCTGCAAAGCCCAGAAGCGGGACTCCTGCTCTTCTTGTCTGTTGTTGTTGTTTAGTCGTTTAGTTGTGTCTGATTCTTCGTGACCCCATGGACCAGAGCATGCCAGGCACTCCTGTCTTCCACTGCCTCCCGCAGTTTGGTCAAACTCATGCTGGTAGCTTCGAGAACACTGTCCAACCATCTCGTCCTCTGTCATCCCCTTCTCCTTGTGCCCATCTTTCCCAACATCAGGGGCTTTTCCAGGGAGTCCTCTCTTCTCATGAGGTGGCCAAAGTATTGGAGCCTCAGCTTCAGGATCTGTCCTTCCAGCGAGCACTCAGGGCTGATTTCCTTCAGAATAGAGAGGTTTGATCTTCTTGCAGTCCATGGGACTCTCAAGAGTCTCCTCCAGCACCAGAATTCAAAAGCATCAATTCTTCAGCGATCAGCCTTCTTTATGGTCCAGCTCTCACTTCCATACATCACTACTGGGAAAACCATAGCTTTAACTATACGGACCTTTATTGGCAAGGTGATGTCTCTGCTTTTTAAGATGCTATCTAGGTTTGTCATTGCTTTTCTCCCAAGAAGCAGGCGTCTTTTAATTTCGTGGCTGCTGTCACCATCTGCAGTGATCACGGAGCCCAAGAAAGTAAAATCTCTCACTGCCTCCATTTCTTCCCCTTCTATTTGCCAGGAGAATTCAGAGGTATCTGATCTTAGAGATAGCATGTGAGAGAGCCAGCATAGTGTGGTGGTTAGAGAGTTGGACCTGTGTTTTCCTGAACATATGAATAGTCCAAGTGTGGATTGGGGCCAGGGTTCACATGCAAGACTCACCCTCTAGGGTCCTCATGTGAGTCCTACTCCTCATCAACCATGACCTTCCCTGTGCTTCTACATGCATTCACTTGAATGTGAGAAGATCCCTCTGAGCTGTTTGAATACCTTGCTTACCCAATTGTACAACAGCATTATTTACATTCAAGTGCATCCATGCAGAAACCCTCTGCAGACCTTCTCCTCTCAGGACAAGGAGGAGTGGAGGACTAAGGGTGCATGTGTGATACACACAAAGAAGTGGGGTTGCAGGTCTTGGGGGAAGGGCTCACTGGTGGAGCACCTGCCTTGCAGTCAGAAGATCCTGTGTTCAATCCCTGGTGTCTCCAGGCAGGGCTGAGAGAGACGTCCTGTCTGAAATCCTAGAGAGTCGCTACCAATCAGTGTTGACAACACTGATCCAGATAGACCAATGGTCTGACTCAGTATTAGGGGGCTTCCTCTTTTCCTTGCCATGTGTGCCCATGCTTTGAACATCGGCACATCTTGGGGCGGGATTCCGAGTGCAGAAATTGGGGATTCAGTCTCGAGCAAGATGTTTCTGCACATGCTAATTGTTCTAAAGGGAGAAATATTTTGGACAAAGAAAAGAGAGAAAATGCAAAGGTGGTGGTGGGGAGATTATGATGTACTTGGATGGAAGATCTGTTGAATTTACAGCGGTCTGACAGGCACCAGATGGAGTGAGCAAGGAGGCTTGTGTCTCTGAAACAAAGGCTGAGAAGGCTGGTGTAGGAGCTGACCCAGAGAAAAATACAGTGCGGCAAGGTTACTTGGTAACCAGGGGGAACTGGGAAACTGTTTTGGAAGAGACTTCGCAAAACGCATGCAGAGATCCAGAGGGGTTTTTGCAGCTGCTTACATGGAGTTGAACACATGCAACATTTGCCAATGTAACTGTGGTTAGAATTGGGGTTGGGGAGCTAGCTGGTCATCAAAACTAGCTACTGATGTCACACAAGCTCACACTGTGTGCTTGAGAGCCAGGAGTGTTGTGCTAAAACCTGAGAGACTGGGGGTTCAAATCCCTACTTGGCCTTGAAGTGCACTGGGTGATGTTGGACCAGCTGCTGCTCAATGCACCTCACGGGGTTGTTCTGTGGATTAAATAAGGTGGTAAAGGTAAAGATATAGGTACCCCTGACCATTAGGTCCAGTTGCGGATGACTCTGGGGTTGCAGCGCTCATCTTGCTTTATTGGCCGAGGGAGCTAGGGTACAGCTTCCGGGTCATGTGGCCAGCATGACTAAGCCGCTTCTGGCAAACCAAAGCAGTGCACAGAAACGCCGTTTACCTTATCACCGGAGCAGTACCTATTTATCTACTTGCACTTTGACGTGCTTTTGAACTGCTAGGTTGGCAGGAGCAGGGACCGAGCAACAGGAGCTCACCCCATCATGGGGATTCGAACCGCTGACCTTCTGATCGGCAAGCTGTGGTTTAGACCACAGCGCCACCCGCATTTGGCAAAATAAGGAGGTAGGGGAGAACAATATAGATCACATTAAACACCTTGGAGAGAATAGATGGGCTAAAATGCAATAAATAAATATTCACCCCATCCAACCGATTTAATAAGCAGATAACTTAATTTAGATTTATTGATTAGAAATCCATTTTAAAATTACATTTTTATCCCATTTATTTCAGTTTCTGCTCTACAACAACCCAGGTACCAGTTGTGAGTTCTTCAGTGTGTCCTGCAGTGCTTGGGTTGACAGGTCCCAATGGAGGAGGAGGAGGAGAAAGAAGAAGAAGAAGAGGAGGGGTTGATTGTTGGGAATCAAGGTTGGAAGAAGGAGGTTCCCCACATTGTGCCTTGACTTTGGCCACTTGGGGAGCAGGGAGGCTGACTCCTTTCTCTGACCTTGGAGAGCCTTAGTGGAGGCTGGTGATGCCGCTCAGGAGGCAGCAATGATCGATCAGAAGCATGAAGAGCTAGGTGCAATATCATCCCCTAGAAGCAGGCATGGCCTCCACAGATTGGAGCAGACTCACCTGCCCTGGAGGAGCAAGCATTTACAACCCAAACACACTTGCAAAGTGAATGTTGGAAGATTCAGGAAAGATAAAAGGAAGCACTTTTATGAAACTTACTCTCAGAGGAGGCAGTGATGCCTGCTAACTTGGATGGCTTTAAAAGAGGATTCATGGAGGAGAGGGCTACCAATGGCTCCTAGCTGTGACGGCTATGCTCTGCCTCCATAGTTGGAAGATGTAAGAGCCAGTGTGGTGTAGTGGTTAAGAGCGGTGGACTCATAATCTGGGGAACCGGGTTCGCATCTCCGCTCCTCCACATGCAGCTGCTGGATGACCTTGGGCCAGTCACACTTCTCTGAAGTCTTTCAGCCTCACTCACCTCACAGAGTGTTTGTTGTGGGGGAGGAAGGGAAAGGAGAAGGTTAGCCACTTTGAGACTCCTTCGGGTAGTGATAAAGCGGGATATCAAATACAAACTCTTCTTCTTCTTCTGAATACCAGTTGCTGGAAACCGCAGGAGAGCAGAGGGCTCTTGTGCTTAGATCCTGCTCCCTGGTTTCCCACAGGCATCTGGGAGGCCACCGTGAGAATAGGATGCTGGACTAGATGGGCCATTGACCTGACCCAGCAGGTTCTTCCTACGTTGTCATCAGTGAGAGCATCAAATGTCATCTTTAAAAGCTTGGCTGGTAGGCTGTGGAAACTGTTGGGACAGCTTCATTGTTTCCTTCCAGTTCTGATCATCTTGCCTCACTCTCGAACCCCTAAATCAGGCCTCCTGAGCTCTGTGTCTGCTGCCAAGTCTGTACCGTTACTGGGTCTGAATATAATTTCTTTCTTACTTACATATTAGCAAGCCTCTGTCTGCATGTGCTGGGTGCGAGACAGGACAGTACCAATCACAGAGCTAATGGTTTCCCGCTGTCACCCTGATCCCAGTGGTTTCTGGGTGACTGGGGTTTTTTTTATGTGAGGATCCACAGTGCAGAAAGCCCCCACCCGCTCACTTCTTCTACCCTCTTGTCTTAGAAGGTGACACAAAATTGTCAGCAAAATTGCACTCCCGCAGTTCTACGGTAATAGAAAAGAAACTGCCGTGTTTTGCATGCCACGTTCAGGACATGCCTCTTTCTGCCTCTGGTTTCCTGCCATGCAACCAGTTGAAATGTTTTCCTCCTGCCTCTTTGTTTGCTGAAAGCAGGGTTTTCGCTTCGGCAGCTTGAGATCTCTTTTAACGGGAAGGGCTCGGAAGCGGGAGTTTTGATCTGGGACCGGAAGAGTTCTCGTCTCTCCTTATCCTGTCGCTGTGATCTGTTTATTCTGCGTATCATTTCCAGCCTGTCAGAGAAATGCCACTGATGCGGCTGACAATCTCAACACAAAATGTTCAGCCATCTGATGCGCTCCCTGCCAGCTGTACTGGCAAACTCGGCATGTTCCAAATGCTGCCATCCGGAGCAGTCGGCAGTCGGGGGGGGGGAGTGGCATGGCGGTGGCATAATGATCAGAAAGCTGCAGGGATATTCTGCAATCCCAGTTGAGTAGAAGAGCATCTGTTCCACATGCAGAAGGTCCCGGGTCGAATCCTTGGCCTTTCCAGCCAGGATTTGGGGAGACTGGAGAGCCACTGCTATCCAGTGTAGACAATATTGAGCTACATGGACCAATGTTCTGACTTTGTGTAAGACAGCTCATCCTAATAGATTGCTGGCGACGAGAAGACAAAGATTCAAACATTCCTAGCGATTCTCCTTGAGTTGCCTCAAGAGGGGTGTTCACACACTACGTTCAACAAGTGTGTAATCTGTGAAGCTGTGTATGCAGATAGTGGGGTTTTGTCAAGGAGCTGTCAGGCAAGCGCAGGTTATCCACAGGGCAGGAAGAACATGAGGCACGAAATGCAATTAGCTTTTATTTGCAGAAAGTAACAACACAGCAGGCTCAACTCATTCAGCTCGAGATGTTGCTGAAACTGAGCACTGGCCCTGCCTTTTCCCCTCTGTCCTCTCTCTCTGGATCCCTCCCAAGCAGACGAATGCTGTGTTGAGGGGCTGGGCTCCTCCTTTGGGCCTGTCTGGCTCATTGCTCAGCAATCGTACAGGATTCTCCTTGATTGGGGTGCCAGAAGGGGTGGAGAGCCAGCAGGACTGGGACTGTCCTGCTGCTGTGTAGCAAGGGCAAGCTCTGACTCTTCTCTGTCTGACACTATGACCCTCACCCTCTAGTTCTGTCCTGGAAGGACCTCCTTCTTCTGACCTCCTTTGATAGCTCAAACCTCCTGCTTCTAGCACCTCCCAGCTCGTCCGTTCCATAGGCTGCTCTCCAGTGTCCCACCACCACAATCCAGGGTCTAAGTTGTCTTCTGTGCCATCTCTGGGGGCTCTAGGGCAGGTGTTGCCCACCACTCTTCCTCACCCAGCCAGTCCCTGACAGGTGTACAGTTATTCGCATGTAGCATTCAGCAAGCACACAGCCTGTGCATCTGTGTGCAAAATAATTGAAATCAGCAAGTGCACACACTTTAACACAAACGCTTGTAGCTTGTACCTATGTTCACTGTAACATGAGAACAAGCCTTGTAAATGATGTCAAGCTGTGGTCGGGAAACTCAACTCAGATACATGAACAGGTGGGCTTGGCTAATATGAACTATGCCCCCCAGGGAATATAGCTCACTTTCTCCCCCTCCCATCCTGAGTTCCAATATCAGACACTGCACTGTACTCTTTATCGATGCCCACCTGATACTTGTGAATCCCTGAGCTCTCATCTGCTGCCTCCTCATTTACTAGCAGTGGTAACAAGGAGGTCTGTCTGTAATGCCGCCATTGATCCCTGGCACCTGGGATGCTGAAATGAGAGTGTCCTACATACCAGAGACCCTGGAGGATGCCGTTTTCAGGGCATCCCATGTCCCTGTTGAGTAACTCAGTTGCCCTGGAAACCTGCATCTCTCAGATCAGCTCTAACACAATGTGTTTTATTGGGTCAGTCGACACAGTCATTGTGCATACAGCAATGAAGCGAAGAGAACTCAAGCGATGTTCCTGCATGGGTGAACAGAGACTTAAGGATGCAATAATCCAACCCTGAGAGACCAAGGGGATATTTGTGTGAACCGGGCCCAAGTACTGAGTCACCTAGTGGTCAGCGTCTCCACCCCCATCGTTCAGCCTGGACACTGAGGTCCAGCTCCGAAGGCCTTCTCGCAGTTCCCTCTCTGAGAGAAGTGAGGTTACAGGGAACCAGGCAGAGGGCCTTCTCGGTGGTGGAATGCCCTCCCATCAGATGTCAAAGGAAAAAACAACTACCGTATTTTCTGGCATATAAGACTGTGTGTATAAGACGACCCCCAACCTTTCCAGTTAAAATATAGAGGATATACTCGCCGTATAAGACTACCCCTTTTCCAATGCACACCAAATAATAATAATAAAAAAACAGTCTCCAGTCTGGCTCGGAAATCCGCTCCACTTCCCAGTGGCTGGGAGGGGCGGCGTGGCTGGGTCTATTTAAACAGAGGAGTGAGCCGGAGGGCTTCCTCTTTGGCTCACTTCCTCAATCACTAGGATGTCGCTGATCTTTGCTTGGTTATTGCTTTTGTTAGACCTGCTGAAGCCTTTTGGGGAATTTTTTTACTGCTTTTGTTGAGCCGCTCTCATGGAATTTGCTAGTGGTCTACTACTGGGAGCGGTTAGGGTCGTTCTGTTGCTGGTGATGGGGGGGGCTTCTGGGGCCACCTTTCAAGCGTATTTCTGCTTCAGCTAGAGAGCTTGGTGTCCTCTGATTTAATTTGCTGTTGTTTTGTCCTTTGGTGGGGAGTTGCAGCAGAAGCTGCTGCTGTAGCCAGCGTATAAGACGACCCCCGACTTTTGAGAAGATTTTCCTGGGTTAAAAAGTAGTCTTATACGCCAGAAAATACAGTATATGACATTTAGAAGACATCTGAAGGCAGCCCTGTTTAGGGAAGTTTTTAATGTTTGATGTTTTATTGTGTTTTTAATATTCTGTTGGGAGCTGCCCAGAGTGGCTGGGGAAACCCAGTCAGATGGTGGGGTATAAATAATAAATTGTTGTTGTTGTTGTTGTTGTTGTTGTGATTATTATTGCAAGGATGTATCAACTGGCCATTGGTTCTACCATCTCAGGCCTCCACAATGACCTGCCAAGGATGAGGACGAATGCAAAAAGTAGGAAAGGGTAGCAAGTGCTTTTAACAAGCAGGTGACTTGTGTTTCCCACTGCTCCTTTTTTCTTCCCTACCTTTCAGTTAAAGCATAATAAGGTCCAATAGCATGGGGAGAGAGAAGCTACGTGTTGCACAAGAAACCTCCTTCATTCAATCCCACCCTCCGCTCCCTCAGCAAAGAGAAGCCTGTCCCTTTACCTATCTCATAGTGACTGTCCTTGAGTTGTATCTAGAGGGCTTCTCACACACGATGTTCAACAAGTGTGCAATCTCCAGAGCTGTGCATACAAATAGCACTTTGTACTATAGTGGGAGACAGGGCTGAATCAGTCCATCCATATGCTAGAGAGATTTTGCTGCCCTGGGGGTTAGGAAAAAAAACACACACTGCCAACATCTCTCAATTCCAGTAGAGTTGTGGGCAGATCTGCTGGTTTTTGCATGCAATGGGTGCCTCTGCCAAAATATGTACAGTGGTGCCTCGCAAGACGAAATTAATTCGTTCTGACAGTTTTTTCGTCTTGCGAATTTTTCGTCTTGTGAAGCACCACTGTATATGCTTTTCTTTTTTAAGGACAAAGCATTAACGGTTTTAAGAAAAAGGAAACAAACTTGCAAGACGTTTTCGTCTTGAGAAGCAAGCCCATAGGGAAATTCGTCTTGCGAAGCAACTAAAAAAACGAAAAACTCGTCTTGTGAGTTTTTCGTCTGGCGAGGCATTCGTCTTGCGAGGCACCACTGTATTTATGTATGTATTGCCTTGCTTTTTTCACCTGGCGGCTCAAGGTGGTATAAATGGTTCTCCCCCTCCCAATTTAATCCCCAAAACAACCCTGTGAGGTAGGTTAGGCTGAGAGACAGCAACTGCCCCAAGGTCACCTAGTGATCTTTGTGGCCTGAGTGGTCTCTACCAGGTCCTAGTCCAACCACTCTAACCATTATACCACATTGTCTCTCATTTGTTCTGCTAAGCTTGGTCTTTGCCAGCCATTTGCTCCTCTGAATTAGTTTTCCTGGAGCTGAATTCCAAAATTTCCACCTGCGCTCTTTAAATGAGAGAGTGGCCCTGTGTTTATGCATTGCTTTGCTGTCGTTATTTTCTAATCCTGCTCTGTCCCCAAAGGCTCAGGCTCTCTGGGGTGCCTGTCAAATCTCGAAGCCTCTGGCAGCGAGACAAGAACACAAAGTGCAGCTTTCTTGGGGAGTGACCAGTTATATATAAACAGCTCTCCCAATCGATAGTTAATGGCTTATTGAATTGAATCAAACAGTATCCAAATGTGTATTTTAAGAAGGCAGCGACCTTGGGTTGCATCTCCTCCTTGGCTGATGTTATCTGCTGTGTCAGTGGCTCTCACATCAGATCAATACCCGACGTTCTCCTTCAAGGGCTGTTGTTATTTAGAAAGGTGATATTGCAAAATATGACAAGACCCTCCTAGCAGATGACTCGACACTTCCGACGTTGTGGCGAGAAGTTGGGGGGGATGAGACGAGTCACTCTGATGGGTGAGGAAAAAAAGACACATACTTTCCAGGAAGTAATTTTGGACTCAGCAGGTTATAACACTTTGCTATAAGGACTTACCAAACAAACACGCCACGCCACACCATGCCACGCCACATGTGAGGTAGTTAGGCTGAGGGGCAGTGACTGGTCCAAGGTCACCCACTGAGCTTCAAGGCTGAGTGAAGATTTGATCCCTGGTCTCTCAGGTCATAGTTTGATGCTCTAACCCAAGGTTTCCCAAACTTAGGTCTTTAGCTGTTTTGGGACTACAGTCCCCATCACCCCTGTCTTGCTAGAGAGGAATGATGGGAGTGACATTGCTGACATCGCTGGGGCCTGCCCCCATGACATCGCCAAGGGCTTCCCCTAGGGCTCAGAAGGTTTGGGCCCTGAAATTTCAGTATGGGATGCTCTTGAAACAGGGGTGGTGAACAGTTGTTCACCTGACCAAAGTCAAATGATGGGACCCCTACCTGTGTTTAGTAATGAAGTAAGAGCAGCAAAATCTCAGCTAAGAAGCTCAAATATAGGTAGATAGATAGATAGACAGATAGATAGATGATAGATAGAGTATATATATATAGCATATGACTGACACACGTCTTTGGAATAATAATAATAATAATAATAATAATAATAATAATAATAATAATATCTTTATTGTCATTGCCCCCTTCGGGGACAACGAAATTACTTGACTGCTCCATAAAAACACTAATTAATCAATACAGTATAATACAGCAAGGGAGATTAGATGACTTTCAAAGTCCGGGCTTCCCATTCAGGGCCGAGATCGCTCTGGAGAAGAAGCTGTTCTTAAGACGGCTCGTTCTTGTCTTCATCGTCCTGTATCTCCGTCCCGACGGCAAGAGCTCGAAGAGACAGTGACCAGGATGCGATGGATCTTTTACTATGTCCAGTGCCTTCCTATGGCACCTTGTGGCATAAATCTGCTCTAAATAAATATTAAACCAATATCCAGACTTTAACATTCAAAAACTTTACTTGCAGGCACTTATAGTTATCGATGAATTAAAACATAATATTTACATAATATTTAATAATATTTACAGTTTATATTTACAGTCACATGCTTCTCCAAGCATGGGCTTACAGTCTCTTCTTCCAACTTCCAAACAGCTGTAGTTTCCTCTTTTTCCACAGTTCAGCATTCAGCTTTCTATATCACAAGCAGGCCATGCCTTGCAGCTCCTATGAGAGATTTCCACTTTTACCTTCTCCTGCAGCTTTGCTTGCTTTCTGTGAAGCAGAGAAGCAGCACTCCAACACTCCATTCAACTTAGCAGTGTTCACAGTGGATTCTAAAGCACAGTCATCTTGCGTCACATAAAATGGAGTCTCTCCTTCACTAGATACCTCCCATTTAAACACATAGTAAAGCATACAAGAAGGGATGTGGGTGGCGCTGTGGGTTAAACCACAGAGCCTAGGACTTGCCAGTCAGAAGGTCGGCGGTTTGAATCCCCGCGATGGGATGAGCTCCCGTTGCTTGGTCCCTGTTCCTGCCAACCTAGCAGTTCAAAAGCACGTCAAAATGCACGTAGATAAATAGGTACTGCTCTGGCGGTAAGGTAAAAAGTGTTTCCGTGAGCTGCTCTGGTTCGCCAGAAGCGGCTTAGTCATGCTGGCCACACGACCTGGAAGCTGTACGCCGGCTCCCTCGGCCAATAAAGCAAGATGAGCGCCGCAACCCCAGAACCTGCCACGACTGGACCTAATGCTTTACCTTTAAAGCATACAAGCATTTACAATTTTGGTGAATTAAATCACTACACTTAACATCTAGCAGGAAAATTCCTACTCTATGCCAAAGTCAGAGACTTCTATATCTACCCAGCGACACTCCTCGTTTCAACCAGGCAAACAAGAACCACCGTCACCATTTAAGGGCACATTTCAGCCAGGCAAAAAGCACCTGAAGCAGGGGTAGGGCAGGGACAGTGAAAGGGCGTGGTCTGGGGAGATGGGTGTGGCCTGAGAGAGTCCTGAGGGCCAGATACTAGAGACCTGGAGGGCCAAATCTCAGACCAGGGCCCGAGGTTCCTCCCCACTGGTAAAAAGAGCTTCTTGGTGGATGCAGACTTCAGCTGGCAACAACTCTTCACAGCCCTCTCCTCTAACACAGCATGTGAGTGTCATGTGCTGCTATGGTCTAAGGACTAATGCAATTAAAGTTATTCTACTCTACCTAACTCTCATGAGAAGAGATCTAAACTTGGTGCATCCAGTTTACACCTCATGGACCTAACCGCTACACCGGGCTCCGGTTAGGAGTATCTCTTCAAGATTCCCCTCATTTTCCATATTCTTTGAGTTTGCATTGTTATTCCTCCCTTCTGCAAAGCTTGGATCCATCTTCGGCGGTTGCCATAGCAACTGTCTCAGGCACAAGAACAAGCAAAGACTATACAGATTGGCGCAAGAAACTTAGTCAGTTGGGGGTTTCGTAGGAACCTGAGCCTGCGAAAAGTCCCACTGTTTCCAGAACATCTATATCTGATGGGTAGGATACTTGACCTTTTTTGCTGTACCTTGATCACCCTATACTGATGTCTTCATCCACAGTAAGGCTGTGTATAGACTAGCACACAGAGAAGAGGAACCATAGCCCGACTCCTCTGAGGAGCCATAAGTCTTTCAGTGTTTTTCCTTGCCCAGATAGTTAAGGCAATCCTGGTTTCATCTGCACTATGCATTTCAAGTTGCATCGTGCCTCTTTAAACAGTTGTGACTTGCCCCAAAGAACCCTGGGAGCTGTAGTTTGTTAAGGGTGCTGAGAGGTGCAGGAAGATCCCTCTTCCCCTCACAGAGCTATACTCCTCAGAGTTCCCTGGAAAGAGAAGAAGAAGAGTTTGGACTTGATATCCCGCTTTTCACTCCCCTTAAGGAGACTCAAAGTGGCTAAAAATCTCCTTTCCCTTCCTGCCCTACAACAAACACTCTGTGAGGTGAGTGGGGCTGAGAGATTTCAAGGAGGTGTGACTAGCCCAAGGTCACCCAGCAGCTGCATGTGGAAGAGCGGGGAAGTGAACCTGGTTCACCAGATTACGAGTCCACCACTCTTAACCACTACACCATGCTGGCTCCCTGACTTTGCAAATGTGACCCTCCAGGCCATTCTGTCAGGCCATGCCCCCACTGGTCCTGTTTTGTGTCCCCCCCCCAGGACTGGAATGCGTCCTTCAGCTCTGACAATGCCTCTTCCTCATGTGAATGCAAGTCGGAGAAGGCTGTGTGGATGTAGAAAACAGCCTACTGAACAAAGGTAAAATTTGCATGGTCGCTCCACCCACTTTTGCCACTTGCCGGACCCACCACTGTCATGTGGCCCTCAGAAGGCTGCCCAGAATGGAATGTGGACCTCAGGCTGCAAGAAGGTCCATCATATCTGTTACCAGTTTGAAATGGTGCTATAGCTAACTGTGGACAGCTCCCTTCAAACCTTCCTCTCTCAAGCAAGGAAAGTACTGCTCATTGTGACTTCCGTTGAACCCAGAAACCCAGAACTCATTGTCCAAATGAGTGAGCAGCACAGAGAAGAATTTGACGAGAACTCTTGCTTTGTGCCTGTAGTAGCTATCAGAAGTGCTGGCTGCTACAGTCACCCTCAGGCTTCCTTCCTTCCTTTAACCATGTGGAGCCTCAGCCATAGGCTGGACCAGGACAAAATGTTCAAGTTCCTTCAGAAGCCTGCAGGTTGTGGGACTTAATAATTCCAAAGCAGTGGCTGAATTTCTGCAAAGTCAAAAAATCTTAGAATCATAGTACTGTAGATTTGGAATAGACCCCAATGGTCATATAGTCCAACCACCTGAAATGTAGGAATCACAGCTAAAGAATCCCTGTCAGATGGCCACCCATACTTAAAAACTTAAACCCAACAACCTCCAATGAAGGAGAGTCTACCACCTCCTGAGGGAGCCACTACTGAACAGCTCTTACCATCAGAAAGCTCTTCCTAATGTTTAATCAGAATTTAATGCAAAATACAAGAATCAATTGGTTTGGGTCCTAACATCTGGAGCAAGAGAAAACAAGTTTGCGCCATTTTCCATGTGACAACCCTTTAGATATTTGAAGACGTCAATCATATCATTATTCAGTCTCTTCTTTTCCAGGCTGTACATACCCAGCTCCCTCAAGTGTTCCACCCTTCAGTATCTTGGTCACTTTCCTCTGCAACCAAGCATATGTCTACCGAGAGCTGCTTGTTAAATCTTTTTCCTGAAGCACTGTTACTGGTTATTGTTTGCCATAAGCATAATCACTTCCAAACGTTGGATGGGCATCTCCATCCATGGAGATGTGTTAATCACTGCAGACAGATCTTTCTCTCTCTTTAATCCAGTGCAGAACAGTGGGAGGGACAAGGAAACAAATGGAATGATTAAACTCAGAGTGCAATTGGGTGTTTCCAATATAACTTTTATTAGTAAGTTCTTAATGTTTCTGATAGCAGAAATCCCAGCAGGCTACGCTCATAATATCCATTGTGATGAATGCAAATGACAAAAGACACTGGTGCAGATAATAAACTTGGAAGCTAATGAGCTGGTTGCCTAAAATACACTATGCATAATGAAGATCTTATACTTACTTGACATTTGTTTACTCTGAATTCCCATGTCAATATTCTCAATTTGCATTCAGTTGTATTAAAACTCAGTTGAGTTTGGCGAATAATACCATTGTTTATGATTTGAAGGGTGAAGGTTAAGTCCTCTTTAAGCCCTGTCAAAATTGAGATCACTCAGACTTCTTGGAAGAAAGTGAGGTTAGCCAATGTGGTATCCTTTAGATCAGTGATGGCCAAACTTGGCCCTCCAGCTGTTTTGGGACTACAACTCCCATCATCCCAAATTAACAGGACCAGTGTCAGGGATGATGGGAATTGTAGTCCCAAAACAGCTGGAGGGCCAAGTTTGGCCATCACTGCTCTAGACCAACCTTTCTCAACCTTGAGTTTTCAGATGTTTTGGGACTACAATTCCCATTATCCCTAGCTAGCAGGACCAGTGGTCAGGGATGGCAGAAGTTTTCTTTTTGGGGTGTGTGTGTGATGAAAGTTGTAATCCAATGACAGGAGCGAGCCAGCAGTAAATCACACTGTGCACTCTTTATTAGCAAGAACAAGATCTGCACTTGGTAGAGTGTCTGGTCAATGATCACTGGAACTCATCCCTGGTACGTCTTGCCCAATGGATCAGTTGCCAAGACTAAAGCTCCCTGCCTCCACAAAGCCGTCTATGTTTCCTCCTTTCTAGGAATTTTTCCAAGCAATCAGAGACAGCGCCTGTATGTCTGTCTCAGCTCTGCTCACTTCATGCCTCTTCTGGTTCTGGAAGACCAGGGGGAGGGAAGATTGTCACAGCAGGAGGAGGAGACACCCGTGACTCTTCACCAACCCAACTTATTTCTGCTTCTTGGCCACTGTCCTCCCACCCTCCTGCTTCTGCATCTGCCTGTGATTCTGGACTTCTCTCTGTCACAGACTCTCCCAGCTCACAAAGCCCTGTTACTTCTTCAGCTTCTGACATCTCTTCCCAGTCTTCTCCCTCTCACCACTCACCATCATCCGACCACCACTTCCCAGGCCCTAAGCCTTCTTCCCTTTGTGGTCCCCCGGCTGGTTCCTCCCAGCTTTCCTCTGTGCCCAACCAGTCCATGACATCCAACAACGTCTGGGGACCCAAAATTGAGAAAGGCTGCTCTGTACTGGACTACAAAGCCCATCAACCCCAGGCAACATAGCCAGTGGCCAGAGGTATGATGGGAGTTGTGGTTCAACAGCAGGTTGGCTACCCCAGGAATAAAGGGTGATGTCCAACTAAGTCATTCTCTAAGTTAGACCCATTGGAACCAATAGATGTAAGTGACTTAGCTTCCTTGTTATCACTCAATGACTTTAAACCTTGTGGCATAAAAATATGTAGGTGTAGTTGCCGTTCTAATTTTATGTTGAATTTTACAGATAGATGGAAAGGTAGATAATATATATCAAACTATGTTACTTGAAAATTACATGAAAACTTAGAAAAATGGGGGAAATCAGATTCAAGAAGAAGAAGAAGAAGAAGAAGAAGAAGAAGAAGAAGAAGAAGAAGAAGAAGAAGAAGAAGAAGAAGAAGAAGAAGAAATTAGCTTTCGTCTTCCAGAAGTGCTGAGAAAGAAATGACCTTGTGCTTTCCTGCAGATAAGAAAAGACCAGAGCAGCAAATGGAAGGATCAGAATTTCACAGCCAGGGCTGAAAGAGGATCAAAGGAGCCGCGAGAGTTGACAGATTATCCCAGGTGTCATATGCATGTTCTAAATACAAGTGGCAGGACGAAAAGGGAAGCAGCTGAAAGGGAATCTGCTTTGACTGGGATTTGAAACATCTGACAAAATCAAAGGGGAACGTGAAACTGGCTTTTTTTTGTCCCTTGTTAAGCACATTTGGTATGGGCTGAGGGTTCTTGAGTCAAAGCTTAACACTGGAGTGTTGGGTATTTCCAAGTTTCTTCTTCATTTCATGAACTCTAAGGGGTTTTTGCAGCCCCTACAAAAATGGTCCTATGAATCCTGGGTGCTGTCACTATAGATCAGGCTTCGACAAGCTGGTGACCACTAGATGTTTGGGCTACAGCTCCCATCATACCTGGTGAGTGCTGCTATATATATCTCCTGCCCATATGTAGTAAGGTCACTGAGGAGGAAAAGTAGTGCAAGTTTTCTCCTTCTTCTCCTTCTCCTTCTCCTTCTCCTTCTCCTTCTCCTTCTCCTTCTCCTTCTCCTTCTCCTTCTCCTTCTCCTTCTCCTTCTCCTTCTCCTTCCCCTTCCCCTTCCCCTTCCCCTTCCCCTTCCCCTTCCCCACCCTTATTTTGGACTCTCCAGCTTCACACATTACATTAATTTCCCAAGAAAGAAGGGGAAGAAGTCATGTGTACCACAAATTAAGAAGGATTTTGGCAAGCTGGAATGTGTGCAGAGAGGGATGACCCAAATGGTCAAAGGTCCGGAAGCCAATCCTTATGAGGAACAGTTGACGGGACTGAGAATGATTAGCCTAGAGGAGAGGACTGAGTGGTGATATGATTTTGTTGTTGCCTAGTTGTTTAGTCGTGTCCGACTCTTCGTGACCCCATGGACCAGAGCACGCCAGGCACTCCTGTCTTGCACTGCCTCCCACAGTTTGGTCAAACTCATGCTGGTAGCTTCTATAACACTGTCCAACCATCTCATCCTCTGTCGTCCCCTTCTCCTTGTGCCCTCCATCTTTCCCAACATCAGGGTCTTTTCCAGGGTGTCTTCTCTTCTCATGAGGTGGCCAAAGTATTGGAGCCTCAGCTTCAGGATCTGTCCTTCCAGTGAGCACTCAGGGCTGATTTCCTTCAGAATGGATAGGTTTGATCTTCTTGCAGTCCATGGGACTCTCCAGAGTCTCCTCCAGCATCATAATTCAAAAGCATCAATTCTTCAGCGATCAGCCTTCTTTATGGTCCAGCTCTCACTTCCATACATCACTACTGGGTGATATGATAGCCATCCTCAAACATCTAAAGGGCTGTTATGTGGAAGATGGTGGAAGCTTGTTTTCTCCTGCTCCAAAGGTTAGGACCCAAACCAATGGATTCAAGTTACAAGAAGGCACATCTCCACCATGGAGAAAGCACATGTACTCTGAAGTAAGGCTCATTAAATTTGGTGGGACTTGTTTCCTAATAAATGTGTTCAGGCCTGGAAGCCAGATCTCATGCATGCTGACTCGGAAGCAAGTTTGACAGCATTCAGTGTGTTGGGAGCTGCTGAATTCAACCTGGCTTTCTGCAGGTAGCTAGCATTTAAGAATACAGGGCAGATGTAATTATATTTATTGGAAGATGCCCTGTAATATGTAAAAAAAAGAGAGAGAAAAGCAATGCTTCATTTCTGCAGGAACAGCAACAGCTTGCTTGCCCCCTATCCTTAGGAAACAAATAGGTGGGTGAGCCACAGCTGAGCAGGTGCTAAACCATGATAAATGATGCCCTCTTGGTCGATCCCTGCATTGGCAGTTTATTCCAAGAGAGCATGCAGAGTCTGTAAAATCATCTGTCTCCGGAAAACGCCCGTGGCAAACTTGCTTATTCGACTCGGGGTTTTTCACCAGATATTTTTCACCTTTGTCTATATGTCCAGAGTACATTCTTTCCCCATTATTGTACTACTAAAACCTGGAACTGAGCCTGGGAGCTAATTGGTAAGCAATGGAGATCCCCCAACTCTGGTCTAATATACTTCCTATTGTCCCAAACTGGTGTTTTGGACCTAGGAAGAGCCTGCAGGGTCAGGCCAATGGCCTATCTAGTCTCGCCATTCTCGCAGTGGCCCACCAGAAGGACCCAAGGACTACAGCACTCTCCTTTCCTGTGGTTTCCAGCAACAAGTATTCAGAAGAAGACTGTTAGCCTACGTTGGGGAAGCAGCCGTAACTGAGTGGTGGAGAGCATGCAGAAGTTCCTGGGTTCAATCCTCAGCATCTCCTGGTACAGCTGAAACACACTCCTATCTGAAACCTTGGTGTGCTGCTGGCACACAGTGACACGGGTGGCGCTGTGGTCTAAACCACGGTGCCTCTTGGGCTTGCTGATCGGAAGGTTGGCGGTTCAAATCCCCATGATCGGGTGCTCTGTCCCAGCTCCTGGCAACCTAGCAGTTCGAAACCATGCCAGTGCAAGTAGATAAATAGGTACCACTCTTGTGGCAGGAAGATAAATGAATATTAAAAACACAATACAGCATTAAACATTAAACATTTCCCAAAACAGGATACCTTCAGATGTCTTCAGATGTCTTCTAAAAGTTGTATAGTTCTTTATCTCCTTGACATCTGGTGGGAGGGCATTCCACAGGGTGGGTGCCAGTACCAAGAAGGCCCTCTGTCTGGTTCCCTGTAGCCTCACTTCTCGCAGTGAGGGAACCACCAGAAGGCCCTTGGCGCTGGATCTCAGTGTCCGGGCCAAACGACGGGGGTGGAGACGCTTCTTCAGGTATACTGGGCCGAGGCCGTTTAGGGCTTTAAAGGTCAGCACTAACACTTTGTTATTTTTTTAAAAAAATAATCTTTATTAATTTAAATTACACACTTATACAAAGAATTTACAAAGAATTTACAATCTCATATTACAAAAAGAAAATTAAAGAAAAAACAATTAAGAAAAAAGAAAAGAAGAAAATACAGAAAAAAGAAAGAAGAAAAAGCAAATTTCCGTACATAAAAAAACCTTAATATTCCTAATTAATACTTAAACACTTAAATAAAAAAGACTTCTGACAAAACGAGTCTTCCAATCATTCTCATTGTACTGTTTCTACTGTCGTTTTTTCCGCACAGTTTTATATTCTTTAATATTGTTCCTGTCTACTCCACAAACAGTATTTGTTGTGTTTACAAATATCAGTCAAGTTCGGCTAATATGGTGTGATTGGTGCAATATGATCTTATATAATTCTTAAATGTTCTTCATTCTCCAAATATTTTCTGGTTCAATACTCCTCTAACTCTTCCCGTCAGTTTTTTGTAAATATTCTAACATGAGTATCTGCCAATCTGTAATTGTCAGTATTGTTTCGTTTTTCTACTTCCTCGCCACAAGAATTCTTGCTGCTGTGGAGCACCAACATTTTGAATTGTGCTCAGAAACGTACTGGGAGCCAATGTAGGTCTCTCAGGACCAGTGTTATAGAGATGAATGCTATGGTCTGCAATGCTTCTGGATACTAGTTGCTGGAAGCCAGAGAAGGGGAGAGGCCTCTTGTGGGAGAGGTTTCCCACAGGGATTTGGTTGGTCACTGTGAGAAGAGGAAGCTGGACTAGATGCATCACTGGATTTAGGTTGGTGAGGGCAGTTCTCTCGCACTGGGTGCTGAGCCAAGGGGGCACCAAGTTGAGAAGACCCATTTGAAATGCTCCATTTGGCAGTGCCAAATTTTGGCTTCACCTGGGGTGTCATATTACCCAACACCCCCACCCCACCCCAGTTGTAAAGACTGCAGAAAGAATAATTGGGTGCACTCTCCGTACCTTGGATCAAATCTATGCTTCCAGGTGCCATAAAAAAGCTGCAGAGATAGTGCAAGATAGTGCGCACCCCAGAAATGATCTCTTTCAGCTTCTGCCTTCTGGAAGAAGGAAGAGGGTTATAAAGGCTAGGACTAGCCGCCTGAGAAACAGTTTCTATTCAAATGCGATTTTGGTTTTAAACGCAGTGTAAGGTAGTGTCTATGGGAGTATATTGTATTTAATTATGGGGTATCAGAGTGTTTTTTTTTTAGGGATGTGGGTGGCGCTGTGGGTTAAACCACAGAGCCTAGGTCTTGCTGATCAGAAGGTCGGCGGTTCTATTCCCCATGATGGGCTGAGCTCCCCTTGCTCGGTCCCTGCTCCTGCCAACCTAGCAGTTCGAAAGCACGTCAAAGTGCAAGTAGATAAATAGGTACCG
Source organism: Podarcis pityusensis (assembly GCF_964106645.2). Lineage (NCBI taxonomy): Eukaryota > Metazoa > Chordata > Lepidosauria > Squamata > Lacertidae > Podarcis > Podarcis pityusensis. The sequence goes on from NC_138026.1 coordinate 112,368,530, forward strand.
CTCCGGTGGCAAGGTAAACGGTGTTTCCGTGCGCTGCTCTGGTTCGCCAAAAGCGGCTTAGTCATGCTGGCCACATGACCCGGAAGCTGTATGCCGGCTCCCTCAGCCAATAAAGCGAGATGAGCTCCGCAACCCCAGAGTCGGCCACGACTGGACCTAATGGTCAGGTGTCCCTTTACCTTTATCAGAGTTTTTAGGGGGCTAACCAGGCTGGGATAGCAGGCTTGTTGGTTTCTGGATGTCTGATGTAGATTTTTAATTTCGTTGTTATGTATGTGTTGTGCCTACTAGCATGGTTACTCGAGAGCGAACAGGCAAGATCCCCACCAGTCTTTTCAAAAGGCTTTATTATTGGTGCAAAAACATTTCCAGTGCAGAACGTCTCAGTTCCATGTCTTGCTCAGTCACTAGCAGAATCTGAGAGTGGGCGGTCCTTAAACTTTCCCCAGCAGAGTAGTCTCTTGACCCCCATCCGAAGCCTCCCCTCTCTGTGCGTAAACCAACTGTGCAGAGAGGGTGTAGGTAAAGGGGGACCTGCCTCCCCCCCGCTTTGCTCATGCACGGTGTCTTGGCTCTCTCTTGCATCCTCCGAGCCTTGCACCCCTTCCCCACTAGAGGCGGGGCTTCCCTCCTCCGCGGATGAAGTGCTGCTTCTCACTATCTTTGGAAGCTCTCTGTAACCCAGCTGCCCTTCCACCTCTCGCCTCTGAGCTGATGGCAGTTCCCTGACAGTATGGGATAATGACAATAAAGATTATCATACCGTGTCGTATTGTATCGTATGGGCCATTGGCTCGATCCAGGAAGCTCTTCTTACGTTTTTAACGCTATTCACATTGACCTCACAGGAACTAGCTCTAGGGATGTTGGAGTAGCCATCTAGGCTTAGGATTTCAACCGCACACTACAAGCGTTGTGTTTACTGTGATGGAAGGGCAAAGCACTTACAAAGCAGTTCTTTATATATTTGCTTTATTAAATTAAAGTGCCCCCGATCGATCCCTCCTTTCTCTCATCACTTACTCCTTCATGACAAGAGGCGTGCTATAAATACCAGAGACGAAGGGAAATAGATTTGAAACAGCTTGCCAAGGCTCGTGGAGGGTAGCTGCTGATGGCCCTTGAACGGCCTCGAGTGTGCAATTAGAACTGTTTCAAAACAAGCCCTTTCTCCTCTTTCTTCCTTACAGAGACAAAGCACACGGAAGGATCACTGAGCTACAATAACGTGGAGTGAGAGAGCCAGGCCGCGTTTGTTGGCCACGCCCCCACCAATGCAGCCCCGCCTCCAGCTGGACACACCCCTTAATAGCCCCACCCCTCACTGTCCACATTTGGGAGAGCAGCTCTGAAGTGGGGAGCCTGGAGCATGTAGCTATCAATGCACCAAATACAAGATCAAATCCATCAACTGTGTCTCATCAAATGAAAACAGCATCTCCTGTTTTTCTGCTTACGATTACTAATGCAGATAACACTGACTGCCCCCTCCCTTCACCATTCAAATATACAATTCCAAATATACAAGGGGAGGAGGAGGGAAAATTCACCCTATTAGTGCCAAATGCTCTTATTATAAGCAAGGCACCTTTAGATTCCGTTTTAGATTTGATCCATCTTTTAAGCGACTTTGATCATCGCGTGAAAGAGTGGGATTAGGTGTTGGGCAGGAGTGCTTTAGGAATTTGAATGACCCCATTATTTTTTTTGTCTCCTGGACTCTGTGCAGATCGGAACGAAATTATCCTTTTATTTATAAACCATCTTTCATTCAAAAAAACCGTAGAGTGGAATAAAGAGAGTCATCCATTCTTGCCTTTAGTTTCCAGATAAGCCATAACAGTTGGGTTAAGGTTCTGTTCAGTTCTTTAATTATGAGAGGTGGAAGAGTGTGTTGAGTTTAAGGCACACTTGAGAGAAAAGCACGTTTCCAAGCACAATTCAAAGTGTCGGTGCTGACCTTTAAAGCCCTAAACGGCCTCGGTCCTGTATACATGAAGGAGCATCTCCACCCTCATCGTTCAGCCCAGACACTGAGGTCCAGCGCTGAGGGCCTTCTGGCGGTTCCCTTGCTGAGAGAAGTGAGGTTACAGGGAACCAGACAGAGGGCCTTCTCGGTAGTGGCGCCCGCCCTGTGGAAAGCCCTCCCTTCAGATGTGAAGGAAATAAGCAGCTATCTTATCTTTAAAAGACACCTGAAGGCAGCCCTCTTTAGGGACGTTTTTAATATTTAATGCTGTATTGTTTTTAAACACTTAATTGGGAGCTCCCCAGAGTGGCTGGGGAAACTTAGCCAGATGGGCGGGGTATAAATAATAAAAAATTATTATTATTATTATTATTATTATTATTATTATTATTATTACTACTACTACTACTTGTAAGCAGCAACTTTAACACCTTCCCTGTTGCCTGGTACAAGAGCTCTGAAACAAAAAAATATAGGATCTTGCCCTTTTCCTTCTCCCTTCCCTTCCCTTCCCCTTTCCTTTTGTGCCATGCCTCTCAGATTGTGTGCCTGAGGACAGGGGCAGTCTTCTCCTTGATATTTGTAAGCTGCTCTGGGAGCCTTTTTTCAACTGAAGAGTGGGATTAAAAACCAGCAACAACATCATTTCACACTATGCTGCAGGGCAGGTCAGGACCGAATGGCGATGAGTCATTGCTGGACAGATGGTGCTTCCTTTTGGCTGTCACCTTGACTGCCACTTATTCCAGCGATTCCTATGTCAACAGGAATGACTTTGGCTGCGATGCCAGCAGCATTTCCCCCTGAGCTGATGAGGCAAGCCAGCCTTTCCAACGAATCTTTGACTGGGAATCTTTGCCCCCGCTGCCCCTTGAAGGCAACTCGTCAATCTGGCAGCTTTTTTAAAAAAATTATTTAATCATTTTTTCAATACAAAAACAACCACAAAAAACACATACAACAAAAACCACAATAACACTAATAACACAATTTAACAATTCAGATTTGAATACTGATATACCTATAACTACACCTTTTTAACAATATTTCCCCACCTCTCCTCCCCCTACTTCCCACCACTGTCCGCCTTATCGCTTAAATATTCCTTCCAGTTTTCTTCATATTTATCCGTTCTTAATTTGTGTCGACATGCAATTCGTTCGTATGTAGCTAGTCTGTCCATATTGTCAATCTATGTGCTCAATGGAAACTTTTTGCAGCTCTTCCAATTCATCAAAACAAGTTTTTTTGCTTCTAATATGGCACGGTACATCCATTTTTTTTAACCCCTTGTAATCTCCCTGCTCCTGCCAACCTAGCAGTTCAAAAGCACGTCAAAGTGCAAGTAGATAAATAGGTACCACTCTGGCGGGAAGGTAAATAATAATAATAATAATAATAATTTATTATTTATACCCCGCCCATCTGGCTGGGTTTCCCCAGCCACTCTGGGCGGCTTCCAAAAGAATATTAAAATACTATGATACATCAAACATTAAAAGCTTCCCTAAATGGCATTTCCATGCGCTGCTCTGGTTCACCACAAGCAGCTTAGTTATGCTGGCCACATGACCTGGAAGCTGTATGCCGGCTCCCTCGGCCAATAAAGCGAGATGAGCGCCGCAACCCCAGAGTTGGCCACGACTGGACCTAATGGTCAGGGGTCCCTTTACCTTTAATCTCCCACGTTTCTGGTATATAATTTAGAATTCAATTCCCCTAAATAACATTTTTTTAAAAATTACTCTTGCTATATATATCCTCACCTCGCACCAAAGTGATCTTATCATTGGGCAGTTAATCATCATATGTACTAAGTTCACATTTTTACTTCCACATCTCCAGCATTTGTCTGCATTTTTTATTTTCTTCTGGTAAAGTTTTGCTGGAGTCCAGTGGACTCTGAATATTATTTTCTGCTGAATAAGTCTTAGTCTTAGGTCCATAGAGGCTATTTCTGTTTATTTTATACTTGACTCCCATATATCATTTGTTATCTGTACCCCTAACTCTTCACTAAGCATCTTAAAAAGCAGAGACATCACCTTGCCAACAAAGGTCCGTATAGTTAAAGCTATAGTTTTCCCAGTAGTGATGTATGGAAGTGAGAGCTGGACCATAAAGAAGGCTGATCACCGAAGAATTGATGCTTTTGAATTATGGTGCTGGAGGAGACTCTTGAGAGTCCCACGGACTGCAAGAAGAGCAAACCTAGCCATTCTGAAGGAAATCAGCCCTGAGTGCTCACTGGAAGGACAGATCGTGAAGCTGAGACTCCAATACTTTGGCCACCTCATGAGAAGAGAAGACTCCCTGGAAAAGACCCTGATGTTGGGAAAGATGGAGGGCACAAGGAGAAGGGGACGACAGAGGATGAGATGGTTGGACAGTGTTCTTGAAGCTACAAACATGAGTCTGACCAAACTGTGGGAGGCAGTGGAAGACAGAAGTGCCTGGCGTGTTCTGGTCCATGGGGTCATGAAGAGTCGGACACAACTAAACGACTAAACAACAACAAACTCTTCACTCCATTTTTGTCTATCATATTGTAAATCATATTTCTTTCTGTTGAGTAGGGTTTTAGATAGTGCAAGTGTAGAATTCTTTGTCAGCCTGGCAGGCTGGCATGCCATACTCTTGCCTCTTCCTCTGGCTGACTCATCATGCCTGTCTTTGCCGCTGACATTCTTCACAAGCATCCAATGATGAATGAAGCCAGGGCTGCCAAGCTGGCTGGGCAAGTGATGCCTGCAACTTTAGCTCAGTGGCAGAGCATCCGCTTTGCATGCAGAAGGTCGTAGGTTCAATCCCCAGCATCTCCATCTAGGGCTGGGAGAGATCATGCTCTGAAACCCTAGAGAATTGTTGCCAGTATGTACAGAGTCAACATTGAAGGCCCTACTGAGCTTCATGGAGCAATATTAGAGTTCCACAAAGTTCCCATAGATATTCCAATACATAATACATTTTTCTTTTGTTTTGTCGACTTCCCATCCCATTTTCAATGGTATTTTTTTTTTATCCCTCCCCTTTGCTGCACCCTATCTTTTATATTTTTTTTATTAAGTACAAATTAGAAAACATACATATTCACAACAAAAGAAAATACAAAAGAAAAAGAAAATACATCAAACAAATGAAAAAAAATTAGAGAATATTTTGTCTCTTTTCAAATTTACAGTTATTTATACCTCTATAAAATGCTATTCACAATAAAGCAGTGAAATGAAAGATACGATATCAGAAAAAAGAAAAAAAGAACAAAGAAAGAATAAAGAAGTAAAAGAAAAAGATCTTAAGTGAAAAATTTTAAAAGTAGATAAGTACTCACAATACATAGCCATTTCCCATCTATATTTATATTCAATTGTATAATTTCATCTTGTCCTTATCTACCTTAAATAAAGTGTTGTTGTTATTGTTGTTGTTTTTTAAAAAAAGACTTCCACCGTTTACCTCATGTGTTTTTAATAATCCGTTCGTCAGAACCTCTGTTCTTCATATTTTCCCTTTGGATTTCCTTAATGTCTCACTTTGTATTTTTTATATTACGCACAAGATTATTCTAAACACAACCAGATTTTTGTAGTTGAGCCATGGTTTTGTAAATAATCATTTAAGCACTCCCATTGCTTCATAACCATAGTTTTGGATTTTCTCCTTATTATATCCGTCCGTTTTGCTAATTCCAGGTACTCGCAAAGTTTTCCCAACCACTCTCTTTTTGTTGGGATGCTGTCTTCTTTCCAATAGCTAGCAATCAAAATTCTTGCCGCTGTTGTCGCGTATAGAAATAAGTTAGTTTTATCTTTTGGGATATCTTTATCTAGAATTCCTAATAGATATGCCTCTGCCTTTTTTGTGTGTGATGTCCTTATCAATTTTTTAATTTTGTCATGCATCATGTCCCTGTCTTTTGTAGTTCTAAGTCTTTCTGTTGCCCATAGTTCAAATCCTGCTCACAAATTCACCATATTATAATATTTCTTTAAATAGCCTGGAAAAGGCTTCCCTCTGTCTTTCTATACCCACAGTGAGGTTCTATCAGAATCTCTAAGAGACAGGATATAAAAGGAAAAGGGACTGGGAGGGAGAAGGAGGAAAGCAAGCTCAGGCACACATTCTTGGTTTCAGAGCTCTTGAAGCGAGCAGCAGGAATGAAAAAATTCTGATGATAAAGCCACGTGGGGGACAAATTGCTACGTCCTCCATCTCTATAATAATGTTCCAAGTGTTTGTGGGTGAGTTTGTCTTCCTCTGCCCCTTGAACTGCTTTGCTGGGGAGGGCGGGAGTGTTGCTGTCAGAAAACTGAGAGGGAGAGAAAGGGGACGGGCTGACTGTGGTTTGGGGAATCTTTCATTCCAGAATAGTCCCCAAGTGCTCATTCCTGCTAGTAAGAGAGCCAGTGTCGCGTGAGAGTTAGAGCGATGGAGTAGGACCTTGGGAGAGGAGGGTTCGAATCCTCACTCAGCCATGAAGCTCCCTGGGTGACCTTGGGCCAGTCAGCACTGAGGATGTTGTGAGGATGAAATGACAAGGAGCAGTGCTTTTCTTGTTGTTGGTAGGCATTGGTACAGCGTACTATAAATAATAATAATAATAATAATAATAATAATAATAATAATACCCTGCCCACTCTGGGTGGCTTCCAACAAAAGATTAAAAATACATTAAAACATCAGTCATTAAAAACTTCCCTAAACAGGGCTGCCTTCAGATGTCTTCTAAATGTCAGATAGTTGTTTATTTCCCTGACATCTGGTGGGAAGGTCTTCCACAGGGCAGGCGCCACTACTGATACGGCCCTCTGCTTGGTTCCCTGTAACTTCGCTTCTCGCAGGGAGGGAACCACCAGAAGGCCCTCGGAGCTGAACGATGGGGGTGGAGACGCTTCTTCAGGTATACAGGACCAAGGCAGTTTAGGGCTTTAAAGGTCAGCACCAACAATTTGAATCGTGCTCAGATATGTACTGGGAGCCAATGTAGGTCTTTCATGACTCGTGTTATATGGTCTAGGTGGCCACTCCCAGTCACCAGTCTGGCTGCCGCATTCTGGATTAATTCCAGGTCACCTTCAAAGGTAGCCCCACATAGAGCACATTGCAGTAGTCCAAGCAGGAGATAGCTAAAGCATGCACCACTCTGGTGAGGCAGTCCATGGGCAGATAGGGTCTCAGCCTGCGTACCAGATGGAGCTGATAGATAGCTGCCCTGGACACAGAGTTGTCCAAATAACTACCGTATTTTTTGCTCCATAAGACTTTTTCCCTCCTAAAAAGTAAGGAGAAATGTGTGTGCGTCTTATGGAGCGAATGCAGGCGGGTGGCAGGTGGGAAAAGCTCCCAAGAGTCGCACACATGCTCTGCGTGGCTCTTGCAGGCTTTCCCCCAAGGGGGGACAATTCCCCCACCTCCCGCAAAAGCCAGCAAGAGCCACACGCTCTTTAAAGGGTGCACGGCTCTTGTGGGCTTTTCTACGAGGTGGGGGAAGTCAGTGGCGGGCTGCTCTTCTCCCTCTTGGAGAAAAGCCCCCAAGAGCCGCACACACGCTCCATGTGGCTCGTGAAAGGGATGCATACAGGCTCTGCTCAGTGCTCCCCTTAAAAATACCGTATTTTTCGCCCTATAGGACACACTTTTCCCCCTCCAAAAATGAAGGGGAAATGTGTGTGTGTCCTATGGGGCGAATGCAGGCTTTCGCTGAAGCCTGAAGAGCGAGAGGGGTCGGTGCGCACCGACCCCTCTCGCTCTCCAGGCTTCAGGAAGCTATCCGCAAGCCTTGGGAGCCCGCAGGAGTTCCCGCCGGGCTCCCAAGGCTTGCGGACAGCAGCCTGCAGCCCGAAACCCGGGGAGCGCAGCGGAGCGCGGAGAGCAGCCTGTTCTGGGGGCTGGGGTCGGGGGAAGCTCGGGCTTCCCCAGACCCAGCCCCGCACCTGGGGGGAGGGAAATAATTTTTTTTCTTTACCCCCCCAAAAAAACCTAGGTGCGCTCTATGGGCCGGTGCGCCCTATAGGGCGAAAAATACGGTAGTTTTTTTCTTGCATTCCCCCTCTAAAAACTAGGTGCGTCTTATGGAGCGAAAAATACAGTAAGTAGTAACACACCTCACACTGAAAATGCACCAAATGCACCAAAGACCTGAAAAGGAATGGTCAGCAAAGAACGGCCATAGATCCCTGGCAGCGCATCTGCCTTGCATGCAGAAGGTCTCAGGTTTAATCTGCAGGCAGGGCTGTGAATGTTCACTTTCTGAAACTGTGGAGAGCTGCTGGCGGTCAGTGTAGACAATACTGAGGAAGATGGCTGACTCAGTCTTCGGCAGATCCCTATGTTCACATGCCCGCACATAGGAAAGAGCAGCAATCAGCGCACATCTACTGACAGCCCACAATTCCATGCACATTACTACCTTATGGTGGGCGTTTAATAATAATGATCACCATGATTTATTACAGATCTATTTCTTCCTCCTCCAGAGCGAAGCACACATGAAACGGAGAATGTGCTTGCGTTCTCGTAACATGTCATTTGCCGTGCAATATATTTTCCGGTCAGGTCAGATTGCCTTGAGTTTTCCTAGTAGAGATGTATGGAAGTGAGAGCTGGACCATAAAGAAGGCTGGTCGCCAAAGAATTGATGCTTTTGAATTATGGTGCTGGAGGAGACTCTTGAGAGTCCCATGGACTGCAAGAAGATCAAACCTCTCCATTCTGAAGGAAATCAGCCCTGAGTGCTCACTGGAAGGACAGATCGTGAAGCTGAGACTCCAATACTTTGGCCACCTCATGAGAAGAGAAGACTCCTTGGAAAAGACCCTGATGCTGGGAAAGATGGAGGGCACAAGGAGAAGGGAACGACAGAGGATGAGATGGTTGGACAGTGTTCTCGAAGCTACGAACATGAGTTTGACCAAACTGCGGGAGGCAGTGGAAGACAGGAGTGCCTGGCATGCTCTGGTCAATGGGGTCACAAAGAGTTGGACACAAACGACTAAACAACAACAACAATAGCAACAACAATAACAATTACAACAATTAAAAACCTTTTTTGGAAAGCGTGTGAAATGAGCCAAACAACACAAGTAAGCCTGTAACTGTCTTCATCGTCCTCATCAAATTTACATGCCTTACTCTGCTGTTTCCACATGAGTTTGACCAAACTGCAGGAGGCAGTGGAAGACAGGAGTGCCTGGCATGCTCTGGTCAATGGGGTCATGAAGAGTTGGACACGACTAAACAACTAAACAACAACAACAACAACAACAACAACAACAAATCTTAGAGCTGGGATGTACCCAAGTTCCATTTAGTCCAAGCCCCTGCAATGCAGGAATCTCGGCCAAAGCATCCATGACAGATGGCCATCCAACCTCTGCTTAGAAACCTCCAAGGAAGGAGAGTCCACCACCTCTCGTGGGAGTATGTTCCACTGCTGAACAGCTCTTACTGTCAGAAAGCTTTCCCAGCCGTTTAGTCAGAATCTCCTTTCTTGTAACTTGAAGCCATTGGTTTGAGTCCTACCCTCAAGAGCAGGAGAAAACAAGCATGCTCCCTCTTCCATGTGACAGCCCTTAAGATATTTGAAGATGGCTATCATATCTCCTCTCAGTCTCCTCTTTTCCAGGCTAAAGATACCCAGCTCCTTCAAGCGCTCCACGTAAGGCTTAGTTTCCAGACCCTTGATCATCTTTGTTGCCCTCCTCTGCACACCTTCCAGCTTGTCAACATCCTTCTTAAATTGTGGTGCCCAGAATTGGACACAGTGTTCCAGGTGTGGTCTGACCAAGGCAGTATAGAGCGGTTAAATCACAGAGCCTAGGACTTGCCGATCAGAAGGTTGGCGGTTCGAATTCCCACGATGGGGTGAGCTCCCGTTGCTTGGTCCCTGCTCCTGCCCACCTAGCAGTTCGAAAGCACTTCAAAGTGCTCCGGCGGGAAGGTAAACAGCGTTTCCGTGCGCTGCTCTGGTTCGCCAGAAGCGGCTTAGTCATGCTGGCCACATGACCCGGAAACTGTCTGCGGACAAACGCCGGCTCCCTCGGCCTATAGAGCAAGATGAGCGCCACAACCCCAGAGTCGTCTGCGACTGGACCTAATGGTCAGGGGTACTTTTACCTTTACCAATTACTTCCCTTGGTCTGGACACTATACTTCTGTTGATCCAGCCTAGAATAGTGTTAGCTTTTTTTGCTGCTGCATCACACTGTTGACTCGTGTTCAGCTTGTGGTCCCTAGATCCTTTTCACATGTGCTGCTAGTAATCCAGGTGCCCCCCATCCTATATTTGTGCATCGGGTTCTTGCTGCCTAAGTGCAGAACTTTATGTTTGTCTCTGTTGAAATTCATTTTGTTAGCCTGGGCCCAGTTCTCCAATCTGTTACGGTCATTTCGAATTGTGATTCAAACTCCGGTTTCTGTTTCTGCCAAGCCCTTTAGTACATAAATCTGGGAGATACATAGGTAAGGGTTAAAGGTACTGCAGGTGAATTGCATGACTAAGCATGAGCTTAGACGTTGATCCAACAAGCTCCAAGATGGGTCTGGGATGGAGCAGGACAGTGGTGGATTTTGGAGAGCTCCAGGGTGATGCTGGTGGCCCACAGGTGAGGGTGGTCACAGGTGAGGGTGTGTTGGCCATCGGGGGATGGTTGCTTTCACCTGTGTTGTCCCATCTCCCCAGCCCTAGGAGCCATTATAAGGGAGTTGCTTAGGAGGAAATATTTTGAAGGTGACTTATCAGAAAGCTGTAAGAGTGGAATGAAGAGAGTCCTCCATCCATGCCTTTAGTTTAGAGAAGCCATAACAATGTTGGGTTATGTTCAATTCTTTAATTATGAGAGGTGGGAAACTGTGTTGAGTTTAAGGCACATTTGAGAGAAGCACTTGTGAAGGTACCTTTCAGCATATGTGGTGGTCATGTAAGGCAATAAGGGCTTTCTGGGAAATGATATATAATGAATGGAAAAATAAAATAAAATAACTTTTGCAAAAAACAAACAAACCCAGAAGCTTTTCTGTTAGGAATTTTAGGTACTGATATCCCAAAGGAGCAGAAAAGACTTTTAATGTAGGTGACAACAGCTGCACGGGTGCTACTAGCCCAGAGGTGGAAAAAGACAAAGTCTCCACCAGAGAGGAATGGCAAATCAAGCTGTTAGAATATGCCGAAATGCCAAAACTGACCAGAAAGCTTAGGAAGCAAGAAGACAACAACTTCAAGAAAGAATGGGGAAAATTTATAATTTATTTAGGAGACCACTGTAAGCAGATGAAAACATTAGCAGGGTTTTAATAACACTTGTAATTTAAAAAAACACATTGGATAACATGGAAAGGGACAAAATATGGATTAGGTAATAATATGCAGGTGAAAATGTTCACCACAGGACTTATGGAGGGGAAGGTGGGAAGTTGAGGGATTCAGAGAAATCTCTACATATGGTTATGTATTTGGTAATGCGATAACTTTTTACCTGTAAAAATCAAATAAAAAATATTTCAAAAAGAAAGAAAGAAAGCTGTAAGCTTAGTTAAAGGTGTACTCAGCGTATGTTAAATGAACTGTTATTAGTGTTATGTTGCAAGTAAATAAATAACGCCAGCATAAAAAGCAAAGCAGTAAAATCTAAAACTTTTTAAAAAGTAGGACTAAAGCCTTCCACCCCCTCAAGGAGCGGTGCAGCACTTCTTCCATGGAAGTGACAATATGCTGCAACATTTTGTTGCAGGTTCTGTTGGTTCCTCTGCAATAGGAACATCTACTGCCCTGAGTTGGGCATTCAGATTAGCTCATTTGAGTTTATGTTGTTTAAATTCTGTGGTCTTCTTGGCTATGGCTCTCCTCTGACGGCCGTCTGTCTGCTGCCATCGTTCCCCAACTGAGCATCATTCACCTCCTTGCTATCTGTGTAGCTACTAAGAGACCATTTTTAAAGTGACAGATTAAGGCCATTTGGTCAATTGTTGATTTTTTTTTTGCTCGGCGGAAGGGAATGATTTGAAAAGCATTCCACGTATTGTTGTTGTTCCGCCGTGGTTTTATTTACTCCTTTTGTTGTTGCATTTTGGGGACATCTCTGACACTTGAGCAATGCCTTTCATCTTGCAAAAGGAAAGGAAAGGAAAACATGGGGAAAATGCTCATAAATTACTCTCAGCGCTGAATAGCATTCAAGCAGGGAACCTAGGGAGTTTGATGCAGTTAGGCGCGTGTGTATATTATAGGATGGATCAGCTTTCTTATCTGTTAAATAATAAACCAGAGGGAGAGGGCAAGAAAAAGCCATCATAAATCAAACGAGTCTTTCCCATGACTCCCATCCAACAGAGAATTAGCCATTTTTGACAGTCGCAATGTATAGCCTTATAATTGCTCCCTCTAAATCATATTCTAAAGATTATCTGCAAAGCAGAGGAGAGAAAGGAATATTATACAGATTCACGCTGCACAAGGACTGACTCACCAGCAACCAAACATTAATATGGGCTGGGGAAGCCTCTGGCTCAGAGGCCAAATGAGGCCTCCTAGGCCACCTTGCCTGGCCCGCAAGACTCTCACAAGGGAAGAAATGTGAGATATGAAAAATGCAAGAGAATAAGCTTGTTTTCTGAACCAGTGGATTATAAGCAAGTAGATGCCAACTAAATATTAGGAAGAATTCTCTGACGGTAAGAGCTGTTTGACGATGGAACAGGCAACCTCAGAAGGTGATGGACTCTCCTTCCTTGGAGGTTAATAAGCAGAGGTTGGATGGCCATCTGTCAGGGATTCTTTAGCGGTTATTCCTGCATTGCAGGGGGTTGTATTAGATAACCCTTGGGTCCTTTCCAAATCTACAGTTCTATGGGAGGGACCCCTGGGAGGGACGGCTGAGATTTGACTTTTCATGGGGATCAAGAGGCTAGAGAGGGAGTGGAGGGGAACTCTCTCTTGCATAAGTCCCCTTCTGCTTGTGTCATTTGTTAATTAATTAACATTCTACTGCATAAATTGAATACTCTTCAACATTTCTCCGATGAAAATAGGGACATCCTATTCCCTAATGATGATGATGATAATTTTATTATTTATACCCCATCCATCTTTTATTTATTTATTTTATTAACATATAAAACACATACATATACATTTACACAATACACATACACAACACACTATCTAATTTTCATAACATAAAACATACCTACATTACTCTATATAATGCCTACCTATACTATACATATCAACATACACACCTACCCCATACGGACACCCACCAAGTGACTTGACTTCCAGCCGTTCTTGTTATGCTACTTTATTTTTCCAAACTAGCTTAAACACATTTCATTATTTCTTTAATCTCTTCTTTTATCTTAACTTCACTCTCCTTTCACTCTAATCATTTTCTGGATTCACTCAGTATCTGTCAGAAATTCTACTTTTTCCACATAAATTTTGATGTATTCCTTAAAGATAGCCCACTCCTTAGTCACTTATTCACCCATCTGATGAAGTTGCCTCAGCAACTCTGGGCAATTCCAACATACAGTGGTACCTCAGTTCTCGAACATAATCCGTTCCAGAAGACCGTTCGGCTTCTGAAACGTTCAGAAACCGAGGTGCTGCTTCCCACTGGTTGGAAGAGCTTCTTGCACTCAGCAGAAGCTGCATCGCACGTTCAAGTTCCAAAAAACGTTCGAAAACAGAAGCATTTACTTCTGGGTTTTCGGCATCCGAGAACCGAAAATTTTGACAACAGAGGTGTTCGGGAACCGAGGTACCAGTGCATATAAAAATGTAATAAAGCATCAAACATTTTAAAACTACCCTATACAGGGCTGTCTTCAGATGTCTTCTTAATGTTGTATAGTTACTTATCTCCTTGGCCCAGGGGTGGCATAACTCCATATCCTCCAACATTTCTCTGATGAAAATAGGGGTGTCCTAAGGAAAACTGGGATATTCTGGGATCAAACCAGAAACTGGGACGGCTTCTGTAAATCGGGACTGTCCCCGGAAAATAGGGGCACTTGGAAGATCTGAAAATACCTCAGATGACCAGTGAAGGGTCAGGGTAGGTACATCTGGGGAAAGCTCAGCGCTTTGGGGGTTCTGAGGTGCTTGAGACTTTATGGGTCAAAAACAGCACTTTGAGTTGAGCCCAGAAACTAATTACTGTATTTTTTGCTCTATATTTTTCCCTCCTAAAAAGTAAGGGGAAATGTGTGTGCGTCTTATGGAGCGAATGCAGGCTGTGCAGCTATCCCAGAAGCCAGAACAGGAAGAGGGGCTGCACAGCGATCCCTCTTGCTGTTCTGGCTTCTGAGATTCAGAATATTTTTTCCCTTGTTTTCCTCCTCCAAAAACTAGGTGCGTCTTATGGTCTGGTGCGTCTTATAGAGCGAAAAATACGGTAGTTGGCTATGTCCAACAGAGACGTCATATTATTTTCCTTAGCTGCTATGAGGCTGAATGAGTCTCCTTTGTATGATTTTGCTCCCTAACTTTTTAAACACAGTGTGAAATTCTCTGGTTTGCAAACAAAAGACTGGTATTTTCCGCCTTTGTGATTTCCGATCAGCCCATAGGATCAAACTCAGGGGAAGTTTAATATAATTAATGCAACGTGAAAGTCCCTTAATTATAGGATCCTGTTCAATTCCCCTGCTAACTCGTGCAGTCGGCTGTATACATTTCTTCAGCGGACTGCTTCATTAACCGAATGCAATCACGTTAAACAAAAATTCCATATCATTCTGTTAGGAGGCTCTTACCACTTTGCATTGCAAGACCTGTAAAGTGGAGTTGTTACTTTAGACCAGAGCAGTTTAATATTCAATTCCCTCTTCCCAGGAAACTCTGCAAATTGTAGCTCTGTGAGGGGGGGGGGGGAAGGCTCTCCTAACAACTCTCAGCACCCTTAACAAACTACAGCTCCCAGAATTCTTTGTTTAAAGAGGTATATCATACTGCTTTAGATGTGCCTATTTAATAATAACATTATTACGATTACGTTTATGGTGCAAATGTGGCAATAGTGAAGCAATTCAGCCTTGAATTTCTTGGAAGCCATAAAGATGATGTTATTGTTATCCAATAATTATGGACGCTGGCATTGATGGGTGTCCTGCAATTCCCCAATGAGTTTGGGGGGTAAGGAGAACTGGAAACACACAGCTTGAGGAAGGTGTCCTCTGCAGTTATTACTTTTGTGACGTCCCTCCCCACAAGCAGATCATCATTACAATGCCCTGTGCTACAGTAATCTGTTCTGAAGCCTTTCAACCAGCAGAAGGTATTTGGAAGGCAATGAATTGCAATAGAATGTTTGCAAAATACTTGGGGAACATCAGGCCTGGGGGCCAAATGTGTCCCTCCACACCTCTCTATGTGGTTCTCGGGATTCTTCCTAGGCCACGCCCCTATTCATAGGCCACGCCCCCTCACTACAGTGTTGTTTTTGCCCAGCTGGCATGTGCCCTTGAAGTCCAATGTCAGTGCACTGGAAGAAGCAAAGATCACCAGTGTTGAAGCAATGATTCTTCAACATCAGCTTCGTTGGACTGGTCATGTTGTGTGGATGCCTGATTATTGTCTTCCAAAGCAAGTATTCTGTGCTTAAAAATGGAAAGTGTAATACTAGTGGTCAACAAAAGAGGTTTAAAGACTCTCTCAAAGCAAATCTAAAACAACATAGTAGAAACACCAACAATTCGGAAACACTTGCCTGCGAGTGCTCCAATTGGAGAACAGCCTTGACCAAAGGTGTCATGGGCTTTGAAGACGCTCAAACTCAGGACGTAAAGGAGAAACGTGCTAAGAGGAAGGCACGCTTGGCAAATCCACACCATGATAAACTCCCACCTGGAAACCTATGTCCCCAGTGTGGAAGGACATGTGGATCCAGAATTGGCCTGCACAGTCACTTACGGACTCATTGTTAAAACCATGTTTATGGAAGACAATCTTACTCGGCTATGAGTGATCGCCAAAGACGACCTTTGTACAGTAGCCTATTTCTACACACACCCCTCTCTACTGTACAAAGGTAACCCTACCCCATTGCTCTACTCACTTTTGTTTCTGGCCCTGCCCACTCCTGGCATCAGGCCGCAGGAAGGTTTCCCATCCGCTCAGTGGAGAGGCAAGCGATTAAATTCTTGCAAAGCATGTTCTTTGTCACTGGTCTAGGCTAGGGCTGGGTGATATATAGCGATATATCATCCCAGACTGGTTTGAAGTCCATATCGTCATATCGGTTTCTTATTTTTTGACCTGGCAATAGATTGCGAATTATGGTATGTGTGTGTCAAAAATATCAAATTAATTAATTTGAATTCTGCCTATAAGAACCTGTTCATCTGAAGAAATAAGTGAACTCTTGAGGGGAAAACTTTCTACCCACCATACATCTAAATGGTTTCTCCCCTGTGAGTCTGTAAACATTTTGTTGGTACTTTATTTGCTTTGATTAATTTTTGCAAACCACAGTATGGATTATTAGCATAGTATGTGCATAACAGTAGAAATGAAGAAAGGATAAAAGGAACAGTTTAACAAATAGATAAAAATGACCTGCTTAGAGGCAGACAGAAGTCTATTAGAAAAGAAAAAAAATTGGGATGAAAGAATGTGGTGTCATAAATCTGTAGGTAAGAATTTATGGATTTATGGTTGTATGTAGGTTTTTGATTTTTCCTATTTTGTTTTGTTTGTTGTTGTCATTTTATTATTTTGGTTTTCTATTTTGTGTGTTTGTCTATCAAGTAAGAAAACTAATTAAAAGCATTACAAATAATAATAATAATAATAATAATAATAATAATAATCAGTGTGGGAGAAACCATGAAGCCAACCAGTGCTTCTCTCGATTCCTGCAGCTCCTGTTAACTCTGCCAGCTCAGCTTTTCCCTGCTTTATGCAGGGGGGCAGCAAATCACAAGAGCAAGCGCTGGCAAAAATCATGATGTAGGAAAAACCGTGAAGCCAGCCAATGCCTCTACCTAGGTAAAGGTAAAGGGACCCCTGACCATTAGGTCCAGTCGCGGCCGACTCTGGGGTTGCAGTGCTCATCTCACTTTATTGGCCGAGGGAGCCGGCATACAGCTTCCGGGTCATGTGGCCAGCATGACTAAGTCGTTTCTGGCGAACCAGAGCAGCGCACGGAAGCGATGTGCTTTCGAACTGCTAGGTTGGCAGGAGCAGGGACCGAGCAACGGGAGCTCACCCCGTCGCGGGGATTCGAACCGCCGACCTTCTGATCGGCAAGCCCTAGGCTCTGAGATTTAACCCACAGTGCCACCCTACATAGTTCCATTCTTATTTCAGACATTGTGATATATCAATATATCATGGTGTTGAAAACCAGATAGTGCCCAGCCCTGGTCTAGGCTGTGGGTCACTCCTTGCCACCTGACTAACTTCCAATTCACATTTAAATTCCAGGCTAGATTTGCCCTCCCTCTCAAGTTCCAGATTGCCTTTTCATTTATGCATACCTGGTATATTGCTGATGCGATGCTTTGAAATGCCAGAGAGGAGTTGGAAATTTCAGGAGCCTCTGTGACGTTTGTGAAAGGAATGATGGCAACTGTCAACGCTATCCTCTTATGGAAAGATTTATTTTCATTGCCTGTCACTATAACTGGATCATGGTCTCTCTCTCTCTCTTGCTCCACTTTCTCGTGACGATAAAGACTCCACTCATAATAATCACCACTGCATTAAACACCATGAAAACCCAAAATTCATTTGAGGTTATGCTAAGGGTTGAAAGCCAAGCCGCTAAATCAAGCATAAAAGCCAGACAGCATCCTTCACCTGAGTGACTTGAGCCTTTCATTTGCAAATGCATGGAGTGTAGCGCCTGTCGTGTGAAGGCATAGAGATGCATATTAAAAAAATATATGCCTAAGAGCATGAGAAGGCAACTTGCATCCTAGCCAAGCTTGAGTTAAAAGAGAAAGGCCATAGCTCCGTGGTAGCGCATCTGTTCTGCATGCAGAATTCAATCCCTAGGTTCAATCCCTAGCTGGAAATATTCGTTGCCTGAATCCCTGGTCCTCCCAGACTGCCGGGGGAAGCGTCAAGAGAAGAAAAGCCATGGTGCATCTGCACTGGCATAACCAGACGCTTTCATCTGCCCCAGCTGCAACAAAACATGTCTCTCCCCTATCGGTCTCTACAGCCACAGCTACTGCTGCAACTCTCCAATGGTTTGACTTCACCCCAAAGGCACACTCCTCCACTGTCTCCTGAGAATACTTCCTGGAGAGTAGCTGCCAGTTGGTGTAGGCACTCCTGATCCAGATTGTGATGGCCTGGGACTCCGGCTCAGACTCAGAACTAGGGGAGTCTCAGTCCACACCGGATCCTTTGCCTCAGGGGGCATCTGGACCAAGTCTGGGGCCTGATTCTGAAGCGCCCCAGTCTGCACAGGTTCCCCTGCAACAAGCACCAGCTGGGCCGAGTCAGGGGTCTGAGCCTGCCCTGGCTCCAGATGCAGGGATTACCTCGTGCCTCCAGCTGGGCCATCACTTACAGCTGCTCCACTACCATTTGGGTCAGGAGAGGCTGAGGTGGCCCCTGGGTCTAGTAACCCACCGACATCTCCTGAGCTGCAGAGACTAAGGTCTGAGAGAAGGAGAGACCTGAGTACTCGCAGGAGGAGTGCTCGCCTTTGGGCGAGGCATGGAGGTGAGTCACCAGGGGATCAGGACTGGCCGTCACCCCGACGAAGATAAAAGGCTGTCGGACCCCGCCCCAGGTTGCGGGAGCAACATTGCTGTTTGCTAGAACCTGCCTGAGACCCTGTACCTGACCTAGCCTGGTTTTCTGCCTTGTGTCCTGCCTTGGCCCTGTTGGACTGACTCCTTGCGGAACCCTTGGATTCGGGACTGGACCTGGACCGCGTTGCTCGAGTTAACCCCCCGGCCCAGCACACAGGTGGACCAGGGGGGGTCTGACTCAGTATAAGGCAGCATAAAAGGTAAACGGACCCCTGACCATTAGGTCCAGTCGTGGCCGACTCTGGGGTTGCAGTGCTCATCTCACTTTATTGGCTAAGGGAGCCGGCGTACAGCTTCCGGGTCATGTGGCCAGCATGACTAAGCCGCTTCTGGCGAACCAGAGCAGCGCATGGAAATGCCATTTACCTTCCCGCCAGAGCGGTACCTATTTATCTACTTGCACTCTGACGTGCTTTCGGACTGCTAGGTTGGCAGGAGCAGGGACCAAGCAATGGGAGCTTACCCCGTTGCGGGGATTCGAACCACCGACCTTCTGATTGGCAAGCACTAGGCTCTGTGGTTTAACTCACAGCGCCACCCATGTCCCATAAGGCAGCATACTATGTTCCTAATATGGTCTTCCTTTTTCTTTCTTTTTAAAAAGAGATTTATTAACAACAAAAAGTGCAAAGGTAACAAACAGAAGGAAAACAAAGTATCCAAAATCTAAAGCATAAAACATCACAGCCTGGGAGGACAAAAATAACAGGGACACAACACAGGGAATATTTCATAGAATCATAGACTTGTAGAGGTGGAAGGGACCGTGAGGGTCATCTAGTCCAACCCCTTGCAGTGCAGGAATCTTTTGCTAAACGTGAGGCTTGAACCCACAACTCCGAGATTAAGATACTCAGGTCTATCAACTGAACTATCTGTATGAGTTAATACTTTGTTATCCCTTCGGTCCTTTACAGAACAACCCGAACTATAAGGAGGTGGCTTAATTTAGGGCTGTGTATTTTATTGCCAGGGACTGGACTGAAGGGGGTGAGATTGGGGAGGAATGGTGGAGGTCACCCCCCCTTCTCCTGGAGCTTCCAGAGGAGAGGAAGGCAGTATTGAATTACAGCAGTGGTTTGTGGAAGGTCACAGCTCAGAGACAGGCAAACAGAAAAGATAGGAAGTGTTGGGAGACGAGAAGAGGGAGACAGAGTCAAAGCAGACAGCTGACACGTTATCACTGGAGAGCATTTCTGACCCCCCTTCTCCCAGAACTCGCCGTTTGTTGAGAGTCCAAGAGCAAAGGACCCAGAGATAATTAGCACCTGGCGGCCACCATAAGGGGAAGTCCAGAATCAGAATCAGAAGCGGGAGAGGAGGGAAGCCAAGAGGCAGAGATAAGTCCAGCAGGTGAAGAAGCCAGAATGTCTCCCCCTCCTGCTGTGACCAGCTCCCCTCCCCCTGATCTCCCAGGACCAGAAGAGGTATGAAGAGAGAGGAGCAGAGACAGGTGTGTTCGCATAGTCTCAGATTGCTTTTAGAGGACCTAGGGGAGAAGGAGACTTAGGCAGCTGTGGGAAGGCAGTCTCCACAACTGCCTCATAGGGGCAAAACCTACTGAGAAGAGTTGCTGTGCTCCTTAGGCTTGGCATTCCTGAGCAGACTTTGTTCCTTCTAATAAGGAGTTAACTTCACTTATTCCATGTGATTTATTGCTGGTTAGCTCCTGGAAAAAAGTTCCCCCACCCCCGCCTTACAGGATCAGCTTGCTCTGCTTATGCTTTCTTCTTTAAAGGGTTATTCTCCAAGTTTCTGGCAATGTCAAAAGACTCAGAAGTAAGTTTGTCTCAGTTGTTCCTTTATTGATCTTGGTGCTTGAAAAAGCACAGAGGCCCCGTGCATCATAACTGAGGCATAGACTCCAGCAAGGATTCAGGCCCTGGTCAGAATACAGACTGAAATGTGCTATCAAGGGCATTTTGAGGAACCACTCGCTTTCATCACATGTGACAGATTACGCCTGCAAGCCCAACAACATCTGTCATTCAGTAAATATGTTTGATTCAGAGAGGAGACTGCGAAGGAAAAAAATCACATCCGATTCATTTCCGATTAGAACAGCTCCGTCTGCCTTCTCTCTAATTCTTCACAGATTTTATCATACATCCTTTCTGCTGCAGCCTATTATCATGTAAAAGGTACCAGTTTGTGCTCTCACTTAACCTGAGCTGTAGGAGATTTCAGAGACAGCTTTGCGTGTTCAGACCCAGAAACCTCCCTCCCCCCCAATAGATTCATACATGACTCAAATTTTGGTTTTGGTTTTTGGCAGAATTTAGGGCACAACTTTATTGATTACAGCAAATGACTGGTGGCATAGGCTTGTGTTCAGCTAGCTCCCTGCCTTGCAGGTAGCGCTGACCCAGGGTTCCAGAACAGGTCAGCCAAGGGTAAACACTTGGATAAGCGGAAAGCCGGGAACGGGCTAACTCCACCACCCAAATGTCCCCCTGGACTCAGGCATGGGCACAACCCCCTCTCAGGGGTTGACAAAACCACTGAGTCCCTGGATTCCTTTAACAGAATACCCTTCACATAGGGATGGTGAGAGCGTTCTCCTATCCCTATCACCTGAACCAGAGCCTATCCGCAACCTTACAAGTTGTGACGATTTGCTATGCGGCAGGCAAAACCCAAATGGCACCAGCCAATCAGCCAAGTGGGGAAAATTCCTGCCGTGCCCCTGTCCCAATGACAGACGACACATGATGGCATAGCAAGGTCAAGCGCACAAGCCCTAAAAGTAGGGAGAGGTGGGCAGGTGTTCCAAATGCATGCGCTGAAAAACGAAGCTCTGGGTCACATGCATGGTCATAAATAGGTCCCTCAAACTGTTTAGACTGAGTCCCATTGGCCAGATTGCACCCAGCTTCGAGGGACCTACCAATCGGGTGTTGTGGCTTACCAATGTACCCACCCACAACACAGGGTGTCAGTTGCCCAGGTCTCACCGCAATACGTGCCCTCTTTAAGGGAGGACCCAATTTATGGAGCCTGTTTGAGCAAATTCTCACTGTAATCTGCTTCTGCCCAGAAACGTATCTCCAAACTGTGGAAAGATGTGCAGATCCAGAACTGGCCTCCAAAGTCACTTATGGACACACTGTTAAGACCAGAAAGAAGCCACAGTAAGAAGAAAGAGTTGCACATTGATCTTGTAGATAAATTATAGACTCATGGACAGACCTCTCCCCTTCTCTACCTAAAATTTGCTCCCAGTATTGCTCTTTCAGTGCATTGTATAAAGGACAATATCCAATTTGAGATCCTGAGTCCGGTTTATACCTCAAGGACAGGTAAGGGCAGAGTACAGCATAGTTCTGAAATGTCCTTATAAAATAGCTGAAGGCATCAGATTTAACTAGGCTTTAATAAAGGGCAGCTTACCTCTCAGCTTCTGCAAACCCTTAAAATAACAAAAAGTGGTATGAAAGGAACACAAGGAAAATTATTGCATCATGGTGCAAATTTAGAAACCGGCACAGTTGCTCTACCTATGGGAAGGGAGTCACTGGACAATATCTGCTTCAATAGGTCTTTAATGAACTCCATGTCAGGAGCTCGCTTGAGTAGGACCTTGGTAGAGACACATGGCTGACTGGCATGTTCTCTCCCTCCTGGTTGATTGTTCGGGAGCTTCAAAAGCTTTCTTCAGCCCAAACATCACAGTGACCAATGCCAACAGACATCAGCACACTTAGGGATCCGCAGAGTTTGTGCAGCTTGCGTAACAGACCTCAGCAACTCAGCATTTTGGCTAATCTACTTTATTTACATATAAACACACATGGAGCACTGCAACATGGCTCCCTCTCTCTCTAGCATCAGACAGCAAAGAGAAAAAGCAAAGGACAATAGTCCTTTATGAAACACAGTAACACAAACATCCTGTCTCCGTCACTTCTCACTTTGTGGAGTCAAAACATATACCGTCATGTGATAGACATCAATCGCATGACTGCAATCATGGCGCAGGAATTCTAACACTCCATTCACAGACTTTTTACATGGAGTTCAGAAAAGTGACAGCAATGACTGCGGCGTCCTCCATGGATCAGCCTCCTCTACAAAAAGGGGGCCACTGCTGGTGTAGTACTACTCCTGGGGGTCTTCTGAGCTCTGCACCCACCTGTCAGGGGCTGGCTAGATGAGGAGGAGTGGTGGAGACCACCTGACCAAGAGGCCTCCAGGGAAATTGCAGGTGAGGACAGTTTGGACCCGGGCTCGTGGTGGTGGGAGACAGAACACACCCCAGAGGAGGAAGAGAGCTGGGAAATACTGGAAGCTGGGAGTCAGGAGGGTGAGGAACAGGGGACAAACAAGCAGAAGCCCCAGCCCTGAGCAAGGACAGGAGTCAACAGAGGCAACACCAGCACCAGCTGATAGCGTGTCTGTTGAAATTCTGCCAGCTCCACCTCCCACCCTTAAAACAAGACAACTACTCCATGTAACAGAACAGAAAGACAGGCAGAAACAAAGAGGGGACTCGCCATAGGCAGAGGGAGGGACCTGAGACACAGAAAATAGACTAGATGGGAGGAGCAAAACAAACTGGGCAACGGCTCATGCTGAGGGAGTATACTTCATGAATCTTCATGTGTTGTCGCTAATAAAAGAGCTGCGAGCTGAAGTTAGTTGCATGCCTTGCTTCTCTCTGCTCTTTGCCAAGTGTGCTTCCTGTCAGCTGCCCAGTGACACCATGAGTGAAGGACATGAGGCAGGAGCTGATAATGCAGGTGAGCTGTGCACAAGCAAGCTGCCGGCCAGCTCCGTGGAGGCTCCTTTTATTGACACAATATGCAAACCCAGGCAGATACATTTTGGGCTGTGACCTTTACACATCTTCCAGTTCCGAGATTGTGGGGTGGTACAAAGTTATTTTGGCACCTATTTCCACTGCGTCATTTCCCCCTTGCACTATGTATGACGAAAGAGACAAAGGACACAGACCGGGCAGGGCAGGGCAGACTACAAAACTGCAAAAGGTTAGACAGAGGGCAAGATGTTCAGACAGCTGTGGCTTTATCTGTGAGGGGAAGTGTGCTCTGCACCCCAAGGTCTTGCGTGCAGACAGCTGAGGCTGCCCGCGGGCGGGAGTGTGCTCCACAACCCAGCGATCATTCCCACAGCACCACCCAGCATAATTCAGAATGGGCCCCTCCCCACCTTGTGATGACCTTTTATTCCTTAACTGTTGGGTAAGCTTGGTTTTATTCTCCCTCTTCTTCCCGATGTGAATCTTCACACAGCCTTACCTGGTAAGGGGAAAGAATGGTGTGCCTTTTGTGGGTCACCTGAGGGGCCAAAATGTCTTGGGCTGGCCCCAATTTCCACCATAAAATAAGCATCCTTATGTACTCTATTTTAAAAGGAAAAAAAGGAAAAAAGGAAAAAAACCTGCACCACGAAATTTGGAGATGTGTGCAATCAAATTGCTAGCCATGTTTCTATCCATGTATAAACCAGGGAACTGTGAATAAGATCAGATGGTCTGACAAAGGTCTGTATAGTTAAAGCTATGGTTTTCCCAGTAGTGATGTATGGAAGTGAGAGCTGGACCATCAAGAAGGCTGATCGCCGAAGAATTGATGCTTTTGAATTATGGTGCTGGAGGAGACTCTTGAGAATCCCATGGACTGCAAGAAGATCAAACCTATCCATTTTTAAGGAAATCAGACCTGAGGGCTCACTGGAAGGACAGATCCTGAAGCTGAGGCTCCAATACTTTGGCCACCTCATGAGAAGAGAAGACTCCCTGGAAAAGATGTTGGGAAAGATGGAGGGCACAAGGAGAAGGGGACGACAGAGGATGAGATGGTTGGACAGTGTTCTTGAAGCTACCAGCATGAGTCTGACCAAACTGCGGGAGGCAGTGGAAGACAGGAGTGCCTGGCATGCTCTGGTCAATGGGGTCACGAAGAGTTGGACACAAACGACTAAACAACAACAACAATAGCAACAACAATAACAATTACAACAATTAAAAACCTTTTTTGGAAAGCGTGTGAAATGAGCCAAACAACGCAAGTAAGCCTGTAACTGTCTTCATCGTCCTCATCAAATTTACATGCCTTACACTGCTGTTTTCACATGCTCTCCAAGGAAGGTTTCAAATCTGTATGATAATTCCAACATTTGTTTTTACTCAACCCTTTCACTAGTGCCTGAATTATATACACCTTCCCCCATGGCATTTGAATTTGACCTGGTTCACGAGAATCAAAAGGATGCATACATAAAGGTGCTATTTAAATACAGAACCCCTTTCAAGGCAATTTCCTGTAATTTGGATCTGCACGGCACTTATGTAAGATAAGAGCAATATCAGAGAGCAAAGAACACGGCACTTTCTCTAATGCCTCATAAACAAATGAAATTTCATGAGAAATATGGGTTTGAGAGACGCTTATTGGAATAAGGCAGGGTGATGCAATTGCCACTTTCAAACACTTCTCACAGCCACCTCAAGTAATTACACAGCAGCATTTCTGAGAGAGCAGAGAAGCCCAGGGGCATGAGATTGTACTAATGCTGCTTGCAAACACTGTAGACACCAAACACAAAAATGTGTGGCTTATTATATAAGCTCTCTGCCTACTAGTTGGTCTAAAAAGTAAAAGTAAAGGACCCCTGGACAGTCATGTCCAGCCTAAGGCAACTATGGGATGCTGCGCTCATCTTACTTTTCAGGCCAAGGGAGCCGGTGTTTGTCCACAGACAGCTTTCTGGGTCATGTGGCCAGCATGACTAAACTGCTACAGGTGCATGGAGGACCGTGACAGAAGCCAGAGTGCATGGAAACACTGTTTACCTTCCCGCCACAGTGGTACCTATTTATCTACTTGCACTGAGTGCTTTTGAATTGTTAAGTTGGCAGATGCTGGGATAGAACAATGGGAGCTCACCCTGTCGCATGGATTTGAACTGCCTACCTTCTGATCAGCAAGCCTCAAAGTGGCTAACAATCTCCTTTCCCTTCCTCCCCCACAACAAACACTCTGTGAGGTGAGTGAGGCTGAGAGACTTCAGAGAAGTGCGACTAGCCCAAGGTTACCCAGCAGCTGCATGTGGAGGAGCGGGGACGCGAACCTGGTTCACCAGATTACGAGTCCACCTCTCTTAACCACTACACCACGCTGGCTTCCTCAGGGAAAATGGGACATTCCAGGATCAAATCAGAAACTGGGATGGCTTCTGTAAATCCGGGACTGTCCCTGGAAAACAGGGACACTTGGAAATGCTTCTGAATACCAGTGGCTGGAAACTGCAGGAACGTAGAGTGCTCTGGTACTTGGGTCCTGCTTGTGGCTTTCTCAAAGGCACCTGCTTGGCCACTATGAGAACAGAATGCTGGACTTGATAGGCCGCTGGCCTGATCCAGCAGGCTTTTCTTACGTTCTTAAGGGTGTGTGCCAAGTATCTTCTCCATCATTGCACTGAGCCATCCCAAACTCAGCACAACTGTTGGGTTGGTCTCCATTCCTGGTCTAAGCTAAAGAGGAAGGCTTGGGCTGTTTTGTTGTTCTTGCTAGGGCAAGGATGATGCACAGAATGCCTATGGTAGCAAGTATATAGATTGGTAATACTGAAACCAAACGGGCTGAAATGCCGGAGAGTTAATTTCTGCATGCATCGTACATTAGCTGTGTGCTCATTAACGTTCAGCACCAGACCCTTGGCCTTTTGAGGAGAAAGTAGGACATGAAATCTATTTTTCAAACTTCACACCAAGTGTTATTTCTCAGAAGTGATATTTTTTCCAAGCGCACACCATCAGAAAGCATAATAGACCTCTTTGACTTTCCCCATGGAGATTGAAAACAACCAGAAGCGTTTCCTGTTCCTTTATTTATTTATTATTTGGCTGTTGCAAGAAGGAGGTGGGGAAAAAAACACCCGATAGCACCCTTGAACTTAATTAAAGCCATTGTTAATCAACCATATTACAGCTTACTGGGCACAAGCAATATTTTTTTTCTGCTTGCCCTCGCTTTCTTATTTTCCTACCCAGAAGGAATGGTGTTTTTTTTTTAAAAAAAGGGCTTCGGAAAGACAATGTGAATGTTTTGTAGTGAGCACTGAAAAAACCTTGGCTGTAGAACAGTTGCGAGAAAAAGAAGAATATAAATGGATCAGGTAGTTTTGTTTCGGCCTTGCTTAGCACAAAAAGGGCTAAAACAGGAAGAGGAAGAGAAGCAAATGTTTTAATGTTAATTTCCTGCAGATACGGTAAGTGAGTGGAGAGGCGAATGCTCATAAACTATTCCAAAGGGGGATTTCAGCTGCAAACGTTACCAAAGGCGCTTAAAGAGGCAGGCGAAAGGAAGTTAGGACACTGCTGTCCTCATATCGCCTCTTGTCGAGAGCGTATTCAACATGGCTTTTCGCTATTAGAGGTAAAAGATATGAGAGCTGCGTCCCATAGGGGACCAGGTTAGCATCTCAAGGCGTAGAAGGAAGGGTAATTATCGTGTGAAGTCAAATTGCGTATTCATTCAAATGTGGAAATTACTTACTCACTCGAGGAAAGGAATAAAAAGAAAGCAAAATGTGGGCTATCAGAATGTCTGGAGATTGGGCTTATCCTGCTGTCACTGATCAGCTGATGGGGGGGGCTGTGGAGGAACCCTCCCCCTTTCGACTGAGCTGTCTCTTGATGTGATAAAGGTAAAGGGACCCCTGACCATTAGGTCCAGTCGTGGCCGACTCTGGGGTTGCGGCGCTCATCTCGCTTTACTGGCCAAGGGAGCCGGCGTACAGCTTCCGGATCATGTGGCCAGCATGACTAAGCCACTTTTGGTGAACCAGAGCAGCGCACGGAAACACCGTTTACCTTTCCGCTGGAGTGGTACCTATTTTTCTACTTGCACTTTGACGTGCTTTCGAACTGCTAGGTTGGCAGGAGCAGGGACCGAGCAACAGGAGTTCACCCCGTCACGGGGACTCGAACCGCAACCTTCTGATCGGCAAGTCCTAGGCTCTGTGGTTTAACCCACAGCGCCACCCGCGTCCCTCTCTTGATGTGATACATTGACTGTTAAACCACGCTGGGAATGTAGCTTTGTGAATAGGTTTTTCCTAATAACTCTCAGCACCCTTCGCAAACTACGGTTCCCAGCAATCTTGGTGGGAAGCCACGACTGTTTAAAATGTTATAATATTGTTTTGAATGTACAGCAAAGGAGGGGCCTATGTTTTAGTACACAGGAGCATGTGAGCTCCCAACCTGAAGTGGTACTGCTCATGTACAGATGTACCACCACTGTGAGAATGTCACCCCAGTCAGGGGCGCTGACTTGCCCCCCACATTGGAGGAGCCCAGAGTCATCATCATCATCATCATCATCATCATCATCATCATCATTTATTTATACGCTGCCCATCTGGCTGAGTTTCCCCAGCCACTCTGAGCGGCTTCCAATCAAGTGTTAAAAACAATACAGCATGTTACATGCCCCACCCCTGTGAGCACTCAGTTGGTGGTGGCAGTGGAGGCTAGGGGGCACAGAGGGCGATCTTCACCCTCTGCACGTCCAGCCCTTGCCCAGCGCTCACCCGGTGGCGGCAGGTGATGGTGGCCCTCACAGACCCCTGCCCACCAATATTGAGGGGGCCAAAGCCACTTCAACCCCCTATAGTTGGCGCCCGAACCCCACTTGTCCTCTAACCTTGTTAGGCAGGTGCCTGCTGATCATCATAAGAAACGATCAAAGAAAATCAGGAAAATTCCACGTTTCCCCCTAGGACTTCTTAAACTGCGTCATAGCTGATTGAGCTGCTTCTTTGTTTGTTTTGCCAATTCTGTGTGGATTCTGTAAGAGTCCTGCCGCCAAATATCCATCACCAGCTTCCCAAACACTACGGCTTTCTCACCTGACTCCCAGACCTTGCTTAAGAATCAAATCTTGCAGCAGTTGTGTTGCTGTCTTGCTCTTGCAGTGTGACCTTCTGTTCTAAAATGTGGACCAAAGCAAGAGGGAAACGTCAGCCAAGTGGCACTGCAGATGCACTCGGGCGAAACTTTCCTCACTGCACCCAGAGGAGATAGCGTGACTGTTTGACATCACACCACCATCTGGAACGCTTCCCCAGAAACCTGTTGTGTGAGCACAGAAGCTTGCTGGGTTCAAATAAGAGCCAGACGAATTTCTGAAGGATAACTAGATCATTATGGTTTCGGATGCCTCATCTAGGTTTCCTCATGCAGGGAAAATGGTCGACAAGGTCCAGCTATTTTTGGAGCTTTTCAGACATTTCCTGAGAAACCCTGTGGCATTACTTGAATATTTGATGCTTTCCTCAGGATGGAGGTCAGTAAAGGCAGGCAAGCTTCTTTCAGAACAGCTTGCCTACCAACATTGATCTTCCCTTGCAATAAAGGCAGTGGGCAACAGTGAGGACAATAGCTTTTTTCTTTTTAGAGTTGTCTTGCCAACAATGTAGGCAGCAGCTATGGAGCTCCCTATTGGTTCAGTTTTTCAACCAGGGTTTATTAGCCAGCTGACTATAATACATAGGTTGGAGGAAATATTTAATATACAGGAAGAGTATAGCCAACATGGTATTATATGGTTGGACTCCAACTCCCATCAGCCCCAGCCCTCAAAATAAATAATATTAATTTTATTATTTGATCTTATTATTTGATTTAATTTTATTATTTGTACCCCACCCAGCTGACTGGGGTGACCCAGCCACTCTGGGCTGCTTCCGGCATATACAGAAGAAACATAATAAAACATTAAACATTGAAAACTTCCCTATGCAAAGCTGCCTTTAGATGTCTTCTAAAGATTATATAGTGACTTATGTTCTCAACATCCACAGGGAGGGTGATACTACCAAGAAGGCCCTTTGCCTGGTTCTCTATAACTTCACTTCTCACAGTGAGGGAACTGCCAGAAGACCCTCAGAGGAAGACCTCAGTGTCCGGGCTGAACAATGGGGATGGAGATGCTCCTTCAGGTATACTGGACCAAGGCTGTTTGGGGCTTTAAAGGTCAGCACCAACACTTTGAATTGTGCTTGGAAATGTACTGGGAGCTGATGTAGGTATTCCAGGACTGGTGTTATATGGCCAGAAGCCAGGGATGATGGTAGCTGTAGTCCAGGAACATCTGGAAGTTACTATGTTGGCTACCCCAGTATCAAAACCAATTCTATTTCTCAAGCATTTAAGGTCTAACATTAATAGCAATGTTACTGGCAATAGCAATACAATCCTACATGTCTACTGAATAGCAAGCCCTATTAGCCCTGGCGGACGATGGCTGTTGTAGTCCTACAACATCAGGTGGGCCACAGGTTAGCATTCCACAGCCTGTATACCTGCCTCCAGGCTGTTTGCTCTCTCTTCAGAACAGCTTCATTTTACATCTTTCCTCCATCGAGTTTGGGAGAGAAGACTCAAAGGCAATTCTGTTAAAAATTGAGATTTTGCAACCCAATACCTTTCACGCAATCTAAGGTTTCATCACTGCCATGTTAGCTACCAGAGAACAACAATCAGTTAGTTAATCATTAGCAAGAGCTCAAAGTGCTCTCCTTGGCTTTAATATAAAAAGGTAAAGGGACCCCTGACCATTAGGTCCAGTCGTGGACGGCTCTGTGGTTGCGGCGCTCATCTTGATTTACTGGCTGAGGGAGCCGGCGTACAGCTTCTGGGACATGTGGCCAGTATGACTAAGCCGCTTCTGGCAAACCAGAGCAGCGCACAGAAACGCCGTTTACCTTCCCGCCAGAGCGGTACCTATTTATTTACTTGCACTTTGATGTGCTTTCAAACTGCTAGGTGGGCAGGAGCAGGGACCGAGCAACGGGAGCTCACCCCATCGTGGGGATTCGAACTGCCGACCTTCTGATCGGCAAGTCCTAGGCTCTGTGGTTTAGCCCACAGCGCCACCGGCGTCCCTGGCTATAATATAGCCCCATGGAAAAACTCCATGTTAAACCTTCTGCAATATACCTTTTGCCATTTTTCATATCCGTGTCAATTAAACCATTATACTTAACATTTCAGAGAGAGTGCAACCAGGTTCAGAAGTGGTAAATTACTCAACTCCCAAACCTGGGAACTGCTCACCCACAGACGTTCCATCTTGCCAGCATTCAGTCTCAGTTTGCTGGCTCTTGTTCGGTGCAGGTTCCAAACAGTCACAGCCTTTCCAGCTTCAGATGTAACCGATAAAATGAGCTGGGTGTCATCGGCGTACTTTGGATGTTGTGTCCCAAATCTCCTAATGACCACTCTATCATAAAAACGCAATGCTGTAAAATGAAATAAAGACATATAAAACATCCTCATTAAAACGACCAGCAGGAAACACAAACAATAAACAGGGAATCAGAGTAAAAACAACAACAACACCACAGCAAAATGAGTTGCGGAATAAACAGATGATAAAAGAGTTTACTGAAAATGAAAGCCTTTGCCAGTTGATAGAACGACTAAAGAGGTGTCATGGAGATGGAGATTTGGTTTGGGATAGAAGGGCAAGAGTTGGGGAGGGAGGGAAGGGAAAATAGGGTGCCCACTCATTAGGAAGTTGGCAGGGGGTAGGCGGGTAAGAAAAAGGGAGGTGGTTCTGGCTGCCTTTGGTTTGCATGGCCATAGGATAGAGCCTGTAGTTTGTTCTCAACCTGGACACAACATGAAGTGTTGTGAGAGAAAAGAACTGCTCCTTTTCCCTTATGGGGTACCCAAGAACTGCTCCTTTTCCCTTATGGGGTACCCATATAGTGCCCATATAGTGTCCTTATATTTGGGCCAATACAGTATAATAATAATAAAAGGTAAAGGTAAAGGACTCCTGACAGTTAAGTCCAGTCGCAGACGACTCTGGGGTTGCACGCTCATCTTGCTCTATAGACTGAGGGAGCCGGCGTTTGTCCACAGACAGCTTCTGGGTCATGTGGTCAGCATGACTAAGCTGCTTCTGGTGAACCAGAGCAGCGCACTGTTCACCTTCCCGCCGGAGCGCTACCTATTTATCTACTTGCACTTTGACGTGCTTTCAAAGTGCTAGGTGGGCAGAAGCTGGGACCGAGCAATGGGAGCTCACCCCGTCGCGGGGATTCAAACCACCGACCTTCCGATTGGCAAGCCCTAGGCTCTGTGGTTTAGACCATTCAGGCCAATAAAAAAATATTATTTGTACCCTTCCCATCTGACTGGGTTGCCCCAGTCACCTCCACGCCCCCTGGGAGTTGGCTCACCTGGGGCAGCCATACTTCTGTGTGGGGCACTTTTATGGGGAGATGCGTAGTGCCAGACAGTTCCCTCCCACATGTCATTGGGGGGCAGGGTCAAAAGTGGGCAGGGAAATGAATGTGAATTTGACTGTTACACAATAGGCAAGTTTCTACACATTCCTTCTGTTTCCTCCACCCAGCCAAGGACGAAGCATTGTTAACAGTTCAAAGGCCTATTCCAGACAGGCCAAAACATTCAAGGATGGTTTAAAGGAGGGCTAGGGGTGAGTCGTGCAGCTTTGAGAGAGTCCTCATGGTCCAGTGGGCCACATCTGGTGACCAGGCCTGAGGTTCCCCATCCCAGCTTTAAAGGGAAGAACCAGAACTTTGAATTGATCCTGCAAACAAATCAATATCCTGTGTAGATGTTACCTGCACTGCCTAGAATGGTGGCTTAGTCAAGCCCTTTGGTCTGATCCAGCAAAGGCATCTCTTTACGGGGAAAGGATATACGGGGATTCTCTATTTAAAAAGACAAAACAAAACGTTATTAGGATCAAAAGAACAGTGCCAAATGGAGGGTTTACCCTCTTCAACAACTTCACCAAGGTTCCACAGTCTATAATTATCCCATAAATAAACAAAAAGAGAAGGTCTTTCCTCTGTTCTAAACACGAAAAGGAAATACTTGGCTTCGGCAGTGTATAATTTTCCTATCATCCACAGCAACTTCATTACAGTTAAAAATAAAATAAGAATACCCTACCTATTTTGATTTTTACTTAGACAAGGGCTATAATTATTTCTCTCGGCAACTATTTGCAAGGGAACACTGCGCCTGTTGTCCTTCAATACCTCCAAGGAAACAGGCCACACTTTCTCATTCTCTCCCTCCTTGGTCCCCTGTTCCCCAGGGAAGAGGGTCTCTAGTACAGGAATTTCTGTAAATATTTATAGGGAATATTAGTTCATTTCTCCCATTTCCAATACCTTGGGGCTGTCGTTTTCAAAAGCTCAGCCTTCAGGGATCCCTTTCCTCCTTGAATTGTCTGCCAGACAAGTCTCCCATGCCTTCCATCTAACCTTCAGCCTCACAGAGGTTTCAACTTATCCTCAGATTTTTCTTCAACCCAGAGTTTGAAAACTTGGTTTAATAGAAAGATGAGGGGAGGGTGGTGGAGATGAGGAGCATTCGCAGGAGGGAGGGGAGCGCTTACCGAAAAACAGCAGGCCAATTTCCTTCCATTTAACATCAGAATGATGGAGCCTTTGCTAATTGCAAAACCAATTTATAAACCCATTAAAGCAACATGACAACGGCTGGATTTACCAGATCCCAGCTGATGAGGATTTGACACTTGGAGGAAAAGTACTTGCTATGGCGTGA
The DNA here is from genome assembly GCF_964106645.2 of Podarcis pityusensis. NCBI lineage: Eukaryota > Metazoa > Chordata > Lepidosauria > Squamata > Lacertidae > Podarcis > Podarcis pityusensis. Next base: position 112,401,847 of record NC_138026.1, read on the forward strand.
GCAGAAAAAGTACCACATTTTTCTGCACTTGGGGTGGAAAGAAGGTGTAATAAATCAAAACCTGCCCTTATTCCCTTATGGGGGACACAAGAGCCCTTATAGAGTCCTTTGTAGGTTCTCCATCGGTCGGAGAAAAGAAGCCAACCAGAGAATATTGAGAAGCAAAGCAGCTAGTGAGCCTGATCTTTATTGAACTGTTGCAACAGGGTGCTCCCCTCACACGCAGGAAAGGAGGAGGACCCAGAACAAAGGTGTGTCCACCCTTATATAGACATTTTAAATTGCCCGCCTTGGGGTCCAAGACCACCTCCAGAAACATCATACCTACATCACAGAAAGGGCGGTCTACAGCAGAAATCTGAGTGCATTGTTTACCTCCTGTCGTTTATCTCCTGTCTGGCAAGTTACCTGTTAATGCTTACTTGATTGGATACCCTGGGGAGCCTGGCCAGTCTTTTGTAATGATAAATACTTTGTTCCTGAGCCAGGTCACAGGCTCACCCTATTCATACACAGACATACCCTTAAGACAGGATATGTGAAGGAAAATACAAGGGGGAGGCTTTTCAATTTTCCTTTGACTTTGCAGAGAAAACATTTGGTCAGTTTGGGAGTCAAAATGGTTCCAGGGCTGTTTTCCTGTGCTGCTTCAGACATGTGGTTTATATATTTATGTATGTGTTTGCTTGGTATATTTATGAACGGCGGGTGGTGCTGTGGGTTAAACCACAGAGTCTAGGACTTGCCAATCAGAAGGTTGGCAGTTCAAATCCCTGCGACAGGGTGAGCTCCCGTTGCTCAGCCCCCAAATATTGAAGGGCTGAATGAGGCTGAACCACTGAACCAAGCGCACTCTAGCATCAAAGACCAGCTCTTCTTGAGTGCAAGGAAGGAGGAGCTGCGAGCATTGAAGCTGTGGCAAGGCTTCCTCTCAGTGCTGTCTGTGTGATGTCACATATACGGAGCTCCTTTGGCTCAAGGAGGTGCCTCTGGGCTGCCCCATCTAACAAGGAAGGTTGGTTACAAGGCTGCCGCCACCAAACACAGTGGCAGCAGTTTGTAACAACAGCAGTCACCCCCTTGGTGGCTGCCATTTTCCTCCCAGAATGCCCCTCAGAAGGCTATTAACAACTCAGCAACACTGAAGCACAGTAGGTGGGACTGAGGGACATGATTGTTTCTTTTATGGTGCCAAGGCAGGAGCAGAGAACTTTTGGGCTTCCAGATGTTGCCAGCCTCCTCTCATCCCTGGTCCAGTCACGGATTACTCTGGTGTTGCGGCGCTCATCTTGCTTTACTGGCCGAGGGAGCCGACATTTGTCTGCAGACAGTTTTTCCAGGTCATGTGGCCGGCATGACTAAGCCACTTCTGGTGAAACCAGAGCAGCGCATAGAAACGCCGTTTACCTTCCCGCTGCAGTGGTATCTATTTATCTACTTGTGCCGGCGTGCTTTTGAACTGCTAAATTGGCAGGAGCTGGGACAGAGCAACGGGAGCTCACCCCGTTGTAGGGTGATGTTGGCTGGGGATGATGGGAACTGGAGTCCAGCAGCATTTGAGGGGCACCAGGTTGGGAAGGATGCTTTTGGCAAAGTTTCGGGAGGCAGTGGAAGACAGGAGTGCCTCGTGTGCTCTGGTCCATGGGGTCACGAAGAGCCGGACACGACTAAACAACTAAACAACAACAACAGGTTGGGAAGGATGCTTTAGAGCAGCAGGCTGGATCCTTATTTCCTCCACCCACCACCGGCCAAGTTTGATCTCACCCACCTGTCAATCACTTGACATCACAATGACATTAGCTGACCCGTTTTTGCCTGCCCAGTTTGAAATCAAACCATGCGGGTAATAGCATAGCACTTTGCAAGCCCTGATGATCAGCTGATATCATCCCACGTGACATCAGGTGTAGGGCAGGTAAGGATGGATTCCCAACCATGTCTAGGTGGGTAGTTTCCTTCCAAACCGGATGACCTGAGCTTTCAGCTATTGGAGCAGACGGTTTAATTTTCCGAGGAAAAATGATCCTCTGCAAATAAAAAAGGCATTCCAAGCATTTATCTTCTTGGAGGCAAACCCTTGAGACTATCCTCCTCACGGACACACATTAAGGATGAATGCCTGCCCTTCAAGGCTTTATTTCTGTTCTGCCCTCTCATCATTTCCAGTCTCTAGCTCCCCATTGGCCTCCCATTTGTGCATCCACCAGGTTGGAAAGCAAATGAGGCTACGCAAGAGCAGGCCCGCCGAGGTGAGGACCTGCCAGTCTAGTGAAGGATGGATTGGTCCCTGTTGTGATGCCGTGCCAGTGTGACTCTTCCCTGATAAAACAAGCCTTTCCCCTGACTTGCCTCGGAATGACAAGAGGACGGTAATTTATTAAGCACTTTGTGGAAGGCAAGGCAGGAGAAGATAAAAGAAAGCAATTCATATTAATGAAATGGATGGCTGTTCCCCCTTGCAAATCACTTTGCTTTGAGAACGCTAACTTCATAAATGTCCAGGCTCGTTTCCCTTGTTATAGCTTTGAGATAAACATGTACGTTTCATGAGGGACTCTGGGGAGGGCTGCTCTGGGAAACTCTGTGGTATGAAGGGCGTCAACAAGCTGGAACATGTGCAGAGGAGGACAACCAAAATGATCAAGGGTCTAAAAAACCAAGCATCGTGCATACAGACTACAGTGGTACCTCGGGTTACAGACGCTTCAGGTTACAGACTCAGCTAACCCAGAAATAGTTGTTGTTGTTTAGTTGTTTAGTCGTGTCCGACTCTTCATGACCCCATGGACCAGAGCACGCCAGGGCCTCCTGTCTTCCACTGCCTCCTGCAGTTTGGTCAAACTCATGCTGGTAGCTTCAAGAAAACTGTCCAACCATCTTGGCCTCTGTCGTCCCCTTCTCCTTGTGTCCTCAATCTTTCCCAACATCAGGGTCTTTTCCATGGAGTCTTCTCTTCTCATGAGTTGGCCAAAGTATTGGAGCCCCAGCGTCAGGATCTGTCCTTCCTGTGAGCACTCAGGGCTGATTTCCTTCAGAATGGATAGGTTTGATCTTCTTGCAGTCCATGGGACTCTCAAGAGTCTCCTCCAGCACCATAATTCAAAAGCATCAATTCTTCGGCAATCAGCCTTCTATATGGTCCAGCTCTCACTTCCATACATCACTACTGGGAAACCAGAAATAGTACCTCGGGTTAAGAACTCTGCTTCAGGATGAGAACAGAAATCGCACGGCAACGGTGCGGCGGCAGCAGGCGGCCCCTTTAGCTAAAGTGGTACCTCAGGTTAAGAACACTTTCAGGTTAAGAACGGACCTCCAGAACGAATTAAGTTCTTAACCCAAGGTACCACTGTACTTAGTCACTGTACTTAGTTCTTAACCCAAGGTACCACTGTACTTAGACCTCCAGAACGAATTAAGTTCTTAACCCAAAGTACCACTATACTTAACCCAAGGTACCACTGTATTTAGTCTCTAAGATGCCTTGTTCAGGATTGAAGGGGAATGCTTCCTTGTTTTTTCTTAACCATTTTTTCCCCAGTCCTAAAAACTCCAACGTTTTGGCAGTTTTGTGCTATTCCTTTTGAAAATGTCTGCTTCTTCATTTAACTTGCACTCATTCTCACTTGCCACCAGTGTTATCATCCCTGGAAGCCTGGTCTGTGATGGGGTTTTCTGGATTAAGACCTTTAGAGGCCCTAAGCCCTGGAAAGATTATGGTGCCCAGCATAGGTAAAACAAAATAAAATCAATACTAAACCACAAAATGAAAATGCAAAACAAAACAAACCATAGATCTATGGGAACGCATGACGGGATCTGATTTTCTTGCATTACAGGCAACCCCACATTTACATGGGGGTTACGTTCTGGGTCACACATGTCGGCAGAAAGCATATAAGCCTGCCCCACCCCGTTCTGCCCCCTTTTGGTGCCGAACGTGACTTGAATGTGCACAGTTGCACTTGCATTAAACACACAAAGAGTGAGAGTTGTTGCTTGCATTTCGATCTACATCAGTAGGATGTCCCCTGGTTTAGGCAGAAGAGTAGAAGAGTTTGGATTTGATATCCCGCTTTATCACTACCCAAAGGAGTCTCAAAGTGGCTAACAATCTCCTTTCCCTTCCTCCCCCACAACAAACACTCTGTGAGGTGAGTGAGGCTGAGAGACTTCAAGAAGTGTGACTGGCCCAAGGTCACCCAGCAGCTGCATGTGGAGGAGTGGGGAAGCGAACCCGGTTCACCAGATTACGAGTACACCGCTCTTAACCACTATACCACACTGGCGTGGATTAGTAATTTTTATTACTAATAATGGAGGAAGCATGTGCAGTGGAGCCTAAGGAAGTCTGAAAAGGTTCTGATTCTTCCCACGATGCCTACTTCCATAGGTGAGTTACAGTCAGCCCCAATAAATTTCACACACCCCAAATCCAAGAATCAACTCTTCAGTTTCCCTGTTTGTGAATGTTGTCACAAATCTGCAAGGAGCATTTTGGTTCCGTTCTCTCTACACTTTCTGTCCCTGTAATGGGACTATTTCACTCATCTTCCTGAAATTATTAAACCTTTCCTCAGAAGTCCTACAGATGACTTGCTTGAGGAAGAACCTCCAAATTCTTCTCATAGGTGCCAGCTAGAGTGGTGATGTATCCTACCTTATAGAAGACAGTCTTCCTTTTGAATAACTGCTTTGCCTAAGTCTGGCTTCATTTAACCACTAACAAAACCATATCCGAGTTTACATTTCCTGAACAACATTCACAGTCATGGTTTCCCCCAAAGAACCCCGAGAACTGTTAAGGGTGCCATATTCCCCTCACAGAGCTACATACATTACTGAATAATGTGACCAGCTGGGAATTTGGTTTGATTCAGAAGTTCAGTTCAGTGGACTGCTTATCTAAGCTGATGGGGCCTCCTGTTTCAACAGGTAAGGGCACTACAATCATCTAATGGAACTTGGTTTGTTTTGGCTTGTAGCTGTGGATGGCCCTCTCCTTCATGAATTTGTCTAATCCTCTTTTGAAACTATCCAAGCTGGTGGCTGTCACCGCCTCCTGAAGGAGTGAGTTTTACAGTTTAACTACGTGCTGCTGTTTAACTAATAACTGGGGGGTGGGCAGATTTTTGTGGGGGACACTAAAGCTCTCCTGACGGTATGAGGCCTCCCTTTATCCACCTCTACGAACCTCAACAATACGCTTCTCCTTACCAAGAGAGTGGCGCTGAGGTTGGGATGTTTCTTTGTTTCTTAGTATGTAGGTCCTCGTGGCTCCTTTTGTGTTGTAAATGTAGGAATCTCTAAATAATTCATAGGCAAGAGAGACATCGGCTGTCAGTTCTGTGACCGGGTAGCTTTTTAAAATGATGACATCTCCTTTTCTTTTCTCTTCCCTCCCCATCCTGTCCTCCCCCCCCCACTCCCGCCACAAAGCATGAAAGAATCAGACGTACATTAACAATGCCAAATGCTAGACTGTTCGTCTCGCTTTGGTTTGCTGTTTTGAGGAACTACTGGAGACAAAGGCCGAAATAAATTGCAGAGGGAGAGAGGGGAGAAGGCTGTGAATCAAAGCTGTATTCCAGAAACAGCTTCTAAACGCTTGTGTTCGTTAGCTGGTCTTCCGCTCTTGGCTCAGGACTCCTTCCCTTCCTCCTCCGTCAAATCTGAAAGCAGGACTCAGGATCCGGTGGCCCTCAGAATGATGCTGGACTTCAATTCCCATCAACCCTGACAGCCTGAGCCAATACTCAGGGATGATAGGAGCTGTAGTCCAACAATGTGGGGCGGGGGGGGCAGGTCCTCTGTGTCTTCCAGCATTTCACTGGGGACCAACAAATGGGATCAAGAGGGATATGATTGTCTAAAAAAAAAAAAAAAATGTGGGTCATAAATGAGTGCAAATCAAGACTTAGATATAACTCCAGTATGTTCCTGCCCAAGTGACATGGACTGGTTGGACACAGAGGAATGATGGAAGGAACCAGCTGGGGAACCTCCAAGGGAAGAAGGCTCAGAGTTCGGGGAGTGGTGGTGGGATAATGAGTGGTCAGAGGAGGAAGAAGAAGAAGACTGGGAAGAGGAGGTGTTGGAAGCCAAAGAGGTAACAGGACTTAGTGAGCTGGGAGAGTCTGTGATGGACAGAAGTCTGGAATGAGAGGCAGAAGCTGAAGCAGAATGGTGGGAGAAAGGAGGCCAAGAAGCAGAGTTGAGTCAGGCTGTGAAGGGTCATGGGTGTTTCCCCCTCCTGATGTAACAAGCTCCTTCTTCCTTCTCCTCCGTCTCCCAGAACCAGAAGATGGCCGAAACAGGCAGCGCAGCAGCAGACTTCTTGCAGGAGAAATCTCCAATTGCTTGGGGAAAGCCCTGGACAGGAGGGAACTTAGATGGCTGTGGAGAAGCAGGGACTTTCAGTCTTGGCAAATGATTCATGGGACCAGACCTACTGGGGATAAGCTGCTGTGTTCATTAGGCCTGAGACTCAGCAACGTATTTGAACGTTGTGTTTTTGCTAATGAAGAGCTAACAGGATGATTTCCTGCTGGCTCGCTCTTTGACACCAAGTATCATCAACATGTGCTCCAAAACCATGGTTGACCGGGGCCAGAGACAGAGACTTTTCAGTTAGCGCACCTAGAACTTGTAATTTCCCTTTCCTGAGAGAGCCATCTTGCACCTTCCCTGATCATCTTCTGCTACAGCATGAGCACCTTCCATTTTAGGGAGGCCTCAGATTGCCTCTGACAGTGTTGTTGTTTAGTCGTTTAGTTGTGTCCTACCCTTCGTGACCCCATGGACCAGAGCACGCCAGGCACTCCTGTCTTCCACTGCCTCCCGCAGTTTGGTCAAACTCATGCTGGTAGCTTCAAAACTCATGCTGGTGGAGGTAAGCAATATGGTTAGGAGCCACTGAGAGACTTCTCCTCCATGCATTTGTCTAACCCTGTTTAAAGTCATCCAAGCTGGTGACCATCTTCACACCTTGTGGGAACAAATTCCACAGAGTAGTTGAATACTGTACTACCTTTGGTCTAGTTAATTCCCTCCCACTTTACCTGCAGGAACATTCAATCCTGCCATCTCCCACTTGCCACCTTAGGTGGTACACTCCATGAACAATTTTTCACATGTGACAGATTGTTTGTTTTGAAATCGGAAAGGCTTTCGATACAAGTTGGCCATGAACTGTAAGTCCCCTTCGCTTTCCTTTTTCTACTCCTCTGATCTGAAATTGGGGTGGAATCTGGACTTTTAGCACATGTACATCTCAAGCTCTGCTTTTATTTGGTCTGAAGAGTTTCGAGGCAACTGTAATTTCAGTGTGTCAAGCCTGGTTAGGCTAGGGTGACAGGGAACAGAGAGCCGCTGTTGCATTAACCAGATCTCACAATACATTGGGCTTATCTGCATACAAGTGGGACAAGTTCATTTGTCTCTTTAGCTCAGGACCACAAGGAGGGAGAAGAGTCTGCTCTGAAAACCAAATTGAACTTGGAGTTATGACATTTGCGTGCTGGCGAATATTTCACTGTGTGTGTTTATGAAAGCTTATAAACTGCTTAATCAACAAAAAAACCTCACCATTAATTAATATACCTTTTAATGCCAAAATAGGTTTCTAAGCAGTTTACAAGGTATAAAAACCAACTGTGCAGACATTAAAATATAAATATCCCGTAATTAAAATTTGCAATGAAACAATCCCATTAAACCAGCAGATTATCAACAAAATGCAGATAAAAACTGCCACTCTCAAAACACAAGTGTACATAATTAAGGTTGTGTCTTCTTCTCTGGCAATCATCTTCTCGGAGATACCATTGATGAACTCTTTCAAGGAGCTGGAGATGGCATTTATAAGTGGTCCATGTTTCACAAACACTGTCACTATTCCCTCTTGCTCTGTCCCCCTCTGGACTCAACCTGCACAACCACCTCCAGAGGGGGAAGGCCAGTAGTAGATGTTGCTCTATCTCCTCACTCATTATCTTTCATGGTGGCAGCACCTATGCTTTAGAACTCCCTGCCTATGGATATTAGGAGGGCACACTTAATATGTAAAAAAAGGTAAAGGTACCCCTGACAGTTAGGTCCAGTTGCAGATGATTCTGGGGTTGCGCGCTCATCTCGCTCTATAGGCTGAGGGAGCTGGCATTGTCCACATACAGCTTCCGGGTGATGTGGCCAGCATGACTAAGCCGCTTCTGGCGAACCAGAGCAGAACGCTGCCGTTTACCTTCCTGCTGGAGCGGTACCTATTTATCTACTTGCACTTTGACGTGCTTTTGAACTACTAGGTGGGCAGGAGCTGGGACTGAGCAACGGGAGCTCACCCCGTCGCGGGGATTCAAACTGCCAACGTTCTGATCAGCAAGCCCTAGGCTCTGTGGTTCAGACCACAGTGCCACCCACATCCCTTCCCTTAATATGTAGACACCTGCTAAAAAAAGTTTTTATTTCAGCAAGCCTATCTAAACCCATAATTTACACCATGATCCCAACCATGTCTTCCTATTGAATTTAGCGGGGCTTGCTCCCAGGTAAGTGGGGTTAGGACTGCAAACTTAATTATAAATGCGATCTCCAACTCCTCAAAAGATTCCATCAATGGTATCTCAAAAAATTTTTACACAGCGCTTGGGAAGACAGGTGAACTAATGCCAGTGTACTGGAAGAAGCAAAGATCACCAGTGTCAAAGCAATGATTCTTCAACATCAACTTTGTTGGACTGGTCATGTTGTGCAGATGCCTGATTACTGTCTTCCAAAGCAACTACTCTATTCTGAACTTAAAAATGGAAAGCGTAATACAAAAGAGGTTTAAAGACTCTCTGAAAGCAAATCTTTAAAAAATGTAGTATAAATACCAACAATTGGGAAACACTTGCCTGCGCATGCTCCAGTTGGAGAGCAGCCTTTAACAAAAATGTCATGGGCTTTCAATACGCTCGAACTCAGGATAAAAGGGAGAAACGTGCTAAGAGGAAGGCATGTTTGGCAAACCCTCACCATGATCAACTCCCACCCGGAAACCTATATCCCCACTGTGGAGGTACGTGTGGATCCAGAATTGGCCTCCACAATCACTTATGGACTCAGTGTTAAAACTGTGTTTATGGAAGACAATCTTACTTGGCTATGAGTGACAGAAGAAGAAGGAATGACAGTGAGTTGGAGGAGGAACTCAGGGAATCTCATTCAAGGCCCATTGATGCTTCAAGTTTCATGATTATAGACACATGAGATGATCGGAGAACCCATCCTCTTATCCTTAGGTACAAATCTGTGGCAACTATAGTTCCAGGTTTCATGCAAGTAGGCCATTCCCCATCCTCAGACATCTAACCTCAATGCATTTCTGGGTAATGATTCCTTGCTGAGCTGGAGAAATACAGGTCATCAGAGCTGTCCTCTCCAAGAGCAACTCTGCCTGCAACTGAGCAAGAACCTATTCAGACAGAGGAGCCAGGACTGGACTGACAGCTTCATACGAACAGGTGGAAATCTATCAGCATCTTCTGTCCCCTGATCCCTGCTCTGCTGGTAGCCACAATACCAAGACAGACTATCTAAAGTGGTTGCACTGATGCACATCAGAGAACAGAGCAGGTGCTCTCTCCTACTGGCAGCTATCATGGAGGTGCAGAGAATCTAGGCATCTAGACTCCACTGCAAGATTCCTTGAGGAGCTGTGGCACTTCAGAATTGGCAACATCCTTCGGTGGCCCTGTGCCAAGCTGACCTCAACTATTTCGTGTCAAGTGGTATTCGTTTAACCTCAGGTGCCTCATCTGCATGCATTTAAAACATCAGAAACAAGATTAAAGATGCTGCAGATAATCTCCATCTTCTTTCCCTCCAAAATTCATGATCCATCTGTTCCTTTTTGGCATCTACCTTGACCAGTTGCCTCATTACAAATGCTAATGAGAAGCAAGAGAATTATTTGGAGGAGTCAGAAGGTATGTCCTCCTCCCCTTGCCAGCCATTTCATAACTCATTCCAGCATTGCCAAAGAGAATATTCCTAAAATGGAAAGCAGGAATATTTCGCTCTGGTCCCCAGTTTCCTAAGAGAGGGGAAATCCAGTGGAGGGCTGTCCACACATACTTTGGATGGGAGCACTGGAGATTTTTGGAATCTTTATGATATTTATTTTGTTCATAAATTTACAAGCAGTGCATTGTGGAAGCAAATGAGACTCTCCCAAGCATAGCTGTCAACGTTTCCCATTTTTTAAGGGAAATTCCCTTATTCCGAATAGGATTCCTCACAAGAAAAGGGAAAAGTTGACAGCTATGCTTCCAAGTGAGTTGTATTTTTTTTTTTGAAAAATATTTATTGGGGTTTACAATAAAAGTGAACATAATGAACAGTATAACAAATCTTAACATAATTTCACATTTTCTTTGGACTTCCTCACATCTCCCGCTCCCACTTTCATCATTATAACTTTTTACCAGCAATTTATTATCTTATTTGCATTCTTATATCTCATTTATGTCTTTATAATCTTATAATTCTCAATAAAGTTTATATTTTCTCAATCTCACTTATTATCTTAAATCATCTAGGTTAGTGGTGCTCCATTATTTATGATCTAGCATCCTGCTTAACATTCACTCAGATTACAATGCTTTTGTAAATAATTCTAAAATTTCTTCCAATCCTCCTCCATCTTCTCTTCTCCCAGGTCACGAATTCTGCCGGTCATCTCGGCCAGTTCCATATAATCTATCAGTTGCATCTGCCATTCTTCCAGTGTGGGTAGATCTTGAGTTTTCCAGTGCTTTGCGAGAAGTATCCTTGCTGCTGTTGTTGCATACATAAAAAATGTCCGGTCCTTCTTTACCACCCCTTGGCCGACAATACCCAAAAGAAAGGCCTCTGGTTTCTTGGTGAAGGTATACTTAAATACCTTTTTCAGTTCATTATAAATCATTTCCCAGAACGCCTTCACTTTAGGGCAAGTCCACCAGAGGTGGAAAAATGTTCCTTCACACTCTTTACATTTCCAGCACTTATTATCAGACAGGTGGTAAATTTTTGCAAGTTTGACTGGGGTCATATACCATCTATATATCATTTTCATTACATTTTCTTTCAAAGCATTGCATGCAGTAAATTTCAATCCGGTACTCCACAACCTTTCCCAGTCCTCAAACATAATATTATACCCAATGTCCTGTGCCCACCTTATCATAGCCGATTTGAACATTTCTTCTTGTGTATTCCATTTTAACAGCAAGTTATACATCCTTGAAAGTACCTTAGTCTTTGGTTCTAACAATTCTGTTTCTAGTTTCGATTTCTCCACCTGGAACCCTAATTTCTTGTCATTTTTAAAGACTTCTTTAATCTGAGCGTAATGTAACCAGTCTCGCACTTTATCCTTCATTTTCTCCAAACTCTGCAGTTTCCAATTGTCTCCATCTTTTTCTAGTATTTCCCAATATTTAGGCCATTTAGCCTCCATATTGGGTCTTTTTCGGGCCTTAGCTTCCAAAGGTGAAAGCCACCTTGGAGTTTTATTTTCCAGCAAGTCTTTATATTTTAACCAGACATTAAACAGTGATTTTCTGACAATATGGTTCTTAAAGGCCTTATTTGCTTTAACCTTGTCATACCATAAATATGCATGCCATCCAAAAGCATTGTTAAACCCTTCCAAATCCAACACGTCAGTGTCTTCAAGAAGTAGCCAGTCTTTTAGCCAGCAGAACGCTGTGGCCTCATAATACAACTTTAGATCTGGCAGGGCAAAGCCCCCTCTTTCTTTCGCATCAGTTAATATCTTAAACTTAATTCTGCTTCCAAGTGAGTTGTATGGATGCTGGTCCTGTCTTTGACTCCCAGACCACCATTGCTGCAGCATCCCAAGGTTGCGGTCCAAACCCCTGAGTCTAAATTTTGCAAATGCAAACTGCAAAACTCAGCCTCTTCCAAGTGACTGGGGGATGTCAGGTTCCTACTTTTTGATGAGTATTGTGTTTCAAAGCTGGAGAGATGCCGGTAGTTCCCACTGATGAAACAGGGATAGATCATTTTTGGGCTGTGAACCAGTTACTAGCATAATAAAGCATGGCCACTGCAGCAATATTGTCATGGGTCATGCTTTGTTGTTTAGTCATTTAGTCGTGTCCAACTCTTCGTGACCCCATGGACCAGAGCACGCCAGGCACTTCTGTCTTCCACTGCCTCCCGCAGTTTAGTCAAACTCATGCTGGTAGCTTCGAGAATACTATCCAACCATCTCGTCCTCCATCATCCCCTTCTCCTTGTGCCCTCCATCTTTCCCAACATCAGGGTCTTTTCCAGGGAGTCTTCTCTTCTCATGAGGTGGCCAAGGTATTGGAATCTCAGCTTCAGGATCTGTCCTTCCAGTGAGCACTCAGGGCTGATTTCCTTCAGAATGGATAGGTTTGATCTTCTTGCAGTCCATGGGACTCTCAAGAGACTCCTCCAGCACCATAATTCAAAAGCATTAATTCTTCGGTGATCAGCCTTCTTTATGGTCCAGCTCTCACTTCCATACATCACTACTGGGAAAACCATAGCTTTAACTATACGGACCTTTGTTGGCAAGGTGATGTCTCTGCTTTTTAAGATGCTGTCTAGGTTTGTCATTGCTTTTCTCCCAAGAAGCAGGCGTCTTTTAATTTCGTGGCTGCTGTCACCATCTGCAGTGATCATGGAGCCCAAGAAAGTAAAATCTCTCACTGCCTCCATTTCTTCCCCTTCTATTTGCCAGGAGGTGATGGTACCAGTGGCCAGATGGGCCATGCTAGTTGGTTGCATTAAATGAGGAGATAAGCTTTCCTTTTGTAGGTTTTTGGGGAAATCACATATTTTCTTTTTTTTTTCAACTTCTTTTTATTCATTTTCTATTACCACACAACAACAAAAAGTGAAAAAGAAGAATAGCAAAACACATACCAAAGAAAAAAGAAAACATCAACCAGAACACAACACCTAAACCAACCAAAAAACAAACATTAATTTACAACAAATAACGATTGACTTCCCTCCATCTCGGTTTTGGGTTATGTGAATATTAAATCCATTCTGCAGTTTTTCATTTTATAGCGTCTACACATCACAAGAGTTATATTGTACCTACTGGGGAAATCACATATTTTCTTTACAGCCATAATTGGACTAAGTTTCCTCACCCTGCAACTATTAGGAGGAAATATGTATGGGAAAACCTGCTTGCTCATTTCATGCTCATGAGATTGTGAGCTGTTCTGCCAGAGGAGCTTTCCATGTTATTCCGTGTCCAGGGCTTAGGAAGAATATTAAGTGCTTAATGAACAATGGGCATAAAACTTTGTTTAACTACAAAGAACAATCAGCCCAGCCTTTCAGGCTTCCCTTGTGCAGAGAGCTTTCTTTAAGAGACATTTGCATTTGGTTCAGAGGGATGCTTGCTTTGAGTGGCTGTATCTCTCAGAGAGCGTGCCAGAAATTTAATAAACTAGCAATAAAGCCTCTCTTCTCAAGCAAGTGGAAGTTCTGCTGCAATGCCATCAATATTGTGATCTGACATATCTGAGAAAAGCATGGGGATGGGGAAAATATGATTTCAGTGGGTGCCCAGGGAAAACATCGTTCAGTGCTGTAGAATTGTGATTTATTAGCAGTCCAGGGAATCAAGGTAACGTATTCTCCCAAATGACTGGCCTTCCTCAGTTTTGAAACCGAAGCTAGAAATAGCAGCAATTTAGCTTATTAGCCTCTTTGTGCATGGCACCTCTTCCCATCAGTGAACTAGTTGTAACTAGCCATTTCAATGCATGGGGCGATCTGTTGATCCTGCAATCCCTTTTTCAAGAACCATAATAACAGAATCATAGAGTTGGAAGGGTCTCCGAGGGTCATATAGGCAACCCCCTGCAATGCAGGAATCTCAGCTAAAGCATCCCTGAGAGACGGCCATCCAACATCTGCTTAAAAAACATTCAAGGAAGGAGAGTTCACAACCTCACATGGGAGTCAGTTCCACTGTCGAAAAGTTCTTCTTGATGTTTAGTTGGAATCTCTTTTCTTGTAACTTGAATCCATTAGTTCAGGTTTTAGCCTCTGGAGCAGGAGAAAACAAGGTTGTTCTAACCTCCATGAGACAGCCCTTGAGAAATTTGAAGATGGCTATCATATCTCCTCTCGGTCTCCTCTTCCCCAGGCTAAACGTACTCAGCTCCTTCAATTGTTCCTCCTAAGGTTTGGTTTCCAGATCCTTGATCTTCTTGGTCACCCTTCTCTGCACACATTCCAGCTTGTCAACATCCTTCTTAAATGGTGGTACCCAGAACTGGACGCAGGATTCCAGGTGTGGTCTGACCAAGGCAGAATAGAGTGGCACTACACTATACTTCTGTTGATGCAGCCTAGAATAGCATTAGTTTTTGTTTTGCTTTGCTTTGCTTCTGCATCTCACTGTTGCCTCATGTTAAGCATGTGTCAACCTTTGTTACCTTTGACTCATTGCCCTCTCTCTACCCAACCCACCATGTGGATGTGAGGGTAAAAGGGAAGTCAAACAATGTTTGGAGGATAAGGTGACTGGTCATGATGCCTTTACAGTCAAAAGCAGTATACTTCTGAACACCAATTGCTGGAAACCACAGAAGGGGGACACAGGTGGCACTGTGGGTTAAACCACAGAGCCTAGGGCTTGCCAATCAGAAGGTAGGCAGTTCGAATCCCCGCGGCGGGGTGAGCTCTCATTTTTTGGTCCCAGCTCCTGCCAACCTAGCAGTTCGAAAGCACATCAAAGTGCAAGTAGATAAATAGGTACCGCTCTGGCGGGAAGGTAAATGGCATTTCTGTACGCTGCTCTGGTTTGCCAGAAGCGGCTTAGTTATGCTGGCCACATGACCCGGAAGCTGTACGCTGGCTCCCTCGGCCAGTAAAGTGAGATGAGCACTGCAACTCCAGAGTCATCTGCGACTGGACCTAATGATCAGGGGTCCCTTTACCTTTACAGGAGGGGATATTGCTCTTGTGCTCAGGTCCTGGCATCTGGTTGGCCACTGTGAGAATAGGATGCTTGACTAGAAAGGCCATTGGGACAATGGAAAATAGATTTTCCATGCCCTAAACGTGACCAAGCGATTGATATTGAGGAATTGGAAAAATAAAGATAGGATGCCCTTCAATCAATGGACTGACAATATGACATCACTGGCAATTGATGAATGAACTGCTTACGGGAGCAGACTCTGTATGGATAAATGCTATAACATTTGGAATGAGCTTATACAAACTATAGTAGGCTTTTAACATTTACATAAGCACTAGAACAAGAAGACTATACCAATTTATACAAGAATGTATGGGAATATCGTATATTGCTCTGTCTTATTTTGCATATTTTTGCTTTTATAGGTATCTTTGTTGTTGTTTTTCTCCCTCTCACTTTTCCTTCTTTTTTTCTGAATCACTTTATTTATTTTAACTGAAATCACCTTAATAAAATATAAATATTGGATAGGCCATGGGCCTGATCCCGCAAACTCTTCTGACCATGTACTCCTGGGGGGGGGGGGAGAATAAATTTCGCACACACAACTATGGAGTTCTTACCTGGAGAATAAAGACAATGACAGCCATTGGCCATCGAGATGTGAATCCCAGCACCAGCCCACGGGCCTGAATTCCATGCTGGGTACTGAATTTCCCCCAGGAATACTAAGTGCCAATTGCAGGAGCCTAATTGGTTCCATCCTCCAAAGTTTGCATTTGAAAGCAAAGCAATCTTCCCTCCACCTCTCTTCAACACACACACTGTGCCCTCCTGCAGGAGATTCCCAGGGGCATTAGAAGAACTATTTGCAATGCACAAAGTGTACAGGAGCCAGCTTGCTGGCAGGTGTTCAGCTGAGCGGTGCACTTCCACTTTTAAAGTTGGAAAAGAAAGGGAACAAACAAGAAAGAAGCCCTTTGCGCATCTTGAGATATAATGTGCAAATTCTAGTGGTCCCTTTCTAAACATTCTTCTTCTTTCTTCTTCTTTGGAGATCCCTTGTAGCAGAGTAAGATTGTCTTCCATGAACATGGTCTTAACAGTGAGTCTGCAAGTGACTGTGGAGGCCAATTCTGGGTCCACACATCCTTCCACAGTGGGGACATTGGTTTCCGGGTGAGAGTTGATCATGGTGAGGGTTTGCCAAGCATGCCTTCCTTTTAGCACGTTTCTCCCTTTTGTCCTGAGTTCGAGTGTCTTCAAAACCCCTGACACCTTTACCAAAGGCTGCTCTCCAATTGGAGCACTCACAGGCAAGTGTTTCCCAGTTGTTGTTTCCATTTTTTATTTTTTTTTAGATTTGCCTGGTGTTTATAGATTGTTGGTGTTTATACTACATTTTTTAAGATTTGTCTTGAGACAGTCTTTAAACCTCTTTTGTTGACCACCAGCATTACGCTTTCCATTTTTAAGTTCAGAATAGAGTACAGTCATACCTCGGGTTGAAGTAGCTTCGGGATGAGTATTTTTGGCTTGCGCTCTGCAGCGACCCGGAAGTAACAGAGTGCGTTACTTCCGAGTTTTGCCACTCGCGCATGTGCAGATGCTCACAATGACATCACGCGCATGTGCGGACTTGGCTTGTGTTCACTTCAGGATGGGAACGGGGCTCCGGAACGGATCCTGTTCACATCCAGAGGTACCACTGTAGTTGCTTTGGAAGACGATAACCAGGCATCTGCCCAACATGAGCAGTCCAGTGAATCTGATGTTGAAGAATCATTTCTTCAACACTGGTGATCTTTGCTTCTTCCAGTACACTGACATTAATTCACCTGTCTTCCCAAGTGATGTGTAATTTTCTTTGGAGTAACCGTTGATGGAATCTTTTGAGGAGTCGGTGATGGCATTTATAAGTGGTCCATGTTTCACAAGCATCTCAATGTTCACAACCCCCCAGCCTACACACCTACCTTCCTTCAGTATCTCCCATTATTTGGGTGTTTCTTTTTCAAGGACCTTCCCAAATGTTAAAAATCAAGGGAGATCAGGATTTGGATTAGCCCTAAGAAATGTTGCACCCTCTTCCAAGGCACAGCACAAACACATAGGAAACCCACTCTAAAGACGCAAAGAAGAAATTGCAGTTTGCAGCTGTTTCTGGAGAAGTAGCCATGCACTCTTCAATTCCATCACTCAGGAATCGAATTGAACTGAAACACAGGATTTTCAGCACATTGAATATTTGTTAATATTGCCAATTACCAATGACAGGATGCCTGTACCAGCAATACCTGTTTGGTGAATTACCACTGTTAAGTAATTTTCACTGCCTGTAATTTTCTGCATTTTATTTCCCTCTGATTTTGTTTTTTTCCTTCCCCAAACCATGCCTTTACATCTGATATGGTGAATTGTAGATTACAGAAGCTCATGCCATAATAAATTGGTTTGTCTTTAAAGTGCCCCAAGATGCTTTGTTGTTTTCAGCATACAGCCAGACGCTGGCGTGTTTTTTCTTGAGTCATTTCCATTTTTCCTCCCCAGCCTTCCTTTCCTCTTTTTTTCCCTGAGACATGCTGACGGTAGCATTTCTTGACATTTCAATGTCATATTGATGGCTGGAAGATTAAAGACTAGTTTGTATTGCTGGCAAATACAGACCTATGAAAACATCAGAGATATTATATTACAGGATGCAAACATTTAAGTGGGTTTTACAGTAGTGTACCTTCTCCTCTGACACGGCGATCCGCTGACAAGAGCACTTTTCAATTTTCAACAACATTTGAATGGCTGGGGGATAAATATCGGTTTGCATCACTGGCAAATATGGGCGTATTTTGAATATATCATTGGGGAGGGGGAAATGTAGTCTCAGGGTATGCACATAAAATGGTGCAGAACTTGAAGTATGCCACAAACAGTCTTCAACCTTGTGCGTTCCAGATGCTTCGGTCTACAATTCTGTGCTGGCTGTGGGTGATGGAAGCTGTTGGCATGACTGTGGGGTCAGACATACCTTCTTCAGAGGGTAATGTTGAGGAATTTGAGTCAGAGGGGCAATTGCACCTGGGGCTAGCGAGGTTTTCCAGCAGGGGGCTGGTCCACTGTCCCTCAGACCTTGTGGGGGGCCGGACTATATTTTGAAGAAAAAAAAAATGAACGAATTCCTATGCCCCACAAATAACCCAGAGATGCATTTTAAATAAAAGCAGTGTAAAAACACACTGATTCCCGGACTGTCCGCAGGCAGGATTTAGAAGGCTACTGGGCCAGACCCATGGGCTAGACCCAGAAGTTATCTCTGGTGAGTGCCCCCTGACTCACAGAGGATGTTGAATTGCTCAGAGGACTCCATCACAGTATCCAACCACACACAACCAAAGCCTATTCAGGTCTGTCAGAGTCAAAGATTGCTTGAAGTGGCACCTTTCAGCAAAGGCAGAGTTTTCTTTTTTTAATATATAAATGATTTTTATTGGTTTTACATATAATCACATTACGTAACATCGTACCCTTTTATTTTATCTCTTCAGCTCGACTGAGCCTAACGACTTCCCTCCCTCCCGTCTGATGGTTTACAAAATTAAACTTTACATCTTTACATTTCGCTTCGTTTCCTATCCTTGTTATATCATTACCTAAAATATTACATTACTCAACCTGAAGAGGTAGCAATTTCACCTTACAAATCTTCAGATAACCCTGCTGCTGATGTTAATTGCTTACAGTTGTCTTTCAGATATAATATAAATTTGTCCCAGTCCTTTTGGAATGCTTGTTCTCGCTGGTTCTGCATTCTTCCCGTCAGTTTCGCCAGTTCTGCAAAGTCCATCAGCTTCACCTGACCCTCTTCTTTTGTTGGTAACTCCTGTTGTTTTCATCTTTGGGCTAACAAAATTCTTGCCGCAGTTGTTGCATATAAGAATTTTTTTTTTAATCTTGTCTCCGTATTTCTCTACTCACTATACCCATTAAAAAAGCTTCTTCTTTTTTTCAACAAAAGTGGTTTTAAACATTTTCTTTAACTTATTATATATCATTTCCCAGAAAGCTTTCCCTCTTTACATGTCTACCACATATGGTCAAAAGTATCTTCCTTTTCCTTACATTTCCAACATTCATTTTTTGTTCTGTACATTTTGGCTAGCTTAACTGGTGTTAAAAGGTAAAGGTAAAGGGACCCCTGACCATTAGGTCCAGTCGTGACCGACTCTGGGGTTGCGGCGCTCATCTCGCTTTATTGGCTGAGGGAGCCGGCGTACAGCTTCTGGGTCATGTGGCCAGCATGACTAAGCCGCTTCTGGCGAACCAGAGCAGTGCACGGAAACGCTGTTTACCTTCCCGCTGGAGCGGCACCTATTTATCTACTTGCATTTTGACGTGCTTTTGAACTGCTAGGTTGGAGGAGCAGGGACCAAGCAACCTTCTGATTAGCAAGTTCTAGGCTCTGTGGTTTAACCCACAGCGCCACCCGTGTCCCTTAACTGGTGTTAAATACCACCTATACATTATTTTCATAAATTATTTTCATAAATTTTTCTTTAAGCGTACTGCATGTTGTAAAGTTAATACCTTCATTCCATAACCTTTCCCATTCTTCTAATTGTATATTATGTCCAATATATTTAGCCCAACATACCATTACTAATTTCACCTCCATTCCAATAATAGTGAAGGCAGAGTTTTCTTTTTTAAAAAAATATAATTTTTATTAACAGGCCAATCAAATCACATTAATTCCAAATCACATTAAATCCAAATTATACAGCCGGATTTTTAAAATTTTTGTTGGGGGTACCCATACTTCAAGTTCCGAAAGGGTTCAAAACATCACTCTTGCTGCTGCCTTGATCAAACAGTTCTATCCAGTTCTGTCCAGATAGTCTTTTTGTTATTTTCTTCATCTTCTTGTTGTTATCATATATTCCTTTCTTTGTGGTCTCTGATAATCTTCACAAGCGGGTGAAAGACAAACATCTCCTGTGTGGGTTTTACACTCTCCAAAAATCATATCACATAAAGGACAGACACCATTTCCACACCTCCATTAAAAACATTCCCACTGTCTGTCCATTGATTCACAAGCTTGCGAATCTATATCTCAGAGGGCTCTGCCAGGTCAAGATGGCGTTCCGATAACCATGCATTCACATTCCAATGACCCTGGTCCTCCTCCTTCTCGTCCACCTTAAGCAAGCCTGTCTTCATGAAACTCCATTTTTTAACTGCGTCATAAAACTTCCTTTCATTCCCCGGTATTTCCACCAGTCCTCTCTTCAATCAATAATTCACTCCCACACAGTTCTTAGTCTCCTGCTTGTGATTAATAATAGCAATGATTCTTCTCTCTATCTGGAGGGGAGGATTATTGGTACTCACATAAGGCAAAAAAAGAAAAGTTTTTTCCTCCCCTCCCTTTCCGTTTCACTCAACATACCAGTGTCTTGATGTTGATTCTTGACTTGATTTATTTTCACGCCCGTCGCTCCACTCACAGAGACCCCATTAATCAGCAGTCTTTACTCCTGATCTTCACTTGATGTATGTGCATTAGCTTCTTTCCAATTATATATTTCCAGTTAAATATTTCAAGCTAATGCGAACCAATGTGCTAACTGGAGACAGCGTCAGGAAGAGCCGACTTCACCGAGGGCTTCGTGCCAAGTGTCCACACCCCCTTCTTTCGAATCCGGGGGTGCATTATGGACACCGCTGGCAAGGCAGTCCCCCCCATCCCCTTGGGGGGGGCAAGGAAGGCTGCATACTTCCCATAGCAGCCTCTTAATTACCTCGTGTGGGTCGGAGAGATGTTATTGTCGGCCATCTTCCAATGCGCCCCCTGGTGCCTCCCCCGTGAAGGCAGAGTTTTCAGCTGGCGCCAAGCTTCTGCTCCTGGAGAGGGCTCAGTCTAAAGATGGCTGTTGCTGATGCAACATCAGATTTCTGCTCTGTGCCCCCCCAGAAGATAGCCCTGCCACACCTCGGCACAGAATCATTGCCGTCCAAAACATCTGGAAAGCTCCAAGTTGGAGAAGTCTGCATTATATAAAGTGAGGTGGTAAAGTATTTGGGGCTTTAAAGCCCTATACGGACCCTCGTACCTACGGGACCACCTCTCCTGGTATGTCCCACGGAGGACCTTACGGTCTTCAAACAAAAACATCTTGGAGGTCCCAGGTCACAGGGAGGTTAGGCTGGCCTCAACCAGAGCCAGGGCTTTTTCAGCTGTGGCCCCGATCTGGTGGCACTCTCTGTCACAAGAGACTAGGGCCCTGCGGGACTTGACATCTTTCCGCAGGGCCTGCAAGACAGAGCTGTTCCACTAGGCCTTCAACCAAGGCACAGCCTGACCCCCTCCTTTGGTAATCCTCATAGAACTCTAGCCCAATGGTTGCCATTAATCTGATTCTGAATTGATTTTAGAATGTATTTCAATTAATAGATTGTGATTTTATGTACACTGTGTTACTTTTACTGTTGTTAGCCGCTCTGAGCCCAGCTTTGGCTGGGGAGGGCGGGATATAAATAAATTATTATTATTTTTATTATTATTGGTTTGGGAAAATAAATGACTAAGGGACAGTACGTTAGCCGCTTTGCAGGATTCTGAATCATGTGGAGAAAACGACACACACAGGTCACAGTCACGCGAGACATTTAATGCACTGTCATGCCACCTTAAAGAGTCACGGCTTTCCCCAAGGGATTCTGGGAGCTGCAGGTTGTAGGCCAGAAAACAGGGAATTCTGGGAGTTGTAGTTTGTTAAGGCTGCTGAGAGTTGTGAGGAGGCCCCCATTCCTCCCCCCACATAACTACAATTCCCAGAGTTCCCCAGAAAGGGGCCAGGGAGGCAGCAGCTAATGCCTGTTGGCCATTGAGGTACTGCCCTCCAAGTGGGACCTCCAACTGGCTCATTCAAAGTTTCACTCTTTGGCAGGAAGGCTGCTCCTTAATACCGCCGTTGGAGGGGACTTCCCACAAAATGGCCGACAGGTGAGTGTGCTCTGACCACTGGGGATGAAGGTGGAGGAGTATGAGGGGCTGCAACTGTGGAAATGGTGAGCGGCCACTCTGGGAACATCTTCCCGGCCATTATTGTAAAACAGATGGTGATCTAGCATGGGTGGTAGAATCTGTCAGCAAGCATCTCCATTCTTAGGAACAAAACCCTCTCCTTCTCTCCCTCTCTCTTGGCATTTCAAGGAATAATCAATAAATATAATAACATTTTCAGTTCAGCATTGATAAAACGTAACCACCTGCCCAGTTGTAGCTGCTGATCTCTTTAGAAATGAGGGTAAAAGGAGAGGATTAAGGAGTATCTAGAGAACATCAAAAAGCTTCAAGTAATTGTCTTTTTTCAGGCAAAGAGAGTCAATACTAGGATGACAGTATACTGGAATCTGGCCTGTAAAGATTCCCCCCCTCCACCTTTCCATAATGTGGTAATGCTTAGTCAATAGTGACAAGATGACTCACGTTTGTAGGCCAGAAAACAAACAAAGGGAAATCAATCTTCTATTAGCCTATTTCCTTCATTGGACACATTGCATGCATTGCCAGCCTGGTTCTTCAGCAATTTAGAAATTAAAGCAACTGTGGGATACAAGAATAGCAAATTAAACCTCTGCCTCAGGACAAGCACCTTAACCTTGGGGCATTGCCGGACTTTGGCTACTTTGGGGTGGGATTCTTTACAGAGTGGCCAATTCAGGTTGCAGCGCACAGTTAAACTGTGGAACTCATCCTTGCAGGAGGTAGCGATGGCCACCAACTATTAAGCTGTGAGTGGGCATAGTTGACGACATAGAGATTTCTCCAAGTGGTTCTTTATAGTAAGCTGGAACTGAACTGAACAGCTCAGCCGGCCTGATTTTATAGGCAGCCGGCTGTCAACACTGTAACAACAACAGCCGAGGGTTTCCCACCTAAATTAACTGACGTGGACCTGAGTGAAAACTATATACAGTGGTACCTCAGGTTACATACGCTTCAGGTTACATACGCTTCAGGTTACAGACTCCGCTAACCCAGAAATAGTGCTTCAGGTTAAGAACTTTGCTTCAGGATGAGAACAGAAATCGTGCTCCGGCGGCACGGCGGCAGCAGGAGGCCCCCATTAGCTAAAGTGGTGCTTCAGGTTAAGAACAGTTTCAGGTTAAGTACGGACCTCTGGAACGAATTAAGTGCTTAACCTGAGGTACCACTGTACACAATACCCCTGGTGGCCAGGGTGAGAACTTCAATACATAACACCCCTCCCCACCAAGATAAGGCATTAGTTACAATCTAATGCCTTCCATTACATACAGCAATACCTTTATTGGTTTCTGTAAGGCACATAAGCATATCGATTCCAATATTACAAGTTCGCAGGCATAACTGTTTCACTATCAGCTATATCACCCGTAAGACTCACTATCAAATACTAATTTACCCTATTCACCATACAGCTTTACATGTGCAGTTTGTCCGATGAAAATAGTCTTTTAAATAAGCTGGGCGCTTGGAAACCCTTGCCAGACCGCCGAGGTCCAGTACCAGAGTCTGGGTGGCCGCCCGATTCTGGCTGCCACTGTGGTGTGACCAATTGTGGCGTTGAGCCCGAGTTCCCTGGCTCCTGTCGAAGGAACCGCCACAAGCGGACTCAGTGGATGGTCAGGCACGGCAGTGGTCCGAGTCCCTGGAGAGCCAGGCAGACCCATTGAAACGGCTCAGCTCCATGCCTGCAGTTTGTGAGGAAGATGTAGATGGAGCCTCGCCTTCCATTAGCGACCGCTCCTGAGCTGGGGCCACAGTTGGGGGCACAGCGGTAGTGTCCAAATCCCCAACCCTGTGCCTTAGCTGGTCTATGTAGCAGCGCCGCAAGCGTCCATTCTCGAGGGCCACCTGGTACAAATGGGGCCCCGTGACTCCCACTACCATGGCCGGCACCCAAGGAATGTCCCCCACAAGAGGGCGAGATGAATTCATGGAGGAGGGGGCTGTTGGGGGCTCCAACCCATGATGGCTATGCTCTTTGTCCATAGCTGGAGGCAGTAATACTTCTGAATAACAGTTGTGGGAAACCACAGGACATGAGAGTGCTCTTGTGCCCAGATCCTGCTCATGGCTTCCCAACATGCATCCGGTTGGCCATCGTGAAAAGGGAATGATGAATTAGATGTTCTTCCTTAGTGATCACTCGTAGCCGGATAAGATTGCCTTCCATGAATATGATCTTAACAGTGTGTTAGCAAGTGACTGTGGAGGATAATTCTCGATCTGGACATCCTTTAGTCAGATCCATCAAGGTAGTTCTTCTGTTCTTCTGTTCTATCGGCCTGGAGAAGTCCAGCATGCTCGGATCTATCCTTATGGAGTTGTTGTTGTTGTTTTAATGAAGAACTTTGTTCCTTCCACCAGGAGCTGTTTCCATGCAGGGTGTCTATACAGGAGCCTGGAATGGATCAGAAGGTAATTTTCCTCCAGGATCACATCCAAGTACAGATAGTCATCAGCTCAAATCTTTTTGTGAATTTATGCACCAGTGAGGTTTCTCTCCCTCTTGGTGACTTCGTTGCTCAGTAGCTACTACCAGAGTGAATTATGCCTGATCGCTTGATGTCATCCTTTCTGATGTTACACTTCAGGAACTCCAATTAGTACAAAATTTGAACTCTGGGAAGCTCTGGTAAGAGTCAGATCAGTATCTCACCCCCCCACACACTTGTTAGAAGCATGGGAATAGATTTGGTAAAGCACAGAAAAGGAAGGAGACGAAAGCTCTTCAGTGTCCAAGTGTTGTTGCTGTTCAGTCGTTTAGTTGTGTCTGACTCTTCGTGACCCCATGGACCAGAGCACGCCAGGCACCCCTATCTTCCACTGCCTCCCGCAGTTTGGTCAAACTCATGTTTGTAGCTTCGAGAACACTGTCCAACCATCTCATCCTCTGTCGTCCCCTTCTCCTTGTGTCCTCCATCTTTCCCAACATCAGGGTCTTTTCCAGGGAGTCTTCTCTTCTCATGAGGTGGCCAAAGTACTGGAGCCTCAGCTTCACGATCTGTCCTTCCAGTGAGCACTCAGGGCTGATTTCCTTTAGAATGGATAGGATTGATCTTACAGCAGTCCATGGGACTCTCAAGAGTCTCCTCCAGCACCAGAATTCAAAAGCATCAATTCTTCGGCGATCAGCCTTCTTTATGGTCCAGCTCTCACTTCCCTACATCACTACTGGGAAAACCATAGCTTTAACTATATGGAGCTTTGTTGGCAAGGTGATGTGTGGATCAGTTTTATAACAGTTGGACTTCCCCTAAAGAATTCTGGGAGCTGTAGTTTGGTGAGTGTGTTGAGAAGTAACTTAGAAGCCCCTCGCCCTGTCGCAGAATGGGACATTTGGAGCTCTTTAGCAGTCATGCCTCTTCTCAAAGAATCCTACGAACTGTAGTCTACCCCTCACAGTGCTACAATTCCCAGCACAGGTCCCAGGATTCTTTGGGGGAAGCCAGGCACTTTCAAATGTGTAGACATGACCCAAATTTATCAAGGTTTCCAGGATGGAGGAAATAACATTTAAACTAGTTGGGGTGTGTGACATCCTAAGTCTTACCTGGATTGAACCTGGAACCATTTGCAAGCAAAGAACTGATTCGTTGGTTGCTTGCATTTGTAGCCTGCCTTTCATCCAAGGAGTTCATGATGCTCTCGCTCCCATTTTACCCTAACAATAACCTTGTGAGGTAGATTAGGTGATGTAATAGAGGCTAGCCCAAAGTTTCCAACTGAGGTTCATGACTGAGTGGGGACTTGAATCTGGATCTCTGCAGCCCCAAAACCAAAAAATATAATCCAGAAACAATGGAAATGTTTAAATGATTATTTATGTAGACAAGGATTAAGTGTAAGGTATTGGCTGCGTTTAGAATAGATTTATGAAAGATTTAGAAAACTTATTGATTAGAATATTTGTATGAGATTGTATGGGAAAAATACGGAATGACAGATACAAATTTGCTTAAAATGTATATAAAAAGTGCAGTGTAAGCAATGGAAGTCAATCAATGAAATTTTATTATTGAGATATTCTTCCAATTTTTCTTCTTATTTTTTCATTTTCTTTTTCTTTTCTTCCTTTTTTCTTTTTTGTTGTTTTTTATATATGTGTGCTTATCTGAAAAATATATGTATGTATGTATTTGTATGTATTTTGCTTGTATTTTGTAATAATAAAATTTAACTTGTATAAAAAAAGAATCTGGATCTCTGCAGTCCTAGTTCAACACTTTAAGTACTACAGTACACCACACTGCTTCCCTATCAATGAGTTATGGCCCTCTCCTTAAATAATCCTCCGCTTTTATTTCCCTTAAAGAAATACATTGTTGAAGATATAGAATATATTATTTTAAGAGAGGGAAGGAGATGGAGACTTTGTGGCTCTGTGCTACTTACTGCTACAGTTTTTAAGCATGGTTCTGGAAAAATATGCATTAAAGATTATATTTTATTTAATGGTTCGACTGCATTACGCCAGGAAATATGCTAATGCTTCCTCCAGATATACAAACTGTATCAAAGTGCGGCTTTTATTGCAAAATTTTCATATTACACACAGGGGGAAATATACAGCCTTAGTGCTATCGCACAATAAACATACTTTGCTGATATGCAATCTCTGGGGCTTATGTTTGTGCAGTTGTAGGACATGGGCTACATTCATGCTTGTGGGGGGGTAGTTTTGTTCGAGCTGGAGATTATTTTATGCACAACACTCAATGGCATTCTCTAGATTTCGTTCATTGGAGCTTCCGCGTTGTACCTTAGCGATAGTGGCAATCTAGCTCTCATTGTGCGACTGATACAGAACTTCAATGCAATCCCATCAAATGTTGTGCACATAAATCTCCTGTTACCATAATGTCACACAATGTGGCAGAGAGGCTTGAAATACATGGCGAAATCTATATATATCCAAGGAATGCATTTGGAAAGGTTTATCTTCTTCTCTGCTGGCTTGGCAGCCATCCAAGATGGATGAAGGACACCCGTCTATCAGGACGGAAATGCTCTTCAATGAGACTCTGACGTGTGTTTGCATCCGATAGCTGACATTGTTAGAGGAAGATAAACAGTGAGAATAGAGGCTTAATAACTGGTATTAATTAGTGACAGCAACTGCAGCACTCTTTATGCTAACTGGAAAATGGTACTAGTGAAAAAGTCTGGCTTTATAAATGGAGAGTTGATGGTTCTTAACCCCTCCTCCTTTTAATGAAAGGCTGTACATCAAAGAAGATGCAATTCTTTTCCATTCATGGGGGTTGATCTATGTATTCCTGTGAGGAGGAGGAGGGCTTTATGTCTTCTTGAGATAATATTGTCTTATTTGTCAGGCAATTTGGAGGAAGAGAAATGCCCTCTGTTAGCATATCAAAAGCCGGTCTAAAATCATGATCGTAATAATAGCATCAATTGTCCTCCCTGCCAGCAGAGGGCGCTCCCAGTTGTTGTTGTTTAGTCGTTTAGTCGTGTCCGACTCTTCGTGACCCCATGGACCAGAGAACGCCAGGCACTCCTGTCTTCCACTGCCTCCCGCAGTTTGGTCAGGCTCATGTTTGTAGCTTCGAGAACACTGTCCAACCATCTCGTCCTCTGTCGTCCCCTTCTCCTTGTGCCCTCCATCTTTCCCAACATCAGGGTCTGTTCCAGGGAGTCTTCTCTTCTCATGAGGTAGCCAAAGTACTGGAGCCTCAGCTTCAGGATCTGTCCTTCCAGTGAGCACTCAGGGCTGATTTCCTTAAGAATGGATACGTTTGATCTTCTTGTAGTCCATGGGACTCTCAAGAGTCTCCTCCAGCACCAGAATTCAAAAGCATCAATTCTTCGGCGATCAGCCTTCTTGATGGTCCAGCTCTCACTTCCATACATCTGGCGCTCCCAGTATTACAGCGCAATTGAAATAGCTGACAAGCCAACAGAGGATGCTGGTCTGCAGTGAGAAAAGTCCCTTCATATCAGATTCCCTTCACACAGCTACACTTTCCAGAGTTCCTTGTGAAGAGGGATTGACTGTTAAACCACTCTGGGAATTGTAGCTCTGGGAGGGGAACAGGGGTCTGTTAACAACTCTCAGCAAGCTACAGCTCCCAGAATTCTTTGGGGGGAACCCATGACTGTTTAAAGTAGTATCACACTACTTACAATGTATGGTGTGGAAAGATACAGCTTGAGCAGACAATAGCGAAGTCCTAGTTGTGGCTGGAACTCAATCAGGCACACACATTGAATAAAAGATGTGCAATCTTCTAAACATCTTTCACATTTCCTTCTTCTTTTTCTGCCCACTGCTCATTATGTTTTCGGTTGGTGGAATCTCAGCCCACAATTTATGGAGAGTTCTTGATTCCATCCCCTGCCCCACAGTTGGATTTCCACATCAAATTTTGCAAGCAGAAGTCGCAAATTGGAAGAGAACTTTGCATCTGGATTTCTCTGCTGTACGTCAGTCGCAGTTAAGGAATGCAAATCTCATCTTCAAACATTCTTCTGTGTTCTAAATACCTCCCACTGCCCTGCTAAAACTACAGGCAATTATTATGATCCTCATCTTTAATACCCAGAGCTTTCTTCCCCAAACCCATGGCACACAGTTTGATTGTCTCATAAACAAGATTACAGATGAAACAGAAGCAAATATTCATCTATCACCTCCCGAGAGGAGATAGGGAAAAGCTGGCATTCAGATTCATTGTCAGTGGTTGATTGCTGAGATTTTATGAACTCATCTATCTCCTTCTCTCCATCTCTTACAGTACAATTGAAAATAATCTACAATGTAAAACTCATCCCTTGCAATCAGCTTGCTGATATGGCGTCACTAGACAGAAGATCTTAAAGGTGTCATTCTCAGTTATATTTACTTATTCAAGCCTGCCTGAGGAATTTGATTCTTTGCAGATTCTGATACCTGGTATCCTCATCTAATGTGTGGATCGTAACCTAGTTATCCATTAGCTTTCACACTTCCCAAATGTTCCACTGTAGTTGCAGGCTTTAAAAATATGTTTTGAAATGTATTTTTAAATGTGCATGTAAATGCTTTGTGTTGAAGGGGTTATTGCTTTGCTGTTTCTGTTTCAACTACTTATTTGTGCTTTCATCTTGCATTTTTGTCTTGTGAACTGCCCTGAGATCTTTTGATGAGTGGTCGTATATCAACCAACCAACCAACCAACCAACCAACCAACCAACCACTCAAACAACAGCAACAACAAAACAGATTAATGCAGGGAAGAGAAATAGTCTGATTTGACTATGCCTAGTCACAGTGAGCCTTTCAAAACCAAGGGAAATGGAGATTAGCCAAAAGGATGTTGTATAATAGGGACATGACTGTGGCACTTCAGAAAGGATTGGGAGGACTGTAAGTGTGAAGTCAGCCCCACATCAAAAGCCTGTCCCCAGCAGGTGGGAAACTTGCATATCAGAAAGAAAAGTAGACAAAAAGTCTTCTCTCTCCCCTTGTCTTTCTCTCTCTCCATCCAGAACCACATCTAAAATGGACCGTCTGAGATTTCTAACATGTTCTGTATATAAACTGAGCATTGCTGCTTCCAGCCACGGAGGCAGATTATAGCCATCGTAGCTAGTAGCCACCAATGCCTTTCTCCTCCGTGGATTGGTCTAAGTCCTTTCTTATAGGACTTAGCATCTAGATCAAGGGAAGTAATAGTGCCACTGTATTCTGCTCTGGTCAGACCTCACCTGGAGTACTGTGTCCAGTTCTGGGCACCACAGTTCAAGAAGGACACTGACAAACTGGAACGTGTCCAGAGGAGGGCAACCAAAATGGTCAAAGGCCTGGAAACGATGCCTTATGAGGAACGGCTAAGGGAGCTGGGCATGTTTAGCCTGGTGAAGAGGAGGTTAAGGGGTGATATGAGAGCCATGTTCAAATATATAAAAGGATGTCACATAGAGGAGGGAGAAAGGTTGTTTTCTGCTGCTCCAGAGAAGCGGACACGGAGCAATGGATCCAAACTACAAGAAAGAAGATTCCACCTAAACATTAGGAAGAACTTCCTGACAGTAAGAGCTGTTCGACAGTGGAATTTGCTGCCAAGGAGTGTGGTGGAGTCTCCTTCTTTGGAGGTCTTTAAGCAGAGGCTTGACAACCATATGTCAGGAGTGCTCTGATGGTGTTTCCTGCTTGGCAGGGGGTTGGACTCGATGGCCCTTGTGGTCTCTTCCAACTCTATGATTCTATGATTCTATGATTTTGTCTGCCCTGAATCGTCTAACATTCAGCTTCCTTGCATGTCCATGGGTTTTCGTGTGATGAGAGAGGAAGAGAAGCTTTTGCGTGACCAGGCGGCGACAGCCCCAGCCCCCAGGGATCATAAGGGAGGAATAAAGACTCTGACAACGTTATATGGAATTAAAATTAGGCCACAACTTTATTAAACTTCTGAATGTAGGAAGACCTTGGCTTAGGCCTTGGGCGTGTATCCCTCCCAGCCTCCCAGCCGGGGAGAACTGGGGCTCATCAGGGTAAATGGGATGTGGGGGTGCTCTGCGAGACGTAAGTGTAGCAGACAGCCAAGCCCATATCCTCACATACAGGTAGTTCACTGACAACCTTTCAGTGTATGGCCAGTGACGCTCATATATATAATCCCTTTAAGAGGAGGACCCTGGAATCGCAGCCACAGGGGGGTGAGTCATCA